>NC_091755.1:14341504-14966504 GCF_043380555.1 Nothobranchius furzeri | reverse complement strand
CAGTTGCTATTAGACAAGTTATCACAATTACGTTGATTAATAAATCCAGTGTTGTAGCGACTGCAGCCAGCGCCGTCGCGCAACTCGTGTCGGTGTTATCTCTCGATACTTTCATTCGTATCCGAGCGTATGCAGAATCTACGGATCTGGTGAAGTTGCTTGTCACTAGCTTGCGCACATTTGATATGGCACTTTGCGCGTGACTCACACAACCTGCAGTGGCGACCGTCGCGTCAGTGCAAAGTTTTTCCGATATATCGCTCGCAACATCGTTTGTCATTTGCTGTACACTGCGCACACTGGCCGCGAGGTCGCGGAGAGGGTCTTCGTTACGAGTTGTGTAATATCCGCTGACTTGCCGATTCAATTCTGGTGGCGCTGACCCAAACGAGAACGCTTTTAAGGCGCATGTCGTGGTAACTCTGGTAGCACCGTGGTTGACGAGGACGATCATCTTTAGCAATAGTTCATCTCGAAGCGCAACGATGGTGAGGGCGACGGGTTGGCCGGTTCCGCCTTCAGGCCACTCGGTTGCCGCTAGATTGCCCAAGGCCACACACGCAGACCAACCCTGTACACACTCAATGACCCGTGTGCGATCGTTGATTTCTGCTAGTACGTTTGCTAGTTCTACGTGCTTCCACGGATCGGGCGTGGGCACGCGCTTGTTTTAGAGGCGTTTTCGCGCAGCCTCTACCCTGCACGACCGCTCGTGGCCGCACTAGCTATATTTATCTTTATTTGTTTCACACACACACACACACACACACACACACACACACACACACACACACACACACACACACACACACACACACACACACACACACACACACACACACACACACACATACACAGGCCCTTGCGTGCAAACCCCGGTCAGGCCTGCAGTGTACATATCAGAGACATGATGTTCTTTCACAGAACTGAGGTTGTTCATTACTAAATGACTTTTACAGGAATATTGTTATTATACTATTCAACAGGTTGATCATAATAATGTGTATTTAACCCACAACCTAGCACTGAGGACAGAGGGACTTTATTTAAATTAGTACTTAATGGAAACGATACATAATGATAAATAAGAGCCATGTCATACATCCAGCCTAGGAATAGTAGCATTGTGCACTATTAAAAATATACACATCAATTGCTCGAATCCCATTGTTGCAAAGTAAAACTCTAATAAAACTCTAGTCTGACATCAACAGAGAAGACTTAGTGTATGTACTACAAATACAGCATTAGGATTTCGAGTGGACCGTGCACCTTGTGAACCATCAGAGGCTTATGACGCAACATATCTTCCAGTTGCTATTAGACAAGTTATAATTCTCGACCATTTTTCGGAACTGGTTTCTTGGATCCGTGAGTAAATGCCAAATGAGATGATAGTCCTTAAGTAAGTTCCTGGCGATCCCATGTCACGCTCTTGCCCATCAGCCGGTGAACGCTGAGACGGAACTCGATGAGAGCGATGTATTTTTTAAGTGCTCCGAATGTACTTCTAACAAGCGTGCGATTCACTTCGTGAGTAAACCGCAGCTGCAGCTGATTCAAACAGTCGAGCCAACTTTCTACATCACAATATTCGTTTTGTAGTTAGTCGAGTTACCTTTTGTGTGGCGCATGCACGGGTCGTTAGCGTCCAGCTCCCAGCTTAGAGAGTCCTGTATTGACACAGACGTCAATACATCTCGATGTCATGCAACACACAAAGTCTGTCGCATACAGGTGGGTTAACACATGTACGATACCTTTTGTGTGGCGCATGCACGGGTCGTTAGCGTCCAGCTCCCGGCTTATAGAGAGTCCTGTATTGACACAGACGTCAATACATCTCGATGTCATGCAACACACAAAGTCTGTCGCATACAGGTGGGTTAACACACATGTATGATGTGTGCAATGGCGCGCCCGTTTACAATGGGACACGACGATGATCATTGTTAACCAAACTCTTGTTTCTCACGACAGGTGGTAGCATTGTCTCCTGCTCCTGGTCTTCGTGCACAGAGGGTGTTGTAATGTGCTCGTCATAGTCGCGATCGTTGTCACTCGAATCCGTTGTTCTCACGACAGGTGGTAGCGTTGTCTCCTGCATGTTGTCTTCGCGTGCGGCAAGCGTTGTGCTGTGCTCGTTATAATGGTTGTCTTCGTACAAAGGGGGTGTTGAATACTCCTTCGCGAGTAGTCTAGGAGGTGGTGTGATGGGACGTATCTCAGAGGCGTTATGTGAGCGTACCACCATGGCCTGAGCAACTGCGACTACTGAGAGTACACCAAGTACAGACAGCGAGATCATTTTTTTTCTTGGGTGTTGTACGTGTGGGTACAGCCGCTTTAATGGCAGTGAGAGCAAGTGGTCAAATGTATTTATAGGTCACTAGCAGAAACTAAGGCACGTGGTCAGAGTGTAATCGTAACCACCGTAGCTCTTGTCATAATTTAATATATATAGAAATCAGAAACGGGCATGTCAGGATAGACATCGCGAGTGATAATGCGGCCAGTATCTGTGTGCGCTTGAGAGCACCTTGTTGTTCTACTGTGGTGCCCACGCCGCCGGGTCTGTAAATGTCATCGACCTTCTTTATATACGCATACGCTAAAGACCGTATATTCTCTATGGATTTGAACAAGTCCTTTGTTTCGAGTAACGCTTGAGCTGTCTCGAGCGTGATGTTGTAAGTGTACGCCAGTGTTTCGCGTGCACCGAGGTCCGAAAGGGCATGCGCTACAACTATTAACCTTGGTTTGGGAGTGTGGCGAAACGCTCGCTCCGCTGTAATGGGCAGATGCAATGTTATCACCTGGTATGTTTCGTTAGTCGGGTCGTAACACACCGGTCCGTGACACGGACCGTCATATTGTATGGGGCACAGTAAGGACAACACGCCGTCGACCGTGACTTCGCAATCGACATGGGATCGCCAGGAACTTACTTAAGGACTATCATCTCATTTGGCATTTACTCACGGACCCAAGAAACCAGTTCCGATAAATGGTCGAGAATTATAACTTGTCTAATAGCAACTGGAAGATATGTTGCGTCATAAGCCTCTGATGGTTCACAAGGTGCACGGTCCACTCGAAATCCTAATGCTGTATTTGTAGTACATACACTAAGTCTTCTCTGTTGATGTCAGACTAGAGTTTTATTAGTTTTACTTTGCAACAATGGGATTCGAGCAATTGATGTGTATATTTTTAATAGTGCACAATGCTACTATTCCTAGGCTGAATGTATGACATGGCTCTTATGTATCATTATGTATCGTTTCCATTAAGTACTAATTTAAATAAAGTCCCTCTGTCCTCAGTGCTAGGTTGTGGGTTTAATACACATTATTATGATCAACCTGTTGAATAGTATAATAACAATATTCCTGTAAAAGTCATTTAGTAATGAACAACCTCAGTTCTGTGAAAGAACATCATGTCTCTGATGTGTACACTGCAGGCCTGACCGGGGTTTGCACGCAAGGGCCTGTGTGTGTGTGTGTGTGTGTGTGTGTGTGTGTGTGTGTGTGTGTGTGTGTGTGTGTGTGTGTGTGTGTGTGTGTGTGTGTGTGTGTGTGAAACAAATAAAAATAAATATAGCTAGTGCGGCCACGAGCGGTTGTGCAGGGTAGAGGCTGCGCGAAAACGCCTCTAAAACAAGCGCGTGCCCGCGCCCAATCCGGCGTCTACTTGTTCGACGAACTCAGCAGGTTCTCCAACAATAGGGTCGGCGTGATCGTGTCCTTACCACATGTCAACACTGGGTCTGACAGAGGGCCTCCAGGAGAGAGGCCCAAGCAAGACGCGCCCCGAGGAGCGTCTTGCCACATGTCACCTCTGGGTCCAACTGAGCGCCTCCAGGAGAGAGGCCCAAGCAAGACGCGCCCCGAGGAGCGTCTTGTCACATGTCAACACTGGGTCTGACTGAGTGCCTCCAGGAGAGAAGCCCCAGCAAGACGTGCTCCGAGGAGCGTCTTGCCACATGTCAGCACTCGGTCTGACTGAGCGCCTCCAGGAGAGAGGCCCAAGCAAGAAGCGCCCCGAGGAGCGTCTTGCCACATGTCAACAATGGGTCTGACTGAGGGCCTCCAGGAGAGAAGCCCAAGCAAGATGCGCCCCGAGGAGCGTCTTGCCACATGTCAGCACTCGGTCTGACTGAGCGCCTCCAGGAGAGAGGCCCAAGCAAGAAGCGCCCCGAGGAGCGTCTTGCCACATGTCAACAATGGGTCTGACTGAGGGCCTCCAGGAGAGAAGCCCAAGCAAGACGCGCCCCGAGGAGCGTCTTGCCACATGTCAACGAAGGGTCTGACAGAGGGCCTCCAGGAGAGAAGCCCAAGCAAGACGCGCTCCGAGGAGCGTCTTGCCACATGTCAGCACTAGGACTGACTGAGCGCCTCCAGGAGAGAGGCCCAAGCAAGACGCGCCCCGAGGAGCGTCTTGCCACATGTCAACACTGGGTCTGACTGAGCGCCTCCAGGAGAGAGGCCCAAGCAAGACGCGCCCCGAGGAGCGTCTTGCCACATGTCAACACTGGTTCTGACAGAGGGCCTCCAGGAGAGAGGCCCAAGCAAGACGCGCCCCGAGGAGCGTCTTGCCACATGTCACCTCTGGGTCTGACTGAGCGCCTCCAGGAGAGAGGCCCAAGCAAGAAGCGCCCCGAGGAAAGTCTTGTCACATGTCAACACTGGGTCTGACTGAGCGCCTCCAGGAGAGAAGCCCCAGCAAGACGTGCCCCGAGGAGCGTCTTGCCACATGTCACCTCTGGGTCTGACTGAGCGCCTCCAGGAGAGAGGCCCAAGCAAGACGCGCCCCGAGGAAAGTCTTGTCACATGTCAACACTGGGTCTGACTGAGCGCCTCCAGGAGAGAAGCCCCAGCAAGACGTGCCCCGAGGAGCGTCTTGCCACATGTCAGCACTCGGTCTGACTGAGCGCCTCCAGGAGAGAGGCCCAAGCAAGATGCGCCCCGAGGAGCATCTTGCCACATGTCAACAATCGTTCTGACTGAGGGCCTCCAGGAGAGAATCCCAAGCAAGAGGCGGCCCGAGAGAGCGTCTTGCCACATGTCAGCACTCGGTCTGACTGAGCGCCTCCAGGAGAGAGGGCCAAGCAAGACGCGCCCCGAGGAGCGTCTTGCCACATGTCAACGAAGGGTCTGACTGAGGGCCTCCAGGAGAGAAGCCCAAGCAAGACGCGCCCCGAGGAGCGTCTTGCCACATGTCAGCACTAGGTCTGACTGAGCGCCTCCAGGAGAGAGGCCCAAGCAAGACGCGCCCCGAGGAGTGTCTTGCCACATGTCAACACTGGGTCTGACTGAGCGCCTCCAGGAGAGAGGCCCAAGCAAGACGCGCCCCGAGGAGCGTCTTGCCACATGTCAGCACTAGGACTGACTGAGCGCCTCCAGGAGAGAGGCCCAAGCAAGACGCGCCCCGAGGAGCGTCTTGCCACATGTCAACACTGGGTCTGACTGAGCGCCTCCAGGAGAGAGGCCCAAGCAAGACGCGCCCCGAGGAGCGTCTTGCCACATGTCAGCACTAGGACTGACTGAGCGCCTCCAGGAGAGAGGCCCAAGCAAGACGCGCCCCGAGGAGCGTCTTGCCACATGTCAACACTGGGTCTGACTGAGCGCCTCCAGGAGAGAGGCCCAAGCAAGACGCGCCCCGAGGAGCGTCTTGCCACATGTCAACACTGGGTCTGACAGAGGGCCTCCAGGAGAGAGGCCAAAGCAAGACGCGCCCCGAGGAGCGTCTTGCCACATGTCACCTCTGGGTCTGACTGAGCGCCTCCAGGAGAGAGGCCCAAGCAAGACGCGCCCCGAGGAGCGTCTTGTCACATGTCAACACTGGGTCTGACTGAGCGCCTCCAGGAGAGAAGCCCCAGCAAGACGTGCCCCGAGGAGCGTCTTGCCACATGTCAGCACTCGGTCTGACTGAGCGCCTTCAGGAGAGAGGCCCAAGCAAGATGCGCCCCGAGGAGCGTCTTGCCACATGTCAACAATGGTTCTGACTGAGGGCCTCCAGGAGAGAATCCCAAGCAAGAGGCGCCCCGAGGAGCGTCTTGCCACATGTCAGCACTCGGTCTGACTGAGCGCCTCCAGGAGAGAGGGCCAAGCAAGACGCGCCCCGAGGAGCGTCTTGCCACATGTCAACGAAGGGTCTGACTGAGGGCCTCCAGGAGAGAAGCCCAAGCAAGACGCGCCCCGAGGAGCGTCTTGCCACATGTCAGCACTAGGTCTGACTGAGCGCCTCCAGGAGAGAGGCCCAAGCAAGACGCGCCCCGAGGAGCGTCTTGCCACATGTCAACACTGGGTCTGACTGCGCTTCTCCAGGAGAGAGGCTCAAGCAAGACGCGCCCCAAGGAGCGTCTTGCCACATGTCACCTCTGGGTCTGACTGAGCACCTCCAGGAGAGAGGCCTAAGCAAGACGCGCCCCGAGGAGCGTCTTGTCACATGTCAACACTGGGTCTGACTGAGCGCCTCCAGGAGAGAGGCCCAAGCAAGAAACGCCCGAGGAGCGTCTTGACACATGTCAACACTGGGTCTGACTGATCGCCTCCCCAGGAGAGAGGCCCAAGCAAGACGCGCCCCAAGGAATGTCTTGCCACATGTCAACACTGGGTCTGACTGAGCGCCTCCAGGAGAGAGGCCCAAGCAAGACGCGCCTGGAGGAGCGTTTTGCCCCATGTCAACACTGGGTCTGACAGAGGGCCTCAAGGGGAGAGGCCCAAGCAAGATGCGCCCCGAGGAGCATCTTGCCACATGTGAACAATGGGTCTGACTGAGGGCCTCCAGGAGAGAAGCCCAAGCAAGACGCGCCCCGAGGAGCGTCTTGCCACATGTCAGCACTGGGTCTGACTGAGCGCCTCCAGGAGAGAAGCCCCAGCAAGACGTGCCCCGAGGAGCGTCTTGCCACATGTCAGCACTCGGTCTGACTGAGCGCCTCCAGGAGAGAGGCCCAAGCAAGATGCGCCCCGAGGAGCGTCTTGCCACATGTCAACAATGGGTCTGACTGAGGGCCTCCAGGAGAGAATCCCAAGCAAGAGGCGCCCCGAGGAGCGTCTTGCCACATGTCAGCACTCGGTCTGACTGAGCGCCTCCAGGAGAGAGGGCCAAGCAAGACGCGCCCCGAGGAGCGTCTTGCCACATGTCAACACTGGGTCTGACAGAGGGCATTCAGGAGAGAGGCCCAAGCAATACGCGCCCCGAGGAGCGTCTTGCCACATGTCACCACTGGGTCTGACTGA
Organism: Nothobranchius furzeri; assembly: GCF_043380555.1. Lineage (NCBI taxonomy): Eukaryota > Metazoa > Chordata > Actinopteri > Cyprinodontiformes > Nothobranchiidae > Nothobranchius > Nothobranchius furzeri. The sequence goes on along the minus strand of NC_091755.1, from coordinate 14,959,257 downwards.
GCGCCTCCAGGAGAAAGGCCCAAGCAAGAAGCGCCCCGAGGAGCGTCTTGCCACGTGTCAACACTGGGTCTGATTGAGGGCCTTCTGGAGAGAGGCCCAAGCAAGACGCGCCTCGAGGAGCGTCTTGCCACATGTCAACAATGGGTCTGACTGAGGGCCTCCAGGAGAGAAGCCCAAGCAAGACGCGCCCCGAGGATCGTCTTGCCACATGTCAGCACTCGGTCTGACTGAGCGCCTCCATGAGAGAGGCCCAAGCAAGACGCGCCCCGAGGAGCGTCTTGCCACATGTCAACGAAGGGTCTGACTGAGGGCCTCCAGGAGAGAAGCCCAAGCAAGACGCGCCCCGAGGAGCGTCTTGCCACATGTCAGCACTAGGTCTGACTGAGCGCCTCCAGGAGAGAGGCCCAAGCAAGACGCGCCCCGAGGAGCGTCTTGCCACATGTCAGCACTCGGTCTGACTGAGCGCCTCCAGGAGAGAGGCCCAAGCAAGATGCGCCCCGAGGAGCATCTTGCCACATGTCAACAATCGTTCTGACTGAGGGCCTCCAGGAGAGAATCCCAAGCAAGAGGCGGCCCGAGAGAGCGTCTTGCCACATGTCAGCACTCGGTCTGACTGAGCGCCTCCAGGAGAGAGGGCCAAGCAAGACGCGCCCCGAGGAGTGTCTTGCCACATGTCAACACTGGGTCTGACTGAGCGCCTCCAGGAGAGAGGCCCAAGCAAGACGCGCCCCGAGGAGCGTCTTGCCACATGTCAGCACTAGGACTGACTGAGCGCCTCCAGGAGAGAGGCCCAAGCAAGACGCGCCCCGAGGAGCGTCTTGCCACATGTCAACACTGGGTCTGACTGAGCGCCTCCAGGAGAGAGGCCCAAGCAAGACGCGCCCCGAGGAGCGTCTTGCCACATGTCAGCACTAGGACTGACTGAGCGCCTCCAGGAGAGAGGCCCAAGCAAGACGCGCCCCGAGGAGCGTCTTGCCTCATGTCAACACTGGGTCTGACTGAGCGCCTCCAGGAGAGAGGCCCAAGCAAGACGCGCCCCGAGGAGCGTCTTGCCACATGTCAACACTGGGTCTGACAGAGGGCCTCCAGGAGAGAGGCCCAAGCAAGACGCGCCCCGAGGAGCGTCTTGCCACATGTCACCTCTGGGTCTGACTGAGCGCCTCCAGGAGAGAGGCCCAAGCAAGACGCGCCCCGAGGAGCGTCTTGTCACATGTCAACACTGGGTCTGACTGAGCGCCTCCAGGAGAGAAGCCCCAGCAAGACGTGCCCCGAGGAGCGTCTTGCCACATGTCAGCACTCGGTCTGACTGAGCGCCTCCAGGAGAGAGGCCCAAGCAAGATGCGCCCCGAGGAGCGTCTTGCCACATGTCAACAATGGTTCTGACTGAGGGCCTCCAGGAGAGAATCCCAAGCAAGAGGCGCCCCGAGGAGCGTCTTGCCACATGTCAGCACTCGGTCTGACTGAGCGCCTCCAGGAGAGAGGGCCAAGCAAGACGCGCCCCGAGGAGCGTCTTGCCACATGTCAACGAAGGGTCTGACTGAGGGCCTCCAGGAGAGAAGCCCAAGCAAGACGCGCCCCGAGGAGCGTCTTGCCACATGTCAGCACTAGGTCTGACTGAGCGCCTCCAGGAGAGAGGCCCAAGCAAGACGCGCCCCGAGGAGCGTCTTGCCACATGTCAACACTGGGTCTGACTGCGCTTCTCCAGGAGAGAGGCTCAAGCAAGACGCGCCCCAAGGAGCGTCTTGCCACATGTCACCTCTGGGTCTGACTGAGCACCTCCAGGAGAGAGGCCTAAGCAAGACGCGCCCCGAGGAGCGTCTTGTCACATGTCAACACTGGGTCTGACTGAGCGCCTCCAGGAGAGAGGCCCAAGCAAGAAACGCCCGAGGAGCGTCTTGACACATGTCAACACTGGGTCTGACTGATCGCCTCCCCAGGAGAGAGGCCCAAGCAAGACGCGCCCCAAGGAATGTCTTGCCACATGTCAACACTGGGTCTGACTGAGCGCCTCCAGGAGAGAGGCCCAAGCAAGACGCGCCTGGAGGAGCGTTTTGCCACATGTCAACACTGGGTCTGACAGAGGGCCTCAAGGGGAGAGGCCCAAGCAAGATGCGCCCCGAGGAGCATCTTGCCACATGTGAACAATGGGTCTGACTGAGGGCCTCCAGGAGAGAAGCCCAAGCAAGACGCGCCCCGAGGAGCGTCTTGCCACATGTCAGCACTGGGTCTGACTGAGCGCCTCCAGGAGAGAAGCCCCAGCAAGACGTGCCCCGAGGAGCGTCTTGCCACATGTCAGCACTCGGTCTGACTGAGCGCCTCCAGGAGAGAGGCCCAAGCAAGATGCGCCCCGAGGAGCGTCTTGCCACATGTCAACAATGGGTCTGACTGAGGGCCTCCAGGAGAGAATCCCAAGCAAGAGGCGCCCCGAGGAGCGTCTTGCCACATGTCAGCACTCGGTCTGACTGAGCGCCTCCAGGAGAGAGGGCCAAGCAAGACGCGCCCCGAGGAGCGTCTTGCCACATGTCAACACTGGGTCTGACAGAGGGCATTCAGGAGAGAGGCCCAAGCAATACGCGCCCCGAGGAGCGTCTTGCCACATGTCACCACTGGGTCTGACTGAGCGCCTCCAGGAGAAAGGCCCAAGCAAGAAGCGCCCCGAGGAGCGTCTTGCCACGTGTCAACACTGGGTCTGATTGAGGGCCTTCTGGAGAGAGGCCCAAGCAAGACGCGCCCCGAGGAGCGTCTTGCCACATGTCAACAATGGGTCTGACTGAGGGCCTCCAGGAGAGAAGCCCAAGCAAGACGCGCCCCGAGGATCGTCTTGCCACATGTCAGCACTCGGTCTGACTGAGCGCCTCCATGAGAGAGGCCCAAGCAAGACGTGCCCCGAGGAGCGTCTTGCCACATGTCAACCCTGGGTCTGACTGAGCGCCTCCAGGAGAGAGGCCCAAGCAAGACGCGCCCCGAGGAGCGTCTTGCCACATGTGAACACTGGGTCTTACTGAGCGCCTCCAGGAGAGAGGCCCAAGCAAGACGCGCCCGGAGGAGCGTCTTGCCACATGTCAGCACTCGGTCTGACTGAGCGCCTCCAGGAGAGAGGCCCAAGCAAGACGCGCCCCGAGGAGCATCTTGACACATGTCTCCTCTGGGTCTGACTGAGCGCCTCCAGGAGAGAGGCCCAAGCAAGACGTGCCCCGAGGAGCGTCTTGCCACATGTCAACACTGGGTCTGACTGAGTGCCTCCATGAGAAAAGCCCCAGCAAGACGCGCCCCGAGGAGCATCTTGCCACATGTCAACACTGGGTCTGACTGAGAACCTCCAGGAGAGAGGCCCAAGCAAGACGCGCCCCGAGGAGCATTTTGCCACATGTCAACACTGGGTCTGACTGAGCGCCTCCAGGAGAGAGGCCCAAGCAAGACGCGCCCCGAGGAGCGTCTTGTCACATGTCACTACTCGGTCTGACTGAGCGCCTCCAGGAGAGAGGCCCAAGCAAGACGTGCCCCGAGGAGCGTCTTGCCACATGTCAACAATGGGTCTGACTGAGGGCCTCCAGGAGAGAAGCCCAAGCAAGAAGCGCCCCGAGGAGCGTCTTGCCACATGTCAACACTGGGTCTGACTGAGGGCCTCCATGAGAGAAGCCCAAGCAAGACGCGCCCCGAGGAGAGTCTTGCCACATGTCAACACTGGGTCTGACAGAGGGCATCCAGGAGAGAGGCCCAAGCAAGACGCGCCCCGAGGAGCGTCTTGCCACATGTCACCACTGGGTCTGACTGAGCGCCTCCAGGAGAAAGGCCCAAGCAAGAAGCGCCCCGAGGAGCGTCTTGCCACGTGTCAACACTGGGTCTGATTGAGGGCCTTCTGGAGAGAGGCCCAAGCAAGACGCGCCCCGAGGAGCGTCTTGCCACATGTCAACAATGGGTCTGACAGAGGGCCTCCAGGAGAGAGGCCCAAGCAAGACGCGCCCCGAGGAGCGTCTTGCCACATGTCACCTCTGGGTCTGACTGAGCGCCTCCAGGAGAGAGGCCCAAGCAAGACGCGCCCCGAGGAAAGTCTTGTCACATGTCAACACTGGGTCTGACTGAGCGCCTCCAGGAGAGAAGCCCCAGCAAGACGTGCCCCGAGGAGCGTCTTGCCACATGTCACCTCTGGGTCTGACTGAGCGCCTCCAGGAGAGAGGCCCAAGCAAGACGCGCCCCGAGGAAAGTCTTGTCACATGTCAACACTGGGTCTGACTGAGCGCCTCCAGGAGAGAAGCCCCAGCAAGACGTGCCCCGAGGAGCGTCTTGCCACATGTCAGCACTCGGTCTGACTGAGCGCCTCCAGGAGAGAGGCCCAAGCAAGATGCGCCCCGAGGAGCATCTTGCCACATGTCAACAATCGTTCAGACTGAGGGCCTCCAGGAGAGAATCCCAAGCAAGAGGCGGCCCGAGAGAGCGTCTTGCCACATGTCAGCACTCGGTCTGACTGAGCGCCTCCAGGAGAGAGGGCCAAGCAAGACGCGCCCCGAGGAGCGTCTTGCCACATGTCAACGAAGGGTCTCACTGAGGGCCTCCAGGAGAGAAGCCCAAGCAAGACGCGCCCCGAGGAGCGTCTTGCCACATGTCAGCACTAGGACTGACTGAGCGCCTCCAGGAGAGAGGCCCAAGCAAGACGCGCCCCGAGGAGCGTCTTGCCACATGTCAACACTGGGTCTGACTGAGCGCCTCCAGGAGAGAGGCCCAAGCAAGACGCGCCCCGAGGAGCGTCTTGCCACATGTCAGCACTAGGACAGACTGAGCGCCTCCAGGAGAGAGGCCCAAGCAAGACGCGCCCCGAGGAGCGTCTTGCCACATGTCAACACTGGGTCTGACTGAGCGCCTCCAGGAGAGAGGCCCAAGCAAGACGCGCCCCGAGGAGCGTCTTGCCACATGTCAACACTGGGTCTGACAGAGGGCCTCCAGGAGAGAGGCCCAAGCAAGACGCGCCCCGAGGAGCGTCTTGCCACATGTCACCTCTGGGTCTGACTGAGCGCCTCCAGGAGAGAGGCCCAAGCAAGACGCGCCCCGAGGAGCGTCTTGTCACATGTCAACACTGGGTCTGACTGAGCGCCTCCAGGAGAGAAGCCCCAGCAAGACGTGCCCCGAGGAGCGTCTTGCCACATGTCAGCACTCGGTCTGACTGAGCGCCTCCAGGAGAGAGGCCCAAGCAAGATGCGCCCCGAGGAGCGTCTTGCCACATGTCAACAATGGTTCTGACTGAGGGCCTCCAGGAGAGAATCCCAAGCAAGAGGCGCCCCGAGGAGCGTCTTGCCACATGTCAGCACTCGGTCTGACTGAGCGCCTCCAGGAGAGAGGGCCAAGCAAGACGCGCCCCGAGGAGCGTCTTGCCACATGTCAACGAAGGGTCTGACTGAGGGCCTCCAGGAGAGAAGCCCAAGCAAGACGCGCCCCGAGGAGCGTCTTGCCACATGTCAGCACTAGGTCTGACTGAGCGCCTCCAGGAGAGAGGCCCAAGCAAGACGCGCCCCGAGGAGCGTCTTGCCACATGTCAACACTGGGTCTGACTGCGCTTCTCCAGGAGAGAGGCTCAAGCAAGACGCGCCCCAAGGAGCGTCTTGCCACATGTCACCTCTGGGTCTGACTGAGCACCTCCAGGAGAGAGGCCCAAGCAAGACGCGCCCCGAGGAGCGTCTTGTCACATGTCAACACTGGGTCTGACTGAGCGCCTCCAGGAGAGAGGCCCAAGCAAGAAACGCCCGAGGAGCGTCTTGACACATGTCAACACTGGGTCTGACTGATCGCCTCCCCAGGAGAGAGGCCCAAGCAAGACGTGCCCCAAGGAATGTCTTGCCACATGTCAACACTGGGTCTGACTGAGCGCCTCCAGGAGAGAGGCCCAAGCAAGACGCGCCTGGAGGAGCGTTTTGCCACATGTCAACACTGGGTCTGACAGAGGGCCTCAAGGGGAGAGGCCCAAGAAAGATGCGCCCCGAGGAGCATCTTGCCACATGTGAACAATGGGTCTGACTGAGGGCCTCCAGGAGAGAAGCCCAAGCAAGACGCGCCCCGAGGAGCGTCTTGCCACATGTCAGCACTGGGTCTGACTGAGCGCCTCCAGGAGAGAAGCCCCAGCAAGACGTGCCCCGAGGAGCGTCTTGCCACATGTCAGCACTCGGTCTGACTGAGCGCCTCCAGGAGAGAGGCCCAAGCAAGATGCGCCCCGAGGAGCGTCTTGCCACATGTCAACAATGGGTCTGACTGAGGGCCTCCAGGAGAGAATCCCAAGCAAGAGGCGCCCCGAGGAGCGTCTTGCCACATGTCAGCACTCGGTCTGACTGAGCGCCTCCAGGAGAGAGGGCCAAGCAAGACGCGCCCCGAGGAGCGTCTTGCCACATGTCAACACTGGGTCTGACAGAGGGCATTCAGGAGAGAGGCCCAAGCAATACGCGCCCCAAGGAGCGTCTTGCCACATGTCACCACTGGGTCTGACTGAGCGCCTCCAGGAGAAAGGCCCAAGCAAGAAGCGCCCCGAGGAGCGTCTTGCCACGTGTCAACACTGGGTCTGATTGAGGGCCTTCTGGAGAGAGGCCCAAGCAAGACGCGCCCCGAGGAGCGTCTTGCCACATGTCAACAATGGGTCTGACTGAGGGCCTCCAGGAGAGAAGCCCAAGCAAGACGCGCCCCGAGGATCGTCTTGCCACATGTCAGCACTCGGTCTGACTGAGCTCCTCCATGAGAGAGGCCCAAGCAAGACGTGCCCCGAGGAGCGTCTTGCCACATGTCAACCCTGGGTCTGACTGAGCGCCTCCAGGAGAGAGGCCCAAGCAAGACGCGCCCCGAGGAGCGTCTTGCCACATGTCAACCCTGGGTCTGACTGAGCGCCTCCAGGAGAGAGGCCCAAGCAAGACGCGCCCCGAGGAGCGTCTTGCCACATGTCAACACTGGGTCTGACTGAGAACCTCCAGGAGAGAGGCCCAAGCAAGACGCGCCCCGAGGAGCATTTTGCCACATGTCAACACTGGGTCTGACTGAGCGCCTCCAGGAGAGAGGCCCAAGCAAGACGTGCCCCGAGGAGCGTCTTGCCACATGTCAACAATGGGTCTGACTGAGGGTCTCCAGGAGAGAAGCCCAAGCAAGAAGCGCCCCGAGGAGCGTCTTGCCACATGTCAACACTGGGTCTGACTGAGGGCCTCCATGAGAGAAGCCCAAGCAAGACGCTCCCCGAGGAGAGTCTTGCCACATGTCAACACTGGGTCTGACAGAGGGCATCCAGGAGAGAGGCCCAAGCAAGACGCGCCCCGAGGAGCGTCTTGCCACATGTCACCACTGGGTCTGACTGAGCGCCTCCAGGAGAAAGGCCCAAGCAAGAAGCGCCCCGAGGAGCGTCTTGCCACGTGTCAACACTGGGTCTGATTGAGGGCCTTCTGGAGAGAGGCCCAAGCAAGACGCGCCCCGAGGAGCGTCTTGCCACATGTCAACAATGGGTCTGACTGAGGGCCTCCAGGAGAGAAGCCCAAGCAAGACGCGCCCCGAGGAGCTTCTTGCCACGTCAGCACTTGGTCTGACTGAGCGCCTCCAGGAGAGAGGCCAAAGCAAGACGCGCCCCGAGGAGCGTCTTGCCACGTTTCAACACTGGGTCTGACATAGCGCCTCCAGGAGAGAGGCCCAAGCAAGATGCGCCCCGAGGAGCGTCTTGCCACGTGTCACCACTGGGTCTGACTGAGCTCCTCCTGGAGAGAGGCCCAAGCAAGACGCACCCCGAGGAGCGTCTTGGCACGTGCCACCACTGGGTCTGATAGAGCACCTCCAGGAGAGAGGCCCAAGCAAGACACGCCCCGAGGAGCGTCTTGCCACATGTCACTACTCGGTATGACTGAGCGCCTCCAGGAGAGAGGCCCAAGCAAGACGTGCCCCGAGGAGCGTCTTGCCACATGTCAACACTGGGTCTGACTGAGTGCCTCCATGAGAGAAGCCCCAGCAAGACGCGCCCCGAGGAGCATCTTTCCACATGTCAACACTGGGTCTGACTGAGAACCTCCAGGAGAGAGGCCCAAGCAAGACGCGCCCCGAGGAGCATCTTGCCACATGTCAACACTGGGTCTGACTGAGCTTCTCCAGGAGAGAGGCCCAAGCAAGACGCGCCCCGAGGAGCGTCTTGTCACATGTCACTACTCGGTCTGACTGAGCGCCTCCAGGAGAGAGGCCCAAGCAAGACGTGCCCCGAGGAGCGTCTTGCCACATGTCAACAATGGGTCTGACTGAGGGCCCCCAGGAGAGAAGCCCAAGCAAGAAGCGCCCCGAGGAGCGTCTTGCCACATGTCAACACTGGGTCTGACTGAGGGCCTCCATGAGAGAAGCCCAAGCAAGACGCGGCCCGAGGAGAGTCTTGCCACATGTCAACACTGGGTCTGACAGAGGGCATCCAGGAGAGAGGCCCAAGCAAGACGCGCCCCGAGGAGCGTCTTGCCACATGTCACCACTGGGTCTGACTGAGCGCCTCCAGGAGAGAGGCCCAAGCAAGAAGCGCCCCGAGGAGCATCTTGCCACGTGTCAACACTGGGTCTGATTGAGGGCCTTCTGGAGAGAGGCCCAAGCAAGACGCGCCCCGAGGAGCATCTTGCCACATGTCAACAATGGGTCTGACTGAGGGCCTCCAGGAGAGAAGCCCAGGCAAGACGCGCCCCGAGGAGCTTCTTGCCACGTCAGCACTCGGTCTGACTGAGCGCCTCCAGGAGAGAGGCCAAAGCAAGACGCGCCCCGAGGAGCGTCTTGCCACGTTTCAACACTGGGTCTGACATAGCGCCTCCAGGAGAGAGGCCCAAGCAAGATGCGCCCCGAGGAGCGTCTGGCCACGTGTCACCACTGGGTCTGACTGAGCTCCTCCTGGAGAGAGGCCCAAGCAAGACGCGCCCCGAGGAGCGTCTTGGCACGTGCCACCACTGGGTCTGATAGAGCACCTCCAGGAGAGAGGCCCAAGCAAGACATGCCCCGAGGAGCGTCTTGCCACATGTCACTACTCGGTATGACTGAGCGCCTCCAGGAGAGAGGCCCAAGCAAGACGTGCCCCGAGGAGCGTCTTGCCACATGTCAACAATGGGTCTGACTGAGGGCCTCCAGGAGAGAAGCCCAAGCAAGACGCGCCCCGAGGAGCGTCTTGCCACATGTCAACACTGGGTCTGACTGAGGGCCTCCAGGAGAGAGGCCCAAATGAGACGCGCCCCGAGGAGCGTCTTGCCACATGTCAACAATGGGTCTGACTGAGGGCCTCCAGGAGAGAAGCCCAAGCAAGACACGCCCCGAGGAGCGTCTTGCCACATGTCAGCACTGGGTCTGATTGAGGGCCTTCTGGTGAAAGGCCCAAGCAAGACGCGTCCCGAGGAGCGTCTTGCCACATGTCAACAATGGGTCTGACTGAGGGCCTCAAGGAGAGAAGCCCAAGCAAGACGCGCCCCGAGGAGCGTCTTGCCACATGTCAGCACTCGGTCTGACTGAGCGCCTCCAGGAGAGAGGCCCAAGCAAGACGCACCCCGAGGAGCGTCTTGCCACATGTGAACACTGGGTCTGACTGAGCGCCTCCAGGAGAGAGGCCCAAGCAAGACGCGCCCGGAGGAGCGTCTTGCCACATGTCAGCACTTGGTCTGACTGAGCGCCTCCAGGAGAGAGGCCCAAGCAAGACGCGCCCCGAGGAGCATCTTGACACATGTCTCCTCTGGGTCTGACTGAGCGCCTCCAGGAGAGAGGCCCAAGCAAGACGTGCCCCGAGGAGCGTCTTGCCACATGTCAACACTGGGTCTGACTGAGTGCCTCCATGAGAGAAGCCCCAGCAAGACACGCCCCGAGGAGCATCTTGCCACATGTCAACACTGGGTCTGACTGAGAACCTCCAGGAGAGAGGCCCAAGCAAGACGCGCCCCGAGGAGCGTCTTGCCACATGTCAACACTGGGTCTGACTGAGCGCCTCCAGGAGAGAGGCCCAAGCAAGACGCGCCCCGAGGAGCGTCTTGTCACATGTCACTACTCGGTCTGACTGAGCGCCTCCAGGAGAGAGGCCCAAGCAAGACGTGCCCCGAGGAGCGTCTTGCCACATGTCAACAATGGGTCTGACTGAGGGCCTCCAGGAGAGAAGCCCAAGCAAGAAGCGCCCCGAGGAGCGTCTTGCCACATGTCAACACTGGGTCAGACTGAGCGCCTCCAGGAGAGAGGCCCAAGCAAGACACGCCCCGAGGAGCGTCTTGACACATGTCAACACTGGGTCTGACTGAGGGCCTCCCTGAGAGAAGCCCAAGCAAGACGCGCCACGAGGAGAGTCTTGCCACATGTCAACACTGGGTCTGACAGAGGGCATCCAGGAGAGAGGCCCAAGCAATACGCGCCCCGAGGAGCGTCTTGCCACATGTCACCACTGGGTCTGACTGAGCGCCTCCAGGAGAGAGGCCCAAGCAAGAAGCGCCCCGAGGAGCGTCTTGCCACGTGTCAGCACTGGGTCTGACTGAGCGCCTCCAGGAGAGAGGCCCCAGCAAGACGCGCCCCGAGGAGCGTCTTGCCTTATGTCAGCACTCGGTCTGACTGAGCGCCTCCAGGAGAGAGGCCCAAGCAAGACGCGCCCCGAGGAGCGTCATTCCACATGTCAACAATGGGTCTGACTGAGGGCCTCCAGGAGAGAGGCCCAAGCAAGATGCGCCCGGAGGAGCGTCTTGCCACATGTCAACACTGGGTCTGAAAGAGGGCCTCCAGGAGAGAGGCCCAAGCAAGACACGCCCCGAGGAGCGTCTTGCCACATGTCACCTCTGGTTCTGACTGAGCGCCTCCAGGAGAGAGGCCCAAGCAAGACGCGCCCCGAGGAGCGTCTTGTCACATGTCAACACTGGGTCTTTCTGAGCGCCTCCAGGAGAGAAGCCCAAGCAAGACGCGCCCCGAGGAGCGTCTTGCCACATGTCAGCACTCGGTCTGACTGAGCGCCTCCAGGAGAGAGGCCCAAGCAAGACGCGCCCCGAGGAGCTACTTGCCACATGTCAATACTCGGTCTAACTGAGCGCCTCCAGGAGAGAAGCCCAAGCAAGACGCGCCCCGAGGAGCTTCTTGCCACATGTCAGCACTCGGTCTGACTGAGCGCCTCCAGGAGAGAGGCCCAAGCAAGACGCGCCCCGAGGAGCGTCTTGACACATGTCAACACTGGGTCTGACAGAGGGCCTCCATGAGAGAGGCCCAAGCAAGACGCGCCCCGAGGAGTGTCTTGCCACGTGTCACCACTGGGTCTGACTGAGCTCCTCCAGGAGAGAGGCCCAAGCAAGACGGGCCCCGAGGAGTGTCTTGCCACGTGTCACCACTGGGTCTGATTGTCACATGTGGCAAGACGCTCCTCGGGGTGCGTCTTGCTTGGGCCTCTCTCCTGGAGGCGCTCCGTCAGACCCAGTGTTGACATGTGGCAAGACGCTCCTCGGGGCACGTCTTGCTTGGGCCTCTCTCCTGGAGGCGCTCAGTCAGACCGAGTAGTGACATGTGGCAAGACTCTCCTCGGGGCGCATCTTGCTGGGGCTTCTCTCATGGAGGCACTCAGTCAGACCCAGTGTTGACATGTGGCAAGACGCTCCTCGGGGCGCGTCTTGCTTGGACCTCTCTCCCTGAGGCGCTCAGTCAGACCGAGTAGTGACATGTGGCAAGACGCTCCTCGGGGCACGTCTTGCTTGGACCTCTCTCCCTGAGGCGCTCTGTCAGACCAAGTGTTGACATTTGGCAAGACACTCCTCGGGGTGCGTCTTGCTTGGGCCTCTCTCATGGAGGCCCTCTGTCAGACCCAGTGTTGACATGTGTCAAGACGCTCCTCGGGGGAAGTCTTGCTTTGGCCTCTCTCCTGGAGGCGCTCAGTCATACCCATTGTTGACATGTGGCAAGAAGCTCCTCGGGGCGCGTCTTGCTTGGGCTTCTCTCCTGGAGGCCCTCAGTAAGAACCATTGTTGACATGTGGCAAGACGCTCCTCGGGACGCGTCTTGCTTGGGCCTCTCTCCAGAAGGCCCTCAATCAGACCCAGTGTTGACACGTGGCAAGACGCTCCTTGGGGCGTGTCTTGCTTGGGCCTCTCTCCTGGAGGCGCTCAGTCAGACCCAGTGGTGACACTAGCAAGACGCTCCTCGGGGCGCATCTTGCTTGGGCCTCTCTCCTGGAGGCGCTCAGTCAGACCCAGTGTTGACACGTGGCAAGACGCTCCTCGGGGCGAGTCTTGCTTGGGCCTCTCTCCTGGAGGCGCTCAGTCAGACCCAGTGTTGACATGTGGCAAGACACTCCTCCGGGCGCGTCTTGCTTGGGCCTCTCTCATGGACGCCCTCTGTCAGACCCAGTGTTGACATGTGTCAAGACGCTCCTCAGGGCGCGTCTTGCTTTGGCCTCTCTCCTGGAGGCCCTCAGTCATACCCATTGTTGACATGTGGCAAGACGCTCCTCGGTGCGCGTCTTGCTTTGGCCTCTCTCCTGGAGGCGCTCAGTCAGACCGAGTGCTGACATGTGGCAAGACGCTCCTCGGGCCGCGTGTTGCTTGGGCTTCTCTCCTGGAGGCCCTCAGTCAGACCCATTGTTGACATGTTGCAAGACGCTCCTTTGGGCGCGTCTTGCTTGGGCCTCTCTCCTGGAGGCGCTCAGTAAGACCCAGTGTTGACATGTGACAAGATGCTCCTCGGGGCGCGTCTTGCTTGGGCCTCTCTCCTGGAGGCGCTCAGTCAGACCCAGTGGTGACATGTGGCAAGACACTCCTCGGGGCGCGTCTTGGTTGGGCCTCTCTCCTGGAGGCCCTCTGTCAGACCCAGTGTTGGCATGTGGCAAGACGCTCCTCAGGGCGCGTCTTGGTTGGGCCTCTCTCCTGGAGGTGCTCAGTCAGACCCAGTGGTTACATGTGGCAAGACGCTCCTCGGGGCGCGTATTGCTTGGGCCTCTCTCCTGGATGCCCTCTGTAAGAACGAGTGTTGACATGTGGCAAGACTCTCCTCGGGGCGCGTCTTGCTTGGGCTTCTCTCATGGAGGCCCTCAGTCAGACCCAGTGTTGACATGTGTCAAGACGCTCCTCGGGGCGCGTCTTGCTGGGGCTTCTCTCATGGAGGCACTCAGTCAGACCCAGTGTTGACATGTGGCAAGACGCTCCTCGGGGCACGTCTTGCTTGGGCCTCTCTCCTGGAGGCGCTCAGTCAGACCCAGTGTTGACATGTGGCAAGACGCTCCTCGGGGCGCGTCTTGCTTGGGCCTCTCTCCTGGAGGTTCTCAGTCAGATCCAGTGTTGACATGTGGCAAGATGCTCCTCGGGGCGCGTCTTGCTGGGGCTTCTCTCATGGAGGCACTCAGTCAGACCCAGTGTTGACATGTGGCAAGACGCTCCTCGGGGCACGTCTTGCTTGGGCCTCTCTCCTGGAGTCGCTCAGTCAGACCCAGAGGAGACATGTGTCAAGATGCTCCTCGGGGCGCGTCTTGCTTGGGCCTCTCTCCTGGAGGCGCTCAGTCAGACCGAGTGCTGACATGTGGCAAGACGCTCCTCCGGGCACGTCTTGCTTGGGCCTCTCTCCTGGAGGCGCTCAGTCAGACCCAGTGTTCACATGTGGCAAGACGCTCCTCGGGGCGCTTCTTGCTTGGGCCTCTCTCCTGGAGGCGCTCAGTCAGACCGAGTGCTGACATGAGGCAAGACGCTACTCGGGGCGCGTCTTGCTGGGGCCTCTCTCCTGGAGGCGCTCAGTCAGACCCAGTGTTTACATGTGTCAAGACGCTCCTCGGGCGTTTCTTGCTTGCGCCTCTCTCCTGGAGGCGCTCAGTCAGACCCAGAGGTGACATGTGGCAAGACGCTCCTCGGGGCGCATCTTTCTTGGGCTTCTCTCCTGGAGGCCCTCAGTCAGACCCAGTGTTGACATGTGGCAAGACGCTCCTCGGGGCGCGTCTTATTTGGGCCTCTCTCCTGGAGGCCCTCAGTCAGACCCAGTGTTGACATGGGGCAAGACGCTCCTCGGGGCGCGTCTTGCTTGGGCTTCTCTCCTGGAGGCCCTCAGTCAGACACATTGTTGACATGTGGCAAGACGCTCCTCGGGGCACGTCTTGCTTGGGCCTCTCTCCTGGAGGCGCTCAGTCAGACCAAGTAGTGACATGTGGCAAGACGCTCCTCGGGGCGCTTCTTGCTTGGGCCTCTCTCCTGGAGGCGCTCAGTCAGACCGAGTGCTGACATAAGGCAAGACGCTCCTCGGGGCGCGTCTTGCTGGGGCCTCTCTCCTGGAGGTGCTCAATCAGACCCAGTGGTGACACGTGGCAAGACGCTCCTCTGGGCGCGTCTTGCTTGGGCCTCTCTCCTGGAGGCGCTCAGTCAGACCGAGTAGTGACATGTGGCAAGACGCTCCTCGGGGAGCGTCTTGCTTGGGCCTCTCTCCTGGAGGCTCTCAATTAGACCCAGTGTTGACATGTGGCAAGACGCTCCTCGGGGCGCGTCTTGCTTGGGCTTCTCCCCTGGAGGCCCTCAGTCAGACCCATTGTTGACATGTGGCAAGACGCTCCTCGGGGCGCTTCTTGCTTGGGCCTCTCTCCTGGAGGCGCTCAGTCAGACCCAGTGTTGACATGTGTCAAGACGCTCCTCGGGCGTTTCTTGCTTGCGCCTCTCTCCTGGAGGCGCTCAGTCAGACCCAGAGGTGACATGTGGCAAGACGCTCCTCGGGCCTCTCTCCTGGAGGCCCTCAGTCAGACCCATTGTTGACATGTGGCAAGACGCTCCTCGGGGCGCGTCTTGCTGGGGCCTCTCTCCTGGAGGCGCTCAGTCAGACCCAGTGCTGACACGTGGCAAGACGCTCCTCGGGGCGCTTCTTGCTTGGGCCTCTCTCCTGGAGGCGCTCAGTCAGACCCAGTGGTGACATGTGGCAAGACGCTCCTCGGGGCGCGTATTGCTTGGGCCTCTCTCCTGGATGCCCTCTGTCAGACCCAGTGTTGACATGTGGCAAGACTCTCCTCGTGGCGCGTCTTGCTTGGGCTTCTCTCAGGGAGGCCCTCAGTCAGACCCAGTGTTGACATGTGTCAAGACGCTCCTCGGGGCGTGTCTTGCTTGGGCCTCTCTCCTGGAGGCGCTCAGTCTGACCCAGTGTTGACATGTGGCAAGACGCTCCTCGGGGCGCTTCTTGCTTGGGCTTCTCTCCTGGAGGCCCTCAGTCAGACCCATTGTTGACATGTGGCAAGACGCTCCTCGGGGCACGTCTTGCTTGGGCCTCTCTCCTGGAGGCGCTCAGTCAGACCGAGTAGTGACATGTGACAAGACGCTCCTCGGGGCGCGTCTTGCTTGGGCCTCTCTCCTGGAGGCGCTCAGTCAGACCCAGTGTTGACATGTGGCAAGACGCTCCTCGGGGCGCGTCTTGCTTGGGCCTCTCTCCTGGAGGTTCTCAGTCAGACCCAGTGTTGACATGTGGCAAGATGCTCCTCGGGGCGTGTCTTGCTGGGGCTTCTCTCATGGAGGCACTCAGTCAGACCCAGTGTTGACATGTGGCAAGACGCTCCTCGGGGCACGTCTTGCTTGGGCCTCTCTCCTGGAGGCGCTCAGTCAGACCCAGAGGAGACATGTGTCAAGATGCTCCTCGGGGCGCGTCTTGCTTGGGCCTCTCTCCTGGAGGCGCTCAGTCAGACCAAGTGCTGACATGTGGCAAGACGCTCCTCCGGGCGCGTCTTGCTTGGGCCTCTCTCCTGGAGGCGCTCAGTCAGACCGAGTGCTGACATGTGGCAAGACGCTCCTCGGGGCGCGTCTTGCTTGGGCTTCTCTCCTTGAGGCCCTCAGTCAGACCCATTGTTGACATGTGGCAAGACGCTCCTCGGGGCGCGTCTTGCTTGGGCCTTTCACCAGAAGGCCCTCAATCAGACCCAGTGCTGACATGTGGCAAGACGCTCCTCGGGGCGTGTCTTGCTTGGGCTTCTCTCCTGGAGGCCCTCAGTCAGACCCATTGTTGACATGTGGCAAGACGCTCCTCGGGGCGCGTCTCATTTGGGCCTCTCTCCTGGAGGCCCTCAGTCAGACCCAGTGTTGACATGTGGCAAGACGCTCCTCGGGGCGCGTCTTGCTTGGGCTTCTCTCCTGGAGGCCCTCAGTCAGACCCATTGTTGACATGTGGCAAGACGCTCCTCGGGGCACGTCTTGCTTGGGCCTCTCTCCTGGAGGCGCTCAGTCATACCGAGTAGTGACATGTGGCAAGACGCTCCTCGGGGCATGTCTTGCTTGGGCCTCTCTCCTGGAGGTGCTCTATCAGACCCAGTGGTGGCACGTGCCAAGACGCTCCTCGGGGCGCGTCTTGCTTGGGCCTCTCTCCAGGAGGAGCTCAGTCAGACCCAGTGGTGACACGTGGCCAGACGCTCCTCGGGGCGCATCTTGCTTGGGCCTCTCTCCTGGAGGCGCTATGTCAGACCCAGTGTTGAAACGTGGCAAGACGCTCCTCGGGGCGCGTCTTGCTTTGGCCTCTCTCCTGGAGGCGCTCAGTCAGACCGAGTGCTGACGTGGCAAGAAGCTCCTCGGGGCGCGTCTTGCCTGGGCTTCTCTCCTGGAGGCCCTCAGTCAGACCCATTGTTGACATGTGGCAAGATGCTCCTCGGGGCGCGTCTTGCTTGGGCCTCTCTCCAGAAGGCCCTCAATCAGACCCAGTGTTGACACGTGGCAAGATGCTCCTCGGGGCGCTTCTTGCTTGGGCCTCTCTCCTGGAGGCGCTCAGTCAGACCCAGTGGTGACATGTGGCAAGACGCTCCTCGGGGCGCGTCTTGCTTGGGCCTCTCTCCTGGATGCCCTCTGTCAGACCCAGTGTTGACATGTGGCAAGACTCTCCTCGGGCCGCGTCTTGCTTGGGCTTCTCTCATGGAGGCCCTCAGTCAGACCCAGTGTTGACATGTGGCAAGACGCTCCTCGGGGCGCTTCTTGCTTGGGCTTCTCTCCTGGGGGCCCTCAGTCAGACCCATTGTTGACATGTGGCAAGACGCTCCTCGGGGCACGTCTTGCTTGGGCCTCTCTCCTGGAGGCGCTCAGTCAGACCGAGTAGTGACATGTGACAAGACGCTCCTCGGGGCGCGTCTTGCTTGGGCCTCTCTCCTGGAGAAGCTCAGTCAGACCCAGTGTTGACATGTGGCAAGATGCTCCTCGGGGCGCGTCTTGCTTGGGCCTCTCTCCTGGAGGTTCTCAGTCAGACCCAGTGTTGACATGTGGAAAGATGCTCCTCGGGGCGCGTCTTGCTGGGGCTTCTCTCATGGAGGCACTCAGTCAGACCCAGTGTTGACATGTGGCAAGACGCTCCTCGGGGCACGTCTTGCTTGGGCCTCTCTCCTGGAGGCGCTCAGTCATACCGAGTAGTGACATGTGGCAAGACGCTCCTCGGGGCGTGTCTTGCTTGGGCCTCTCTCCTGGAGGTGCTCTATCAGACCCAGTGGTGGCACGTGCCAAGACGCTCCTCGGGGTGCGTCTTGCTTGGGCCTCTCTCCAGGAGGAGCTCAGTCAGACCCAGTGGTGACACGTGGCAAGACGCTCCTCGGGGCGCATCTTGCTTGGGCCTCTCTCCTGGAGGCGCTATGTCAGACCCAGTGTTGAAACGTGGCAAGACGCTCCTCGGGGCGCGTCTTGCTTTGGCCTCTCTCCTGGAGGCGCTCAGTCAGACCGAGTGCTGACGTGGCAAGAAGCTCCTCGGGGCGCGTCTTGCTTGGGCTTCTCTCCTGGAGGCCCTCAGTCAGACCCATTGTTGACATGTGGCAAGACGCTCCTCGGGGCGCGTCTTGCTTGGGCCTCTCTCCAGAAGGCCCTCAATCAGACCCAGTGTTGACACGTGGCAAGACGCTCCTCGGGGCGCTTCTTGCTTGGGCCTTTCTCCTGGAGGCGCTCAGTCAGACCCAGTGGTGACATGTGGCAAGACGCTCCTCGGGGCGCGTCTTGCTTGGGCCTCTCTCCTGGATGCCCTCTGTCAGACCCAGTGTTGACATGTGGCAAGACTCTCCTCGGGGCGCGTCTTGCTTGGGCTTCTCTCATGGAGGCCCTCAGTCAGACCCAGTGTTGACATGTGGCAAGACGCTCCTCGGGGCGCTTCTTGCTTGGGCTTCTCTCCTGGAGACCCTCAGTCAGACCCATTGTTGACATGTGGCAAGACGCTCCTCGGGGCACGTCTTGCTTGGGCCTCTCTCCTGGAGGCGCTCAGTCAGACCCAGTGTTGACATGTGGCAAAATGCTCCTCGGGGCGCGTCTTGCTTGGGCCTCTCTCCTGGAGGTTCTCAGTCAGACCCAGTGTTGACATGTGGCAAGACGCTCCTCGGGGCGCGTCTTGCTTGGGCCTCTCTCCTGGAGGCGCTCAGTCAGACCCAGGGTTGACATGTGGCAAGACGCTCCTCGGGGCGCGTCTTGCTTGGGCCTCTCTCCTGGAGGCGCTCAGTCAGACCCAGGGTTGACATGTGGCAAGACGCTCCTCGGGGCACGTCTTGCTTGGGCCTCTCTCATGGAGGCGCTCAGTCAGACCGAGTGCTGACATGTGGCAAGACGATCCTCGGGGCGCGTCTTGCTTGGGCTTCTCTCCTGGAGGCCCTCAGTCAGACCCATTGTTGACATGTGGCAAGACGCTCCTCGGGGCGCGTCTTGCTTGGGCCTCTCTCCAGAAGGCCCTCAATCAGACCCAGTGTTGACACGTGGCAAGACGCTCCTCGGGGCGCTTCTTGCTTGGGCCTTTCTCCTGGAGGCGCTCAGTCAGACCCAGTGGTGACATGTGGCAAGACGCTCCTCGGGGCGCGTATTGCTTGGGCCTCTCTCCTGAATGCCCTCTGTCAGACCCAGTGTTGACATGTGGCAAGACGCTCCTCGGGGCGCGTCTTGCTTGGCCCTCTCTCCTGGAGGCGCTCAGTCAGACCGAGTGCTGACATGTGGCAAGACGCTCCTCGGGGCGCCTCTTGCTTGGGATTCTCTCCTGGAGGCCCTCAGTCAGACCCATTGTTGACATGTGGCAAGACGCTCCTCGGGGCGCATCTTGCTTGGGCCTCTCTCCTGGAGGCGCTCAGTCAGACCGAGTGCTGACATGTGGCAAGACGCTCCTCGGGGCACGTCTTGCTGGGGCTTCTCTCCTGGAGGCCCTCAGTCAGACCCATTGTTCACATGTGGCAAGATGCTCCTCGGGGCGCATCTTGCTTGGGCCTCTCCCCTTGAGGCCCTCTGTCAGACCCAGTGTTGACATGTGGCAAAACGCTCCTCCAGGCGCGTCTTGCTTGGGCCTCTCTCCTGGAGGCGCTCAGTCAGACCCAGTGTTGACATGTGGCAAGACATTCCTTGGGGCGCGTCTTGCTTGGGCCTCTCTCCTGGGGAGGCGATCAGTCAGACCCAGTGTTGACATGTGTCAAGACGCTCCTCGGGCGTTTCTTGCTTGGGCCTCTCTCCTGGAGGCGCTCAGTCAGACCCAGTGTTGACATGTGGCAAGACGCTCCTCGGGGCGCGTCTTGCTTGGGCTTCTCTCCTGGAGGCCCTCAGTCAGACCCATTGTTCACATGTGGCAAGATGCTCCTCGGGGCGCATCTTGCTTGGGCCTCTCCCCTTGAGGCCCTCTGTCAGACCCAGTGTTGACATGTGGCAAAACGCTCCTCCAGGCGCGTCTTGCTTGGGCCTCTCTCCTGGAGGCGCTCAGTCAGACCCAGTGTTGACATGTGGCAAGACATTCCTTGGGGCGCGTCTTGCTTGGGCCTCTCTCCTGGGGAGGCGATCAGTCAGACCCAGTGTTGACATGTGTCAAGACGCTCCTCGGGCGTTTCTTGCTTGGGCCTCTCTCCTGGAGGCGCTCAGTCAGACCCAGTGTTGACATGTGACAAGACGCTCCTCGGGGCGCGTCTTGCTTGGGCCTCTCTCCTGGAGGTGCTCAGTCAGACCCAGAGGTGACATGTGGCAAGACGCTCCTTGGGGCGCGTCTTGCTTGAGCCTCTCTCCTGGAGAAGCGCAGTCAGACCCAGTGTTGACATGTGGCAAGACGCTCCTCGGGGCGCGTCTTTCTTGGGCCTCTCTCCTGGAGGCGCTCAGTCAGACCCAGTGCTGACATGTGGCAAGACGCTCCTCGGGGCGCGTCTTGCTTGGGCTTCTCTCCTGGAGGCCCTCAGTCAGACCCATTGTTCACATGTGGCAAGATGCTCCTCGGGGCGCATCTTGCTTGGGCCTCTCCCCTTGAGGCCCTCTGTCAGACCCAGTGTTGACATGTGGCAAAACGCTCCTCCAGGCGCGTCTTGCTTGGGCCTCTCTCCTGGAGGCGCTCAGTCAGACCCAGTGTTGACATGTGGCAAGACATTCCTTGGGGTGCGTCTTGCTTGGGCCTCTCTCCTGGGGAGGCGATCAGTCAGACCCAGTGTTGACATGTGTCAAGACGCTCCTCGGGCGTTTCTTGCTTGGGCCTCTCTCCTGGAGGCGCTCAGTCAGACCCAGTGTTGACATGTGACAAGACGCTCCTCGGGGCGCGTCTTGCTTGGGCCTCTCTCCTGGAGGTGCTCAGTCAGACCCAGAGGTGACATGTGGCAAGACGCTCCTTGGGGCGCGTCTTGCTTGAGCCTCTCTCCTGGAGAAGCGCAGTCAGACCCAGTGTTGACATGTGGCAAGACGCTCCTCGGGGCGCGTCTTTCTTGGGCCTCTCTCCTGGAGGCGCTCAGTCAGACCTAGTGCTGACATGTGGCAAGACGCTCCTCGGGGCGCGTCTTGCTTGGGCTTCTCTCCTGGAGGCCCTCAGTCAGACCCTTCGTTGACATGTGGCAAGACGCTCCTCGGGGCGCGTCTTGCTTGGCCCTCTCTCCTGGAGGCGCTCAGTCAGACCGAGTGCTGACATGTGGCAAGACGCTCCTCGGGGCGCCTCTTGCTTGGGATTCTCTCCTGGAGGCCCTCAGTCAGAACCATTGTTGACATGTGGCAAGACGCTCCTCGGGGCGCATCTTGCTTGGGCCTCTCTCCTGGAGGCGCTCAGTCAGACCGAGTGCTGACATGTGGCAAGACGCTCCTCGGGGCACGTCTTGCTGGGGCTTCTCTCCTGGAGGCGCTCAGTCAGACCCAGTGTTGACATGTGACAAGACGCTCCTCGGGGCGCGTCTTGCTTGGGCCTCTCTCCTGGAGGCGCTCAGTCAGACCCAGAGGTGACATGTGGCAAGACGCTCCTCGGGGCGCGTCTTGCTTGGGCCTCTCTCCTGGAGGCCCTCTGTCAGACCCAGTGTTGACATGTGGCAAGACGCTCCTCGGGGCGCGTCTTGCTTGGGCCTCTCTCCTGGAGGCGCTCAGTCAGACCCAGTGTTGACATGTGGCAAGACGCTCCTCGGGGCGCGTCTTGCTTGGGCCTCTCTCCTGGAGGCGCTCAGTCTGTCCTAGTGCTGACATGTGGCAAGACGCTCCTCGGGGCGCGTCTTGCTTGGGCCTCTCTCCTGGAGGCGCTCAGTCAGACCCAGTGTTGACATGTGGCAAGACGCTCCTCGGGGCGCGTCTTGCTTGGGCCTCTCTCCTGGAGGCGCTCAGTCAGTCCTAGTGCTGACATGTGGCAAGACGCTCCTCGGGGCGCGTCTTGCTTGGGCTTCTCTCCTGGAGGCCCTCAGTGAGACCCTTCGTTGACATGTGGCAAGACGCTCCTCGGGGCGCGTCTTGCTTGGCCCTCTCTCCTGGAGGCGCTCAGTCAGACCGAGTGCTGACATGTGGCAAGACGCTCTCTCGGGCCGCCTCTTGCTTGGGATTCTCTCCTGGAGGCCCTCAGTCTGAACGATTGTTGACATGTGGCAAGATGCTCCTCGGGGCACATCTTGCTTGGGCCTCTCTCCTGGAGGCGCTCAGTCAGACCGAGTGCTGACATGTGGCAAGACGCTCCTCGGGGCACGTCTTGCTGGGGCTTCTCTCCTGGAGGCGCTCAGTCAGACCCAGTGTTGACATGTGACAAGACTTTCCTCGGGGCGCGTCTTGCTTGGGCCTCTCTCCTGGAGGCGCTCAGTCAGACCCAGAGGTGACATGTGGCAAGACGCTCCTCGGGGCACGTCTTGCTGGGGCTTCTCTCCTGGAGGCGCTCAGTCAGACCCAGTGTTGACATGTGACAAGACTTTCCTCGGGGCGCGTCTTGCTTGGGCCTCTCTCCTGGAGGCGCTCAGTCAGACCCAGAGGTGACATGTGGCAAGACGCTCCTCGGGGCGCGTCTTGCTTGGGCCTCTCTCCTGGAGGCCCTCTGTCAGACCCATTGTTGACATGTGGCAAGACGCTCCTCGGGGCGAGTCTTGCTTGGGCCTCTCTCCAGAAGGCCCTCAATCAGACCCAGTGTTGACACGTGGCAAGACGCTCCTCGGGGCGCTTCTTGCTTGGGCATTTCTCCTGGAGGCGCTCAGTCAGACCCAGTGGTGACATGTGGCAAGACGCTCCTCGGGGCGCGTCTTGCTTGGGCCTCTCTCCTGGATGCCCTCTGTCAGACCCAGTGTTGACATGTGGCAAGACTCTCCTCGGGGCGCGTCTTGCTTGGGCTTCTCTCATGGAGGCCCTCAGTCAGACCCAGTGTTGACATGTGGCAAGACGCTCCTCGGGGCGCTTCTTGCTTGGGCTTCTCTCCTGGAGGCCCTCAGTCAGACCCATTGTTGACATGTGGCAAGACGCTCCTCGGGGCACGTCTTGCTTGGGCCTCTCTCCTGGAGGCGCTCAGTCAGACCGAGTAGTGACATGTGACAAGACGCTCCTCGGGGCGCGTCTTGCTTGGGCCTCTCTCCTGGAGGCGCTCAGTCAGACCCAGTGTTGACATGTGGCAAAATGCTCCTCGGGGCGCGTCTTGCTTGGGCCTCTCTCCTGGAGGTTCTCAGTCAGACCCAGTGTTGACATGTGGCAAGATGCTCCTCGGGGCGCGTCTTGCTGGGGCTTTTCTCATGGAGGCACTCAGTCAGACCCAGTGTTGACATGTGGCAAGACGCTCCTCGGGGCACGTCTTGCTTGGGCCTCTCTCCTGGAGGCGCTCAGTCAGACCGAGTGCTGACATGTGGCAAGACGCTCCTCCGGGCGCGTCTTGCTTGGGCCTCTCTCCTGGAGGCGCTCAGTAAGACCCAGTGTTCACATGTGGCAAGACGCTCCTCGGGGCGCGTCTTGCTTGGGCCTCTCTCCTGGAGGCGCTCAGTCAGACCCAGGGTTGACATGTGGCAAGACGCTCCTCGGGGCACGTCTTGCTTGGGCCTCTCTCATGGAGGCGCTCAGTCAGACCGAGTGCTGACATGTGGCAAGACGCTCCTCCGGGCGCGTCTTGCTTGGGCCTCTCTCCTGGAGGCGCTCAGTAAGACCCAGTGTTCACATGTGGCAAGACGCTCCTCGGGGCGCGTCTTGCTTGGGCCTCTCTCCTGGAGGCGCTCAGTCAGACCCAGGGTTGACATGTGGCAAGACGCTCCTCGGGGCACGTCTTGCTTGGGCCTCTCTCATGGAGGCGCTCAGTCAGACCGAGTGCTGACATGTGGCAAGACGATCCTCGGGGCGCGTCTTGCTTGGGCTTCTCTCCTGGAGGCCCTCAGTCAGACCCATTGTTGACATGTGGCAAGACGCTCCTCGGGGCGCGTCTTGCTTGGGCCTCTCTCCAGAAGGCCCTCAATCAGACCCAGTGTTGACACGTGGCAAGACGCTCCTCGGGGCGCTTCTTGCTTGGGCCTTTCTCCTGGAGGCGCTCAGTCAGACCCAGTGGTGACATGTGGCAAGACGCTCCTCGGGGCACGTATTGCTTGGGCCTCTCTCCTGAATGCCCTCTGTCAGACCCAGTGTTGACATGTGTCAAGACGCTCCTCGGGGCGCGTCTTGCTTGGCCCTCTCTCCTGGAGGCGCTCAGTCAGACCGAGTGCTGACATGTGGCAAGACGCTCCTCGGGGCGCCTCTTGCTTGGGATTCTCTCCTGGAGGCCCTCAGTCAGACCCATTGTTGACATGTGGCAAGACGCTCCTCGGGGCGCATCTTGCTTGGGCCTCTCTCCTGGAGGCGCTCAGTCAGACCGAGTGCTGACATGTGGCAAGACGCTCCTCGGGGCACGTCTTGCTGGGGCTTCTCTCCTGGAGGCGCTCAGTCAGACCCAGTGCTGACATGTGGCAAGACGCTCCTCGGGGCGCGTCTTGCTTGGGCTTCTCTCCTGGAGGCCCTCAGTCAGACCCATTGTTCACATGTGGCAAGATGCTCCTCGGGGCGCATCTTGCTTGGGCCTCTCCCCTTGAGGCCCTCTGTCAGACCCAGTGTTGACATGTGGCAAAACGCTCCTCCAGGCGCGTCTTGCTTGGGCCTCTCTCCTGGAGGCGCTCAGTCAGACCCAGTGTTGACATGTGGCAAGACATTCCTTGGGGCGCGTCTTGCTTGGGCCTCTCTCCTGGGGAGGCGATCAGTCAGACCCAGTGTTGACATGTGTCAAGACGCTCCTCGGGCGTTTCTTGCTTGGGCCTCTCTCCTGGAGGCGCTCAGTCAGACCCAGTGTTGACATGTGACAAGACGCTCCTCGGGGCGCGTCTTGCTTGGGCCTCTCTCCTGGAGGCGCTCAGTCAGACCCAGAGGTGACATGTGGCAAGACGCTCCTCGGGGCGCGTCTTGCTTGGGCCTCTCTCCTGGAGGCCCTCTGTCAGACCCAGTGTTGACATGTGGCAAGACGCTCCTCGGGGCGCGTCTTGCTTGGGCCTCTCTCCTGGAGGCGCTCAGTCAGACCCAGTGTTGACATGAGGCAAGACGCTCCTCGGGGCGCGTCTTGCTTGGGCCTCTCTCCTGGAGGCGCTCAGTCAGTCCTAGTGCTGACATGTGGCAAGACGCTCCTCGGGGCGCGTCTTGCTTGGGCCTCTCTCCTGGAGGCGCTCAGTCAGACCCAGTGTTGACATGTGGCAAGACGCTCCTCGGGGCGCGTCTTGCTTGGGCCTCTTTCCTGGAGGCGCTCAGTCAGTCCTAGTGCTGACATGTGGCAAGACGCTCCTCGGGGCGCGTCTTGCTTGGGCCTCTCTCCTGGAGGCGCTCAGTCAGACCCAGTGTTGACATGTGGCAAGACACTCCTCGGGGCGCGTCTTGCTTGGCCCTCTCTCCTGGAGGCGCTCAGTCAGACCGAGTGCTGACATGTGGCAAGACGCTCTCTCGGGCCGCCTCTTGCTTGGGATTCTCTCCTGGAGGCCCTCAGTCAGAACGATTGTTGACATGTGGCAAGATGCTCCTCGGGGCGCATCTTGCTTGGGCCTCTCTCCTGGAGGCGCTCAGTCAGACCGAGTGCTGACATGTGGCAAGACGCTCCTCGGGGCGCGTCTTGCTTGGGCCTCTCTCCTGGAGGCGCTCAGTCAGACCTAGTGCTGACATGTGGCAAGACGCTCCTCGGGGCGCGTCTTGCTTGGGCTTCTCTCCTGGAGGCCCTCAGTCAGACCCTTCGTTGACATGTGGCAAGACGCTCCTCGGGGCGCGTCTTGCTTGGGCCTCTCTCATGGAGGCGCTCAGTCAGACCGAGTGCTGACATGTGGCAAGACGATCCTCGGGGCGCGTCTTGCTTGGGCTTCTCTCCTGGAGGCCCTCAGTCAGACCCATTGTTGACATGTGGCAAGACGCTCCTCGAGGCGCGTCTTGCTTGGGCCTCTCTCCAGAAGGCCCTCAATCAGACCCAGTGTTGACACGTGGCAAGACGCTCCTCGGGGCGCTTCTTGCTTGGGCCTTTCTCCTGGAGGCGCTCAGTCAGACCCAGTGGTGACATGTGGCAAGACGCTCCTCGGGGCGCGTATTGCTTGGGCCTCTCTCCTGAATGCCCTCTGTCAGACCCAGTGTTGACATGTGGCAAGACGCTCCTCGGGGCGCGTCTTGCTTGGCCCTCTCTCCTGGAGGCGCTCAGTCAGACCGAGTGCTGACATGTGGCAAGACGCTCCTCGGGGCGCCTCTTGCTTGGGATTCTCTCCTGGAGGCCCTCAGTCAGACCCATTGTTGACATGTGGCAAGACGCTCCTCGGGGCGCATCTTGCTTGGGGCTCTCTCCTGGAGGCGCTCAGTCAGACCGAGTGCTGACATGTGGCAAGACGCTCCTCGGGGCACGTCTTGCTGGGGCTTCTCTCCTGGAGGCGCTCAGTCAGACCCAGTGCTGACATGTGGCAAGACGCTCCTCGGGGCGCGTCTTGCTTGGGCTTCTCTCCTGGAGGCCCTCAGTCAGACCCATTGTTCACATGTGGCAAGATGCTCCTCGGGGCGCATCTTGCTTGGGCCTCTCCCCTTGAGGCCCTCTGTCAGACCCAGTGTTGACATGGGGCAAAACGCTCCTCCAGGCGCGTCTTGCTTGGGCCTCTCTCCTGGAGGCGCTCAGTCAGACCCAGTGTTGACATGTGGCAAGACATTCCTTGGGGCGCGTCTTGCTTGGGCCTCTCTCCTGGGGAGGCGATCAGTCAGACCCAGTGTTGACATGTGTCAAGACGCTCCTCGGGCGTTTCTTGCTTGGGCCTCTCTCCTGGAGGCGCTCAGTCAGACCCAGTGTTGACATGTGACAAGACGCTCCTCGGGGCGCGTCTTGCTTAGGCCTCTCTCCTGGAGGTGCTCAGTCAGACCCAGAGGTGACATGTGGCAAGACGCTCCTTGGGGCGCGTCTTGCTTGAGCCTCTCTCCTGGAGAAGCGCAGTCAGACCCAGTGTTGACATGTGGCAAGACGCTCCTCGGGGGGACCCAAGCAAGATGTGCCCCGAGGAGCGTCTTGCCACATGTCAACACTGGGTCTGACTGAGCGCCTCCAGGAGAGAGGCCCAAGCAAGACACGCCCCGAGGAGCTTCTTGACACATGTCAACACTGGGTCTGACTGAGGGCCTCCATGAGAGAAGCCCAAGCAAGACGCGCCCCGAGGAGTGTCTTGCCACATGTCAACACTGGGTCTGACAGAGGGCATCCAGGAGAGAGGCCCAAGCAATACGCGCCCCGAGGAGCATCTAGCCACATGTCAACAATGGGTCTGACTGAGGGCCTCCAGGAGAGAAGACAAAGCAAGACGCGCCCCGAGGAGCTTCTTTCCACATGTCAACAATGGGTCTTACTGAGGGCCTCCAGGAGAGAAGCCCAAGCAAGACACGCCCCGAGGAGTGTCTTGCCACATGTCAACACTGTGTCTGACTGAGCGCCTCCAGGAGAGAGGCCCAAGCAAGACGCGCCCCGAGGAGCGTCTTGCCACGTGTCAACTCTGGGTCTGACTTAGCGCCTCCAGGAGAGAGGCCCAAGCAAGATGCGCCCAGAGGAGCGTCTTGCCACGTGTCACCACTGGGTCTGACTGAGCTCCTCCAGGAGAGAGGCCCAAGCAAGACGCGCCCAGAGGAGCGTCTTGCCACTTGTCATCACTGGGTCTGATTGAGCACCTCCAGGAGAGAGGCCCCAGCAAGACGCGCCCCGAGGAGCGTCTTGCCTTATGTCAGCACTCGGTCTGACTGAGCGCCTCCAGGAGAGAGGCCCAAGCAAGACGCGCCCCGAGGAGCGTCTTGCCACATGTCACTACTCGGTCTAACTGAGCGCCTCCAGGAGAGAGGCCCAAGTAAGACGCGCCCCGAGGAGCGTCTTGCCACATGTCAGCACTGGGTCTGACTGAGCGCCTCCAGGAGAGAGGCCCAAGCAAGACACGCCCCGAGGAGCGTCTTGACACATGTCAACACTGGGTCTGACAGAGGGCATTCAGGAGAGTGGCCCAAGCAATACGCGCCCCGAGGAGCATCTTGCCACATGTCACCACTGGGTCTGAATGAGCGCCTCCAGGAAAGAGGCCCAACCAAGACGCGCCCCGAGGAGTGTCTTGCCACATGTCAACAATGTGTCTGACTGAGGGCCTCCAGGAGAGAGGCCCAAGCAAGACGCGCCCGGAGGAGCGTCTTGCCACATGTCAACACTGGGTCTGACAGAGGGCCTCCAGGAGAGAGGCCCAAGCAAGACGCGCCCCAAGGAGCGTCTTGACACATGTCACCACTTGGTCTGACTGAGCGCCTCCAGGAGAGAGGCCCAAGCAACACGCGCCCCTAGGAGCGTCAGGCCACATGTCACTACTCAGTCTGACTGAGCGCCTCCAGGAGAGAGGCCCAAGCAAGACGCGCCCCGAGGAGCGTCTTACCACGTGTCAACACTGGGTCTGATTGAGGGCCTTCTGGAGAGAGGCCCAAGCAAGACGCGCCCCGAGGAGCGTCTTGCCACATGTCACCACTTGGTCTTACTGAGCGCCTCCAGGAGAGAGGCCCAAGCAACACGCGCCCCGAGGAGCGTCAGGCCACATGTCACTACTCAGTCTGACTGAGCGCCTCCAGGAGAGAGGCCCAAGCAAGAAGCGCCCCAAGGCGCGTCTTGCCACATGTCAACAATGGGTCTTACTGAGGGCCTCCAGGAGAGAAGCCCAAGCAAGACGCGCCCCGAGGAGCTTCTTGCCACAGTACTCAGCACTCGGTCTGACTGAGCGCCTCCAGGAGAGAGGCCAAAGCAAGACGCGCCCCGAGGAGTGTCTTGCCACTTGTCAACACTGGGTCTAACAGAGGGCCTCCAGGAGAGAGGCCCAAGCAAGACGCGCCCCGAGGAGTGTCTTGCCACATGTCACCACTTGGTCTGACTGAGCGCCTCCAGGAGAGAGGCCCAAGCAACACGCGCCCCGAGGAGCGTCAGGCCACGTGTCACTACTCAGTCTGACTAAGCGCCTCCAGGAGAGAGGCCCAAGCAAGTCGCGCCCCGAGGAGCGTCTTGCCACGTGTCAACACTGGGTCTGATTGAGGGCCTTCTGGAGAGAGGCCCAAGCAAGACGCGCCCCGAGGAGCGTCTTGCCACATGTCAACAATGGTTCTTACTGAGGGCCTCCAGGAGAGAAGCCCAAGCAAGACGCGCCCCGAGGAGCTTCTTGCCACATGTCAGCACTCGGTCTGACTGAGCGCCTCCAGGAGAGAGGCCAAAAAAGGACGCCCCCCGAGGAGCGTCTTGCCACAAGTCAACACTGGGTCTGACTGAGTGCCTCCATGAGAGAAGCCCCAGCAAGACGCGCCCCGAGGAGCGTCTTGCCACATGTCACTACTCGGTCTGTTTGAGCGCATCTAGGAGAGTAGCCCAAGCAAGACGTGCCCCGAGGAGCATCTTGCCACATGTCAACAATGGGTCTGACTGAGGGCCTCCAGGAGAGAAGCCCAAGCAAGACGCGCCCCCAGGAGCGTCTTGCCACATGTCAACACTGGGTCTGACTGAGCGCCTCCAGGAGAGAGGCCCAAGCAAGACATGCCCTGAGGAGCGTCTTGACACATGTCAACACTGGGTCTGACTGAGGGCCTCCATGAGAGAAGCCCAAGCAAGACGCGCCCCGAGGAGAGTCTTGCCACATGTCAACACTCGGTCTGACAGAGGGCATCCAGGAGAGAGGCCCAAGCAATACGCGCCCCGAGGAGCGTCTTGCCACATGTCACCACTGGGTCTGACTGAGCGCCTCCAGGAGAGAGGCCCAACCAAGACGCGCCCTGAGGAGCGTCTTGCCACATGCCAACACTGGGTCTGACAGAGGGCCTCCAGGAGAGAGGCCCAACCAAGACGCGCCCCGAGGAGTGTCTTGCCACATGTCACCACTGGGTCTGACTGAGCGCCTCTAGGAGAGAGGCCCAAGCAAGACGCGCCCCGAGGAGCGTCTTGTCACATGTCAACACTGGGTCTTACTGAGCGCCTCCAGGAGAGAGGCCCAAGCAAGACGCGCCCCGAGGAGCGTCTTGCCACATGTCAACAATGGGTATGACTGAGGGCCTCCAGGAGAGAAGCCCAAGCAAGATGCGCCCCGAGGAGCGTCTTGACACATGTCAACACTGGGTCTGACAGAGGGCCTCCAGGAGAGAGGCCAAAGCAAGACGCGCCCCGAGGAGCGTCTTGACACATGTCAACACTGGGTCTGATTGAGGAACTTCTGGAGAGAGGCCCAAGCAAGACGCGTCCCGAGGAGCGTCTTGCCACATGTCAACAATGGTTCTTACTGAGGGCCTCCAGGAGAGAAGCCCAAGCAAGATGCGCCCCGAGGAGCTTCTTGCCACATGTCAACAATGGGTATGACTGAGCGCCTCCAGGAGAGAGGCCAAAGCAAGACTTCCCCCGAGGAGCGTCTTGACACATGTCAACACTGGGTCTGACAGAGGGCCTCCATGAGAGAGGCCCAAGCAAGACGCGCCCCGAGGAGTGTCTTGCCAAATGTCAACACTGGGTCTGACAGAGCGCCTCAGGGAGAGAGGTCCAAGCAAGACGCGCCCCGAGGAGCGTCTTGCCACATGTCACTACTCGGTCTGACTGAGCGCCTCAGGGAGAGAGGTCCAAGCAAGACGCGCCCCGAGGAGCGTCTTGCCACATGTCAACAATGGGTCTGACTGAGGGCCTCCAGGAGAGAGGCCCAAGCAAGACACGCCCCGAGGAGCGTCTTGACACATGTCAACACTGGGTCTGACTGAGGGCCTCCATGAGAGAAGCCCAACCAAGACGCGCCCTGAGGAACGTCTTGCCACATGCCAACACTGGGTCTGACAGAGGGCCTCCAGGAGAGAGGCCCAAGCAAGACGCACCCCGAGGAGTGTCTTGCCACATGTCACCACTGGGTCTGACTGAGCGCCTCCAGGAAAGAGGCCCAAGCAAGACGCGCCCCGAGGAGCGTCTTGTCACATGTCAACACTGGGTCTTTCTGAGTGCCTCCAGGAGAGAAGCCCAAGCAAGACGCGCCCCGAGGAGTGTCTTTCCACATGTCAGCACTCGGTCTGACTGAGCGCCTGCAGGAGAGAGGCCCAAGCAAGACGCGCCCAAAGGAGCGTCTTGCAACATGTCAACAATGGGTCTGACTGAGGGCCTCCAGGAGAGAAGCCCAAGCAACACGCGGCCCGAGGAGCGTCTTGCCACATGTCAGCACTCGGTCTGACTGAGCGCCTCCAGGAGAGAGGCCAAAGCAAGACGCGCCCCGAGGAGTGTCTTGCCACATGTCAACAATGGGTATGACTGAGGGCGTCCAGGAGAGAAGCCCAAGCAAGACGCGCCCCGAGGAGCGTCTTGACACATGTCAACACTGGGTCTGAAAAAGGGCCTCCAGGAGAGAGGCCCAAGCAGGACGCGCCCCGAGGAGTGTCTTGCCACATGTCACCACTGGGTCTGACTGAGCGCCTCCAGGAGAGAGGCCCAAGCAAGACGCGCCCCGAGGAGCGTCTTGTCACATGTCAACACTGGGTCTTTCTGAGCGCCTCCAGGAGAGAAGCCCAAGCAAGACGCGCCCCGAGGAGCATCTTTCCACATGTCAGCACTCGGTCTGACTGAGCGCCTGCAGGAGAGAGGCCCAAGCAAGACGCGCCCAAAGGAGCGTCTTGCAACATGTCAACAATGGGTCTGACTGAGGGCCTCCAGGAGAGAAGCCCAAGCAACACGCGGCCCGAGGAGCGTCTTGCCACATGTCAGCACTGGGTCTGACAGAGGGCCTCCAGGAGAGAGGCCAAAGCAAGACGCGCCCCGAGGAGCGTCTTGACACATGTCAACACTGGGTCTGACAGAGGAACTCCATGAGAGAGGCCCAAGCAAGACGCGCCCCGAGGAGTGTCTTGCCACATGTCAACACTGGGTCTGACTGAGCGCCTCCAGGAGAGAGGCCCAAGCAAGACGCGCCCCGAGGAATGTCTTGCCACGTGTCAACACTGGGTCTGACTGAGTGCCTCCAGGAGAGAGGCCCAAGCAAGATGCGCCCCGAGGAGCGTCTTGCCACGTGTCACCACTGGCTCTGACTGAGCGCCTCCAGGAGAGAGGCCCAAGCAAGACGCGCCCCGAGGAGCGTCTTGCCACGTGTCACCACTGGGTCTGATTGAGCGCCTCCAGGAGAGAGGCCCCAGCAAGACACGCCCCGAGGAGCGTCTTGCCTTATGTCAGCACTCGGTCTGACTGAGCGCCTCCAGGAGAGAGGTCCAAGCAAGACGCGCCCCGAGGAGCGTCTTGCCACATGTCACTACTCGGTCTGACTGAGCGCCTCCAGGAGAGAGGCCCAAGCAAGACGTGCCCCGAGGAGCGTCTTGCCACATGTCAACACTGGGTCTGACTGAGCGCCTCCAGGAGAGAGGCCCAAGCAAGACGCGCCCCGAGGAGCGTCAGGCCACATGTCACTACTCAGTCTGACTGAGCGCCTCCAGGAGAGAGGCCCAAGCAAGATGCGCCCCGAGGAGCGTCTTGCCACATGTCAACACTGGGTCTGATTGAGGGCCTTCTGGAGAAAGGCACAAGCAAGACGCGCCCCGAGGAGCGTCTTGCCACATGTCAACAATGGGTCTTACTGAGGGTCTGCAGGAGAGAGGCCAAAGCAAGATGCGCCCGGAGGAGCGTCTTGCCACATGTCAACACTGGGTCTGACAGAGGGCATCCAGGAGAGAGGCCGAAGCAAGACGCGCCCCATGGAGCGTCTTGCCACATGTCACATCTGGTTCTGACTGAGCGCCTCCAGGAGAGAGGCCCAAGCAAGATGCGCCCCGAGGAGCGTCTTGCCACATGTCAACAATGGGTCTGACTGAGGGCCTCCAGGAAAGAAGCCCAAGCAATACGCGCCCCGAGGAGCGTCTTGCGACATGTCACTACTCGGTCTGATTGAGTGCCTCCAGGAGAGAGGCCCCAGCAAGACACGCCCCGAGGAGCGTCTTGCCTTATGTCAGCACTCGGTCTGACTGAGCGCCTCCAGGAGAGAGGCCCAAGCAAGACGCGCCCCGAGGAGCGTCTTGCGACCTGTCACTACTCGATCTAACTGAGCGCCTCCAGGAGAGAGGTCCAAGCAAGACGCGCCCCGAGGAGCGTCTTGCCACATGTCACTACTCGGTCTGACTGAGCGCCTCCAGGAGAGAGGCCCAAGCAAGACGTGCCCCGAGGAGCGTCTTGCCACATGTCAACACTGGGTCTGACTGAGCGCCTCCAGGAGAGAAGCCCAAGCAAGACGCGCCCCGCGGAGCGTCAGGCCACATGTCACTACTCAGTCTGACTGAGCGCCTCAAGGAGAGAGGCCCAAGCAAGATGCGCCCCGAGGAGCGTCTTGCCACATGTCAACACTGGGTCTGATTGAGGGCCTTCTGGAGAAAGGCACAAGCAAGACGCGCCCCGAGGAGCATCTTGCCACATGTCAACAATGGGTCTTACTGAGGGTCTGCAGGAGAGAGGCCAAAGCAAGATGCGCCCGGAGGAGCGTCTTGCCACATGTCAACACTGGGTCTGACAGAGGGCCTCCAGGAGAGAGGCCGAAGCAAGACGCGCCCCGAGGAGCGTCTTGCCACGTCACCTCTGGTTCTGACTGAGCGCCTCCAGGAGAGAGGCCCAAGCAAGACGCGCCCCGAGGAGCGTCTTGCCACATGTCAACAATGGGTCTGACTGAGGGCCTCCAGGAAAGAAGCCCAAGCAATACGCGCCCCGAGGAGCGTCTTGCCACATGTCACCACTGGGTCTGACTGAGCGCCTCCAGGAGAGAGGCCCAAGCAAGACGAGCCCCGAGGAGCGTCTTGCCACGTGTCAACACTGGGTCTGATTGAGGGGTCTTCTGGAGAGAGGCCCAAGCAAGACGCGCCCCGAGGAGCGTCTTGCCACATGTCAACAATGGGTCTGACTGAGGGCCTCCAGGAGAGAAGCCCAAGCAAGACGCGCCCCGAGGAGCTTCTTGCCACATGTCAGCACTCGGTCTGACAGAGGGCCTCCATGAGAGAGGCCCAAGCAAGACGCGCCCCGAGGAGTGTCTTGCCACATGTCAACACTGGGTCTAACAGAGGGCCTCCAGGAGAGAGGCCCAAGCAAGACGCGCCCCGAGGAGTGTCTTGCCACATGTAACCACTTGGTCTGACTGAGCGCCTCCAGGAGAGAGGCCCAAGCAACACGCGCCCCGAGGAGCGTCAGGCCACGTGTCACTACTCAGTCTGACTAAGCGCCTCCAGGAGAGAGGCCCAAGCAAGTCGCGCCCCGAGGAGCGTCTTGCCACGTGTCAACACTGGGTCTGATTGAGGGCCTTCTGGAGAGAAGCCCAAGCAAGACGCGCCCCGAGGAGCTTCTTGCCACATGTCAGCACTCGGTCTGACTGAGCGCCTCCGGGAGAGAGGCCAAAAAAGGACGCCCCCCGAGGAGCGTCTTGCCACAAGTCAACACTGGGTCTGACTGAGTGCCTCCATGAGAGAAGCCCCAGCAAGACGCGCCCCGAGGAGCGTCTTGCCACATGTCACTACTCGGTCTGTTTGAGCGCATCTAGGAGAGTAGCCCAAGCAAGACGTGCCCCGAGGAACGTCTTGCCACATGCCAACACTGGGTCTGACAGAGGGCCTCCAGGAGAGAGGCCCAAGCAAGACGCGCCCCGAGGAGTGTCTTGCCACATGTCAACACTGGGTCTGACAGAGGAACTCCATGAGAGAGGCCCAAGCAAGACGCGCCCCGAGGAGTGTCTTGCCACATGTCAACACTGGGTCTGACTGAGCGCCTCCAGGAGAGAGGCCCAAGCAAGACGCGCCCCGAGGAATGTCTTGCCACGTGTCAACACTGGGTCTGACTGAGTGCCTCCAGGAGAGAGGCCCAAGCAAGATGCGCCCCGAGGAGCGTCTTGCCACGTGTCACCACTGGCTCTGACTGAGCGCCTCCAGGAGAGAGGCCCAAGCAAGACGCGCCCCGAGGAGCGTCTTGCCACGTGTCACCACTGGGTCTGACTGAGGGCCCCCAGGAGAGAAGCCCAAGCAAGAAGCGCCCCGAGGAGCGTCTTGCCACATGTCAACACTGGGTCTGACTGAGGGCCTCCATGAGAGAAGCCCAAGCAAGACGCGGCCCGAGGAGAGTCTTGCCACATGTCAACACTGGGTCTGACAGAGGGCATCCAGGAGAGAGGCCCAAGCAAGACGCGCCCCGAGGAGCGTCTTGCCACATGTCACCACTGGGTCTGACTGAGCGCCTCCAGGAGAGAGGCCCAAGCAAGAAGCGCCCCGAGGAGCATCTTGCCACGTGTCAACACTGGGTCTGATTGAGGGCCTTCTGGAGAGAGGCCCAAGCAAGACGCGCCCCGAGGAGCATCTTGCCACATGTCAACAATGGGTCTGACTGAGGGCCTCCAGGAGAGAAGCCCAGGCAAGACGCGCCCCGAGGAGCTTCTTGCCACGTCAGCACTCGGTCTGACTGAGCGCCTCCAGGAGAGAGGCCAAAGCAAGACGCGCCCCGAGGAGCGTCTTGCCACGTTTCAACACTGGGTCTGACATAGCGCCTCCAGGAGAGAGGCCCAAGCAAGATGCTCCCCGAGGAGCGTCTGGCCACGTGTCACCACTGGGTCTGACTGAGCTCCTCCTGGAGAGAGGCCCAAGCAAGACGCGCCCCGAGGAGCGTCTTGGCACGTGCCACCACTGGGTCTGATAGAGCACCTCCAGGAGAGAGGCCCAAGCAAGACATGCCCCGAGGAGCGTCTTGCCACATGTCACTACTCGGTATGACTGAGCGCCTCCAGGAGAGAGGCCCAAGCAAGACGTGCCCCGAGGAGCGTCTTGCCACATGTCAACAATGGGTCTGACTGAGGGCCTCCAGGAGAGAAGCCCAAGCAAGACGCGCCCCGAGGAGCGTCTTGCCACATGTCAACACTGGGTCTGACTGAGGGCCTCCAGGAGAGAGGCCCAAATGAGACGCGCCCCGAGGAGCGTCTTGCCACATGTCAACAATGGGTCTGACTGAGGGCCTCCAGGAGAGAAGCCCAAGCAAGACACGCCCCGAGGAGCGTCTTGCCACATGTCAGCACTGGGTCTGATTGAGGGCCTTCTGGTGAAAGGCCCAAGCAAGACGCGCCCCGAGGAGCGTCTTGCCACATGTCAACAATGGGTCTGACTGAGGGCCTCAAGGAGAGAAGCCCAAGCAAGACGCGCCCCGAGGAGCGTCTTGCCACATGTCAGCACTCGGTCTGACTGAGCGCCTCCAGGAGAGAGGCCCAAGCAAGACGCGCCCGGAGGAGCGTCTTGCCACATGTCAGCACTTGGTCTGACTGAGCGCCTCCAGGAGAGAGGCCCAAGCAAGACGCGCCCCGAGGAGCATCTTGACACATGTCTCCTCTGGGTCTGACTGAGCGCCTCCAGGAGAGAGGCCCAAGCAAGACGTGCCCCGAGGAGCGTCTTGCCACATGTCAACACTGGGTCTGACTGAGTGCCTCCATGAGAGAAGCCCCAGCAAGACACGCCCCGAGGAGCATCTTGCCACATGTCAACACTGGGTCTGACTGAGAACCTCCAGGAGAGAGGCCCAAGCAAGACGCGCCCCGAGGAGCGTCTTGCCACATGTCAACACTGGGTCTGACTGAGCGCCTCCAGGAGAGAGGCCCAAGCAAGACGCGCCCCGAGGAGCGTCTTGTCACATGTCACTACTCGGTCTGACTGAGCGCCTCCAGGAGAGAGGCCCAAGCAAGACGTGCCCCGAGGAGCGTCTTGCCACATGTCAACAATGGGTCTGACTGAGGGCCTCCAGGAGAGAAGCCCAAGCAAGAAGCGCCCCGAGGAGCGTCTTGCCACATGTCAACACTGGGTCAGACTGAGCGCCTCCAGGAGAGAGGCCCAAGCAAGACACGCCCCGAGGAGCGTCTTGACACATGTCAACACTGGGTCTGACTGAGGGCCTCCCTGAGAGAAGCCCAAGCAAGACGCGCCACGAGGAGAGTCTTGCCACATGTCAACACTGGGTCTGACAGAGGGCATCCAGGAGAGAGGCCCAAGCAATACGCGCCCCGAGGAGCGTCTTGCCACATGTCACCACTGGGTCTGACTGAGCGCCTCCAGGAGAGAGGCCCAAGCAAGAAGCGCCCCGAGGAGCGTCTTGCCACGTGTCAGCACTGGGTCTGACTGAGCGCCTCCAGGAGAGAGGCCCCAGCAAGACGCGCCCCGAGGAGCGTCTTGCCACATGTCAACAATGGGTCTGACTGAGGGCCTCCAGGAGAGAGGCCCGAGGAGCGTCTTGCCACATGTCACCTCTGGGTCTGACTGAGCGCCTCCAGGAGAGAGGCGCAAGCAAGAAACGCCCGAGGAGCGTCTTGACACATGTCAACACTGGGTCTGACTGAGCGCCTCCAGGAGAGAGGCCCAAGCAAGAAGCGCCCCGAGGAGCGTCTTGCCACATGTCAACAATGGGTCTGACTGAGGGCCTCCAGGGGAGAAGCCCAAGCAAGACGCACCCCGAGGAGCGTCTTGCCACATGTCAACACTGGGTCTAATTGAGAGCCTCCAGGAGAGAGGCCCAAGCAAGACGCTCCCCGAGGAGCGTCTTGCCACATGTCACTACTCGGTCTGACTGAGCGCCTCCAGGAGAGAGGCCCAAGCAAGACGCGCCCAGAGGAGCGTCTTGCCACGTGTCACCACTGGGTCTGATTGAGCACCTCCAGGAGAGAGGCCCCAGCAAGACGCGCCCCGAGGAGCGTCTTGCCTTATGTCAGCACTCGGTCTGACTGAGCGCCTCCAGGAGAGAGGCCCAAGCAAGAAGCGCCCCGAGGAGCGTCTTGCCACATGTCACTACTTGGTCTGACTGAGCGCCTCCAGGAGAGAGGCCCAAGCAAGACGTGCCCCGAGGAGCGTCTTGCCACATGTCAACAATGTGTCTGACTGAGGGCCTCCAGGAGAGAAGCCCAAGCAAGACGCGCCCCGAGGAGCGTCTTGCCCCATGTCAACACTGGGTCTGACTGAGGGCCTCCAGGAGAGAGGCCCAAATAAGACGCGCCCCGAGGAGCGTCTTGCCACATGTCAACACTGGGTCTGACTGAGGGCCTCCAGGAGAGAAGCCCAAGAAAGATGCGCCCCGAGGAGCGTCTTGCCACATGTCACCTCTGGGTCTGACTGAGCGCCTCCAGGAGAGAGGCGCAAGCAAGAAACGCCCGAGGAGCGTCTTGACACATGTAAACACTGGGTCTGACTGAGCGCCTCCAGGAGAGAGGCCCCAGCAAGACGCGCCCCGAGTAGCGTCTTGCCTCATGTCAGCACTCGGTCTGACTGAGCGCCTCCAGGAGAGAGGCCCAAGCAAGAAGCGCCCCGAGGAGCGTCTTGCCACATGTGAACACTGGGTCTGACTGAGCGCCTCCAGGAGAGAGGCCCAAGCAAGACGTGCCCGGAGGAGCGTCTTGCCACATGTCAGCACTCGGTCTGACTGAGCGCCTCCAGGAGAGAGGCCCAAGCAAGACGCGCCCCGAGGAGCATCTTGACACATGTCTCCTCTGGGTCTGACTGAGCGACTCCAGGAGAGAGGCCCAAGCAAGACGTGCCCCGAGGAGCGTCTTGCCACATGTCAACACTGGGTCTGACTGAGTGCCTCCATGAGAGAAGCCCCAGCAAGACGCGCCCCGAGGAGCATCTTGCCACATGTCAACACTGGATCTGACTGAGAACCTCCAGGAGAGAGGCCCAAGCAAGACGCGCCCCGAGGAGCGTCTTGCCACATGTCAACACTGGGTCTGACTGAGCGCCTCCAGGAGAGAGGCCCAAGCAAGACGTGCCCCGAGGAGCGTCTTGCCACATGTCAACACTGGGTCTGACTGAGTGCCTCCATGAGAGAAGCCCCAGCAAGACGCGCCCCGAGGAGCGTCTTGACACATGTCAACACTGGGTCTGACTGAGGGCCTCCATGAGAGAAGCCCAAGCAAGACGCGCCCCGAGGAGAGTCTTGCCACATGTCAACACTCGTTCTTACAGAGGGCATCCAGGAGAGAGGCCCAAGCAATACGCGCCCCGAGGAGCGTCTTGCCACATGTAACCACTGGGTCTGACTGAGCACCTCCAGGAGAGAGGCCCAACCAAGACGCGCCCTGAGGAGCGTCTTGCCACATGCCAACACTGGGTCTGACAGAGGGCCTCCAGGAGAGAGGCCCAACCAAGACGCGCCCCGAGGAGTGTCTTGCCACATGTCACCACTGGGTCTGACTGAGCGCCTCCAGGAGAGAGGCCCAAGCAAGACGCGCCCCGAGGAGCATCTTGTCACATGTCAACACTGGGTCTTACTGAGCGCCTCCAGGAGAGAGGCCCAAGCAAGACGCGCCCAAAGGAGCGTCTTGCAACATGTCAACAATGGGTCTGACTGAGGGCCTCCAGGAGAGAAGCCCAAGCAACACGCGGCCCGAGGAGCGTCTTGCCACATGTCAGCACTCGGTCTGACTGAGCGCCTCCAGGAGAGAGGCCAAAGCAAGACGCGCACCGAGGAGCGTCTTGCCACATGTCAACAATGGGTATGACTGAGGGCCTCCAGGAGAGAGGCCAAAGCAAGACGCGCCCTGAGGAGCGTCTTGACACATGTCAACACTGGGTCTGACAGAGGGCGTCCATGAGAGAGGCCCAAGCAAGACGCGCCCGGAGGAGTGTCTTGCCACATGTCAACACTGGGTCTGACTGAGCGCCTCCAGGAGAGAGGCCCAAGCAAGACTCGCCCCGAGGAGCGTCTTGCCACGTGTCAACACTGGGTCTGACTGAGCGCCTCCAGGAGAGAGGCCCAAGCAAGATGCGCCCCGAGGAGCGTCTTGCTAGTGTCACCACTGGGTCTGACTGAGCGCCTCCAGGAGAGAGGCCCAAGCAAGACACGCCCCAAGGAGCGTCTTGCCACGTGTCAACACTGGGTCTGATTGAGGGCCTTCTGGAGAGAGGCCCAAGCAAGACGCGTCCCGAGGAGCGTCTTGCCACATGTCAACAATGGTTCTTACTGAGGGCCTCCAGGAGAGAAGCCCAAGCAAGACGCGCCCCGAGGAGCTTCTTGCCACATGTCAACAATGGGTATGACTGAGCGCCTCCAGGAGAGAGGCCAAAGCAAGACTTCCCCCGAGGAGCGTCTTGACACATGTCAACACTGGGTCTGACAGAGGGCCTCCATGAGAGAGGCCCAAGCAAGACGCACCCCGAGGAGTGTCTTGCCAAATGTCAACACTGGGTCTGACAGAGCGCCTCAGGGAGAGAGGTCCAAGCAAGACGTGCCCCGAGGAGCGTCTTGCCACATGTCACTACTCGGTCTGACTGAGCGCCTCAGGGAGAGAGGTCCAAGCAAGACGCGCCCCGAGGAGCGTCTTGCCACATGTCAACACTGGGTCTGACTGAGTGCCTCCATGAGAGAAGCCCCAGCAAGATGCGCCCCGAGGAGAGTCTTGCCACATGTCACTACTCGGTCTGACTGAGCGCCTCCAGGAGAGAGGCCCAAGCAAGACGTGCCCCGAGGAGCGTCTTGCCACATGTCAACACTGGGTCTGACGGAGCGCCTCCAGGAGAGAGGCCCAAGCAAGACGCACCCCGAGGAGCGTCTTGCCACATGTGACAATCAGACCCAGTGGTGACACGTGGCAAGACACTCCTCGGGGCCCGTCTTGCTTGGGCCTCTCTCCTGGAGGAGCTCAGTCAGACCCAGTGGTGACACGTGGCAAGACACTCCTCGGGGCGCGTCTTGCTTGGGCCTCTCTCATGGAGGCCCTCTGTCAGACCCAGTGTTGACATGTGTCAAGACGCTCCTCGGGGCGCGTCTTGCTTGGGCCTCTCTCCTGGAGGCGCTCAGTCAGACCGAGTGCTGACATGTGGCAAGAAGCTCCTCGGGGCGCGTCTTGCTTGGGCTTCTCTCCTGGAGGCGCTCAGTTAGACCGAGTATTGACATGTGGCAAGTAGCTCCTCGGGGCGCGTCTTGCTTGGGCCTCTCTCCTGGAGGCGCTCAGTCAGACCGAGTGCTGACATGTGGCAAGACGCTCCTCGGGGCGCGTCTTGCTTGGGCTTCTCTCCTGGAGGCGCTCAGAAAGACCCAGTGTTGACATGTGACAAGACGCTCCTCGGGGCGCGTCTTGCTTGGGCCTCTCTCCTGGAGGCGCTCAGTCAGAACCAGAGGTGACATGTGGCAAGACGCTCCTCGGGGCGTGTCTTGCTTGGGCCTCTCTCCTGGAGGCCCTCTTTCAGACCCAGTGTTGACATGTGGCAAGACGCTCCTCCGGGCGCATCTTGCTTGGGCCTCTCTCCTGGAGGCCCTCAGTCAGACCCATTGTTGACATGTGGAATGACGCTCCTCGGGGCGCGTCTTGCTTGGGCCTCTCTCCTGGAGGCGCTCAGTCAGACCGAGTGCTGACATAAGGCAAGACGCTCCTCGGGGCGCGTCTTGCTGGGGCCTCTCTCCTGGAGGCGCTCAGTCAGACCCAGTGCTGACACGTGGCAAGACGCTCCTCGGGGCGCTTCTTGCTTGGGCCTCTCTCCTGGAGGCGCTCAGTCAGACCCAGTGGTGACATGTGGCAAGACGCTCCTCGGGGCGCGTATTGCTTGGGCCTCTCTCCTGGATGCCCTCTGTCAGACCCAGTGTTGACATGTGGCAAGACTCTCCTCGTGGCGCGTCTTGCTTGGGCTTCTCTCAGGGAGGCCCTCAGTCAGACCCAGTGTTGACATGTGTCAAGACGCTCCTCGGGGCGTGTCTTGCTTGGGCCTCTCTCCTGGAGGCGCTCAGTCTGACCCAGTGTTGACATGTGGCAAGACGCTCCTCGGGGCGCTTCTTGCTTGGGCTTCTCTCCTGGAGGCCCTCAGTCAGACCCATTGTTGACATGTGGCAAGACGCTCCTCGGGGCACGTCTTGCTTGGGCCTCTCTCCTGGAGGCGCTCAGTCAGACCGAGTAGTGACATGTGACAAGACGCTCCTCGGGGCGCGTCTTGCTTGGGCCTCTCTCCTGGAGGCGCTCAGTCAGACCCAGTGTTGACATGTGGCAAGACGCTCCTCGGGGCGCGTCTTGCTTGGGCCTCTCTCCTGGAGGTTCTCAGTCAGACCCAGTGTTGACATGTGGCAAGATGCTCCTCGGGGCGTGTCTTGCTGGGGCTTCTCTCATGGAGGCACTCAGTCAGACCCAGTGTTGACATGTGGCAAGACGCTCCTCGGGGCACGTCTTGCTTGGGCCTCTCTCCTGGAGGCGCTCAGTCAGACCCAGAGGAGACATGTGTCAAGATGCTCCTCGGGGCGCGTCTTGCTTGGGCCTCTCTCCTGGAGGCGCTCAGTCAGACCAAGTGCTGACATGTGGCAAGACGCTCCTCCGGGCGCGTCTTGCTTGGGCCTCTCTCCTGGAGGCGCTCAGTCAGACCCAGTGTTCACATGTGGCAAGACGCTCCTCGGGGTGCGTCTTGCTTGGGCCTCTCTCCTGGAGGCGCTCAGTCAGACCGAGTGCTGACATGTGGCAAGACGCTCCTCGGGGCGCGTCTTGCTTGGGCTTCTCTCCTTGAGGCCCTCAGTCAGACCCATTGTTGACATGTGGCAAGACGCTCCTCGGGGCGCGTCTTGCTTGGGCCTTTCACCAGAAGGCCCTCAATCAGACCCAGTGCTGACATGTGGCAAGACGCTCCTCGGGGCGTGTCTTGCTTGGGCTTCTCTCCTGGAGGCCCTCAGTCAGACCCATTGTTGACATGTGGCAAGACGCTCCTCGGGGCGCGTCTCATTTGGGCCTCTCTCCTGGAGGCCCTCAGTCAGACCCAGTGTTGACATGTGGCAAGACGCTCCTCGGGGCGCGTCTTGCTTGGGCTTCTCTCCTGGAGGCCCTCAGTCAGACCCATTGTTGACATGTGGCAAGACGCTCCTCGGGGCACGTCTTGCTTGGGCCTCTCTCCTGGAGGCGCTCAGTCATACCGAGTAGTGACATGTGGCAAGACGCTCCTCGGGGCATGTCTTGCTTGGGCCTCTCTCCTGGAGGTGCTCTATCAGACCCAGTGGTGGCACGTGCCAAGACGCTCCTCGGGGCGCGTCTTGCTTGGGCCTCTCTCCAGGAGGAGCTCAGTCAGACCCAGTGGTGACACGTGGCCAGACGCTCCTCGGGGCGCATCTTGCTTGGGCCTCTCTCCTGGAGGCGCTATGTCAGACCCAGTGTTGAAACGTGGCAAGACGCTCCTCGGGGCGCGTCTTGCTTTGGCCTCTCTCCTGGAGGCGCTCAGTCAGACCGAGTGCTGACGTGGCAAGAAGCTCCTCGGGGCGCGTCTTGCCTGGGCTTCTCTCCTGGAGGCCCTCAGTCAGACCCATTGTTGACATGTGGCAAGATGCTCCTCGGGGCGCGTCTTGCTTGGGCCTCTCTCCAGAAGGCCCTCAATCAGACCCAGTGTTGACACGTGGCAAGATGCTCCTCGGGGCGCTTCTTGCTTGGGCCTCTCTCCTGGAGGCGCTCAGTCAGACCCAGTGGTGACATGTGGCAAGACGCTCCTCGGGGCGCGTCTTGCTTGGGCCTCTCTCCTGGATGCCCTCTGTCAGACCCAGTGTTGACATGTGGCAAGACTCTCCTCGGGCCGCGTCTTGCTTGGGCTTCTCTCATGGAGGCCCTCAGTCAGACCCAGTGTTGACATGTGGCAAGACGCTCCTCGGGGCGCTTCTTGCTTGGGCTTCTCTCCTGGGGGCCCTCAGTCAGACCCATTGTTGACATGTGGCAAGACGCTCCTCGGGGCACGTCTTGCTTGGGCCTCTCTCCTGGAGGCGCTCAGTCAGACCGAGTAGTGACATGTGACAAGACGCTCCTCGGGGCGCGTCTTGCTTGGGCCTCTCTCCTGGAGAAGCTCAGTCAGACCCAGTGTTGACATGTGGCAAGATGCTCCTCGGGGCGCGTCTTGCTTGGGCCTCTCTCCTGGAGGTTCTCAGTCAGACCCAGTGTTGACATGTGGCAAGACGCTCCTCGGGGCACGTCTTGCTTGGGCCTCTCTCCTGGAGGCGCTCAGTCATACCGAGTAGTGACATGTGGCAAGACGCTCCTCGGGGCGTGTCTTGCTTGGGCCTCTCTCCTGGAGGTGCTCTATCAGACCCAGTGGTGGCACGTGCCAAGACGCTCCTCGGGGTGCGTCTTGCTTGGGCCTCTCTCCAGGAGGAGCTCAGTCAGACCCAGTGGTGACACGTGGCAAGACGCTCCTCGGGGCGCATCTTGCTTGGGCCTCTCTCCTGGAGGCGCTATGTCAGACCCAGTGTTGAAACGTGGCAAGACGCTCCTCGGGGCGCGTCTTGCTTTGGCCTCTCTCCTGGAGGCGCTCAGTCAGACCAAGTGCTGACGTGGCAAGAAGCTCCTCGGGGCGCGTCTTGCTTGGGCTTCTCTCCTGGAGGCCCTCAGTCAGACCCATTGTTGACATGTGGCAAGACGCTCCTCGGGGCGCGTCTTGCTTGGGCCTCTCTCCAGAAGGCCCTCAATCAGACCCAGTGTTGACACGTGGCAAGACGCTCCTCGGGGCGCTTCTTGCTTGGGCCTTTCTCCTGGAGGCGCTCAGTCAGACCCAGTGGTGACATGTGGCAAGACGCTCCTCGGGGCGCGTCTTGCTTGGGCCTCTCTCCTGGATGCCCTCTGTCAGACCCAGTGTTGACATGTGGCAAGACTCTCCTCGGGGAGCGTCTTGCTTGGGCTTCTCTCATGGAGGCCCTCAGTCAGACCCAGTGTTGACATGTGGCAAGACGCTCCTCGGGGCGCTTCTTGCTTGGGCTTCTCTCCTGGAGACCCTCAGTCAGACCCATTGTTGACATGTGGCAAGACGCTCCTCGGGG
The DNA here is from genome assembly GCF_043380555.1 of Nothobranchius furzeri. Classification (NCBI taxonomy): domain Eukaryota; kingdom Metazoa; phylum Chordata; class Actinopteri; order Cyprinodontiformes; family Nothobranchiidae; genus Nothobranchius; species Nothobranchius furzeri. The sequence continues at coordinate 14,914,908 of NC_091755.1, read as the reverse complement.
CACGTCTTGCTTGGGCCTCTCTCCTGGAGGCGCTCAGTCAGACCCAGTGTTGACATGTGGCAAAATGCTCCTCGGGGCGCGTCTTGCTTGGGCCTCTCTCCTGGAGGTTCTCAGTCAGACCCAGTGTTGACATGTGGCAAGACGCTCCTCGGGGCGCGTCTTGCTTGGGCCTCTCTCCTGGAGGCGCTCAGTCAGACCCAGGGTTGACATGTGGCAAGACGCTCCTCGGGGCGCGTCTTGCTTGGGCCTCTCTCCTGGAGGCGCTCAGTCAGACCCAGGGTTGACATGTGGCAAGACGCTCCTCGGGGCACGTCTTGCTTGGGCCTCTCTCATGGAGGCGCTCAGTCAGACCGAGTGCTGACATGTGGCAAGACGATCCTCGGGGCGCGTCTTGCTTGGGCTTCTCTCCTGGAGGCCCTCAGTCAGACCCATTGTTGACATGTGGCAAGACGCTCCTCGGGGCGCGTCTTGCTTGGGCCTCTCTCCAGAAGGCCCTCAATCAGACCCAGTGTTGACACGTGGCAAGACGCTCCTCGGGGCGCTTCTTGCTTGGGCCTTTCTCCTGGAGGCGCTCAGTCAGACCCAGTGGTGACATGTGGCAAGACGCTCCTCGGGGCGCGTATTGCTTGGGCCTCTCTCCTGAATGCCCTCTGTCAGACCCAGTGTTGACATGTGGCAAGACGCTCCTCGGGGCGCGTCTTGCTTGGCCCTCTCTCCTGGAGGCGCTCAGTCAGACCGAGTGCTGACATGTGGCAAGACGCTCCTCGGGGCGCCTCTTGCTTGGGATTCTCTCCTGGAGGCCCTCAGTCAGACCCATTGTTGACATGTGGCAAGACGCTCCTCGGGGCGCATCTTGCTTGGGCCTCTCTCCTGGAGGCGCTCAGTCAGACCGAGTGCTGACATGTGGCAAGACGCTCCTCGGGGCACGTCTTGCTGGGGCTTCTCTCCTGGAGGCGCTCAGTCAGACCCAGTGCTGACATGTGGCAAGACGCTCCTCGGGGCGCGTCTTGCTTGGGCTTCTCTCCTGGAGGCCCTCAGTCAGACCCATTGTTCACATGTGGCAAGATGCTCCTCGGGGCGCATCTTGCTTGGGCCTCTCCCCTTGAGGCCCTCTGTCAGACCCAGTGTTGACATGGGGCAAAACGCTCCTCCAGGCGCGTCTTGCTTGGGCCTCTCTCCTGGAGGCGCTCAGTCAGACCCAGTGTTGACATGTGGCAAGACATTCCTTGGGGCGCGTCTTGCTTGGGCCTCTCTCCTGGGGAGGCGATCAGTCAGACCCAGTGTTGACATGTTTCAAGACGCTCCTCGGGCGTTTCTTGCTTGGGCCTCTCTCCTGGAGGCGCTCAGTCAGACCCAGTGTTGACATGTGACAAGACGCTCCTCGGGGCGCGTCTTGCTTAGGCCTCTCTCCTGGAGGTGCTCAGTCAGACCCAGAGGTGACATGTGGCAAGACGCTCCTTGGGGCGCGTCTTGCTTGAGCCTCTCTCCTGGAGAAGCGCAGTCAGACCCATTGTTCACATGTGGCAAGATGCTCCTCGGGGCGCATCTTTCTTGGGCCTCTCCCCTTGAGGCCCTCTGTCAGACCCAGTGTTGACATGTGGCAAAACGCTCCTCCAGGCGCGTCTTGCTTGGGCCTCTCTCCTGGAGGCGCTCAGTCAGACCCAGTGTTGACATGTGGCAAGACATTCCTTGGGGCGCGTCTTGCTTGGGCCTCTCTCCTGGGGAGGCGATCAGTCAGACCCAGTGTTGACATGTGTCAAGACGCTCCTCGGGCGTTTCTTGCTTGGGCCTCTCTCCTGGAGGCGCTCAGTCAGACCCAGTGTTGACATGTGACAAGACGCTCCTCGGGGCGCGTCTTGCTTGGGCCTCTCTCCTGGAGGTGCTCAGTCAGACCCAGAGGTGACATGTGGCAAGACGCTCCTTGGGGCGCGTCTTGCTTGAGCCTCTCTCCTGGAGAAGCGCAGTCAGACCCAGTGTTGACATGTGGCAAGACGCTCCTCGGGGCGCGTCTTGCTTGGGCCTCTCTCCTGGAGGCGCTCAGTCAGACCTAGTGCTGACATGTGGCAAGACGCTCCTCGGGGCGCGTCTTGCTTGGGCTTCTCTCCTGGAGGCCCTCAGTCAGACCCTTCGTTGACATGTGGCAAGACGCTCCTCGGGGCGCGTCTTGCTTGGCCCTCTCTCCTGGAGGCGCTCAGTCAGACCGAGTGCTGACATGTGGCAAGACGCTCCTCGGGGCGCCTCTTGCTTGGGATTCTCTCCTGGAGGCCCTCAGTCAGAACCATTGTTGACATGTGGCAAGACGCTCCTCGGGGCGCATCTTGCTTGGGCCTCTCTCCTGGAGGCGCTCAGTCAGACCGAGTGCTGACATGTGGCAAGACGCTCCTCGGGGCACGTCTTGCTGGGGCTTCTCTCCTGGAGGCGCTCAGTCAGACCCAGTGTTGACATGTGACAAGACGCTCCTCGGGGCGCGTCTTGCTTGGGCCTCTCTCCTGGAGGCGCTCAGTCAGACCCAGAGGTGACATGTGGCAAGACGCTCCTCGGGGCGCGTCTTGCTTGGGCCTCTCTCCTGGAGGCCCTCTGTCAGACCCAGTGTTGACATGTGGCAAGACGCTCCTCGGGGCGCGTCTTGCTTGGGCCTCTCTCCTGGAGGCGCTCAGTCAGACCCAGTGTTGACATGTGGCAAGACGCTCCTCGGGGCGCGTCTTGCTTGGGCCTCTCTCCTGGAGGCGCTCAGTCTGTCCTAGTGCTGACATGTGGCAAGACGCTCCTCGGGGCGCGTCTTGCTTGGGCCTCTCTCCTGGAGGCGCTCAGTCAGACCCAGTGTTGACATGTGGCAAGACGCTCCTCGGGGCGCGTCTTGCTTGGGCCTCTCTCCTGGAGGCGCTCAGTCAGTCCTAGTGCTGACATGTGGCAAGACGCTCCTCGGGGCGCGTCTTGCTTGGGCTTCTCTCCTGGAGGCCCTCAGTGAGACCCTTCGTTGACATGTGGCAAGACGCTCCTCGGGGCGCGTCTTGCTTGGCCCTCTCTCCTGGAGGCGCTCAGTCAGACCGAGTGCTGACATGTGGCAAGACGCTCTCTCGGGCCGCCTCTTGCTTGGGATTCTCTCCTGGAGGCCCTCAGTCTGAACGATTGTTGACATGTGGCAAGATGCTCCTCGGGGCGCATCTTGCTTGGGCCTCTCTCCTGGAGGCGCTCAGTCAGACCGAGTGCTGACATGTGGCAAGACGCTCCTCGGGGCACGTCTTGCTGGGGCTTCTCTCCTGGAGGCGCTCAGTCAGACCCAGTGTTGACATGTGACAAGACTTTCCTCGGGGCGCGTCTTGCTTGGGCCTCTCTCCTGGAGGCGCTCAGTCAGACCCAGAGGTGACATGTGGCAAGACGCTCCTCGGGGCACGTCTTGCTGGGGCTTCTCTCCTGGAGGCGCTCAGTCAGACCCAGTGTTGACATGTGACAAGACTTTCCTCGGGGCGCGTCTTGCTTGGGCCTCTCTCCTGGAGGCGCTCAGTCAGACCCAGAGGTGACATGTGGCAAGACGCTCCTCGGGGCGCGTCTTGCTTGGGCCTCTCTCCTGGAGGCCCTCTGTCAGACCCATTGTTGACATGTGGCAAGACGCTCCTCGGGGCGCGTCTTGCTTGGGCCTCTCTCCAGAAGGCCCTCAATCAGACCCAGTGTTGACACGTGGCAAGACGCTCCTCGGGGCGCTTCTTGCTTGGGCCTTTCTCCTGGAGGCGCTCAGTCAGACCCAGTGGTGACATGTGGCAAGACGCTCCTCGGGGCGCGTCTTGCTTGGGCCTCTCTCCTGGATGCCCTCTGTCAGACCCAGTGTTGACATGTGGCAAGACTCTCCTCGGGGCGCGTCTTGCTTGGGCTTCTCTCATGGAGGCCCTCAGTCAGACCCAGTGTTGACATGTGGCAAGACGCTCCTCGGGGCGCTTCTTGCTTGGGCTTCTCTCCTGGAGGCCCTCAGTCAGACCCATTGTTGACATGTGGCAAGACGCTCCTCGGGGCACGTCTTGCTTGGGCCTCTCTCCTGGAGGCGCTCAGTCAGACCGAGTAGTGACATGTGACAAGACGCTCCTCGGGGCGCGTCTTGCTTGGGCCTCTCTCCTGGAGGCGCTCAGTCAGACCCAGTGTTGACATGTGGCAAAATGCTCCTCGGGGCGCGTCTTGCTTGGGCCTCTCTCCTGGAGGTTCTCAGTCAGACCCAGTGTTGACATGTGGCAAGATGCTCCTCGGGGCGCGTCTTGCTGGGGCTTTTCTCATGGAGGCACTCAGTCAGACCCAGTGTTGACATGTGGCAAGACGCTCCTCGGGGCACGTCTTGCTTGGGCCTCTCTCCTGGAGGCGCTCAGTCAGACCCAGAGGAGACATGTGTCAAGATGCTCCTCGGGGCGCGTCTTGCTTGGGCCTCTCTCCTGGAGGCGCTCAGTCAGACCGAGTGCTGACATGTGGCAAGACGCTCCTCCGGGCGCGTCTTGCTTGGGCCTCTCTCCTGGAGGCGCTCAGTAAGACCCAGTGTTCACATGTGGCAAGACGCTCCTCGGGGCGCGTCTTGCTTGGGCCTCTCTCCTGGAGGCGCTCAGTCAGACCCAGGGTTGACATGTGGCAAGACGCTCCTCGGGGCACGTCTTGCTTGGGCCTCTCTCATGGAGGCGCTCAGTCAGACCGAGTGCTGACATGTGGCAAGACGATCCTCGGGGCGCGTCTTGCTTGGGCTTCTCTCCTGGAGGCCCTCAGTCAGACCCATTGTTGACATGTGGCAAGACGCTCCTCGGGGCGCGTCTTGCTTGGGCCTCTCTCCAGAAGGCCCTCAATCAGACCCAGTGTTGACACGTGGCAAGACGCTCCTCGGGGCGCTTCTTGCTTGGGCCTTTCTCCTGGAGGCGCTCAGTCAGACCCAGTGGTGACATGTGGCAAGACGCTCCTCGGGGCGCGTATTGCTTGGGCCTCTCTCCTGAATGCCCTCTGTCAGACCCAGTGTTGACATGTGGCAAGACGCTCCTCGGGGCGCGTCTTGCTTGGCCCTCTCTCCTGGAGGCGCTCAGTCAGACCGAGTGCTGACATGTGGCAAGACGCTCCTCGGGGCGCCTCTTGCTTGGGATTCTCTCCTGGAGGCCCTCAGTCAGACCCATTGTTGACATGTGGCAAGACGCTCCTCGGGGCGCATCTTGCTTGGGCCTCTCTCCTGGAGGCGCTCAGTCAGACCGAGTGCTGACATGTGGCAAGACGCTCCTCGGGGCACGTCTTGCTGGGGCTTCTCTCCTGGAGGCGCTCAGTCAGACCCAGTGCTGACATGTGGCAAGACGCTCCTCGGGGCGCGTCTTTCTTGGGCTTCTCTCCTGGAGGCCCTCAGTCAGACCCATTGTTCACATGTGGCAAGATGCTCCTCGGGGCGCATCTTGCTTGGGCCTCTCCCCTTGAGGCCCTCTGTCAGACCCAGTGTTGACATGTGGCAAAACGCTCCTCCAGGCGCGTCTTGCTTGGGCCTCTCTCCTGGAGGCGCTCAGTCAGACCCAGTGTTGACATGTGGCAAGACATTCCTTGGGGCGCGTCTTGCTTGGGCCTCTCTCCTGGGGAGGCGATCAGTCAGACCCAGTGTTGACATGTGTCAAGACGCTCCTCGGGCGTTTCTTGCTTGGGCCTCTCTCCTGGAGGCGCTCAGTCAGACCCAGTGTTGACATGTGACAAGACGCTCCTCGGGGCGCGTCTTGCTTAGGCCTCTCTCCTGGAGGTGCTCAGTCAGACCCAGAGGTGACATGTGGCAAGACGCTCCTTGGGGCGCGTCTTGCTTGAGCCTCTCTCCTGGAGAAGCGCAGTCAGACCCAGTGTTGACATGTGGCAAGACGCTCCTCGGGGCGCGTCTTGCTTGGGCCTCTCTCCTGGAGGCGCTCAGTCAGACCTAGTGCTGACATGTGGCAAGACGCTCCTCGGGGCGCGTCTTGCTTGGGCTTCTCTCCTGGAGGCCCTCAGTCAGACCCTTCGTTGACATGTGGCAAGACGCTCCTCGGGGCGCGTCTTGCTTGGCCCTCTCTCCTGGAGGCGCTCAGTCAGACCGAGTGCTGACATGTGGCAAGACGCTCCTCGGGGCGCCTCTTGCTTGGGATTCTCTCCTGGAGGCCCTCAGTCAGAACCATTGTTGACATGTGGCAAGACGCTCCTCGGGGCGCATCTTGCTTGGGCCTCTCTCCTGGAGGCGCTCAGTCAGACCGAGTGCTGACATGTGGCAAGACGCTCCTCGGGGCACGTCTTGCTGGGGCTTCTCTCCTGGAGGCGCTCAGTCAGACCCAGTGTTGACATGTGACAAGACGCTCCTCGGGGCGCGTCTTGCTTGGGCCTCTCTCCTGGAGGCGCTCAGTCAGACCCAGAGGTGACATGTGGCAAGACGCTCCTCGGGGCGCGTCTTGCTTGGGCCTCTCTCCTGGAGGCCCTCTGTCAGACCCAGTGTTGACATGTGGCAAGACGCTCCTCGGGGCGCGTCTTGCTTGGGCCTCTCTCCTGGAGGCGCTCAGTCAGACCCAGTGTTGACATGAGGCAAGACGCTCCTCGGGGCGCGTCTTGCTTGGGCCTCTCTCCTGGAGGCGCTCAGTCAGTCCTAGTGCTGACATGTGGCAAGACGCTCCTCGGGGCGCGTCTTGCTTGGGCCTCTCTCCTGGAGGCGCTCAGTCAGACCCAGTGTTGACATGTGGCAAGACGCTCCTCGGGGCGCGTCTTGCTTGGGCCTCTCTCCTGGAGGCGCTCAGTCAGTCCTAGTGCTGACATGTGGCAAGACGCTCCTCGGGGCGCGTCTTGCTTGGGCCTCTCTCCTGGAGGCGCTCAGTCAGACCCAGTGTTGACATGTGGCAAGACACTCCTCGGGGCGCGTCTTGCTTGGCCCTCTCTCCTGGAGGCGCTCAGTCAGACCGAGTGCTGACATGTGGCAAGACGCTCTCTCGGGCCGCCTCTTGCTTGGGATTCTCTCCTGGAGGCCCTCAGTCAGAACGATTGTTGACATGTGGCAAGATGCTCCTCGGGGCGCATCTTGCTTGGGCCTCTCTCCTGGAGGCGCTCAGTCAGACCGAGTGCTGACATGTGGCAAGACGCTCCTCGGGGCGCGTCTTGCTTGGGCCTCTCTCCTGGAGGCGCTCAGTCAGACCTAGTGCTGACATGTGGCAAGACGCTCCTCGGGGCGCGTCTTGCTTGGGCTTCTCTCCTGGAGGCCCTCAGTCAGACCCTTCGTTGACATGTGGCAAGACGCTCCTCGGGGCGCGTCTTGCTTGGGCCTCTCTCATGGAGGCGCTCAGTCAGACCGAGTGCTGACATGTGGCAAGACGATCCTCGGGGCGCGTCTTGCTTGGGCTTCTCTCCTGGAGGCCCTCAGTCAGACCCATTGTTGACATGTGGCAAGACGCTCCTCGAGGCGCGTCTTGCTTGGGCCTCTCTCCAGAAGGCCCTCAATCAGACCCAGTGTTGACACGTGGCAAGACGCTCCTCGGGGCGCTTCTTGCTTGGGCCTTTCTCCTGGAGGCGCTCAGTCAGACCCAGTGGTGACATGTGGCAAGACGCTCCTCGGGGCGCGTATTGCTTGGGCCTCTCTCCTGAATGCCCTCTGTCAGACCCAGTGTTGAGATGTGGCAAGACGCTCCTCGGGGCGCGTCTTGCTTGGCCCTCTCTCCTGGAGGCGCTCAGTCAGACCGAGTGCTGACATGTGGCAAGACGCTCCTCGGGGCGCCTCTTGCTTGGGATTCTCTCCTGGAGGCCCTCAGTCAGACCCATTGTTGACATGTGGCAAGACGCTCCTCGGGGCGCATCTTGCTTGGGCCTCTCTCCTGGAGGCGCTCAGTCAGACCGAGTGCTGACATGTGGCAAGACGCTCCTCGGGGCACGTCTTGCTGGGGCTTCTCTCCTGGAGGCGCTCAGTCAGACCCAGTGCTGACATGTGGCAAGACGCTCCTCGGGGCGCGTCTTGCTTGGGCTTCTCTCCTGGAGGCCCTCAGTCAGACCCATTGTTCACATGTGGCAAGATGCTCCTCGGGGCGCATCTTGCTTGGGCCTCTCCCCTTGAGGCCCTCTGTCAGACCCAGTGTTGACATGGGGCAAAACGCTCCTCCAGGCGCGTCTTGCTTGGGCCTCTCTCCTGGAGGCGCTCAGTCAGACCCAGTGTTGACATGTGGCAAGACATTCCTTGGGGCGCGTCTTGCTTGGGCCTCTCTCCTGGGGAGGCGATCAGTCAGACCCAGTGTTGACATGTGTCAAGACGCTCCTCGGGCGTTTCTTGCTTGGGCCTCTCTCCTGGAGGCGCTCAGTCAGACCCAGTGTTGACATGTGACAAGACGCTCCTCGGGGCGCGTCTTGCTTAGGCCTCTCTCCTGGAGGTGCTCAGTCAGACCCAGAGGTGACATGTGGCAAGACGCTCCTTGGGGCGCGTCTTGCTTGAGCCTCTCTCCTGGAGAAGCGCAGTCAGACCCAGTGTTGACATGTGGCAAGACGCTCCTCGGGGCGCGTCTTGCTTGGGCCTCTCTCCTGGAGGCGCTCAGTCAGACCTAGTGCTGACATGTGGCAAGACGCTCCTCGGGGCGCGTCTTGCTTGGGCTTCTCTCCTGGAGGCCCTCAGTCAGACCCTTCGTTGACATGTGGCAAGACGCTCCTCGGGGCGCGTCTTGCTTGGCCCTCTCTCCTGGAGGCGCTCAGTCAGACCGAGTGCTGACATGTGGCAAGACGCTCCTCGGGGCGCCTCTTGCTTGGGATTCTCTCCTGGAGGCCCTCAGTCAGAACCATTGTTGACATGTGGCAAGACGCTCCTCGGGGCGCATCTTGCTTGGGCCTATCTCCTGGAGGCGCTCAGTCAGACCGAGTGCTGACATGTGGCAAGACGCTCCTCGGGGCACGTCTTGCTGGGGCTTCTCTCCTGGAGGCGCTCAGTCAGACCCAGTGTTGACATGTGACAAGACGCTCCTCGGGGCGCGTCTTGCTTGGGCCTCTCTCCTGGAGGCGCTCAGTCAGACCCAGAGGTGACATGTGGCAAGACGCTCCTCGGGGCGCGTCTTGCTTGGGCCTCTCTCCTGGAGGCCCTCTGTCAGACCCAGTGTTGACATGTGGCAAGACGCTCCTCGGGGCGCGTCTTGCTTGGGCCTCTCTCCTGGAGGCGCTCAGTCAGACCCAGTGTTGACATGTGGCAAGACGCTCCTCGGGGCGCGTCTTGCTTGGGCCTCTCTCCTGGAGGCGCTCAGTCAGTCCTAGTGCTGACATGTGGCAAGACGCTCCTCGGGGCGCGTCTTGCTTGGGCCTCTCTCCTGGAGGCGCTCAGTCAGACCCAGTGTTGACATGTGGCAAGACACTCCTCGGGGCGCGTCTTGCTTGGGCCTCTCTCCTGGAGGCGCTCAGTCAGTCCTAGTGCTGACATGTGGCAAGACGCTCCTCGGGGCGCGTCTTGCTTGGGCCTCTCTCCTGGAGGCGCTCAGTCAGACCCAGTGTTGACATGTGGCAAGACACTCCTCGGGGCGCGTCTTGCTTGGGCCTCTCTCCTGGAGGCGCTCAGTCAGACCTAGTGCTGACATGTGGCAAGACGCTCCTCGGGGCGCGTCTTGCTTGGGCTTCTCTCCTGGAGGCCCTCAGTCAGACCCTTCGTTGACATGTGGCAAGACGCTCCTCGGGGCGCGTCTTGCTTGGCCCTCTCTCCTGGAGGCGCTCAGTCAGACCGAGTGCTGACATGTGGCAAGACGCTCTCTCGGGCCGCCTCTTGCTTGGGATTCTCTCCTGGAGGCCCTCAGTCAGAACGATTGTTGACATGTGGCAAGATGCTCCTCGGGGCGCATCTTGCTTGGGCCTCTCTCCTGGAGGCGCTCAGTCAGACCGAGTGCTGACATGTGGCAAGACGCTCCTCGGGGCACGTCTTGCTGGGGCTTCTCTCCTGGAGGCGCTCAGTCAGACCCAGTGTTGACATGTGACAAGACTTTCCTCGGGGCGCGTCTTGCTTGGGCCTCTCTCCTGGAGGCGCTCAGTCAGACCCAGAGGTGACATGTGGCAAGACGCTCCTCGGGGCACGTCTTGCTGGGGCTTCTCTCCTGGAGGCGCTCAGTCAGACCCAGTGTTGACATGTGACAAGACTTTCCTCGGGGCGCTTCTTGCTTGGGCCTCTCTCCTGGAGGCGCTCAGTCAGACCCAGAGGTGACATGTGGCAAGACGCTCCTCGGGGCGCGTCTTGCTTGGGCCTCTCTCCTGGAGGCCCTCTGTCAGAACCAGTGTTGACATGTGGCAAGACGCTCCTCGGGGCGCGTCTTGCTTGGGCCTCTCTCCTGGAGGCGCTCAGTCAGACCCAGTGTTGACATGTGGCAAGACGCTCCTCGGGGCGCGTCTTGCTTGGGCCTCTCTCCTGGAGGCGCTCAGTCAGTCCTAGTGCTGACATGTGGCAAGACGCTCCTCGGAGCGCGTCTTGCTTGGGCTTCTCTCCTGGAGGCCCTCTGTCAGACCCTTCGTTGACATGTGGCAAGACGCTCCTCGGGGCGCGTCTTGCTTGGGCTTCTCTCCTGGAGGCCCTCAGTCAGACCCATTGTTGACATGTGGCAAGACGCTCCTCGGGGCGCTTCTTGCTTGGGCCTCTCTCCTGGAGGCGCTCAGTCAGACCGAGTGCTGACATGTGGCAAGACGCTCCTCGGGGCGCATCTTGCTTGGGCTTCTCTCCTGGAGGCCCTCAGTCAGACCCATTGTTGACATGTGGCAAGACGCTCCTCGGGGCGCTTCTTGCTTGGGCCTCTCTCCTGGAGGCGCTCAGTCAGACCGAGTGCTGACATGTGGCAAGACGCTCCTCGGAGCACGTCTTGCTGGGGCTTCTCTCCTGGAGGCACTCAGTCAGACCCAGTGTTGACATGTGACAAGACGCTCCTCGGGGCGCGTCTTGCTTGGGCCTCTCTCCTGGAGGCGCTCAGTTGGACCCAGAGGTGACATGTGGCAAGACGCTCCTCGGGGCGCGTCTTGCTTGGGCCTCTCTCCTGGAGGCCCTCTGTCAGACCCAGTGTTGACATGTGGTAAGGACACGATCACGCCGACCCTATTGTTGGAGAACCTGCTGAGTTCGTCGAACAAGTAGACGCCGGATTGGGCGCGGGCACGCGCTTGTTTTAGAGGCGTTTTCGCGCAGCCTCTACCCTGCACAACCGCTCGTGGCCGCACTAGCTATATTTATTTTTATTTGTTTCACACACACACACACACACACACACACACACACACACACACACACACACACACACACACACACACACACACACACACACACACACACACACACACACACACAGGCCCTTGCGTGCAAACCCCGGTCAGGCCTGCAGTGTACACATCAGAGACATGATGTTCTTTCACAGAACTGAGGTTGTTCATTACTAAATGACTTTTACAGGAATATTGTTATTATACTATTCAACAGGTTGATCATAATAATGTGTATTAAACCCACAACCTAGCACTGAGGACAGAGGGACTTTATTTAAATTAGTACTTAATGGAAACGATACATAATGATACATAAGAGCCATGTCATACATTCAGCCTAGGAATAGTAGCATTGTGCACTATTAAAAATATACACATCAATTGCTCGAATCCCATTGTTGCAAAGTAAAACTAATAAAACTCTAGTCTGACATCAACAGAGAAGACTTAGTGTATGTACTACAAATACAGCATTAGGATTTCGAGTGGACCGTGCACCTTGTGAACCATCAGAGGCTTATGACGCAACATATCTTCCAGTTGCTATTAGACAAGTTATAATTCTCGACCATTTATCGGAACTGGTTTCTTGGGTCCGTGAGTAAATGCCAAATGAGATGATAGTCCTTAAGTAAGTTCCTGGCGATCCCATGTCGATTGCGAAGTCACGGTCGACGGCGTGTTGTCCTTACTGTGCCCCATACAATATGACGGTCCGTGTCACGGACCGGTGTGTTACGACCCGACTAACGAAACATACCAGGTGATAACATTGCATCTGCCCATTACAGCGGAGCGAGCGTTTCGCCACACTCCCAAACCAAGGTTAATAGTTGTAGCGCATGCCCTTTCGGACCTCGGTGCACGCGAAACACTGGCGTACACTTACAACATCACGCTCGAGACAGCTCAAGCGTTACTCGAAACAAAGGACTTGTTCAAATCCATAGAGAATATACGGTCTTTAGCGTATGCGTATATAAAGAAGGTCGATGACATTTACAGACCCGGCGGCGTGGGCACCACAGTAGAACAACAAGGTGCTCTCAAGCGCACACAGATACTGGCCGCATTATCACTCGCGATGTCTATCCTGACATGCCCGTTTCTGATTTCTATATATATTAAATTATGACAAGAGCTACGGTGGTTACGATTACACTCTGACCACGTGCCTTAGTTTCTGCTAGTGACCTATAAATACATTTGACCACTTGCTCTCACTGCCATTAAAGCGGCTGTACCCACACGTACAACACCCAAGAAAAAAAATGATCTCGCTGTCTGTACTTGGTGTACTCTCAGTAGTCGCAGTTGCTCAGGCCATGGTGGTACGCTCACATAACGCCTCTGAGATACGTCCCATCACACCACCTCCTAGACTACTCGCGAAGGAGTATTCAACACCCCCTTTGTACGAAGACAACCATTATAACGAGCACAGCACAACGCTTGCCGCACGCGAAGACAACATGCAGGAGACAACGCTACCACCTGTCGTGAGAACAACGGATTCGAGTGACAACGATCGCGACTATGACGAGCACATTACAACACCCTCTGTGCACGAAGACCAGGAGCAGGAGACAATGCTACCACCTGTCGTGAGAAACAAGAGTTTGGTTAACAATGATCATCGTCGTGTCCCATTGTAAACGGGCGCGCCATTGCACACATCATACATGTGTGTTAACCCACCTGTATGCGACAGACTTTGTGTGTTGCATGACATCGAGATGTATTGACGTCTGTGTCAATACAGGACTCTCTATAAGCCGGGAGCTGGACGCTAACGACCCGTGCATGCGCCACACAAAAGGTATCGTACATGTGTTAACCCACCTGTATGCGACAGACTTTGTGTGTTGCATGACATCGAGATGTATTGACGTCTGTGTCAATACAGGACTCTCTAAGCTGGGAGCTGGACGCTAACGACCCGTGCATGCGCCACACAAAAGGTAACTCGACTAACTACAAAACGAATATTGTGATGTAGAAAGTTGGCTCGACTGTTTGAATCAGCTGCAGCTGCGGTTTACTCACGAAGTGAATCGCACGCTTGTTAGAAGTACATTCGGAGCACTTAAAAAATACATCGCTCTCATCGAGTTCCGTCTCAGCGTTCACCGGCTGATGGGCAAGAGCGTGACATGGGATCGCCAGGAACTTACTTAAGGACTATCATCTCATTTGGCATTTACTCACGGATCCAAGAAACCAGTTCCGAAAAATGGTCGAGAATTATAACTTGTCTAATAGCAACTGGAAGATATGTTGCGTCATAAGCCTCTGATGGTTCACAAGGTGCACGGTCCACTCGAAATCCTAATGCTGTATTTGTAGTACATACACTAAGTCTTCTCTGTTGATGTCAGACTAGAGTTTTATTAGAGTTTTACTTTGCAACAATGGGATTCGAGCAATTGATGTGTATATTTTTAATAGTGCACAATGCTACTATTCCTAGGCTGGATGTATGACATGGCTCTTATTTATCATTATGTATCGTTTCCATTAAGTACTAATTTAAATAAAGTCCCTCTGTCCTCAGTGCTAGGTTGTGGGTTAAATACACATTATTATGATCAACCTGTTGAATAGTATAATAACAATATTCCTGTAAAAGTCATTTAGTAATGAACAACCTCAGTTCTGTGAAAGAACATCATGTCTCTGATATGTACACTGCAGGCCTGACCGGGGTTTGCACGCAAGGGCCTGTGTATGTGTGTGTGTGTGTGTGTGTGTGTGTGTGTGTGTGTGTGTGTGTGTGTGTGTGTGTGTGTGTGTGTGTGTGTGTGTGTGTGTGTGTGTGTGTGTGTGTGTGTGTGTGTGTGTGTGAAACAAATAAAGATAAATATAGCTAGTGCGGCCACGAGCGGTCGTGCAGGGTAGAGGCTGCGCGAAAACGCCTCTAAAACAAGCGCGTGCCCACGCCCGATCCGTGGAAGCACGTAGAACTAGCAAACGTACTAGCAGAAATCAACGATCGCACACGGGTCATTGAGTGTGTACAGGGTTGGTCTGCGTGTGTGGCCTTGGGCAATCTAGCGGCAACCGAGTGGCCTGAAGGCGGAACCGGCCAACCCGTCGCCCTCACCATCGTTGCGCTTCGAGATGAACTATTGCTAAAGATGATCGTCCTCGTCAACCACGGTGCTACCAGAGTTACCACGACATGCGCCTTAAAAGCGTTCTCGTTTGGGTCAGCGCCACCAGAATTGAATCGGCAAGTCAGCGGATATTACACAACTCGTAACGAAGACCCTCTCCGCGACCTCGCGGCCAGTGTGCGCAGTGTACAGCAAATGACAAACGATGTTGCGAGCGATATATCGGAAAAACTTTGCACTGACGCGACGGTCGCCACTGCAGGTTGTGTGAGTCACGCGCAAAGTGCCATATCAAATGTGCGCAAGCTAGTGACAAGCAACTTCACCAGATCCGTAGATTCTGCATACGCTCGGATACGAATGAAAGTATCGAGAGATAACACCGACACGAGTTGCGCGACGGCGCTGGCTGCAGTCGCTACAACACTGGATTTATTAATCAACGTAATTGTGATAACTTGTCTAATAGCAACTGGAAGATATATTGCGTCATAAGCCTCTGATGGTTCACAAGGTGCACGGTCCACTCGAAATCCTAATGCTGTATTTGTAGTACATACACTAAGTCTTCTCTGTTGATGTCAGACTAGAGTTTTATTAGAGTTTGACTTTGCAACAATGGGATTCGAGCAATTGATGTGTATATTTTTAATAGTGCACAATGCTACTATTCCTAGGCTGAATGTATGACATGGCTCGTATGTATCATTATGTATCGTTTCCATTAAGTACTAATTTAAATAAGGTCCCTCTGTCCTCAGTGCTAGGTTGTGGGTTTAATACACATTATTATGATCAACCTGTTGAATAGTATAATAACAATATTCCTGTAAAAGTCATTTAGTAATGAACAACCTCAGTTCTGTGAAAGAACATCATGTCTCTGATGTGTACACTGCAGGCCTGACCGGGGTTTGCACGCAAGGGCCTGTGTGTGTGTGTGTGTGTGTGTGTGTGTGTGTGTGTGTGTATGTGTGTGTGTGTGTGTGTGTGTGTGTGTGTGTGTGTGTGTGTGTGTGTGTGTGTGTGTGTGTGTGTGTGTGTGTGTGTGTGTGTGTGTGTGTGAAACAAATAAAGATAAATATAGCTAGTGCGGCCACGAGCGGTCGTGCAGGGTAGAGGCTGCGCGAAAACGCCTCTAAAACAAGCGCGTGCCCACGCCCGATCCGTGGAAGCACGTAGAACTAGCAAACGTACTAGCAGAAATCAACGATCGCACACGGGTCATTGAGTGTGTACAGGGTTCGTCTGCGTGTGTGGCATTGGGCAATCTAGCGGCAACCGAGTGGCCTGAAGGCGGAACCGGCCAACCCGTCGCCCTCACCATCGTTGCGCTTCGAGATGAACTATTGCTAAAGATGATCGTCCTCGTCAACCACGGTGCTACCAGAGTTACCACGACATGCGCCTTAAAAGCGTTCTCGTTTGGGTCAGCGCCACCAGAATTGAATCGGCAAGTCAGCGGATATTACACAACTCGTAACGAAGACCCTCTCCGCGACCTCGCGGCCAGTGTGCGCAGTGTACAGCAAATGACAAACGATGTTGCGAGCGATATATCGGAAAAACTTTGCACGAACGCGACGGTCGCCACTGCAGGTTGTGTGAGTCACGCGCAAAGTGCCATATCAAATGTGCGCAAGCTAGTGACAAGCAACTTCACCAGATCCGTAGATTCTGCATACGCTCGGATACGAATGAAAGTATCGAGAGATAACACCGACACGAGTTGCGCGACTGCGCTGGCTGCAGTCGCTACATCACTGGATTTATTAATCAACGTAATTGTGATAACTTGTCTAATAGCAACTGGAAGATATATTGCGTCATAAGCCTCTGATGGTTCACAAGGTGCACGGTCCACTCGAAATCCTAATGCTGTATTTGTAGTACATACACTAAGTCTTCTCTGTTGATGTCAGACTAGAGTTTTATTAGAGTTTTACTTTGCAACAATGGGATTCGAGCAATTGATGTGTATATTTTTAATAGTGCACAATTCTACTATTCCTAGGCTGAATGTATGACATGGCTCTTATGTATCATTATGTATCGTTTCCATTAAGTACTAATTTAAATAAAGTCCCTCTGTCCTCAGTGCTAGGTTGTGGGTTTAATACACATTATTATGATCAACCTGTTGAATAGTATAATAACAATATTCCTGTAAAAGTCATTTAGTAATGAACAACCTCAGTTCTGTGAAAGAACATCATGTCACTGATGTGTACACTGCAGGCCTGACCGGGGTTTGCACGCAAGGGCCTGTGTGTGTGTGTGTGTGTGTGTGTGTGTGTGTGTGTGTGTGTGTGTGTGTGTGTGTGTGTGTGTGTGTGTGTGTGTGTGTGTGTGTGTGTGTGTGTGTGAAACAAATAAAGATAAATATAGCTAGTGCGGCCACGAGCAGTCGTGCAGGGTAGAGGCTGCGCGAAAACGCCTCTAAAACAAGCGCGTGCCCGCGCCCAATCCGGCGTCTACTTGTTCGACGAACTCAGCAGGTTCTCCAACAATAGGGTCGGCGTGATCGTGTCCTTACCACATGTCAACACTGAGTCTGACAGAGGGCCTCCAGGAGAGAGGCCCAAGCAAGACGCGCCCCGAGGAGCGTCTTGCCACATGTCACCTCTGGGTCTGACTGAGCGCCTCCAGGAGAGAGGCCCAAGCAAGACGCGCCCCGAGGAGCGTCTTGTCACATGTCAACACTGGGTCTGACTGAGCGCCTCCAGAAGAGAAGCCCCAGCAAGACGTGCTCCGAGGAGCGTCTTGCCACATGTCAGCACTCGGTCTGACTGAGCGCCTCCAGGAGAGAGGCCCAAGCAAGAAGCGCCCCGAGGAGCGTCTTGCCGCATGTCAACAATGGGTCTGACTGAGGGCCTCCAGGAGAGAAGCCCAAGCAAGATGCGCCCCGAGGAGCGTCTTGCCACATGTCAGCACTCGGTCTGACTGAGCGCCTCCAGGAGAGAGGGCCAAGCAAGACGCGCCCCGAGGAGCGTCTTGCCACATGTCAACGAAGGGTCTGACAGAGGGCCTCCAGGAGAGAGGCCCAAGCAAGACGC
This sequence comes from Nothobranchius furzeri, assembly GCF_043380555.1. Taxonomy (NCBI): domain Eukaryota; kingdom Metazoa; phylum Chordata; class Actinopteri; order Cyprinodontiformes; family Nothobranchiidae; genus Nothobranchius; species Nothobranchius furzeri. Next base: position 14,897,549 of record NC_091755.1, on the reverse strand, counting down.
GCCCCGAGGAGCGTCTTGCCACATGTCAACACTTGGTCTGACTGAGCGCCTCCAGGAGAGAGGCCCAAGCAAGACGCGCCCCGAGGAGCGTCTTGCCACATGTCAACACTGGGTCTGACAGAGGGCCTCCAGGAGAGAGGCCCAAGCAAGACGCGCCCCGAGGAGCGTCTTGTCACATATCAACACTGGGTCTGACTTACCGCCTCCAGGAGAGAGGCCCAAGAAAAGATGCGCCCTGAGGAGCGTCTTGCCACGTGTCACCACTGCGTCTGACTGAGCTCCTCCAGGAGAGAGGCCCAAGCAAGACGCGCCCCGAGGAGCGTCTTGCCTTATGTCAGCACTCGGTCTGACTGAGCGCCTCCAGGAGAGAGGCCCAAGCAAGACGCGCCCCGAGGAGCGTCTTGCCACATGTCACTACTTGGTCTGACTGAGCGCCTCCAGGAGAGAGGCCCAAGCAAGACGTGCCCCGAGGAGCGTCTTGCCACATGTCAACAATGGGTCTGACTGAGGGCCTCCAGGAGAGAAGCCCAAGCAAGACGCGCCCCGAGGAGCGTCTTGCCACATGTCAACACTGGGTCTGACTGAGGGCCTCCAGGAGAGAGGCCCTAATAAGACGCGCCCCGAGGAGCGTCTTGCCACATGTCAACACTGGGTCTGACTGAGGGCCTCCAGGAGAGAAGCCCAAGCAAGATGCGCCCAGAGGAGCGTCTTGCCACATGTCAACACTGGGTCTGACTGAGCGCCTCCAGGAGAGAGGCCCGAGGAGCGTCTTGCCACATGTCACCTCTGGGTCTGACTGAGCGCCTCCAGGAGAGAGGCGCAAGCAAGGAACCCCCGAGGAGCGTCTTGACACATGTCAACACTGGGTCTGACTAAGCGCCTCCAGGAGAGAGGCCCCAGCAAGACGCGCCCCGAGGAGCGTCGTGCCTCATGTCAGCACTCGGTCTGACTGAGCGCCTCCAGGAGAGAGGCCCAAGCAAGAAGCGCCCCGAGGAGCGTCTTGCCACATGTCAACACTGGGTCTAATTGAGCGCCTCCAGGAGAGAGGCCCAAGCAAGACGCGCCCCGAGGAGCGTCTTGCCACATGTCACCACTGGGTCTGATTGAGCACCTCCAGGAGAGAGGCCCCAGCAAGACGCGCCCCGAGGAGCGTCTTGCCTTATGTCAGCACTCGGTCTGACTGAGCGCCTCCAGGAGAGAGGCCCAAGCAAGAAGCGCCCCGAGGAGCGTCTTTCCACATGTCACTACTTGGTCTGACTGAGCGCCTCCAGGAGAGAGGCCAAAGCAAGACGTGCCCCGAGGAGCGTCTTGCCACATGTCAACAATGGGTCTGACTGAGGGCCTCCAGGAGAGAAGCCCAAGCAAGACGCGCCCCGAGGAGCGTCTTGCCACATGACAACACTGGGTCTGACTGAGGGCCTCCAGGAGAGAGGCCCAAATAAGACGCGCCCCGACGAGCGTCTTGCCACATGTCAACACTGGGTCTGACTGAGGGCCTCCAGGAGAGAAGCCCAAGCAAGATGCGCCCCGAGGAGCGTCTTGCCACATGTCACCTCTGGGTCTGACTGAGCGCCTCCAGGAGAGAGGCGCAAGCAAGAAACGCCCGAGGAGCGTCTTGACACATGTAAACACTGGGTCTGACTGAGCGCCTCCAGGAGAGAGGCCCCAGCAAGACGCGCCCCGAGGAGCATCTTGCCTCATATCAGCACTCGGTCTGACTGAGCGCCTCCAGGAGAGAGGCCCAAGCAAGAAGCGCCCGGAGGAGAGTCTTGCCACATGTCAACAATGGGTCTGACTGAGGGCCTCCAGGGGAGAAGCCCAAGCAAGACGCGCCCCGAGGAGCGTCTTGCCACATGTCAACACTGGGTCTAATTGAGCGCCTCCAGGAGAGAGGCCCAAGCAAGACGCGCCCCGAGGAGCGTCTTGCCACATGTCACTACTCGGTCTGACTGAGCGCCTCCAGGAGAGAGGTCCAAGCAACACGCGCCCCGAGGAGCGTCTTGCCACATGTCAACACTGGGTCTGACTGAGTGCCTCCATGAGAGAAGCCCCAGCAAGATGGGCCTCGAGGAGCGTCTTGCCACATGGCACTACTCGGTCTGACTGAGCGCCTCCAGGAGAGAGGCCCAAGCAAGATGTGCCCCGAGGAGCGTCTTGCCACATGTCAACACTGGGTCTGACTGAGCGCCTCCAGGAGAGAGGCCCAAGCAAGACACGCCCCGAGGAGCTTCTTGACACATGTCAACACTGGGTCTGACTGAGGGCCTCCATGAGAGAAGCCCAAGCAAGACGCGCCCCGAGGAGTGTCTTGCCACATGTCAACACTGGGTCTGACAGAGGGCATCCAGGAGAGAGGCCCAAGCAATACGCGCCCCGAGGAGCATCTAGCCACATGTCAACAATGGGTCTGACTGAGGGCCTCCAGGAGAGAAGACAAAGCAAGACGCGCCCCGAGGAGCTTCTTTCCACATGTCAACAATGGGTCTTACTGAGGGCCTCCAGGAGAGAAGCCCAAGCAAGACACGCCCCGAGGAGTGTCTTGCCACATGTCAACACTGTGTCTGACTGAGCGCCTCCAGGAGAGAGGCCCAAGCAAGACGCGCCCCGAGGAGCGTCTTGCCACGTGTCAACTCTGGGTCTGACTTAGCGCCTCCAGGAGAGAGGCCCAAGCAAGATGCGCCCAGAGGAGCGTCTTGCCACGTGTCACCACTGGGTCTGACTGAGCTCCTCCAGGAGAGAGGCCCAAGCAAGACGCGCCCAGAGGAGCGTCTTGCCACTTGTCATCACTGGGTCTGATTGAGCACCTCCAGGAGAGAGGCCCCAGCAAGACGCGCCCCGAGGAGCGTCTTGCCTTATGTCAGCACTCGGTCTGACTGAGCGCCTCCAGGAGAGAGGCCCAAGCAAGACGCGCCCCGAGGAGCGTCTTGCCACATGTCACTACTCGGTCTAACTGAGCGCCTCCAGGAGAGAGGCCCAAGTAAGACGCGCCCCGAGGAGCGTCTTGCCACATGTCAGCACTGGGTCTCACTGAGCGCCTCCAGGAGAGAGGCCCAAGCAAGACACGCCCCGAGGAGCGTCTTGACACATGTCAACACTGGGTCGGACTGAGGGCCTCCATGAGAGAAGCCCAAGCAAGACGCGCCCCGAGGAGAGTCTTGCCACATGTCAACACTCGGTCTGACAGAGGGCATTCAGGAGAGTGGCCCAAGCAATACGCGCCCCGAGGAGCATCTTGCCACATGTCACCACTGGGTCTGAATGAGCGCCTCCAGGAAAGAGGCCCAACCAAGACGCGCCCCGAGGAGTGTCTTGCCACATGTCAACAATGTGTCTGACTGAGGGCCTCCAGGAGAGAGGCCCAAGCAAGACGCGCCCGGAGGAGCGTCTTGCCACATGTCAACACTGGGTCTGACAGAGGGCCTCCAGGAGAGAGGCCCAAGCAAGACGCGCCCCGAGGAGCGTCTTGACACATGTCACCACTTGGTCTGACTGAGCGCCTCCAGGAGAGAGGCCCAAGCAACACGCGCCCCTAGGAGCGTCAGGCCACATGTCACTACTCAGTCTGACTGAGCGCCTCCAGGAGAGAGGCCCAAGCAAGACGCGCCCCGAGGAGCGTCTTACCACGTGTCAACACTGGGTCTGATTGAGGGCCTTCTGGAGAGAGGCCCAAGCAAGACGCGCCCCGAGGAGCGTCTTGCCACATGTCACCACTTGGTCTTACTGAGCGCCTCCAGGAGAGAGGCCCAAGCAACACGCGCCCCGAGGAGCGTCAGGCCACATGTCACTACTCAGTCTGACTGAGCGCCTCCAGGAGAGAGGCCCAAGCAAGAAGCGCCCCAAGGCGCGTCTTGCCACATGTCAACAATGGGTCTTACTGAGGGCCTCCAGGAGAGAAGCCCAAGCAAGACGCGCCCCGAGGAGCTTCTTGCCACAGTACTCAGCACTCGGTCTGACTGAGCGCCTCCAGGAGAGAGGCCAAAGCAAGACGCGCCCCGAGGAGCGTCTTGACACATGTCAACACTGGGTCTGACAGAGGGCCTCCATGAGAGAGGCCCAAGCAAGACGCGCCCCGAGGAGTGTCTTGCCACTTGTCAACACTGGGTCTAACAGAGGGCCTCCAGGAGAGAGGCCCAAGCAAGACGCGCCCCGAGGAGTGTCTTGCCACATGTCACCACTTGGTCTGACTGAGCGCCTCCAGGAGAGAGGCCCAAGCAACACGCGCCCCGAGGAGCGTCAGGCCACGTGTCACTACTCAGTCTGACTAAGCGCCTCCAGGAGAGAGGCCCAAGCAAGTCGCGCCCCGAGGAGCGTCTTGCCACGTGTCAACACTGGGTCTGATTGAGGGCCTTCTGGAGAGAGGCCCAAGCAAGACGCGCCCCGAGGAGCGTCTTGCCACATGTCAACAATGGTTCTTACTGAGGGCCTCCAGGAGAGAAGCCCAAGCAAGACGCGCCCCGAGGAGCTTCTTGCCACATGTCAGCACTCGGTCTGACTGAGCGCCTCCAGGAGAGAGGCCAAAAAAGGACGCCCCCCGAGGAGCGTCTTGCCACAAGTCAACACTGGGTCTGACTGAGTGCCTCCATGAGAGAAGCCCCAGCAAGACGCGCCCCGAGGAGCGTCTTGCCACATGTCACTACTCGGTCTGTTTGAGCGCATCTAGGAGAGTAGCCCAAGCAAGACGTGCCCCGAGGAGCATCTTGCCACATGTCAACAATGGGTCTGACTGAGGGCCTCCAGGAGAGAAGCCCAAGCAAGACGCGCCCCCAGGAGCGTCTTTCCACATGTCAACACTGGGTCTGACTGAGCGCCTCCAGGAGAGAGGCCCAAGCAAGACATGCCCCGAGGAGCGTCTTGACACATGTCAACACTGGGTCTGACTGAGGGCCTCCATGAGAGAAGCCCAAGCAAGACGCGCCCCGAGGAGAGTCTTGCCACATGTCAACACTCGGTCTGACAGAGGGCATCCAGGAGAGAGGCCCAAGCAATACGCGCCCCGAGGAGCGTCTTGCCACATGTCACCACTGGGTCTGACTGAGCGCCTCCAGGAGAGAGGCCCAACCAAGACGCGCCCTGAGGAGCGTCTTGCCACATGCCAACACTGGGTCTGACAGAGGGCCTCCAGGAGAGAGGCCCAACCAAGACGCGCCCCGAGGAGTGTCTTGCCACATGTCACCACTGGGTCTGACTGAGCGCCTCCAGGAGAGAGGCCCAAGCAAGACGCGCCCCAAGGAGCGTCTTGTCACATGTCAACACTGGGTCTTACTGAGCGCCTCCAGGAGAGAGGCCCAAGCAAGACGCGCCCCGAGGAGCGTCTTGCCACATGTCAACAATGGGTATGACTGAGGGCCTCCAGGAGAGAAGCCCAAGCAAGATGCGCCCCGAGGAGCGTCTTGACACATGTCAACACTGGGTCTGACAGAGGGCCTCCAGGAGAGAGGCCAAAGCAAGACGCGCCCCGAGGAGCGTCTTGACACATGTCAACACTGGGTCTGATTGAGGGCCTTCTGGAGAGAGGCCCAAGCAAGACGCGTCCCGAGGAGCGTCTTGCCACATGTCAACAATGGTTCTTACTGAGGGCCTCCAGGAGAGAAGCCCAAGCAAGATGCGCCCCGAGGAGCTTCTTGCCACATGTCAACAATGGGTATGACTGAGCGCCTCCAGGAGAGAGGCCAAAGCAAGACTTCCCCCGAGGAGCGTCTTGACACATGTCAACACTGGGTCTGACAGAGGGCCTCCATGAGAGAGGCCCAAGCAAGACGCGCCCCGAGGAGTGTCTTGCCAAATGTCAACACTGGGTCTGACAGAGCGCCTCAGGGAGAGAGGTCCAAGCAAGACGCGCCCCGAGGAGCGTCTTGCCACATGTCACTACTCGGTCTGACTGAGCGCCTCAGGGAGAGAGGTCCAAGCAAGACGCGCCCCGAGGAGCGTCTTGCCACATGTCAACAATGGGTCTGACTGAGGGCCTCCAGGAGAGAGGCCCAAGCAAGACACGCCCCGAGGAGCGTCTTGACACATGTCAACACTGGGTCTGACTGAGGGCCTCCATGAGAGAAGCCCAACCAAGACGCGCCCTGAGGAACGTCTTGCCACATGCCAACACTGGGTCTGACAGAGGGCCTCCAGGAGAGAGGCCCAAGCAAGACGCACCCCGAGGAGTGTCTTGCCACATGTCACCACTGGGTCTGACTGAGCGCCTCCAGGAAAGAGGCCCAAGCAAGACGCGCCCCGAGGAGCGTCTTGTCACATGTCAACACTGGGTCTTTCTGAGTGCCTCCAGGAGAGAAGCCCAAGCAAGACGCGCCCCGAGGAGCGTCTTTCCACATGTCAGCACTCGGTCTGACTGAGCGCCTGCAGGAGAGAGGCCCAAGCAAGACGCGCCCAAAGGAGCGTCTTGCAACATGTCAACAATGGGTATGACTGAGGGCCTCCAGGAGAGAAGCCCAAGCAACACGCGGCCCGAGGAGCGTCTTGCCACATGTCAGCACTCGGTCTGACTGAGCGCCTCCAGGAGAGAGGCCAAAGCAAGACGCGCCCCGAGGAGTGTCTTGCCACATGTCAACAATGGGTATGACTGAGGGCGTCCAGGAGAGAAGCCCAAGCAAGACGCGCCCCGAGGAGCGTCTTGACACATGTCAACACTGGGTCTGAAAAAGGGCCTCCAGGAGAGAGGCCCAAGCAGGACGCGCCCCGAGGAGTGTCTTGCCACATGTCACCACTGGGTCTGACTGAGCGCCTCCAGGAGAGAGGCCCAAGCAAGACGCGCCCCGAGGAGCGTCTTGTCACATGTCAACACTGGGTCTTTCTGAGCGCCTCCAGGAGAGAAGCCCAAGCAAGACGCGCCCCGAGGAGCATCTTTCCACATGTCAGCACTCGGTCTGACTGAGCGCCTGCAGGAGAGAGGCCCAAGCAAGACGCGCCCAAAGGAGCGTCTTGCAACATGTCAACAATGGGTCTGACTGAGGGCCTCCAGGAGAGAAGCCCAAGCAACACGCGGCCCGAGGAGCGTCTTGCCACATGTCAGCACTGGGTCTGACAGAGGGCCTCCAGGAGAGAGGCCAAAGCAAGACGCGCCCCGAGGAGCGTCTTGACACATGTCAACACTGGGTCTGACAGAGGAACTCCATGAGAGAGGCCCAAGCAAGACGCGCCCCGAGGAGTGTCTTGCCACATGTCAACACTGGGTCTGACTGAGCGCCTCCAGGAGAGAGGCCCAAGCAAGACGCGCCCCGAGGAATGTCTTGCCACGTGTCAACACTGGGTCTGACTGAGTGCCTCCAGGAGAGAGGCCCAAGCAAGATGCGCCCCGAGGAGCGTCTTGCCACGTGTCACCACTGGCTCTGACTGAGCGCCTCCAGGAGAGAGGCCCAAGCAAGACGCGCCCCGAGGAGCGTCTTGCCACGTGTCACCACTGGGTCTGATTGAGCGCCTCCAGGAGAGAGGCCCCAGCAAGACACGCCCCGAGGAGCGTCTTGCCACATGTCACTACTCGGTCTGACTGAGCGCCTCCAGGAGAGAGGCCCAAGCAAGACGTGCCCCGAGGAGCGTCTTGCCACATGTCAACACTGGGTCTGACTGAGCGCCTCCAGGAGAGAGGCCCAAGCAAGACGCGCCCCGAGGAGCGTCAGGCCACATGTCACTACTCAGTCTGACTGAGCGCCTCCAGGAGAGAGGCCCAAGCAAGATGCGCCCCGAGGAGCGTCTTGCCACATGTCAACACTGGGTCTGATTGAGGGCCTTCTGGAGAAAGGCACAAGCAAGACGCGCCCCGAGGAGCGTCTTGCCACATGTCAACAATGGGTCTTACTGAGGGTCTGCAGGAGAGAGGCCAAAGCAAGATGCGCCCGGAGGAGCGTCTTGCCACATGTCAACAATGGGTATGACTGAGGGCGTCCAGGAGAGAAGCCCAAGCAAGACGCGCCCCGAGGAGCGTCTTGACACATGTCAACACTGGGTCTGAAAAAGGGCCTCCAGGAGAGAGGCCCAAGCAGGACGCGCCCCGAGGAGTGTCTTGCCACATGTCACCACTGGGTCTGACTGAGCGCCTCCAGGAGAGAGGCCCAAGCAAGACGCGCCCCGAGGAGCGTCTTGTCACATGTCAACACTGGGTCTTTCTGAGCGCCTCCAGGAGAGAAGCCCAAGCAAGACGCGCCCCGAGGAGCATCTTTCCACATGTCAGCACTCGGTCTGACTGAGCGCCTGCAGGAGAGAGGCCCAAGCAAGACGCGCCCAAAGGAGCGTCTTGCAACATGTCAACAATGGGTCTGACTGAGGGCCTCCAGGAGAGAAGCCCAAGCAACACGCGGCCCGAGGAGCGTCTTGCCACATGTCAGCACTGGGTCTGACAGAGGGCCTCCAGGAGAGAGGCCAAAGCAAGACGCGCCCCGAGGAGCGTCTTGACACATGTCAACACTGGGTCTGACAGAGGAACTCCATGAGAGAGGCCCAAGCAAGACGCGCCCCGAGGAGTGTCTTGCCACATGTCAACACTGGGTCTGACTGAGCGCCTCCAGGAGAGAGGCCCAAGCAAGACGCGCCCCGAGGAATGTCTTGCCACGTGTCAACACTGGGTCTGACTGAGTGCCTCCAGGAGAGAGGCCCAAGCAAGATGCGCCCCGAGGAGCGTCTTGCCACGTGTCACCACTGGCTCTGACTGAGCGCCTCCAGGAGAGAGGCCCAAGCAAGACGCGCCCCGAGGAGCGTCTTGCCACGTGTCACCACTGGGTCTGATTGAGCGCCTCCAGGAGAGAGGCCCCAGCAAGACACGCCCCGAGGAGCGTCTTGCCACATGTCACTACTCGGTCTGACTGAGCGCCTCCAGGAGAGAGGCCCAAGCAAGACGTGCCCCGAGGAGCGTCTTGCCACATGTCAACACTGGGTCTGACTGAGCGCCTCCAGGAGAGAGGCCCAAGCAAGACGCGCCCCGAGGAGCGTCAGGCCACATGTCACTACTCAGTCTGACTGAGCGCCTCCAGGAGAGAGGCCCAAGCAAGATGCGCCCCGAGGAGCGTCTTGCCACATGTCAACACTGGGTCTGATTGAGGGCCTTCTGGAGAAAGGCACAAGCAAGACGCGCCCCGAGGAGCGTCTTGCCACATGTCAACAATGGGTCTTACTGAGGGTCTGCAGGAGAGAGGCCAAAGCAAGATGCGCCCGGAGGAGCGTCTTGCCACATGTCAACACTGGGTCTGACAGAGGGCATCCAGGAGAGAGGCCGAAGCAAGACGCGCCCCATGGAGCGTCTTGCCACATGTCACATCTGGTTCTGACTGAGCGCCTCCAGGAGAGAGGCCCAAGCAAGATGCGCCCCGAGGAGCGTCTTGCCACATGTCAACAATGGGTCTGACTGAGGGCCTCCAGGAAAGAAGCCCAAGCAATACGCGCCCCGAGGAGCGTCTTGCGACATGTCACTACTCGGTCTGATTGAGCGCCTCCAGGAGAGAGGCCCCAGCAAGACACGCCCCGAGGAGCGTCTTGCCTTATGTCAGCACTCGGTCTGACTGAGCGCCTCCAGGAGAGAGGCCCAAGCAAGACGCGCCCCGAGGAGCGTCTTGCGACCTGTCACTACTCGGTCTAACTGAGCGCCTCCAGGAGAGAGGTCCAAGCAAGACGCGCCCCGAGGAGCGTCTTGCCACATGTCACTACTCGGTCTGACTGAGCGCCTCCAGGAGAGAGGCCCAAGCAAGACGTGCCCCGAGGAGCGTCTTGCCACATGTCAACACTGGGTCTGACTGAGCGCCTCCAGGAGAGAAGCCCAAGCAAGACGCGCCCCGCGGAGCGTCAGGCCACATGTCACTACTCAGTCTGACTGAGCGCCTCAAGGAGAGAGGCCCAAGCAAGATGCGCCCCGAGGAGCGTCTTGCCACATGTCAACACTGGGTCTGATTGAGGGCCTTCTGGAGAAAGGCACAAGCAAGACGCGCCCCGAGGAGCATCTTGCCACATGTCAACAATGGGTCTTACTGAGGGTCTGCAGGAGAGAGGCCAAAGCAAGATGCGCCCGGAGGAGCGTCTTGCCACATGTCAACACTGGGTCTGACAGAGGGCCTCCAGGAGAGAGGCCGAAGCAAGACGCGCCCCGAGGAGCGTCTTGCCACGTCACCTCTGGTTCTGACTGAGCGCCTCCAGGAGAGAGGCCCAAGCAAGACGCGCCCCGAGGAGCGTCTTGCCACATGTCAACAATGGGTCTGACTGAGGGCCTCCAGGAAAGAAGCCCAAGCAATACGCGCCCCGAGGAGCGTCTTGCCACATGTCACCACTGGGTCTGACTGAGCGCCTCCAGGAGAGAGGCCCAAGCAAGACGAGCCCCGAGGAGCGTCTTGCCATGTGTCAACACTGGGTCTGATTGAGGGGTCTTCTGGAGAGAGGCCCAAGCAAGACGCGCCCCGAGGAGCGTCTTGCCACATGTCAACAATGGGTCTGACTGAGGGCCTCCAGGAGAGAAGCCCAAGCAAGACGCGCCCCGAGGAGCTTCTTGCCACATGTCAGCACTCGGTCTGACTGAGCGCCTCCAGGAGAGAGGCCAAAGCAAGACACGCCCCGAGGAGCGTCTTGACACATGTCAACACTGGGTCTGACAGAGGGCCTCCATGAGAGAGGCCCAAGCAAGACGCGCCCCGAGGAGTGTCTTGCCACATGTCAACACTGGGTCTAACAGAGGGCCTCCAGGAGAGAGGCCCAAGCAAGACGCGCCCCGAGGAGTGTCTTGCCACATGTAACCACTTGGTCTGACTGAGCGCCTCCAGGAGAGAGGCCCAAGCAACACGCGCCCCGAGGAGCGTCAGGCCACGTGTCACTACTCAGTCTGACTAAGCGCCTCCAGGAGAGAGGCCCAAGCAAGTCGCGCCCCGAGGAGCGTCTTGCCACGTGTCAACACTGGGTCTGATTGAGGGCCTTCTGGAGAGAAGCCCAAGCAAGACGCGCCCCGAGGAGCTTCTTGCCACATGTCAGCACTCGGTCTGACTGAGCGCCTCCGGGAGAGAGGCCAAAAAAGGACGCCCCCCGAGGAGCGTCTTGCCACAAGTCAACACTGGGTCTGACTGAGTGCCTCCATGAGAGAAGCCCCAGCAAGACGCGCCCCGAGGAGCGTCTTGCCACATGTCACTACTCGGTCTGTTTGAGCGCATCTAGGAGAGTAGCCCAAGCAAGACGTGCCCCGAGGAGCATCTTGCCACATGTCAACAATGGGTCTGACTGAGGGCCTCCAGGAGAGAAGCCCAAGCAAGACGCGCCCCCAGGAGCGTCTTGCCACATGTCAACACTGGGTCTGACTGAGCGCCTCCAGGAGAGAGGCCCAAGCAAGACATGCCCCGAGGAGCGTCTTGACACATGTCAACTCTGGGTCTGACTGAGGGCCTCCATGAGAGAAGCCCAAGCAAGACGTGCCCCGAGGAGAGTCTTGCCACATGTCAACACTCGGTCTGACAGAGGGCATCCAGGAGAGAGGCCCAAGCAATACGCGCCCCGAGGAGCGTCTTGCCACATGTCACCACTGGGTCTGACTGAGCGCCTCCAGGAGAGAGGCCCAACCAAGACGCGCCCTGAGGAGCGTCTTGCCACATGCCAACACTGGGTCTGACAGAGGGCCTCCAGGAGAGAGGCCCAACCAAGACGCGCCCCGAGGAGTGTCTTGCCACATGTCACCACTGGGTCTGACTGAGCGCCTCCAGGAGAGAGGCCCAAGCAAGACGCGCCCCGAGGAGCGTCTTGTCACATGTCAACACTGGGTCTTACTGAGCGCCTCCAGGAGAGAGGCCCAAGCAAGACGCGCCCAAAGGAGCGTCTTGCAACATGTCAACAATGGGTCTGACTGAGGGCCTCCAGGAGAGAAGCCCAAGCAACACGCGGCCCGAGGAGCGTCTTGCCACATGTCAGCACTCGGTCTGACTGAGCGCCTCCAGGAGAGAGGCCAAAGCAAGACGCGCCCCGAGGAGCGTCTTGCCACATGTCAACAATGGGTATGACTGAGGGCCTCCAGGAGAGAAGCCCAAGCAAGATGCGCCCCGAGGAGCGTCTTGACACATGTCAACCCTGGGTCTGACAGAGGGCCTCCAGGAGAGAGGCCAAAGCAAGACGCGCCCCGAGGAGCGTCTTGACACATGTCAACACTGGGTCTGATTGAGGGCCTTCTGGAGAGAGGCCCAAGCAAGACGCGTCCCGAGGATCGTCTTGCCACATGTCAACAATGGTTCTTACTGAGGGCCTCCAGGAGAGAAGCCCAAGCAAGACGCGCCCCGAGGAGCTTCTTGCCACATGTCAACAATGGGTATGACTGAGCGCCTCCAGGAGAGAGGCCAAAGCAAGACTTCCCCCGAGGAGCGTCTTGACATATGTCAACACTGGGTCTGACAGAGGGCCTCCATGAGAGAGGCCCAAGCAAGACGCGCCCCGAGGAGTGTCTTGCCAAATGTCAACACTGGGTCTGACAGAGCGCCTCAGGGAGAGAGGTCCAAGCAAGACGCGCCCCGAGGAACGTCTTGCCACATGTCACTACTCGGTCTGACTGAGCGCCTCAGGGAGAGAGGTCCAAGCAAGACGCGCCCCGAGGAGCGTCTTGCCACATGTCAACACTGGGTCTGACTGAGGGCCTCCATGAGAGAAGCCCAACCAAGACGCGCCCTGAGGAACGTCTTGCCACATGCCAACACTGGGTCTGACAGAGGGCCTCCAGGAGAGAGGCCCAAGCAAGACGCACCCCGAGGAGTGTCTTGCCACATGTCACCACTGGGTCTGACTGAGCGCCTCCAGGAGAGAGGCCCAAGCAAGACGCGCCCCGAGGAGCGTCTTGTCACATGTCAACACTGGGTCTTTCTGAGCGCCTCCAGGAGAGAAGCCCAAGCAAGACGCGCCCCGAGGAGCGTCTTTCCACATGTCAGCACTCGGTCTAACTGAGCGCCTGCAGGAGAGAGGCCCAAGCAAGAAGCGCCCAAAGGAGCGTCTTGCAACATGTCAACAATGGGTCTGACTGAGGGCCTCCAGGAGAGAAGCCCAAGCAACACGCGGCTCGAGGAGCGTCTTGCCACATGTCAGCACTCGGTCTGACTGAGCGCCTCCAGGAGAGAGGCCAAAGCAAGACGCGCCCCGAGGAGTGTCTTGCCACATGTCAACAATGGGTATCACTGAGGGCGTCCAGGAGAGAAGCCCAAGCAAGACGCGCCCCGAGGAGCGTCTTGACACATGTCAACACTGGGTCTGACAGAGGGCCTCCAGGAGAGAGGCCAAAGCAAGACGCGCCCCGAGGAGCGTCTTGACACATGTCAACACTGGGTCTGACTGAGGGCCTCCATGAGAGAAGCCCAACCAAGACGCGCCCTGAGGAACGTCTTGCCACATGCCAACACTGGGTCTGACAGAGGGCCTCCAGGAGAGAGGCCCAAGCAAGACGCGCCCCGAGGAGTGTCTTGCCACATGTCAACACTGGGTCTGACAGAGGAACTCCATGAGAGAGGCCCAAGCAAGACGCGCCCCGAGGAGTGTCTTGCCACATGTCAACACTGGGTCTGACTGAGCGCCTCCAGGAGAGAGGCCCAAGCAAGACGCGCCCCGAGGAATGTCTTGCCACGTGTCAACACTGGGTCTGACTGAGTGCCTCCAGGAGAGAGGCCCAAGCAAGATGCGCCCCGAGGAGCGTCTTGCCACGTGTCACCACTGGCTCTGACTGAGCGCCTCCAGGAGAGAGGCCCAAGCAAGACGCGCCCCGAGGAGCGTCTTGCCACGTGTCACCACTGGGTCTGATTGAGCGCCTCCAGGAGAGAGGCCCAAGCAAGACGCGCCCCGAGGAGCGTCAGGCCACATGTCACTACTCAGTCTGACTGAGCGCCTCCAGGAGAGAGGCCCAAGCAAGATGCGCCCCGAGGAGCGTCTTGCCACATGTCAACACTGGGTCTGATTGAGGGCCTTCTGGAGAAAGGCACAAGCAAGACGCGCCCCGAGGAGCGTCTTGCCACATGTCAACAATGGGTCTTACTGAGGGTCTGCAGGAGAGAGGCCAAAGCAAGATTTGCCCGGAGGAGCGTCTTGCCACATGTCAACACTGGGTCTGACAGAGGGCATCCAGGAGAGAGGCCGAAGCAAGACGCGCCCCATGGAGCGTCTTGCCACATGTCACATCTGGTTCTGACTGAGCGCCTCCAGGAAAGAAGCCCAAGCAATACGCGCCCCGAGGAGCGTCTTGCGACATGTCACTACTCGGTCTGATTGAGCGCCTCCAGGAGAGAGGCCCCAGCAAGACACGCCCCGAGGAGCGTCTTGCCTTATGTCAGCACTCGGTCTGACTGAGCGCCTCCAGGAGAGAGGCCCAAGCAAGACGCGCCCCGAGGAGCGTCTTGCGTCATGTCACTACTCGGTCTAACTGAGCGCCTCCAGGAGAGAGGTCCAAGCAAGACACGCCCCGAGGAGCGTCTTGCCACATGTCACTACTCGGTCTGACTGAGCGCCTCCAGGAGAGAGGCCCAAGCAAGACGTGCCCCGAGGAGCGTCTTGCCACATGTCAACACTGGGTCTGACTGAGCGCCTCCAGGAGAGAGGCCCAAGCAAGACGCGCCCCGAGGAGCGTCAGGCCACATGTCACTACTCAGTCTGACTGAGCGCCTCCAGGAGAGAGGCCCAAGCAAGATGCGCCCCGAGGAGCGTCTTGCCACATGTCAACACTGGGTCTGATTGAGGGCCTTCTGGAGAAAGGCACAAGCAAGACGCGCCCCGAGGAGCGTCTTGCCACATGTCAACAATGGGTCTTACTGAGGGTCTGCAGGAGAGAGGCCAAAGCAAGATGCGCCCGGAGGAGCGTCTTGCCACATGTCAACACTGGGTCTGACAGAGGGCCTCCAGGAGAGAGGCCGAAGCAAGACGCGCCCCGAGGAGCGTCTTGCCACGTCACCTCTGGTTCTGACTGAGCGCCTCCAGGAGAGAGGCCCAAGCAAGACGCGCCCCGAGGAGCGTCTTGCCACATGTCAACAATGGGTCTGACTGAGGGCCTCCAGGAAAGAAGCCCAAGCAATACGCGCCCCGAGGAGCGTCTTGCCACATGTCACCACTGGGTCTGACTGAGCGCCTCCAGGAGAGAGGCCCAAGCAAGACGAGCCCCGAGGAGCGTCTTGCCACGTGTCAACACTGGGTCTGATTGAGGGCCTTCTGGAGAGAGGCCCAAGCAAGACGCGCCCCGAGGAGCGTCTTGCCACATGTCAACAATGGGTCTGACTGAGGGCCTCCAGGAGAGAAGCCCAAGCAAGACGCGCCCCGAGGAGCTTCTTGCCACATGTCAGCACTCGGTCTGACTGAGCGCCTCCAGGAGAGAGGCCAAAGCAAGACGCGCCCCGAGGAGCGTCTTGACACATGTCAACACTGGGTCTGACAGAGGGCCTCCATGAGAGAGGCCCAAGCAAGACGCGCCCCGAGGAGTGTCTTGCCACATGTCAACACTGGGTCTAACAGAGGGCCTCCAGGAGAGAGGCCCAAGCAAGACGCGCCCCGAGGAGTGTCTTGCCACATGTAACCACTTGGTCTGACTGAGCGCCTCCAGGAGAGAGGCCCAAGCAACACGCGCCCCGAGGAGCGTCAGGCCACGTGTCACTACTCAGTCTGACTAAGAGCCTCCAGGAGAGAGGCCCAAGCAAGTCGCGCCCCGAGGAGCGTCTTGCCACGTGTCAACACTGGGTCTGATTGAGGGCCTTCTGGAGAGAGGCCCAAGCAAGACGCGCCCCGAGGAGCGTCTTGCCACATGTCAACAATGGTTCTTACTGAGGGCCTCCAGGAGAGAAGCCCAAGCAAGACGCGCCCCGAGGAGCTTCTTGCCACATGTCAGCACTCGGTCTGACTGAGCGCCTCCGGGAGAGAGGCCAAAAAAGGACGCCCCCCGAGGAGCGTCTTACCACAAGTCAACACTGGGTCTGACTGAGTGCCTCCATGAGAGAAGCCCTAGCCCCCGAGGAGCGTCTTGCCACATGTCACTACTCGGTCTGTTTGAGCGCATCTAGGAGAGTAGCCCAAGCAAGACGTGCCCCGAGGAGCATCTTGCCACATGTCAACAATGGGTCTGACTGAGGGCCTCCAGGAGAGAAGCCCAAGCAAGACGCGCCCCCAGGAGCGTCTTGCCACATGTCAACACTGGGTCTGACTGAGCGCCTCCAGGAGAGAGGCCCAAGCAAGACATGCCCCGAGGAGCGTCTTGACACATGTCAACTCTGGGTCTGACTGAGGGCCTCCATGAGAGAAGCCCAAGCAAGACGTGCCCCGAGGAGAGTCTTGCCACATGTCAACACTCGGTCTGACAGAGGGCATCCAGGAGAGAGGCCCAAGCAATACGCGCCCCGAGGAGCGTCTTGCCACATGTCACCACTGGGTCTGACTGAGCGCCTCCAGGAGAGAGGCCCAACCAAGACGCGCCCTGAGGAGCGTCTTGCCACATGCCAACACTGGGTCTGACAGAGGGCCTCCAGGAGAGAGGCCCAACCAAGACGCGCCCCGAGGAGTGTCTTGCCACATGTCACCACTGGGTCTGACTGAGCGCCTCCAGGAGAGAGGCCCAAGCAAGACGCGCCCCGAGGAGCGTCTTGTCACATGTCAACACTGGGTCTTACTGAGCGCCTCCAGGAGAGAGGCCCAAGCAAGACGCGCCCAAAGGAGCGTCTTGCAACATGTCAACAATGGGTCTGACTGAGGGCCTCCAGGAGAGAAGCCCAAGCAACACGCGGCCCGAGGAGCGTCTTGCCACATGTCAGCACTCGGTCTGACTGAGCGCCTCCAGGAGAGAGGCCAAAGCAAGACGCGCCCCGAGGAGCGTCTTGCCACATGTCAACAATGGGTATGACTGAGGGCCTCCAGGAGAGAAGCCCAAGCAAGATGTGCCCCGAAGAGCGTCTTGACACATGTCAACACTGGGTCTGACAGAGGGCCTCCAGGAGAGAGGCCAAAGCAAGACGCGCCCCGAGGAGCGTCTTGACACATGTCAACACTGGGTCTGATTGAGGGCCTTCTGGAGAGAGGCCCAAGCAAGACGCGTCCCGAGGAGCGTCTTGCCACATGTCAACAATGGTTCTTACTGAGGGCCTCCAGGAGAGAAGCCCAAGCAAGACGCGCCCCGAGGAGCTTCTTGCCACATGTCAACAATGGGTATGACTGAGCGCCTCCAGGAGAGAGGCCAAAGCAAGACTTCCCCCGAGGAGCGTCTTGACACATGTCAACACTGGGTCTGACAGAGAGCCTCCATGAGAGAGGCCCAAGCAAGACGCGCCCCGAGGAGTGTCTTGCCAAATGTCAACACTGGGTCTGACAGAGCGCCTCAGGGAGAGCTCTCCTGGAGGCCCTCTGTCAGACCCAGTGTTGACATGTGGCAAGACGCTCCTCCGGGCGCATCTTGCTTTGGCCTCTCTCCTGCAGACCCTCAGTAAGACCCATTGTTGACATGTGGCAAGATGCTCCTCGGGGCGCGTCTTGCTTGTGCCTTTCTCCAGAAGGCCCTCAATCAGACCCAGTGTTGACATGTGGCAAGACGCTCCTCGGGGCGCATCTTGCTTGGGCCTCTCTCCTTGAGGCGCTCAGTCAGACTGAGTAGTGACATGTGGCCTGACGCTCCGCGGGGCGCGTCTTGCTTGGGCTTCTCTCCTGGAGGCGCTCAGTCAGACCCAGTGTTGACATGTGGCAAGACGCTCCTCGGGGCACGTCTTGCTTGGGCCTCTCTCCTGGAGGCGCTCAGTCAGACCGAGTAGTGACATGTGGCAAGACGCTCCTCGGGGCGCGTCTTGCTTGGACCTCTCTCCTGGAGGCGCTCAGTTAGACCGAGTAGTGACAGGTCGCAAGACGCTCCTCGGGGCGCGTCTTGCTTGGGCCTCTCTCCTGGAGGCGCTCAGTCAGACCGAGTGCTGACATAAGGCAAGACGCTCCTCGGGGCGTGTCTTGCTGGGGCCTCTCTCCTGGAGGCGCTCAATCAGACCGAGTAGTGACATGTCGCAAGACGCTCCTCGGGGCGCGTATTGCTTGGGCTTCTTTCCTGGAGGCCCTCAGTCAGACCCATTGTTGACATGTGGCAAGACGCTCCTCGGGGCGCATCTTGCTTGGGCCTCTCTCCTGGAGGCGCTCAGTCAGAACCAGATGTGACATGTGGCAAGACGCTCCATGGGGCGCGTCTTGCTTCGGCCTCTCTCCTGGATGCCCTCTGTCAGACCCAGTGTTGACATGTGGCAAGACGCTCCTCCGGGCGCATCTTGCTTTGGCCTCTCTCCTGCAGACCCTCAGTAAGACCCATTGTTGACATGTGGCAAGACGCTCCTCGGGGCGCGTCTTGCTTGTGCCTTTCTCCAGAAGGCCCTCAATCAGACCCAGTGTTGACATGTGGCAAGACGCTCCTCGGGGCGCATCTTGCTTGGGCCTCTCTCCTGGAGGCGCTCAGTCAGACTGAGTAGTGACATGTGGCCTGACGCTCCTCGGGGCGCGTCTTGCTTGGGCCTCTCTCCTGGAGGCGCTCAGTCAGACCCAGTGTTGACATGTGGCAAGACGCTCCTCGGGGCACGTCTTGCTTGGGCCTCTCTCCTGGAGGCGCTCAGTCAGACCGAGTAGTGACATGTGGCAAGACGCTCCTCGGGGCGCGTCTTGCTTGGACCTCTCTCCTGGAGGCGCTCAGTCAGACCGAGTGCTGACATAAGGCAAGACGCTCCTCGGGGCGTGTCTTGCTGGGGCCTCTCTCCTGGAGGCGCTCAATCAGACCCAGTGGTGACACGTGGCAAGACGCTCCTCGGGGCGCGTCTTGCTTGGGCCTCTCTCCTGGAGGCGCTCAGTCAGAGCCAGTGGTGACACGTGGCAAGACGCTCCTCGGGGCGCATCTTGCTTGGGCCTCTCTCCTGGAGGCACTCAGTCAGACCCAGTGTTGACACGTGGCAAGACATTCCTCGGGGCGCGTCTTGCTTGGGCCTCTCTCCTGGAGGCGCTCAGTCAGACCCAGTGTTGACATGTGGCAAGACACTCCTCGGGGCGCGTCTTGCTTGGGCCTCTCTCATGGAGTTCCTCTGTCAGACCCAGTGTTGACATGTGTCAAGACGCTCCTCGGGGCGCGTCTTGCTTTGGCCTCTCTCCTGGAGGCCCTCTGTCAGACCCAGTGCTGACATGTGGCAAGACGCTCCTCGGGCCGCGTGTTGCTTGGGCTTCTCTCCTGGAGGCCCTCAGTCAGACCCATTGTTGACATGTTGCAAGACGCTCCTTTGGGCGCGTCTTGCTTGGGCCTCTCTCCTGCAGGCGCTCAGTCAGACCGAGTGCTGACATGTGGAAAGATGCTCCTCGGGGCGCGTCTTGCTTGGGCTTCTCTCCTGGAGGCGCTCAGAAAGACCCAGTGTTGACATGTGACAAGACGCTCCTCGGGGCGCGTCTTGCTTGGGCCTCTCTCCTGGAGGCGCTCAGTCAGACCCAGTGGTGACATGTGGCAAGACACTCCTCGGGGCGCGTCCTGCTTGGGCCTCTCTCCTGGAGGCCCTTTTTCAGACCCAGTGTTGACATGTGTCAAGACGCTCCTCGGGGCGCGTCTTGCTTGGGCTTCTCTCCTGGACGCCCTCAGTCATACCCATTGTTGACATGTGGCAAGACACTCCTCGGGGCGCGTCTTGCTTTGGCCTCTCTCCTGGAGGCGCTCAGTCAGACCGAGTGCTGACATGTGGAAAGACGCTCCTCGGGCCGCGTGTTGCTTGGGCTTCTCTCCTGGAGGCCCTCAGTCAGACCCATTGTTGACATGTTGCAAGACGCTCCTTTGGGCGCGTCTTGCTTGGGCCTCTCTCCTGCAGGCGCTCAGTCAGACCGAGTGCTGACATGTGGAAAGAGGCTCCTCGGGGCGCGTCTTGCTTGGGCTTCTCTCCTGGAGGCACTCAGAAAGACCCAGTGTTGACATGTGACAAGACGCTCCTCGGGGCGCGTCTTGCTTGGGCCTCTTTCCTGGAGGCGCTCAGTCAGACCCAGTGGTGACATGTGGCAAGACACTCCTCGGGGTGCGTCTTGCTTGGGCCTCTCTCCTGGAGGCCCTCTGTCAGACCCAGTGTTGGCATGTGGCAAGACGTTCCTCAGGGCGCGTCTTGGTTGGGCTTCTCTCATGGAGGCCCTCAGTCAGACCCAGTGTTGACATGTGTCAAGACGCTCCTCGGGGCGTGTCTTGCTTGGGCCTCTCTCCTGGAGGCCCTCAGTCAGACCCATTGTTGACATGTGGCAAGACGCTCCTCGGGGCGCGTCTTGCTTGGACCTCTCTCCCTGAGGCGCTCAGTCAGACCGAGTAGTGACATGTGGCAAGACGCTCCTCGGGGCGCGTCTTGCTTGGACCTCTCTCCCTGAGGCGCTCTGTCAGACCCAGTGTTGACATTTGGCAAGACACTCCTCGGGGCGCGTCTTGCTTGGGCCTCTCTCATGGAGGCCCTCTGTCAGACCCAGTGTTGACATGTGTCAAGACGCTCCTCGGGGGAAGTCTTGCTTTGGCCTCTCTCCTGGAGGCGCTCAGTCATACCCATTGTTGACATGTGGCAAGAAGCTCCTCGGGGCGCATCTTGCTTGGGCTTCTCTCCTGGAGGCCCTCAGTAAGAACCATTGTTGACATGTGGCAAGACGCTCCTCGGGACGCGTCTTGCTTGGGCCTCTCTCCAGAAGGCCCTCAATCAGACCCAGTGTTGACATGTGTCAAGACGCTCCTCGGGGCGCGTCTTGCTTTGGCCTCTCTCCTGGAGGCCCTCTGTCAGACCCAGTGTTGACATGTGTCAAGACGCTCCTCGGGGCGCATCTTGCTTGGGCTTCTCTCCTGGAGGCCCTCAGTCATACCCATTGTTGACATGTGGCAAGACGCTCCTCGGGGCGCGTCTTGCTTGGGCCTCTCTCCTGGAGGCGCTCAGTAAGACCCAGTGTTGACATGTGACAAGACGCTCCTCGGGGCGCGTCTTGCTTGGGCCTCTCTCCTGGAGGCGCTCAGTCAGACCCAGTGGTGACATGTGGCAAGACACTCCTCGGGGCGCGTCTTGGTTGGGCCTCTCTCCTGGAGGCCCTCTGTCAGACCCAGTGTTGGCATGTGGCAAGACGCTCCTCAGGGCGCGTCTTGGTTGGGCCTCTCTCCTGGAGGCGCTCAGTCAGACCCAGTGGTGACATGTGGCAAGACGCTCCTCGGGGCGCGTATTGCTTGGGCCTCTCTCCTGGATGCCCTCTGTCAGACCGAGTGTTGACATGTGGCAAGACTCTCCTCGGGGCGCGTCTTGCTTGGGCTTCTCTCATGGAGGCCCTCAGTCAGACCCAGTGTTGACATGTGTCAAGACGCTCCTCGGGGCATGTCTTGCTTGGGCCTCTCTCCTGGAGGCGCTCAGTCAGACCCAGTGTTGACATGTGGCAAGACGCTCCTGGGGGCGCGTCTTGCTTGGGCTTCTCTCCTGGAGGCCCTCAGTCAGACCCATTGTTGACATGTGGCAAGATGCTCCTCGGGGCACGTCTTGCTTGGGCTACTCTCCTAGATGCGCTCAAACAGACCGAGTAGTGACATGTGGCAAGACGCTCCTCGGGGCGCGTCTTGCTGGGACTTCTCTCATGGAGGCACTCAGTCAGACCCAGTGTTGACTTGTGGCAAGACGCTCCTCGGGGGGCGTCCTTTTTTGGCCTCTCTCCTGGAGGCGCTCAGTCAGACCGAGTGCTGACATGTGGCAAGAAGCTCCTCGGGGCGCGTCTTGCTTGGGCTTCTCTCCTGGAGGCCCTCAGTAAGAACCATTGTTGACATGTGGCAAGACGCTCCTCGGGGCGCGTCTTGCTTGGGCCTCTCTCCAGAAGGCCCTCAATCAGACCCAGTGTTGACACGTGGCAAGACGCTCCTCGGGGCGCGACTTGCTTGGGCCTCTCTCCTGGAGGCGCTTAGTCAGACTGAGTAGTGACACGTGGCCTGACGCTCCTCGGGGCGCGTGTTGCTTGGGCCTCTCTCCTGGAGGCGCTCAGTCAGACCAAGTGGTGACATGTGGCAAGACACTCCTCGGGGCGCGTCTTGCTTGGGCCTCTCTCCTGGAGGCCCTCTGTTAGACCCAGTGTTGACAAGTGGCAAGACACTCCTCGGGGCGCGTCTTGCTTGGGCCTCTCTCATGGAGGCCCTCTGTCAGACCCAGTGTTGACATGTGTCAAGACGCTCCTCGGGGCGCGTCTTGCTTTGGCCTCTCTCCTGGAGGCGCTCAGTCAGACCGAGTGCTGAGTACTGTGGCAAGAAGCTCCTCGGGGCGCGTCTTGCTTGGGCTTCTCTCCTGGAGGCCCTCAGTAAGACCCATTGTTGACATGTGGCAAGACGCGCCTTGGGGCGCTTCTTGCTTGGGCCTCTCTCCTGGAGGCGCTCAGTCAGACTGAGTAGTGACATGTGGCCTGACGCTCCTCGGGGCGCGTGTTGCTTGGGCCTCTCTCCTGGAGGCGCTCAGTAAGACCAAGTGGTGACATGTGGCAAGACGCTCCTCGGGGCGCGTCTTGCTTGGGCCTCTCTCCAGAAGGCCCTCAATCAGACCCAGTGTTGACACGTGGTAAGACGCTCCTCGGGGCGCGTCTTGCTTGGGCCTCTCTCCTGGAGGCGCTCAGTCAGACTGAGTAGTGACATGTGGCCTGACGCTCCTAGGGGCGCGTGTTGCTTGGGCCTCTCTCCTGGAGGCGCTCAGTCAGACCAAGTGGTGACATGTGTCAAGACGCTCCTCGGGGCGCGTCTTGCTTGGGCCTCTCTCCTGGAGGCCCTCTGTCAGACCCAGTGTTGACATGTGGCAAGACGCTCCTCCGGGCGCGTCTTGCTTGGGCCTCTCTCCTGGAGGCCCTCAGTCAGACACATTGTTGACATGTGGCAAGACACTCCTCGGGGCGCGTCTTGGTTGGGCCTCTTTCCTGGAGGCGCTCATTCAGACCCAGTGGTGACATGTGGCAAGATGCTCCTCGGGGCGCGTATTGCTTGGGCCACTCTCCTGAATGCCCTCTGTCAGACCGAGTGTTGACATGTGGCAAGACTCTCCTCGGGGCGCGTCTTGCTTGGGCTTCTCTCATGGAGGCCCTCAGTCCGACCCAGTGTTGACATGTGTCAAGACGCTCCTCGGGGCGTGTCTTGCTTGGGCCTCTCTCCTGGAGGCGCTCAGTCAGACCCAGTGCTGACATGTGGCAAGACGCTCCTCGGGGCGCGTCTTACTTGGGCCTCTCTCCTGGAGGCGCTCAGTTAGACCGAGTAGTGACATGTGGCAAGACGCTCCTCGGGGCGCGTCTTGCTTGGGCCTCTCTCCTGGAGGCGCTCAGTCAGACCGAGTGCTGACATAAGGCAAGACGCTCCTCGGGGCGCGTCTTGCTGGGGCCTCTCTCCTGGAGGTGCTCAATCAGACCCAGTGATGACAAGTGGCAAGACGCTCCTCTGGGCGCGTCTTGCTTGGGCCTCTCTCCTGGAGGAGCTCAGTCAGACCCAGTGGTGACACGTGGCAAGACGCTCCTCTGGGCGCATCTTGCTTGGGCCTCTCTCCTGGAGGCGCTAAGTCAGACCCAGAGTTGACACGTGGCAAGACGCTCCTCGGGGCGCGTCTTGCTTGGGCCTCTCTCCTGGAGGCGCTCAGTCAGACACAGTGTTGACATGTGGCAAGACACTCCTCGGGGCGTGTCTTGCTTGGGCTTCTCTCCTGGAGGCCCTCAGTAAGACCCATTGTTGACATGTGGAAAGAAGCTCCTCGGGGCGCGTCTTGCTTTGTCTTCTCTCCTGGAGGCCCTCAGTCAGACCCATTGTTGACATGTGGCTAGATGCTCCTCGGGGCGCGTATTGCTTGGGCCTCTCTCCTGGATGCCCTCTGTCAGACCCAGTGTTGACATGTGGCAAGACACTCCTCGGGGCGCGTCTTGCTTGGGCTTCTCTCATGGAGGCCCTCAGTCAGACCCAGTGTTGACATGTGTCAAGAAGCTCCTCGGGGCGTGTCTTGCTTGGGCCTCTCTCCTGGAGGCGCTCAGTCAGACCCAGTGTTGACATGTGGCAAGACGCTCCTCGGGGCGCGTCTTGCTTGGGCCTCTCTCCTGGAGGCGCTCAGTCAGACCGAGTGCTGACATAAGGCAAGACGCTCCTCGGGGCGTGTCTTGCTGGGGCCTCTCTCCTGGAGGCGCTCAATCAGACCGAGTAGTGACATGTCGCAAGACGCTCCTCGGGGCGCGTATTGCTTGGGCTTCTTTCCTGGAGGCCCTCAGTCAGACCCATTGTTGACATGTGGCAAGACGCTCCTCGGGGCGCATCTTGCTTGGGCCTCTCTCCTGGAGGCGCTCAGTCAGAACCAGATGTGACATGTGGCAAGACGCTCCATGGGGCGCGTCTTGCTTCGGCCTCTCTCCTGGATGCCCTCTGTCAGACCCAGTGTTGACATGTGGCAAGACGCTCCTCCGGGCGCATCTTGCTTTGGCCTCTCTCCTGCAGACCCTCAGTAAGACCCATTGTTGACATGTGGCAAGACGCTCCTCGGGGCGCGTCTTGCTTGTGCCTTTCTCCAGAAGGCCCTCAATCAGACCCAGTGTTGACATGTGGCAAGACGCTCCTCGGGGCGCATCTTGCTTGGGCCTCTCTCCTGGAGGCGCTCAGTCAGACTGAGTAGTGACATGTGGCCTGACGCTCCTCGGGGCGCGTCTTGCTTGGGCCTCTCTCCTGGAGGCGCTCAGTCAGACCCAGTGTTGACATGTGGCAAGACGCTCCTCGGGGCACGTCTTGCTTGGGCCTCTCTCCTGGAGGCGCTCAGTCAGACCGAGTAGTGACATGTGGCAAGACGCTCCTCGGGGCGCGTCTTGCTTGGACCTCTCTCCTGGAGGCGCTCAGTCAGACCGAGTGCTGACATAAGGCAAGACGCTCCTCGGGGCGTGTCTTGCTGGGGCCTCTCTCCTGGAGGCGCTCAATCAGACCCAGTGGTGACACGTGGCAAGACGCTCCTCGGGGCGCGTCTTGCTTGGGCCTCTCTCCTGGAGGCGCTCAGTCAGAGCCAGTGGTGACACGTGGCAAGACGCTCCTCGGGGCGCATCTTGCTTGGGCCTCTCTCCTGGAGGCACTCAGTCAGACCCAGTGTTGACACGTGGCAAGACATTCCTCGGGGCGCGTCTTGCTTGGGCCTCTCTCCTGGAGGCGCTCAGTCAGACCCAGTGTTGACATGTGGCAAGACACTCCTCGGGGCGCGTCTTGCTTGGGCCTCTCTCATGGAGTTCCTCTGTCAGACCCAGTGTTGACATGTGTCAAGACGCTCCTCGGGGCGCGTCTTGCTTTGGCCTCTCTCCTGGAGGCCCTCTGTCAGACCCAGTGCTGACATGTGGCAAGACGCTCCTCGGGCCGCGTGTTGCTTGGGCTTCTCTCCTGGAGGCCCTCAGTCAGACCCATTGTTGACATGTTGCAAGACGCTCCTTTGGGCGCGTCTTGCTTGGGCCTCTCTCCTGCAGGCGCTCAGTCAGACCGAGTGCTGACATGTGGAAAGATGCTCCTCGGGGCGCGTCTTGCTTGGGCTTCTCTCCTGGAGGCGCTCAGAAAGACCCAGTGTTGACATGTGACAAGACGCTCCTCGGGGCGCGTCTTGCTTGGGCCTCTCTCCTGGAGGCGCTCAGTCAGACCCAGTGGTGACATGTGGCAAGACACTCCTCGGGGCGCGTCCTGCTTGGGCCTCTCTCCTGGAGGCCCTTTTTCAGACCCAGTGTTGACATGTGTCAAGACGCTCCTCGGGGCGCGTCTTGCTTGGGCTTCTCTCCTGGACGCCCTCAGTCATACCCATTGTTGACATGTGGCAAGACACTCCTCGGGGCGCGTCTTGCTTTGGCCTCTCTCCTGGAGGCGCTCAGTCAGACCGAGTGCTGACATGTGGCAAGACGCTCCTCGGGCCGCGTGTTGCTTGGGCTTCTCTCCTGGAGGCCCTCAGTCAGACCCATTGTTGACATGTTGCAAGACGCTCCTTTGGGCGCGTCTTGCTTGGGCCTCTCTCCTGCAGGCGCTCAGTCAGACCGAGTGCTGACATGTGGAAAGACGCTCCTCGGGGCGCGTCTTGCTTGGGCTTCTCTCCTGGAGGCACTCAGAAAGACCCAGTGTTGACATGTGACAAGACGCTCCTCGGGGCGCGTCTTGCTTGGGCCTCTTTCCTGGAGGCGCTCAGTCAGACCCAGTGGTGACATGTGGCAAGACACTCCTCGGGGTGCGTCTTGCTTGGGCCTCTCTCCTGGAGGCCCTCTGTCAGACCCAGTGTTGGCATGTGGCAAGACGTTCCTCAGGGCGCGTCTTGGTTGGGCTTCTCTCATGGAGGCCCTCAGTCAGACCCAGTGTTGACATGTGTCAAGACGCTCCTCGGGGCGTGTCTTGCTTGGGCCTCTCTCCTGGAGGCCCTCAGTCAGACCCATTGTTGACATGTGGCAAGACGCTCCTCGGGGCGCGTCTTGCTTGGACCTCTCTCCCTGAGGCGCTCAGTCAGACCGAGTAGTGACATGTGGCAAGACGCTCCTCGGGGCGCGTCTTGCTTGGACCTCTCTCCCTGAGGCGCTCTGTCAGACCCAGTGTTGACATTTGGCAAGACACTCCTCGGGGCGCGTCTTGCTTGGGCCTCTCTCATGGAGGCCCTCTGTCAGACCCAGTGTTGACATGTGTCAAGACGCTCCTCGGGGGAAGTCTTGCTTTGGCCTCTCTCCTGGAGGCGCTCAGTCATACCCATTGTTGACATGTGGCAAGAAGCTCCTCGGGGCGCATCTTGCTTGGGCTTCTCTCCTGGAGGCCCTCAGTAAGAACCATTGTTGACATGTGGCAAGACGCTCCTCGGGACGCGTCTTGCTTGGGCCTCTCTCCAGAAGGCCCTCAATCAGACCCAGTGTTGACATGTGTCAAGACGCTCCTCGGGGCGCGTCTTGCTTTGGCCTCTCTCCTGGAGGCCCTCTGTCAGACCCAGTGTTGACATGTGTCAAGACGCTCCTCGGGGCGCATCTTGCTTGGGCTTCTCTCCAGGAGGCCCTCAGTCATACCCATTGTTGACATGTGGCAAGACGCTCCTCGGGGCGCGTCTTGCTTGGGCCTCTCTCCTGGAGGCGCTCAGTAAGACCCAGTGTTGACATGTGACAAGACGCTCCTCGGGGCGCGTCTTGCTTGGGCCTCTCTCCTGGAGGCGCTCAGTCAGACCCAGTGGTGACATGTGGCAAGACACTCCTCGGGGCGCGTCTAGGTTGGGCCTCTCTCCTGGAGGCCCTCTGTCAGACCCAGTGTTGGCATGTGGCAAGACGCTCCTCAGGGCGCGTCTTGGTTGGGCCTCTCTCCTGGAGGCGCTCAGTCAGACCGAGTGTTGACATGTGGCAAGACTCTCCTCGGGGCGCGTCTTGCTTGGGCTTCTCTCATGGAGGCCCTCAGTCAGACCCAGTGTTGACATGTGTCAAGACGCTCCTCGGGGCATGTCTTGCTTGGGCCTCTCTCCTGGAGGCGCTCAGTCAGACCCAGTGTTGACATGTGGCAAGACGCTCCTGGGGGCGCGTCTTGCTTGGGCTTCTCTCCTGGAGGCCCTCAGTCAGACCCATTGTTGACATGTGGCAAGATGCTCCTCGGGGCACGTCTTGCTTGGGCTACTCTCCTAGATGCGCTCAAACAGACCGAGTAGTGACATGTGGCAAGACGCTCCTCGGGGCGCGTCTTGCTGGGGCTTCTCTCATGGAGGCACTCAGTCAGACCCAGTGTTGACTTGTGGCAAGACGCTCCTCGGGGGGCGTCCTTTTTTGGCCTCTCTCCTGGAGGCGCTCAGTCAGACCGAGTGCTGACATGTGGCAAGAAGCTCCTCGGGGCGCGTCTTGCTTGGGCTTCTCTCCTGGAGGCCCTCAGTAAGAACCATTGTTGACATGTGGCAAGACGCTCCTCGGGGCGCGTCTTGCTTGGGCCTCTCTCCAGAAGGCCCTCAATCAGACCCAGTGTTGACACGTGGCAAGACGCTCCTCGGGGCGCGACTTGCTTGGGCCTCTCTCCTGGAGGCGCTTAGTCAGACTGAGTAGTGACACGTGGCCTGACGCTCCTCGGGGCGCGTGTTGCTTGGGCCTCTCTCCTGGAGGCGCTCAGTCAGACCAAGTGGTGACATGTGGCAAGACACTCCTCGGGGCGCGTCTTGCTTGGGCCTCTCTCCTGGAGGCCCTCTGTTAGACCCAGTGTTGACAAGTGGCAAGACACTCCTCGGGGCGCGTCTTGCTTGGGCCTCTCTCATGGAGGCCCTCTGTCAGACCCAGTGTTGACATGTGTCAAGACGCTCCTCGGGGCGCGTCTTGCTTTGGCCTCTCTCCTGGAGGCGCTCAGTCAGACCGAGTGCTGAGTACTGTGGCAAGAAGCTCCTCGGGGCGCGTCTTGCTTGGGCTTCTCTCCTGGAGGCCCTCAGTAAGACCCATTGTTGACATGTGGCAAGACGCGCCTTGGGGCGCTTCTTGCTTGGGCCTCTCTCCTGGAGGCGCTCAGTCAGACTGAGTAGTGACATGTGGCCTGACGCTCCTCGGGGCGCGTGTTGCTTGGGCCTCTCTCCTGGAGGCGCTCAGTAAGACCAAGTGGTGACATGTGGCAAGACGCTCCTCGGGGCGCGTCTTGCTTGGGCCTCTCTCCAGAAGGCCCTCAATCAGACCCAGTGTTGACACGTGGTAAGACGCTCCTCGGGGCGCGTCTTGCTTGGGCCTCTCTCCTGGAGGCGCTCAGTCAGACTGAGTAGTGACATGTGGCCTGACGCTCCTAGGGGCGCGTGTTGCTTGGGCCTCTCTCCTGGAGGCGCTCAGTCAGACCAAGTGGTGACATGTGTCAAGACGCTCCTCGGGGCGCGTCTTGCTTGGGCCTCTCTCCTGGAGGCCCTCTGTCAGACCCAGTGTTGACATGTGGCAAGACGCTCCTCCGGGCGCGTCTTGCTTGGGCCTCTCTCCTGGAGGCCCTCAGTCAGACACATTGTTGACATGTGGCAAGACACTCCTCGGGGCGCGTCTTGGTTGGGCCTCTTTCCTGGAGGCGCTCATTCAGACCCAGTGGTGACATGTGGCAAGATGCTCCTCGGGGCGCGTATTGCTTGGGCCACTCTCCTGAATGCCCTCTGTCAGACCGAGTGTTGACATGTGGCAAGACTCTCCTCGGGGCGCGTCTTGCTTGGGCTTCTCTCATGGAGGCCCTCAGTCCGACCCAGTGTTGACATGTGTCAAGACGCTCCTCGGGGCGTGTCTTGCTTGGGCCTCTCTCCTGGAGGCGCTCAGTCAGACCCAGTGCTGACATGTGGCAAGACGCTCCTCGGGGCGCGTCTTACTTGGGCCTCTCTCCTGGAGGCGCTCAGTTAGACCGAGTAGTGACATGTGGCAAGACGCTCCTCGGGGCGCGTCTTGCTTGGGCCTCTCTCCTGGAGGCGCTCAGTCAGACCGAGTGCTGACATAAGGCAAGACGCTCCTCGGGGCGCGTCTTGCTGGGGCCTCTCTCCTGGAGGTGCTCAATCAGACCCAGTGATGACAAGTGGCAAGACGCTCCTCTGGGCGCGTCTTGCTTGGGCCTCTCTCCTGGAGGAGCTCAGTCAGACCCAGTGGTGACACGTGGCAAGACGCTCCTCTGGGCGCATCTTGCTTGGGCCTCTCTCCTGGAGGCGCTAAGTCAGACCCAGAGTTGACACGTGGCAAGACGCTCCTCGGGGCGCGTCTTGCTTGGGCCTCTCTCCTGGAGGCGCTCAGTCAGACACAGTGTTGACATGTGGCAAGACACTCCTCGGGGCGTGTCTTGCTTGGGCTTCTCTCCTGGAGGCCCTCAGTAAGACCCATTGTTGACATGTGGAAAGAAGCTCCTCGGGGCGCGTCTTGCTTTGTCTTCTCTCCTGGAGGCCCTCAGTCAGACCCATTGTTGACATGTGGCTAGATGCTCCTCGGGGCGCGTATTGCTTGGGCCTCTCTCCTGGATGCCCTCTGTCAGACCCAGTGTTGACATGTCGCAAGACACTCCTCGGGGCGCGTCTTGCTTGGGCTTCTCTCATGGAGGCCCTCAG
This sequence comes from Nothobranchius furzeri, assembly GCF_043380555.1. Taxonomy (NCBI): domain Eukaryota; kingdom Metazoa; phylum Chordata; class Actinopteri; order Cyprinodontiformes; family Nothobranchiidae; genus Nothobranchius; species Nothobranchius furzeri. The sequence continues at coordinate 14,867,616 of NC_091755.1, read as the reverse complement.
TCAGACCCAGTGTTGACATGTGTCAAGAAGCTCCTCGGGGCGTGTCTTGCTTGGGCCTCTCTCCTGGAGGCGCTCAGTCAGACCCAGTGTTGACATGTGGCAAGACGCTCCTCGGGGCACATCTTGCTTGGGCCTCTCTCCTGGAGGCGCTCAGTCAGACCGAGTAGTGCCATGTGGCAAGACGCTCCTCGAGGCCCATCTTGCTGGGGCCTCTCTCCTGGAGGCGCTCAGTCAGACCCAGTGTTTACATGTGTCAAGACGCTCCTCGGGCGTTTCTTGCTTGCGCCTCTCTCCTGGAGGCGCTCAGTCAGACCCAGAGGTGACATGTGGCAAGACGCTCCTCGGGGCGCATCTTGCTTGGGCTTCTCTCCTGGAGGCCCTCAGTCAGACCCAGTGTTGACATGTGGCAAGACGCTCGTCGGGGCGCGTCTTATTTGGGCCTCTCTCCTGGAGGCCCTCAGTCAGACCCAGTGTTGTCATGTGGCAAGACGCTCCTCGGGGCGCGTCTTGCTTGGGCTTCTCTCCTGGAGGCCCTCAGTCAGACCCATTGTTGACATGTGGCAAGACGCTCCTCGGGGCACGTCTTGCTTTGGCCTCTCTCCTGGAGGCGCTCAGTCAGACCAAGTAGTGACATGTGGAAAGACGCTCCTCGGGGCGCTTCTTGCTTGGGCCTCTCTCCTGGAGGCGCTCAGTCAGACCGAGTGCTGACATAAGGCAAGACGCTCCTCGGGGCGCGTCTTGCTGGGGCCTCTCTCCTGGAGGTGCTCAATCAGACCCAGTGGTGACATGTGGCAAGACGCTCCTCGGGGCGCGTCTTGCTTGGGCCTCTCTCCTGGAGGCGCTCAATTAGACCCAGTGTTGACATGTGGCAAGACGCTCCTCGGGGCGCTTCTTGCTTGGGCCTCTCTCCTGGAGGCGCTCAGTCAGACCGAGTGCTGACATGAGGCACGACGCTCCTCGGGGCGCGTCTTGCTGGGGCCTCTCTCCTGGAGGCGCTTAGTCAGACCCAGTGTTGACATGTGTCAAGACGCTCCTCGGGGGTTCCTTGCTTGCGCCTCTCTCCTGGAGGCGCTCAGTCAGACCCAGAGGTGACATGTGGCAAGACGCTCCTCGGGCCTCTCTCCTGGAGGCGCTCAGTCAGACCCAGTGTTGACATGTGGCAAGACGCTCCTCTGGGCGCATCTTGCTTGGGCTTCTCTCCTGGAGGCCCTCAGTCAGACCCAGTGTTGACATGTGGCAAGACGCTCCTCGGGGCGCGTCTTATTAGGGCCTCTCTCCTGGAGGCCCTCAGTCAGACCCAGTGTTGACATGTGGCAAGACGCTCCTCGGGGCGCGTCTTGCTTGGGCTTCTCTCCTGGAGGCCCTCAGTCAGACCCATTGTTGACATGTGGCAAGACGCTCCTCGGGGCACGTCTTGCTTGGGCCTCTCTCCTGGAGGCGCTCAGTCAGACCAAGTAGTGACATGTGGCAAGACGCTCCTCGGGGCGCGTCTTGCTTGGGCCTCTCTCCTGGAGGCGCTCAGTCAGACCGAGTGCTGACATAAGGCAAGACGCTCCTCGGGGCGCGTCTTGCTTGGGCCTCTCTCCTGGAGGAGCTCAGTCAGACGCAGTGGTGACACGTGGCAAGACGCTCCTCAGGGCGCATCTTTTCTTGGGCCTCTCTCCTGGAGGCGGTAAGTCAGACCCAGTGTTGATATGTGACAAGACGCTCCTCGGGGCGCGTCTTGCTTGGGCCTCTCTCCTGGAGGCCCTCTGTCAGACCCAGTGTTGACATGTGGCAAGACGCTCCTCGGGGCGCGTCTTGCTTGGGCCTCTCTCCTGGAGGCGCTCAGTCAGACCAAGTGTTGACATGTGGCAAGACGCTCCTCGGGGCACGTCTTGCTTGGGCCTCTCTCCTGGAGGCCCTCTGTCAGACCCTTCGTTGACATGTGGCAAGACGCTCCTCGGGGCGCGTCTTGCTTGGCCCTCTCTCCTGGAGGCGCTCAGTCAGACCGAGTGCTGACATGTGGCAAGACGCTCCTCGGGGCGCATCTTGCTTGGGCTTCTCTCCTGGAGGCCCTCAGTCAGACCCATTGTTGACATGCGGCAAGACGCTCCTCGGGGCGCTTCTTGCTTGGGCCTCTCTCCTGGAGGCGCTCAGTCAGACCGAGTGCTGACATGTGGCAAGACGCTCCTCGGAGCACGTCTTGCTGGGGCTTCTCTTCTGGAGGCGCTCAGTCAGACCCAGTGTTGACATGTGACAAGACGCTCCTCGGGGCGCGTCTTGCTTGGGCCTCTCTCCTGGAGGCGCTCAGTCAGACCCAGAGGTGACATGTGGCAAGACGCTCCTCGGGGCGCGTCTTGCTTGGGCCTCTCTCCTGGAGGCCCTCTGTCAGACTCAGTGTTGACATGTGGTAAGGACACGATCACGCCGACCCTATTGTTGGAGAACCTGCTGAGTTCGTCGAACAAGTAGACGCCGGATTGGGCGCGGGCACGCGCTTGTTTTAGAGGCGTTTTCGCGCAGCCTCTACCCTGCACGACTGCTCGTGGCCGCACTAGCTATATTTATCTTTATTTGTTTCACACACACACACACACACACACACACACACACACACACACACACACACACACACACACACACACACACACACACACACACACACACACACACACACACACACACACACAGGCCCTTGCGTGCAAACCCCGGTCAGGCCTGCAGTGTACACATCAGTGACATGATGTTCTTTCACAGAACTGAGGTTGTTCATTACTAAATGACTTTTACAGGAATATTGTTATTATACTATTCAACAGGTTGATCATAATAATGTGTATTAAACCCACAACCTAGCACTGAGGACAGAGGGACTTTATTTAAATTAGTACTTAATGGAAACGATACATAATGATACATAAGAGCCATGTCATACATTCAGCCTAGGAATAGTAGAATTGTGCACTATTAAAAATATACACATCAATTGCTCGAATCCCATTGTTGCAAAGTAAAACTCTAATAAAACTCTAGTCTGACATCAACAGAGAAGACTTAGTGTATGTACTACAAATACAGCATTAGGATTTCGAGTGGACCGTGCACCTTGTGAACCATCAGAGGCTTATGACGCAATATATCTTCCAGTTGCTATTAGACAAGTTATCACAATTACGTTGATTAATAAATCCAGTGATGTAGCGACTGCAGCCAGCGCAGTCGCGCAACTCGTGTCGGTGTTATCTCTCGATACTTTCATTCGTATCCGAGCGTATGCAGAATCTACGGATCTGGTGAAGTTGCTTGTCACTAGCTTGCGCACATTTGATATGGCACTTTGCGCGTGACTCACACAACCTGCAGTGGCGACCGTCGCGTTCGTGCAAAGTTTTTCCGATATATCGCTCGCAACATCGTTTGTCATTTGCTGTACACTGCGCACACTGGCCGCGAGGTCGCGGAGAGGGTCTTCGTTACGAGTTGTGTAATATCCGCTGACTTGCCGATTCAATTCTGGTGGCGCTGACCCAAACGAGAACGCTTTTAAGGCGCATGTCGTGGTAACTCTGGTAGCACCGTGGTTGACGAGGACGATCATCTTTAGCAATAGTTCATCTCGAAGCGCAACGATGGTGAGGGCGACGGGTTGGCCGGTTCCGCCTTCAGGCCACTCGGTTGCCGCTAGATTGCCCAATGCCACACACGCAGACGAACCCTGTACACACTCAATGACCCGTGTGCGATCGTTGATTTCTGCTAGTACGTTTGCTAGTTCTACGTGCTTCCACGGATCGGGCGTGGGCACGCGCTTGTTTTAGAGGCGTTTTCGCGCAGCCTCTACCCTGCACGACCGCTCGTGGCCGCACTAGCTATATTTATCTTTATTTGTTTCACACACACACACACACACACACACACACACACACACACACACACACACACACACACACACACACACACACACACACACACACACACACACACATACACACACACACACACACACACACACACACACACACACACACAGGCCCTTGCGTGCAAACCCCGGTCAGGCCTGCAGTGTACACATCAGAGACATGATGTTCTTTCACAGAACTGAGGTTGTTCATTACTAAATGACTTTTACAGGAATATTGTTATTATACTATTCAACAGGTTGATCATAATAATGTGTATTAAACCCACAACCTAGCACTGAGGACAGAGGGACCTTATTTAAATTAGTACTTAATGGAAACGATACATAATGATACATACGAGCCATGTCATACATTCAGCCTAGGAATAGTAGCATTGTGCACTATTAAAAATATACACATCAATTGCTCGAATCCCATTGTTGCAAAGTCAAACTCTAATAAAACTCTAGTCTGACATCAACAGAGAAGACTTAGTGTATGTACTACAAATACAGCATTAGGATTTCGAGTGGACCGTGCACCTTGTGAACCATCAGAGGCTTATGACGCAATATATCTTCCAGTTGCTATTAGACAAGTTATCACAATTACGTTGATTAATAAATCCAGTGTTGTAGCGACTGCAGCCAGCGCCGTCGCGCAACTCGTGTCGGTGTTATCTCTCGATACTTTCATTCGTATCCGAGCGTATGCAGAATCTACGGATCTGGTGAAGTTGCTTGTCACTAGCTTGCGCACATTTGATATGGCACTTTGCGCGTGACTCACACAACCTGCAGTGGCGACCGTCGCGTCAGTGCAAAGTTTTTCCGATATATCGCTCGCAACATCGTTTGTCATTTGCTGTACACTGCGCACACTGGCCGCGAGGTCGCGGAGAGGGTCTTCGTTACGAGTTGTGTAATATCCGCTGACTTGCCGATTCAATTCTGGTGGCGCTGACCCAAACGAGAACGCTTTTAAGGCGCATGTCGTGGTAACTCTGGTAGCACCGTGGTTGACGAGGACGATCATCTTTAGCAATAGTTCATCTCGAAGCGCAACGATGGTGAGGGCGACGGGTTGGCCGGTTCCGCCTTCAGGCCACTCGGTTGCCGCTAGATTGCCCAAGGCCACACACGCAGACCAACCCTGTACACACTCAATGACCCGTGTGCGATCGTTGATTTCTGCTAGTACGTTTGCTAGTTCTACGTGCTTCCACGGATCGGGCGTGGGCACGCGCTTGTTTTAGAGGCGTTTTCGCGCAGCCTCTACCCTGCACGACCGCTCGTGGCCGCACTAGCTATATTTATCTTTATTTGTTTCACACACACACACACACACACACACACACACACACACACACACACACACACACACACACACACACACACACACACACACACACACACACACACACACACACACATACACAGGCCCTTGCGTGCAAACCCCGGTCAGGCCTGCAGTGTACATATCAGAGACATGATGTTCTTTCACAGAACTGAGGTTGTTCATTACTAAATGACTTTTACAGGAATATTGTTATTATACTATTCAACAGGTTGATCATAATAATGTGTATTTAACCCACAACCTAGCACTGAGGACAGAGGGACTTTATTTAAATTAGTACTTAATGGAAACGATACATAATGATAAATAAGAGCCATGTCATACATCCAGCCTAGGAATAGTAGCATTGTGCACTATTAAAAATATACACATCAATTGCTCGAATCCCATTGTTGCAAAGTAAAACTCTAATAAAACTCTAGTCTGACATCAACAGAGAAGACTTAGTGTATGTACTACAAATACAGCATTAGGATTTCGAGTGGACCGTGCACCTTGTGAACCATCAGAGGCTTATGACGCAACATATCTTCCAGTTGCTATTAGACAAGTTATAATTCTCGACCATTTTTCGGAACTGGTTTCTTGGATCCGTGAGTAAATGCCAAATGAGATGATAGTCCTTAAGTAAGTTCCTGGCGATCCCATGTCACGCTCTTGCCCATCAGCCGGTGAACGCTGAGACGGAACTCGATGAGAGCGATGTATTTTTTAAGTGCTCCGAATGTACTTCTAACAAGCGTGCGATTCACTTCGTGAGTAAACCGCAGCTGCAGCTGATTCAAACAGTCGAGCCAACTTTCTACATCACAATATTCGTTTTGTAGTTAGTCGAGTTACCTTTTGTGTGGCGCATGCACGGGTCGTTAGCGTCCAGCTCCCAGCTTAGAGAGTCCTGTATTGACACAGACGTCAATACATCTCGATGTCATGCAACACACAAAGTCTGTCGCATACAGGTGGGTTAACACATGTACGATACCTTTTTTGTGGCGCATGCACGGGTCGTTAGCGTCCAGCTCCCGGCTTATAGAGAGTCCTGTATTGACACAGACGTCAATACATCTCGATGTCATGCAACACACAAAGTCTGTCGCATACAGGTGGGTTAACACACATGTATGATGTGTGCAATGGCGCGCCCGTTTACAATGGGACACGACGATGATCATTGTTAACCAAACTCTTGTTTCTCACGACAGGTGGTAGCATTGTCTCCTGCTCCTGGTCTTCGTGCACAGAGGGTGTTGTAATGTGCTCGTCATAGTCGCGATCGTTGTCACTCGAATCCGTTGTTCTCACGACAGGTGGTAGCGTTGTCTCCTGCATGTTGTCTTCGCGTGCGGCAAGCGTTGTGCTGTGCTCGTTATAATGGTTGTCTTCGTACAAAGGGGGTGTTGAATACTCCTTCGCGAGTAGTCTAGGAGGTGGTGTGATGGGACGTATCTCAGAGGCGTTATGTGAGCGTACCACCATGGCCTGAGCAACTGCGACTACTGAGAGTACACCAAGTACAGACAGCGAGATCATTTTTTTTCTTGGGTGTTGTATGTGTGGGTACAGCCGCTTTAATGGCAGTGAGAGCAAGTGGGCAAATGTATTTATAGGTCACTAGCAGAAACTAAGGCACATGGTCAGAGTGTAATCGTAACCACCGTAGCTCTTGTCATAATTTAATATACATAGAAATCAGAAACGGGCATGTCAGGACAGACATCGCGAGTGATAATGCGGCTAGAATCTGTGTGCGCTTGAGAGCACCTTGTTGTTCTACTGTGGTGCCAACGCCGCCGGGTCTGTAAATGTCATCGACCTTCTTTATATACGCATACGCTAAAGACCGTATATTCTCTATGGATTTGAACACGTCCTTTGTTTCGCGTAACGCTTGAGCTGTCTCGAGCGTGATGTTGTGAGTGTACGCCAGTGTTTCACGTGCACCGAGGTCCGAAAGGGCGTGCGCTACAACTATTAACCTTGGTTTGGGAGTGTGGCGAAACGCTCGCTCCGCTGTAATGGGCGGATGCAATGTTATCACCTGGTACGTTTCGTTAGTCGGGTCGTAACACACCGGTCCGTCACATGGACCGTCACATTGTATGGGGCACAGTAAGGACAACACGCCGCCGACCGTGACTTCGCACTCGACCGCGGTGGTGTTATCGATTTGCAAAGGATCACATACGCCTCTCCAGTCGCAATGAGGCACATTGTAGTCGACGCGACCGTCGGTCACCATAGCTTTCGTCAGCCAACACACTCGATTGCCCTTTGAAACATCGGCGATCAACATGAGCGTAGAGGTCGCCGTCGCTTTACTGTACGCCAGGATATCCGTGTGTGAGTGCACGCTCGATGTCGATTGACAACCGGTCATGTCAGACCTGATCAGACCTTCCGAACACATGACCATTAGTTGTTGTGCGGCCGAGAGTATCGTGATCATACCGTTGAGATGTGTAGAAAGCGCGTACACGCCAGCCTTCCACGTTTCCAAAGTTTCCAGCAGTCTAGAGGGACTTGTCTTAGCGCGCACGGCTGTGCTGAATTTGCGTTGGGTAGACACAACGGCTTCGACCTCGCTTAGGATCTGTGGGCTCATGTACTCGTGGTAGGCCAAGACCTGTATAGTCGAGCGCGGTGACGCCACGAACACTTGACCCGGTTTTGTTGTGGCGATATGCGTGTCCAGTAACGCGGCAAAGTCTGCGTGTCTAGGTTGTATTGATTTTACAGCTCGCTCATACCCCAACAGTACGGTCCGTAGAAGTTCCTTCACTTGTTTCCATGCGCTCGTGGAACACAGGACATCGCAACCTCTGTGATACTCAAGTAAAGCGTCACACACCAGCTGCTTGCACGTTGGAAATACAATCGGTAGTAACTTCTTACTCCACTCTATGTTGAACTCGGATAGTATGTATATGGGCGGTTGCGGCGGTTTGCGCATTTTCTATCTACCCTCCGCTAATATGCCTCTGTGGTAAGTCTCCTGAGATGGTGCGGTTGGAACTTGCAAGAGTGCACTATCGACGGTCGGCGTTTCCATTTCGTCAACTGTGCCATTTTCAGCCGCTGGCAAACGGCTGTCGACGGTCGATGCGAGACACCAACATAACGTTAGACCGCGACCCTCATGCCAGTTTTCTGTAGTACTGGTTGTAGTTTCTGGTGCACACTCGATACGCCATTACGATCACAATTGCGTTGATTAATAAATCCAGTGTTGTAGCGACTGCAGCCAGCGCCGTCGCGCAACTCGTGTCGGTGTTATCTCTCGATACTTTCATTCGTATCCGAGCGTATGCAGAATCTACGGATCTGGTGAAGTTGCCTGTCACTAGCTTGCGCACGTTTGATATGGCACTTTGCGCGAGACTCACACAACCTGCAGTGGCGACCGTTGAGTCAGTGCAAAGTTTTTCCGATATATCGCTCGCAACATCGTTTGTCATTTGCTGTACACTGCGCACACTGGCCGCGACGTCGCGGAGAGGGTCTTCGTTACGAGTTGTGTAATATCCGCTGACTTGTCGATTCAATTCTGGTGGCGCTGACCCAAACGAGAACGCTTTTAAGGCGCTTGTCGTGGTAACTCTGGTAGCGCCGTGGTTGACGAGGACGATCATCTTTAGCAATAGTTCATCTCGAAGCGCAACGATGGTGAGGGCGACGGGTTGGCCGGTTCCGCCTTCAGGCCACTCGGTTGCCGCTAGATTGCCCAATGCCACACACGCAGACGAACCCTGTACACACTCAATGACCCGTGTGCGATCGTTGATTTCTGCTAGTATGTTTGCTAGTTCTACGTGCTTCCACGGATCGGGCGTGGGCACGCGCTTGTTTTAGAGGCGTTTTCGCGCAGCCTCTACCCTGCACGACCGCTCGTGGCCGCACTAGCTATATTTATCTTTATTTGTTTCACACACACACACACACACACACACACACACACACACACACACACACACACACACACACACACACACACACACACACACACACACAGGCCCTTGCGTGCAAACCCTGGTCAGGCCTGCAGTGTACACATCAGAGACATGATGTTCTTTCACAGAACTGAGGTTGTTCATTACTAAATGACTTTTACAGGAATATTGTTATTATACTATTCAACAGGTTGATCATAATAATGTGTATTAAACCCACAACCTAGCACTGAGGACAGAGGGACTTTATTTAAATTAGTACTTAATGGAAACGATACATAATGATACATATGAGCCATGTCATACATTCAGCCTAGGAATAGGCTATTAAAAATATACACATCAATTGCTCGAATCCCATTGTTGCAAAGTAAAACTCTAATAAAACTCTAGTCTGACATCAACAGAGAAGACTTAGTGTATGTACTACAAATACAGCATTAGGATTTCGAGTGGACCGTGCACCTTGTGAACCATCAGAGGCTTATGACGCAACATATCTTCCAGTTGCTATTAGACAAGTTATAATTCTCGACCATTTTTCGGAACTGGTTTCTTGGGTCCGTGAGTAAATACCAAATGAGATGATAGTCCTTAAGTAAGTTCCTGGCGATCCCATGTCACGCTCTTGCCCATCAGCCGGTGAACGCTGAGACAGAACTCGATGAGAGCGATGTATTTTTTAAGTGCTCCGAATGTACTTCTAACAAGCGTGCGATTCACTTCGTGAGTAAACCGCAGCTGCAGCTGATTCAAACAGTCGAGCCAACTTTCTACATCACAATATTTGTTTTGTAGTTAGTCGAGTTACCTTTTGTGTGGCGCATGCACGGGTCGTTAGCGTCCAGCTCCCAGCTTAGAGAGTCCTGTATTGACACAGACGTCAATACATCTCGATGTCATGCAACACACAAAGTCTGTCGCATACAGGTGGGTTAACACATGTACGATACCTTTTGTGTGGCGCATGCATGGGTCGTTAGCGTCCAGCTCCCAGCTTATAGAGAGTCCTGTATTGACACAGATGTCAATACATCTCGATGTCATGCAACACACAAAGTCTGTCGCATACAGGTGGGTTAACACACATGTACGATGTTTGCAATGGCGCGCCCGTTTACAATGGGACACGACGATGGGACACGACGATGATCATTGTTAACCAAACTCTTGTTTCTCACGACAGGTGGTAGCGTTGTCTCCTGCACCTGGTCTTCGTGCACAAAGGGTCTTGTAATGTGCTCGTCATAGTCGCGATCGTTGTCACTCGAATCCGTTGTTCTCACAACAGGTGGTAGCGTTGTCTCCTGCATGTTGTCTTCGCGTGCGGCAAGCGTTGTGCTGTGCTCGTTATAATGGTTGCTTCGTACAAAGGGGGTGTTGAATACTCCTTCGCGAGTAGTCTAGGAGGTGGTGTGATGGGACGTATCTCAGAGGCGTTATGTGAGCGTACCATCATGGCCTGAGCAACTGCGACTACTGAGAGTACACCCAGTACAAACAGCGAGAGCTTTTTTTTTCTTGGGTGTTGTACGTGCGGGTACTGCCGCTTTAATGGCAGTGAGAGCAAGTGGTCAAATGTATTTATAGGTCACTAGCAGAAACTAAGGCACGTGGTCAGAGTGTAATCGTAACCACCGTAGCTCTTGTCATAATTTAATATACATAGAAATCAGAAACGGGCATGTCAGGACAGACATCGCGAGTGATAATGCCGCCAGTATCTGTGTGCGCTTGAGAGCACCTTGTTGTTCTACTGTGGTGCCCACGCCGCCGGGTCTGTAAATGTCATCGACCTTCTTTATATACGCATACGCTAAAGACCGTATATTCTCTATGGATTTGAACACGTCCTTTGTTTCGCGTAACGCTTGAGCTGTCTCGAGCGTGATGTTGTGAGGCTACGCCAGTGTTTCGCGTGCACCGAGGTCCGAAAGGGCGTGCGCTACAACTATTAACCTTGGTTTGGGAGTGTGGCGAAACGCTCGCTCCGCTGTAATGGGCAGATGCAAAGTTATCACCTGGTACGTTTCGTTAGTCGGGTTGTAACACACCGGTCCGTGACACGGACCGTAACGACCCGTGCATGCGTATGCGCTTGGACCTTTCTCCTGGAGGCGCTCAGTTAGACCGAGTAGTGACATGTGTCAAGACGCTCCTCGGGGCGCGTCTTGCTTGGGCCTCTCTCCTGGAGGCGCTCAGTCAGACCCAGTGTTCACATGTGGCAAGACTCTCCTCGGGGCACGTCTTGCTTGGGCCTCTCTCCTGGAGGCGCTCAGTCAGACCCAGTGTTGACATGTGGCAAAATGCTCCTCGGGGCGCGTCTTGCTTGGGCCTCTCTCCTGGAGGTTCTCAGTCAGACCCAGTGTTGACATGTGGCAAGACGCTCCTCGGGGCGCGTCTTGCTTGGGCCTCTCTCCTGGAGGCGCTCAGTCAGACCCAGGGTTGACATGTGGCAAGACGCTCCTCGGGGCGCGTCTTGCTTGGGCCTCTCTCCTGGAGGCGCTCAGTCAGACCCAGGGTTGACATGTGGCAAGACGCTCCTCGGGGCACGTCTTGCTTGGGCCTCTCTCATGGAGGCGCTCAGTCAGACCGAGTGCTGACATGTGGCAAGACGATCCTCGGGGCGCGTCTTGCTTGGGCTTCTCTCCTGGAGGCCCTCAGTCAGACCCATTGTTGACATGTGGCAAGACGCTCCTCGGGGCGCGTCTTGCTTGGGCCTCTCTCCAGAAGGCCCTCAATCAGACCCAGTGTTGACACGTGGCAAGACGCTCCTCGGGGCGCTTCTTGCTTGGGCCTTTCTCCTGGAGGCGCTCAGTCAGACCCAGTGGTGACATGTGGCAAGACGCTCCTCGGGGCGCGTATTGCTTGGGCCTCTCTCCTGAATGCCCTCTGTCAGACCCAGTGTTGACATGTGGCAAGACGCTCCTCGGGGCGCGTCTTGCTTGGCCCTCTCTCCTGGAGGCGCTCAGTCAGACCGAGTGCTGACATGTGGCAAGACGCTCCTCGGGGCGCCTCTTGCTTGGGATTCTCTCCTGGAGGCCCTCAGTCAGACCCATTGTTGACATGTGGCAAGACGCTCCTCGGGGCGCATCTTGCTTGGGCCTCTCTCCTGGAGGCGCTCAGTCAGACCGAGTGCTGACATGTGGCAAGACGCTCCTCGGGGCACGTCTTGCTGGGGCTTCTCTCCTGGAGGCGCTCAGTCAGACCCAGTGCTGACATGTGGCAAGACGCTCCTCGGGGCGCGTCTTGCTTGGGCTTCTCTCCTGGAGGCCCTCAGTCAGACCCATTGTTCACATGTGGCAAGATGCTCCTCGGGGCGCATCTTGCTTGGGCCTCTCCCCTTGAGGCCCTCTGTCAGACCCAGTGTTGACATGTGGCAAAACGCTCCTCCAGGCGCGTCTTGCTTGGGCCTCTCTCCTGGAGGCGCTCAGTCAGACCCAGTGTTGACATGTGGCAAGACATTCCTTGGGGCGCGTCTTGCTTGGGCCTCTCTCCTGGGGAGGCGATCAGTCAGACCCAGTGTTGACATTTGTCAAGACGCTCCTCGGGCGTTTCTTGCTTGGGCCTCTCTCCTGGAGGCGCTCAGTCAGACCCAGTGTTGACATGTGACAAGACGCTCCTCGGGGCGCGTCTTGCTTGGGCCTCTCTCCTGGAGGTGCTCAGTCAGACCCAGAGGTGACATGTGGCAAGACGCTCCTTGGGGCGCGTCTTGCTTGAGCCTCTCTCCTGGAGAAGCGCAGTCAGACCCAGTGTTGACATGTGGCAAGACGCTCCTCGGGGCGCGTCTTGCTTGGGCCTCTCTCCTGGAGGCGCTCAGTCAGACCTAGTGCTGACATGTGGCAAGACGCTCCTCGGGGCGCGTCTTGCTTGGGCTTCTCTCCTGGAGGCCCTCAGTCAGACCCTTCGTTGACATGTGGCAAGACGCTCCTCGGGGCGCGTCTTGCTTGGCCCTCTCTCCTGGAGGCGCTCAGTCAGACCGAGTGCTGACATGTGGCAAGACGCTCCTCGGGGCGCCTCTTGCTTGGGATTCTCTCCTGGAGGCCCTCAGTCAGAACCATTGTTGACATGTGGCAAGACGCTCCTCGGGGCGCATCTTGCTTGGGCCTCTCTCCTGGAGGCGCTCAGTCAGACCGAGTGCTGACATGTGGCAAGACGCTCCTCGGGGCACGTCTTGCTGGGGCTTCTCTCCTGGAGGCGCTCAGTCAGACCCAGTGTTGACATGTGACAAGACGCTCCTCGGGGCGCGTCTTGCTTGGGCCTCTCTCCTGGAGGCGCTCAGTCAGACCCAGAGGTGACATGTGGCAAGACGCTCCTCGGGGCGCGTCTTGCTTGGGCCTCTCTCCTGGAGGCCCTCTGTCAGACCCAGTGTTGACATGTGGCAAGACGCTCCTCGGGGCGCGTCTTGCTTGGGCCTCTCTCCTGGAGGCGCTCAGTCAGACCCAGTGTTGACATGTGGCAAGACGCTCCTCGGGGCGCGTCTTGCTTGGGCCTCTCTCCTGGAGGCGCTCAGTCTGTCCTAGTGCTGACATGTGGCAAGACGCTCCTCGGGGCGCGTCTTGCTTGGGCCTCTCTCCTGGAGGCGCTCAGTCAGACCCAGTGTTGACATGTGGCAAGACGCTCCTCGGGGCGCGTCTTGCTTGGGCCTCTCTCCTGGAGGCGCTCAGTCAGTCCTAGTGCTGACATGTGGCAAGACGCTCCTCGGGGCGCGTCTTGCTTGGGCTTCTCTCCTGGAGGCCCTCAGTGAGACCCTTCGTTGACATGTGGCAAGACGCTCCTCGGGGCGCGTCTTGCTTGGCCCTCTCTCCTGGAGGCGCTCAGTCAGACCGAGTGCTGACATGTGGCAAGACGCTCTCTCGGGCCGCCTCTTGCTTGGGATTCTCTCCTGGAGGCCCTCAGTCTGAACGATTGTTGACATGTGGCAAGATGCTCCTCGGGGCGCATCTTGCTTGGGCCTCTCTCCTGGAGGCGCTCAGTCAGACCGAGTGCTGACATGTGGCAAGACGCTCCTCGGGGCACGTCTTGCTGGGGCTTCTCTCCTGGAGGCGCTCAGTCAGACCCAGTGTTGACATGTGACAAGACTTTCCTCGGGGCGCGTCTTGCTTGGGCCTCTCTCCTGGAGGCGCTCAGTCAGACCCAGAGGTGACATGTGGCAAGACGCTCCTCGGGGCACGTCTTGCTGGGGCTTCTCTCCTGGAGGCGCTCAGTCAGACCCAGTGTTGACATGTGACAAGACTTTCCTCGGGGCGCGTCTTGCTTGGGCCTCTCTCCTGGAGGCGCTCAGTCAGACCCAGAGGTGACATGTGGCAAGACGCTCCTCGGGGCGCGTCTTGCTTGGGCCTCTCTCCTGGAGGCCCTCTGTCAGACCCATTGTTGACATGTGGCAAGACGCTCCTCGGGGCGCGTCTTGCTTGGGCCTCTCTCCAGAAGGCCCTCAATCAGACCCAGTGTTGACACGTGGCAAGACGCTCCTCGGGGCGCTTCTTGCTTGGGCCTTTCTCCTGGAGGCGCTCAGTCAGACCCAGTGGTGACATGTGGCAAGACGCTCCTCGGGGCGCGTCTTGCTTGGGCCTCTCTCCTGGATGCCCTCTGTCAGACCCAGTGTTGACATGTGGCAAGACTCTCCTCGGGGCGCTTCTTGCTTGGGCTTCTCTCATGGAGGCCCTCAGTCAGACCCAGTGTTGACATGTGGCAAGACGCTCCTCGGGGCGCTTCTTGCTTGGGCTTCTCTCCTGGAGGCCCTCAGTCAGACCCATTGTTGACATGTGGCAAGACGCTCCTCGGGGCACGTCTTGCTTGGGCCTCTCTCCTGGAGGCGCTCAGTCAGACCGAGTAGTGACATGTGACAAGACGCTCCTCGGGGCGCGTCTTGCTTGGGCCTCTCTCCTGGAGGCGCTCAGTCAGACCCAGTGTTGACATGTGGCAAAATGCTCCTCGGGGCGCGTCTTGCTTGGGCCTCTCTCCTGGAGGTTCTCAGTCAGACCCAGTGTTGACATGTGGCAAGATGCTCCTCGGGGCGCGTCTTGCTGGGGCTTTTCTCATGGAGGCACTCAGTCAGACCCAGTGTTGACATGTGGCAAGACGCTCCTCGGGGCACGTCTTGCTTGGGCCTCTCTCCTGGAGGCGCTCAGTCAGACCCAGAGGAGACATGTGTCAAGATGCTCCTCGGGGCGCGTCTTGCTTGGGCCTCTCTCCTGGAGGCGCTCAGTCAGACCGAGTGCTGACATGTGGCAAGACGCTCCTCCGGGCTCGTCTTGCTTGGGCCTCTCTCCTGGAGGCGCTCAGTAAGACCCAGTGTTCACATGTGGCAAGACGCTCCTCGGGGCGCGTCTTGCTTGGGCCTCTCTCCTGGAGGCGCTCAGTCAGACCCAGGGTTGACATGTGGCAAGACGCTCCTCGGGGCACGTCTTGCTTGGGCCTCTCTCATGGAGGCGCTCAGTCAGACCGAGTGCTGACATGTGGCAAGACGATCCTCGGGGCGCGTCTTGCTTGGGCTTCTCTCCTGGAGGCCCTCAGTCAGACCCATTGTTGACATGTGGCAAGACGCTCCTCGGGGCGCGTCTTGCTTGGGCCTCTCTCCAGAAGGCCCTCAATCAGACCCAGTGTTGACACGTGGCAAGACGCTCCTCGGGGCGCTTCTTGCTTGGGCCTTTCTCCTGGAGGCGCTCAGTCAGACCCAGTGGTGACATGTGGCAAGACGCTCCTCGGGGCGCGTATTGCTTGGGCCTCTCTCCTGAATGCCCTCTGTCAGACCCAGTGTTGACATGTGGCAAGACGCTCCTCGGGGCGCGTCTTGCTTGGCCCTCTCTCCTGGAGGCGCTCAGTCAGACCGAGTGCTGACATGTGGCAAGACGCTCCTCGGGGCGCCTCTTGCTTGGGATTCTCTCCTGGAGGCCCTCAGTCAGACCCATTGTTGACATGTGGCAAGACGCTCCTCGGGGCGCATCTTGCTTGGGCCTCTCTCCTGGAGGCGCTCAGTCAGACCGAGTGCTGACATGTGGCAAGACGCTCCTCGGGGCACGTCTTGCTGGGGCTTCTCTCCTGGAGGCGCTCAGTCAGACCCAGTGCTGACATGTGGCAAGACGCTCCTCGGGGCGCGTCTTGCTTGGGCTTCTCTCCTGGAGGCCCTCAGTCAGACCCATTGTTCACATGTGGCAAGATGCTCCTCGGGGCGCATCTTGCTTGGGCCTCTCCCCTTGAGGCCCTCTGTCAGACCCAGTGTTGACATGTGGCAAAACGCTCCTCCAGGCGCGTCTTGCTTGGGCCTCTCTCCTGGAGGCGCTCAGTCAGACCCAGTGTTGACATGTGGCAAGACATTCCTTGGGGCGCGTCTTGCTTGGGCCTCTCTCCTGGGGAGGCGATCAGTCAGACCCAGTGTTGACATGTGTCAAGACGCTCCTCGGGCGTTTCTTGCTTGGGCCTCTCTCCTGGAGGCGCTCAGTCAGACCCAGTGTTGACATGTGACAAGACGCTCCTCGGGGCGCGTCTTGCTTAGGCCTCTCTCCTGGAGGTGCTCAGTCAGACCCAGAGGTGACATGTGGCAAGACGCTCCTTGGGGCGCGTCTTGCTTGAGCCTCTCTCCTGGAGAAGCGCAGTCAGACCCAGTGTTGACATGTGGCAAGACGCTCCTCGGGGCGCGTCTTGCTTGGGCCTCTCTCCTGGAGGCGCTCAGTCAGACCTAGTGCTGACATGTGGCAAGACGCTCCTCGGGGCGCGTCTTGCTTGGGCTTCTCTCCTGGAGGCCCTCAGTCAGACCCTTCGTTGACATGTGGCAAGACGCTCCTCGGGGCGCGTCTTGCTTGGCCCTCTCTCCTGGAGGCGCTCAGTCAGACCGAGTGCTGACATGTGGCAAGACGCTCCTCGGGGCGCCTCTTGCTTGGGATTCTCTCCTGGAGGCCCTCAGTCAGAACCATTGTTGACATGTGGCAAGACGCTCCTCGGGGCGCATCTTGCTTGGGCCTCTCTCCTGGAGGCGCTCAGTCAGACCGAGTGCTGACATGTGGCAAGACGCTCCTCGGGGCACGTCTTGCTGGGGCTTCTCTCCTGGAGGCGCTCAGTCAGACCTAGTGTTGACATGTGACAAGACGCTCCTCGGGGCGCGTCTTGCTTGGGCCTCTCTCCTGGAGGCGCTCAGTCAGACCCAGAGGTGACATGTGGCAAGACGCTCCTCGGGGCGCGTCTTGCTTGGGCCTCTCTCCTGGAGGCCCTCTGTCAGACCCAGTGTTGACATGTGGCAAGACGCTCCTCGGGGCGCGTCTTGCTTGGGCCTCTCTCCTGGAGGCGCTCAGTCAGACCCAGTGTTGACATGAGGCAAGACGCTCCTCGGGGCGCGTCTTGCTTGGGCCTCTCTCCTGGAGGCGCTCAGTCAGTCCTAGTGCTGACATGTGGCAAGACGCTCCTCGGGGCGCGTCTTGCTTGGGCCTCTCTCCTGGAGGCGCTCAGTCAGACCCAGTGTTGACATGTGGCAAGACGCTCCTCGGGGCGCGTCTTGCTTGGGCCTCTCTCCTGGAGGCGCTCAGTCAGTCCTAGTGCTGACATGTGGCAAGACGCTCCTCGGGGCGCGTCTTGCTTGGGCCTCTCTCCTGGAGGCGCTCAGTCAGACCCAGTGTTGACATGTGGCAAGACACTCCTCGGGGCGCGTCTTGCTTGGCCCTCTCTCCTGGAGGCGCTCAGTCAGACCGAGTGCTGACATGTGGCAAGACGCTCTCTCGGGCCGCCTCTTGCTTGGGATTCTCTCCTGGAGGCCCTCAGTCAGAACGATTGTTGACATGTGGCAAGATGCTCCTCGGGGCGCATCTTGCTTGGGCCTCTCTCCTGGAGGCGCTCAGTCAGACCGAGTGCTGACATGTGGCAAGACGCTCCTCGGGGCGCGTCTTGCTTGGGCCTCTCTCCTGGAGGCGCTCAGTCAGACCTAGTGCTGACATGTGGCAAGACGCTCCTCGGGGCGCGTCTTGCTTGGGCTTCTCTCCTGGAGGCCCTCAGTCAGACCCTTCGTTGACATGTGGCAAGACGCTCCTCGGGGCGCGTCTTGCTTGGGCCTCTCTCATGGAGGCGCTCAGTCAGACCGAGTGCTGACATGTGGCAAGACGATCCTCGGGGCGCGTCTTGCTTGGGCTTCTCTCCTGGAGGCCCTCAGTCAGACCCATTGTTGACATGTGGCAAGACGCTCCTCGAGGCGCGTCTTGCTTGGGCCTCTCTCCAGAAGGCCCTCAATCAGACCCAGTGTTGACACGTGGCAAGACGCTCCTCGGGGCGCTTCTTGCTTGGGCCTTTCTCCTGGAGGCGCTCAGTCAGACCCAGTGGTGACATGTGGCAAGACGCTCCTCGGGGCGCGTATTGCTTGGGCCTCTCTCCTGAATGCCCTCTGTCAGACCCAGTGTTGACATGTGGCAAGACGCTCCTCGGGGCGCGTCTTGCTTGGCCCTCTCTCCTGGAGGCGCTCAGTCAGACCGAGTGCTGACATGTGGCAAGACGCTCCTCGGGGCGCCTCTTGCTTGGGATTCTCTCCTGGAGGCCCTCAGTCAGACCCATTGTTGACATGTGGCAAGACGCTCCTCGGGGCGCATCTTGCTTGGGCCTCTCTCCTGGAGGCGCTCAGTCAGACCGAGTGCTGACATGTGGCAAGACGCTCCTCGGGGCACGTCTTGCTGGGGCTTCTCTCCTGGAGGCGCTCAGTCAGACCCAGTGCTGACATGTGGCAAGACGCTCCTCGGGGCGCGTCTTGCTTGGGCTTCTCTCCTGGAGGCCCTCAGTCAGACCCATTGTTCACATGTGGCAAGATGCTCCTCGGGGCGCATCTTGCTTGGGCCTCTCCCCTTGAGGCCCTCTGTCAGACCCAGTGTTGACATGGGGCAAAACGCTCCTCCAGGCGCGTCTTGCTTGGGCCTCTCTCCTGGAGGCGCTCAGTCAGACTCAGTGTTGACATGTGGCAAGACATTCCTTGGGGCGCGTCTTGCTTGGGCCTCTCTCCTGGGGAGGCGATCAGTCAGACCCAGTGTTGACATGTGTCAAGACGCTCCTCGGGCGTTTCTTGCTTGGGCCTCTCTCCTGGAGGCGCTCAGTCAGACCCAGTGTTGACATGTGACAAGACGCTCCTCGGGGCGCGTCTTGCTTAGGCCTCTCTCCTGGAGGTGCTCAGTCAGACCCAGAGGTGACATGTGGCAAGACGCTCCTTGGGGCGCGTCTTGCTTGAGCCTCTCTCCTGGAGAAGCGCAGTCAGACCCAGTGTTGACATGTGGCAAGACGCTCCTCGGGGCGCGTCTTGCTTGGGCCTCTCTCCTGGAGGCGCTCAGTCAGACCTAGTGCTGACATGTGGCAAGACGCTCCTCGGGGCGCGTCTTGCTTGGGCTTCTCTCCTGGAGGCCCTCAGTCAGACCCTTCGTTGACATGTGGCAAGACGCTCCTCGGGGCGCGTCTTGCTTGGCCCTCTCTCCTGGAGGCGCTCAGTCAGACCGAGTGCTGACATGTGGCAAGACGCTCCTCGGGGCGCCTCTTGCTTGGGATTCTCTCCTGGAGGCCCTCAGTCAGAACCATTGTTGACATGTGGCAAGACGCTCCTCGGGGCGCATCTTGCTTGGGCCTCTCTCCTGGAGGCGCTCAGTCAGACCGAGTGCTGACATGTGGCAAGACGCTCCTCGGGGCACGTCTTGCTGGGGCTTCTCTCCTGGAGGCGCTCAGTCAGACCCAGTGTTGACATGTGACAAGACGCTCCTCGGGGCGCGTCTTGCTTGGGCCTCTCTCCTGGAGGCGCTCAGTCAGACCCAGAGGTGACATGTGGCAAGACGCTCCTCGGGGCGCGTCTTGCTTGGGCCTCTCTCCTGGAGGCCCTCTGTCAGACCCAGTGTTGACATGTGGCAAGACGCTCCTCGGGGCGCGTCTTGCTTGGGCCTCTCTCCTGGAGGCGCTCAGTCAGACCCAGTGTTGACATGTGGCAAGACGCTCCTCGGGGCGCGTCTTGCTTGGGCCTCTCTCCTGGAGGCGCTCAGTCAGTCCTAGTGCTGACATGTGGCAAGACGCTCCTCGGGGCGCGTCTTGCTTGGGCCTCTCTCCTGGAGGCGCTCAGTCAGACCCAGTGTTGACATGTGGCAAGACGCTCCTCGGGGCGCGTCTTGCTTGGGCCTCTCTCCTGGAGGCGCTCAGTCAGTCCTAGTGCTGACATGTGGCAAGACGCTCCTCGGGGCGCGTCTTGCTTGGGCCTCTCTCCTGGAGGCGCTCAGTCAGACCCAGTGTTGACATGTGGCAAGACACTCCTCGGGGCGCGTCTTGCTTGGGCCTCTCTCCTGGAGGCGCTCAGTCAGACCTAGTGCTGACATGTGGCAAGACGCTCCTCGGGGCGCGTCTTGCTTGGGCTTCTCTCCTGGAGGCCCTCAGTCAGACCCTTCGTTGACATGTGGCAAGACGCTCCTCGGGGCGCGTCTTGCTTGGCCCTCTCTCCTGGAGGCGCTCAGTCAGACCGAGTGCTGACATGTGGCAAGACGCTCTCTCGGGCCGCCTCTTGCTTGGGATTCTCTCCTGGAGGCCCTCAGTCAGAACGATTGTTGACATGTGGCAAGATGCTCCTCGGGGCGCATCTTGCTTGGGCCTCTCTCCTGGAGGCGCTCAGTCAGACCGAGTGCTGACATGTGGCAAGACGCTCCTCGGGGCACGTCTTGCTGGGGCTTCTCTCCTGGAGGCGCTCAGTCAGACCCAGTGTTGACATGTGACAAGACTTTCCTCGGGGCGCGTCTTGCTTGGGCCTCTCTCCTGGAGGCGCTCAGTCAGACCCAGAGGTGACATGTGGCAAGACGCTCCTCGGGGCACGTCTTGCTGGGGCTTCTCTCCTGGAGGCGCTCAGTCAGACCCAGTGTTGACATGTGACAAGACTTTCCTCGGGGCGCTTCTTGCTTGGGCCTCTCTCCTGGAGGCGCTCAGTCAGACCCAGAGGTGACATGTGGCAAGACGCTCCTCGGGGCGCGTCTTGCTTGGGCCTCTCTCCTGGAGGCCCTCTGTCAGAACCAGTGTTGACATGTGGCAAGACGCTCCTCGGGGCGCGTCTTGCTTGGGCCTCTCTCCTGGAGGCGCTCAGTCAGACCCAGTGTTGACATGTGGCAAGACGCTCCTCGGGGCGCGTCTTGCTTGGGCCTCTCTCCTGGAGGCGCTCAGTCAGTCCTAGTGCTGACATGTGGCAAGACGCTCCTCGGAGCGCGTCTTGCTTGGGCTTCTCTCCTGGAGGCCCTCTGTCAGACCCTTCGTTGACATGTGGCAAGACGCTCCTCGGGGCGCGTCTTGCTTGGGCTTCTCTCCTGGAGGCCCTCAGTCAGACCCATTGTTGACATGTGGCAAGACGCTCCTCGGGGCGCTTCTTGCTTGGGCCTCTCTCCTGGAGGCGCTCAGTCAGACCGAGTGCTGACATGTGGCAAGACGCTCCTCGGGGCGCATCTTGCTTGGGCTTCTCTCCTGGAGGCCCTCAGTCAGACCCATTGTTGACATGTGGCAAGACGCTCCTCGGGGCGCTTCTTGCTTGGGCCTCTCTCCTGGAGGCGCTCAGTCAGACCGAGTGCTGACATGTGGCAAGACGCTCCTCGGAGCACGTCTTGCTGGGGCTTCTCTCCTGGAGGCACTCAGTCAGACCCAGTGTTGACATGTGACAAGACGCTCCTCGGGGCGCGTCTTGCTTGGGCCTCTCTCCTGGAGGCGCTCAGTTGGACCCAGAGGTGACATGTGGCAAGACGCTCCTCGGGGCGCGTCTTGCTTGGGCCTCTCTCCTGGAGGCCCTCTGTCAGACCCAGTGTTGACATGTGGTAAGGACACGATCACGCCGACCCTATTGTTGGAGAACCTGCTGAGTTCGTCGAACAAGTAGACGCCGGATTGGGCGCGGGCACGCGCTTGTTTTAGAGGCGTTTTCGCGCAGCCTCTACCCTGCACGACCGCTCGTGGCCGCACTAGCTATATTTATCTTTATTTGTTTCACACACACACACACACACACACACACACACACACACACACACACACACACACACACACACACAGGCCCTTGCGTGCAAACCCCGGTCAGGCCTGCAGTGTACACATCAGAGACATGATGTTCTTTCACAGAACTGAGGTTGTTCATTACTAAATGACTTTTACAGGAATATTGTTATTATACTATTCAACAGGTTGATCATAATAATGTGTATTAAACCCACAACCTAGCACTGAGGACAGAGGGACTTTATTTAAATTAGTACTTAATGGAAACGATACATAATGATACATAAGAGCCATGTCATACATTCAGCCTAGGAATAGTAGCATTGTGCACTATTAAAAATATACACATCAATTGCTCGAATCCCATTGTTGCAAAGTAAAACTAATAAAACTCTAGTCTGACATCAACAGAGAAGACTTAGTGTATGTACTACAAATACAGCATTAGGATTTCGAGTGGACCGTGCACCTTGTGAACCATCAGAGGCTTATGACGCAACATATCTTCCAGTTGCTATTAGACAAGTTATAATTCTCGACCATTTATCGGAACTGGTTTCTTGGGTCCGTGAGTAAATGCCAAATGAGATGATAGTCCTTAAGTAAGTTCCTGGCGATCCCATGTCGATTGCGAAGTCACGGTCGACGGCGTGTTGTCCTTACTGTGCCCCATACAATATGACGGTCCGTGTCACGGACCGGTGTGTTACGACCCGACTAACGAAACATACCAGGTGATAACATTGCATCTGCCCATTACAGCGGAGCGAGCGTTTCGCCACACTCCCAAACCAAGGTTAATAGTTGTAGCGCATGCCCTTTCGGACCTCGGTGCACGCGAAACACTGGCGTACACTTACAACATCACGCTCGAGACAGCTCAAGCGTTACTCGAAACAAAGGACTTGTTCAAATCCATAGAGAATATACGGTCTTTAGCGTATGCGTATATAAAGAAGGTCGATGACATTTACAGACCCGGCGGCGTGGGCACCACAGTAGAACAACAAGGTGCTCTCAAGCGCACACAGATACTGGCCGCATTATCACTCGCGATGTCTATCCTGACATGCCCGTTTCTGATTTCTATATATATTAAATTATGACAAGAGCTACGGTGGTTACGATTACACTCTGACCACGTGCCTTAGTTTCTGCTAGTGACCTATAAATACATTTGACCACTTGCTCTCACTGCCATTAAAGCGGCTGTACCCACACGTACAACACCCAAGAAAAAAAATGATCTCGCTGTCTGTACTTGGTGTACTCTCAGTAGTCGCAGTTGCTCAGGCCATGGTGGTACGCTCACATAACGCCTCTGAGATACGTCCCATCACACCACCTCCTAGACTACTCGCGAAGGAGTATTCAACACCCCCTTTGTACGAAGACAACCATTATAACGAGCACAGCACAACGCTTGCCGCACGCGAAGACAACATGCAGGAGACAACGCTACCACCTGTCGTGAGAACAACGGATTCGAGTGACAACGATCGCGACTATGACGAGCACATTACAACACCCTCTGTGCACGAAGACCAGGAGCAGGAGACAATGCTACCACCTGTCGTGAGAAACAAGAGTTTGGTTAACAATGATCATCGTCGTGTCCCATTGTAAACGGGCGCGCCATTGCACACATCATACATGTGTGTTAACCCACCTGTATGCGACAGACTTTGTGTGTTGCATGACATCGAGATGTATTGACGTCTGTGTCAATACAGGACTCTCTATAAGCCGGGAGCTGGACGCTAACGACCCGTGCATGCGCCACACAAAAGGTATCGTACATGTGTTAACCCACCTGTATGCGACAGACTTTGTGTGTTGCATGACATCGAGATGTATTGACGTCTGTGTCAATACAGGACTCTCTAAGCTGGGAGCTGGACGCTAACGACCCGTGCATGCGCCACACAAAAGGTAACTCGACTAACTACAAAACGAATATTGTGATGTAGAAAGTTGGCTCGACTGTTTGAATCAGCTGCAGCTGCGGTTTACTCACGAAGTGAATCGCACGCTTGTTAGAAGTACATTCGGAGCACTTAAAAAATACATCGCTCTCATCGAGTTCCGTCTCAGCGTTCACCGGCTGATGGGCAAGAGCGTGACATGGGATCGCCAGGAACTTACTTAAGGACTATCATCTCATTTGGCATTTACTCACGGATCCAAGAAACCAGTTCCGAAAAATGGTCGAGAATTATAACTTGTCTAATAGCAACTGGAAGATATGTTGCGTCATAAGCCTCTGATGGTTCACAAGGTGCACGGTCCACTCGAAATCCTAATGCTGTATTTGTAGTACATACACTAAGTCTTCTCTGTTGATGTCAGACTAGAGTTTTATTAGAGTTTTACTTTGCAACAATGGGATTCGAGCAATTGATGTGTATATTTTTAATAGTGCACAATGCTACTATTCCTAGGCTGGATGTATGACATGGCTCTTATTTATCATTATGTATCGTTTCCATTAAGTACTAATTTAAATAAAGTCCCTCTGTCCTCAGTGCTAGGTTGTGGGTTAAATACACATTATTATGATCAACCTGTTGAATAGTATAATAACAATATTCCTGTAAAAGTCATTTAGTAATGAACAACCTCAGTTCTGTGAAAGAACATCATGTCTCTGATATGTACACTGCAGGCCTGACCGGGGTTTGCACGCAAGGGCCTGTGTATGTGTGTGTGTGTGTGTGTGTGTGTGTGTGTGTGTGTGTGTGTGTGTGTGTGTGTGTGTGTGTGTGTGTGTGTGTGTGTGTGTGTGTGTGTGTGTGAAACAAATAAAGATAAATATAGCTAGTGCGGCCACGAGCGGTCGTGCAGGGTAGAGGCTGCGCGAAAACGCCTCTAAAACAAGCGCGTGCCCACGCCCGATCCGTGGAAGCACGTAGAACTAGCAAACGTACTAGCAGAAATCAACGATCGCACACGGGTCATTGAGTGTGTACAGGGTTGGTCTGCGTGTGTGGCCTTGGGCAATCTAGCGGCAACCGAGTGGCCTGAAGGCGGAACCGGCCAACCCGTCGCCCTCACCATCGTTGCGCTTCGAGATGAACTATTGCTAAAGATGATCGTCCTCGTCAACCACGGTGCTACCAGAGTTACCACGACATGCGCCTTAAAAGCGTTCTCGTTTGGGTCAGCGCCACCAGAATTGAATCGGCAAGTCAGCGGATATTACACAACTCGTAACGAAGACCCTCTCCGCGACCTCGCGGCCAGTGTGCGCAGTGTACAGCAAATGACAAACGATGTTGCGAGCGATATATCGGAAAAACTTTGCACTGACGCGACGGTCGCCACTGCAGGTTGTGTGAGTCACGCGCAAAGTGCCATATCAAATGTGCGCAAGCTAGTGACAAGCAACTTCACCAGATCCGTAGATTCTGCATACGCTCGGATACGAATGAAAGTATCGAGAGATAACACCGACACGAGTTGCGCGACGGCGCTGGCTGCAGTCGCTACAACACTGGATTTATTAATCAACGTAATTGTGATAACTTGTCTAATAGCAACTGGAAGATATATTGCGTCATAAGCCTCTGATCGTTCACAAGGTGCACGGTCCACTCGAAATCCTAATGCTGTATTTGTAGTACATACACTAAGTCTTCTCTGTTGATGTCAGACTAGAGTTTTATTAGAGTTTGACTTTGCAACAATGGGATTCGAGCAATTGATGTGTATATTTTTAATAGTGCACAATGCTACTATTCCTAGGCTGAATGTATGACATGGCTCGTATGTATCATTATGTATCGTTTCCATTAAGTACTAATTTAAATAAGGTCCCTCTGTCCTCAGTGCTAGGTTGTGGGTTTAATACACATTATTATGATCAACCTGTTGAATAGTATAATAACAATATTCCTGTAAAAGTCATTTAGTAATTAACAACCTCAGTTCTGTGAAAGAACATCATGTCTCTGATGTGTACACTGCAGGCCTGACCGGGGTTTGCACGCAAGGGCCTGTGTGTGTGTGTGTGTGTGTGTGTGTGTGTGTGTGTGTGTGTGTATGTGTGTGTGTGTGTGTGTGTGTGTGTGTGTGTGTGTGTGTGTGTGTGTGTGTGTGTGTGTGTGTGTGTGTGTGTGTGTGTGTGTGTGTGTGTGTGTGTGTGTGTGTGTGTGTGTGTGTGAAACAAATAAAGATAAATATAGCTAGTGCGGCCACGAGCGGTCGTGCAGGGTAGAGGCTGCGCGAAAACGCCTCTAAAACAAGCGCGTGCCCACGCCCGATCCGTGGAAGCACGTAGAACTAGCAAACGTACTAGCAGAAATCAACGATCGCACACGGGTCATTGAGTGTGTACAGGGTTCGTCTGCGTGTGTGGCATTGGGCAATCTAGCGGCAACCGAGTGGCCTGAAGGCGGAACCGGCCAACCCGTCGCCCTCACCATCGTTGCGCTTCGAGATGAACTATTGCTAAAGATGATCGTCCTCGTCAACCACGGTGCTACCAGAGTTACCACGACATGCGCCTTAAAAGCGTTCTCGTTTGGGTCAGCGCCACCAGAATTGAATCGGCAAGTCAGCGGATATTACACAACTCGTAACGAAGACCCTCTCCGCGACCTCGCGGCCAGTGTGCGCAGTGTACAGCAAATGACAAACGATGTTGCGAGCGATATATCGGAAAAACTTTGCACGAACGCGACGGTCGCCACTGCAGGTTGTGTGAGTCACGCGCAAAGTGCCATATCAAATGTGCGCAAGCTAGTGACAAGCAACTTCACCAGATCCGTAGATTCTGCATACGCTCGGATACGAATGAAAGTATCGAGAGATAACACCGACACGAGTTGCGCGACTGCGCTGGCTGCAGTCGCTACATCACTGGATTTATTAATCAACGTAATTGTGATAACTTGTCTAATAGCAACTGGAAGATATATTGCGTCATAAGCCTCTGATGGTTCACAAGGTGCACGGTCCACTCGAAATCCTAATGCTGTATTTGTAGTACATACACTAAGTCTTCTCTGTTGATGTCAGACTAGAGTTTTATTAGAGTTTTACTTTGCAACAATGGGATTCGAGCAATTGATGTGTATATTTTTAATAGTGCACAATTCTACTATTCCTAGGCTGAATGTATGACATGGCTCTTATGTATCATTATGTATCGTTTCCATTAAGTACTAATTTAAATAAAGTCCCTCTGTCCTCAGTGCTAGGTTGTGGGTTTAATACACATTATTATGATCAACCTGTTGAATAGTATAATAACAATATTCCTGTAAAAGTCATTTAGTAATGAACAACCTCAGTTCTGTGAAAGAACATCATGTCACTGATGTGTACACTGCAGGCCTGACCGGGGTTTGCACGCAAGGGCCTGTGTGTGTGTGTGTGTGTGTGTGTGTGTGTGTGTGTGTGTGTGTGTGTGTGTGTGTGTGTGTGTGTGTGTGTGTGTGTGTGTGTGTGTGAAACAAATAAAGATAAATATAGCTAGTGCGGCCACGAGCAGTCGTGCAGGGTAGAGGCTGCGCGAAAACGCCTCTAAAACAAGCGCGTGCCCGCGCCCAATCCGGCGTCTACTTGTTCGACGAACTCAGCAGGTTCTCCAACAATAGGGTCGGCGTGATCGTGTCCTTACCACATGTCAACACTGAGTCTGACAGAGGGCCTCCAGGAGAGAGGCCCAAGCAAGACGCGCCCCGAGGAGCGTCTTGCCACATGTCACCTCTGGGTCTGACTGAGCGCCTCCAGGAGAGAGGCCCAAGCAAGACGCGCCCCGAGGAGCGTCTTGTCACATGTCAACACTGGGTCTGACTGAGCGCCTCCAGAAGAGAAGCCCCAGCAAGACGTGCTCCGAGGAGCGTCTTGCCACATGTCAGCACTCGGTCTGACTGAGCGCCTCCAGGAGAGAGGCCCAAGCAAGAAGCGCCCCGAGGAGCGTCTTGCCGCATGTCAACAATGGGTCTGACTGAGGGCCTCCAGGAGAGAAGCCCAAGCAAGATGCGCCCCGAGGAGCGTCTTGCCACATGTCAGCACTCGGTCTGACTGAGCGCCTCCAGGAGAGAGGGCCAAGCAAGACGCGCCCCGAGGAGCGTCTTGCCACATGTCAACGAAGGGTCTGACAGAGGGCCTCCAGGAGAGAGGCCCAAGCAAGACGCGCCCCGAGGAGCGTCTTGCCACATGTCAACACTTGGTCTGACTGAGCGCCTCCAGGAGAGAGGCCCAAGCAAGACGCGCCCCGAGGAGCGTCTTGCCACATGTCAACACTGGGTCTGACAGAGGGCCTCCAGGAGAGAGGCCCAAGCAAGACGCGCCCCGAGGAGCGTCTTGTCACATATCAACACTGGGTCTGACTTACCGCCTCCAGGAGAGAGGCCCAAGAAAAGATGCGCCCTGAGGAGCGTCTTGCCACGTGTCACCACTGCGTCTGACTGAGCTCCTCCAGGAGAGAGGCCCAAGCAAGACGCGCCCCGAGGAGCGTCTTGCCTTATGTCAGCACTCGGTCTGACTGAGCGCCTCCAGGAGAGAGGCCCAAGCAAGACGCGCCCCGAGGAGCGTCTTGCCACATGTCACTACTTGGTCTGACTGAGCGCCTCCAGGAGAGAGGCCCAAGCAAGACGTGCCCCGAGGAGCGTCTTGCCACATGTCAACAATGGGTCTGACTGAGGGCCTCCAGGAGAGAAGCCCAAGCAAGACGCGCCCCGAGGAGCGTCTTGCCACATGTCAACACTGGGTCTGACTGAGGGCCTCCAGGAGAGAGGCCCTAATAAGACGCGCCCCGAGGAGCGTCTTGCCACATGTCAACACTGGGTCTGACTGAGGGCCTCCAGGAGAGAAGCCCAAGCAAGATGCGCCCAGAGGAGCGTCTTGCCACATGTCAACACTGGGTCTGACTGAGCGCCTCCAGGAGAGAGGCCCGAGGAGCGTCTTGCCACATGTCACCTCTGGGTCTGACTGAGCGCCTCCAGGAGAGAGGCGCAAGCAAGGAACCCCCGAGGAGCGTCTTGACACATGTCAACACTGGGTCTGACTAAGCGCCTCCAGGAGAGAGGCCCCAGCAAGACGCGCCCCGAGGAGCGTCGTGCCTCATGTCAGCACTCGGTCTGACTGAGCGCCTCCAGGAGAGAGGCCCAAGCAAGAAGCGCCCCGAGGAGCGTCTTGCCACATGTCAACACTGGGTCTAATTGAGCGCCTCCAGGAGAGAGGCCCAAGCAAGACGCGCCCCGAGGAGCGTCTTGCCACATGTCACCACTGGGTCTGATTGAGCACCTCCAGGAGAGAGGCCCCAGCAAGACGCGCCCCGAGGAGCGTCTTGCCTTATGTCAGCACTCGGTCTGACTGAGCGCCTCCAGGAGAGAGGCCCAAGCAAGAAGCGCCCCGAGGAGCGTCTTTCCACATGTCACTACTTGGTCTGACTGAGCGCCTCCAGGAGAGAGGCCAAAGCAAGACGTGCCCCGAGGAGCGTCTTGCCACATGTCAACAATGGGTCTGACTGAGGGCCTCCAGGAGAGAAGCCCAAGCAAGACGCGCCCCGAGGAGCGTCTTGCCACATGACAACACTGGGTCTGACTGAGGGCCTCCAGGAGAGAGGCCCAAATAAGACGCGCCCCGACGAGCGTCTTGCCACATGTCAACACTGGGTCTGACTGAGGGCCTCCAGGAGAGAAGCCCAAGCAAGATGCGCCCCGAGGAGCGTCTTGCCACATGTCACCTCTGGGTCTGACTGAGCGCCTCCAGGAGAGAGGCGCAAGCAAGAAACGCCCGAGGAGCGTCTTGACACATGTAAACACTGGGTCTGACTGAGCGCCTCCAGGAGAGAGGCCCCAGCAAGACGCGCCCCGAGGAGCATCTTGCCTCATATCAGCACTCGGTCTGACTGAGCGCCTCCAGGAGAGAGGCCCAAGCAAGAAGCGCCCGGAGGAGAGTCTTGCCACATGTCAACAATGGGTCTGACTGAGGGCCTCCAGGGGAGAAGCCCAAGCAAGACGCGCCCCGAGGAGCGTCTTGCCACATGTCAACACTGGGTCTAATTGAGCGCCTCCAGGAGAGAGGCCCAAGCAAGACGCGCCCCGAGGAGCGTCTTGCCACATGTCACTACTCGGTCTGACTGAGCGCCTCCAGGAGAGAGGTCCAAGCAACACGCGCCCCGAGGAGCGTCTTGCCACATGTCAACACTGGGTCTGACTGAGTGCCTCCATGAGAGAAGCCCCAGCAAGATGGGCCTCGAGGAGCGTCTTGCCACATGGCACTACTCGGTCTGACTGAGCGCCTCCAGGAGAGAGGCCCAAGCAAGATGTGCCCCGAGGAGCGTCTTGCCACATGTCAACACTGGGTCTGACTGAGCGCCTCCAGGAGAGAGGCCCAAGCAAGACACGCCCCGAGGAGCTTCTTGACACATGTCAACACTGGGTCTGACTGAGGGCCTCCATGAGAGAAGCCCAAGCAAGACGCGCCCCGAGGAGTGTCTTGCCACATGTCAACACTGGGTCTGACAGAGGGCATCCAGGAGAGAGGCCCAAGCAATACGCGCCCCGAGGAGCATCTAGCCACATGTCAACAATGGGTCTGACTGAGGGCCTCCAGGAGAGAAGACAAAGCAAGACGCGCCCCGAGGAGCTTCTTTCCACATGTCAACAATGGGTCTTACTGAGGGCCTCCAGGAGAGAAGCCCAAGCAAGACACGCCCCGAGGAGTGTCTTGCCACATGTCAACACTGTGTCTGACTGAGCGCCTCCAGGAGAGAGGCCCAAGCAAGACGCGCCCCGAGGAGCGTCTTGCCACGTGTCAACTCTGGGTCTGACTTAGCGCCTCCAGGAGAGAGGCCCAAGCAAGATGCGCCCAGAGGAGCGTCTTGCCACGTGTCACCACTGGGTCTGACTGAGCTCCTCCAGGAGAGAGGCCCAAGCAAGACGCGCCCAGAGGAGCGTCTTGCCACTTGTCATCACTGGGTCTGATTGAGCACCTCCAGGAGAGAGGCCCCAGCAAGACGCGCCCCGAGGAGCGTCTTGCCTTATGTCAGCACTCGGTCTGACTGAGCGCCTCCAGGAGAGAGGCCCAAGCAAGACGCGCCCCGAGGAGCGTCTTGCCACATGTCACTACTCGGTCTAACTGAGCGCCTCCAGGAGAGAGGCCCAAGTAAGACGCGCCCCGAGGAGCGTCTTGCCACATGTCAGCACTGGGTCTGACTGAGCGCCTCCAGGAGAGAGGCCCAAGCAAGACACGCCCCGAGGAGCGTCTTGACACATGTCAACACTGGGTCGGACTGAGGGCCTCCATGAGAGAAGCCCAAGCAAGACGCGCCCCGAGGAGAGTCTTGCCACATGTCAACACTCGGTCTGACAGAGGGCATTCAGGAGAGTGGCCCAAGCAATACGCGCCCCGAGGAGCATCTTGCCACATGTCACCACTGGGTCTGAATGAGCGCCTCCAGGAAAGAGGCCCAACCAAGACGCGCCCCGAGGAGTGTCTTGCCACATGTCAACAATGTGTCTGACTGAGGGCCTCCAGGAGAGAGGCCCAAGCAAGACGCGCCCGGAGGAGCGTCTTGCCACATGTCAACACTGGGTCTGACAGAGGGCCTCCAGGAGAGAGGCCCAAGCAAGACGCGCCCCGAGGAGCGTCTTGACACATGTCACCACTTGGTCTGACTGAGCGCCTCCAGGAGAGAGGCCCAAGCAACACGCGCCCCTAGGAGCGTCAGGCCACATGTCACTACTCAGTCTGACTGAGCGCCTCCAGGAGAGAGGCCCAAGCAAGACGCGCCCCGAGGAGCGTCTTACCACGTGTCAACACTGGGTCTGATTGAGGGCCTTCTGGAGAGAGGCCCAAGCAAGACGCGCCCCGAGGAGCGTCTTGCCACATGTCACCACTTGGTCTTACTGAGCGCCTCCAGGAGAGAGGCCCAAGCAACACGCGCCCCGAGGAGCGTCAGGCCACATGTCACTACTCAGTCTGACTGAGCGCCTCCAGGAGAGAGGCCCAAGCAAGAAGCGCCCCAAGGCGCGTCTTGCCACATGTCAACAATGGGTCTTACTGAGGGCCTCCAGGAGAGAAGCCCAAGCAAGACGCGCCCCGAGGAGCTTCTTGCCACAGTACTCAGCACTCGGTCTGACTGAGCGCCTCCAGGAGAGAGGCCAAAGCAAGACGCGCCCCGAGGAGCGTCTTGACACATGTCAACACTGGGTCTGACAGAGGGCCTCCATGAGAGAGGCCCAAGCAAGACGCGCCCCGAGGAGTGTCTTGCCACTTGTCAACACTGGGTCTAACAGAGGGCCTCCAGGAGAGAGGCCCAAGCAAGACGCGCCCCGAGGAGTGTCTTGCCACATGTCACCACTTGGTCTGACTGAGCGCCTCCAGGAGAGAGGCCCAAGCAACACGCGCCCCGAGGAGCGTCAGGCCACGTGTCACTACTCAGTCTGACTAAGCGCCTCCAGGAGAGAGGCCCAAGCAAGTCGCGCCCCGAGGAGCGTCTTGCCACGTGTCAACACTGGGTCTGATTGAGGGCCTTCTGGAGAGAGGCCCAAGCAAGACGCGCCCCGAGGAGCGTCTTGCCACATGTCAACAATGGTTCTTACTGAGGGCCTCCAGGAGAGAAGCCCAAGCAAGACGCGCCCCGAGGAGCTTCTTGCCACATGTCAGCACTCGGTCTGACTGAGCGCCTCCAGGAGAGAGGCCAAAAAAGGACGCCCCCCGAGGAGCGTCTTGCCACAAGTCAACACTGGGTCTGACTGAGTGCCTCCATGAGAGAAGCCCCAGCAAGACGCGCCCCGAGGAGCGTCTTGCCACATGTCACTACTCGGTCTGTTTGAGCGCATCTAGGAGAGTAGCCCAAGCAAGACGTGCCCCGAGGAGCATCTTGCCACATGTCAACAATGGGTCTGACTGAGGGCCTCCAGGAGAGAAGCCCAAGCAAGACGCGCCCCCAGGAGCGTCTTGCCACATGTCAACACTGGGTCTGACTGAGCGCCTCCAGGAGAGAGGCCCAAGCAAGACATGCCCCGAGGAGCGTCTTGACACATGTCAACACTGGGTCTGACTGAGGGCCTCCATGAGAGAAGCCCAAGCAAGACGCGCCCCGAGGAGAGTCTTGCCACATGTCAACACTCGGTCTGACAGAGGGCATCCAGGAGAGAGGCCCAAGCAATACGCGCCCCGAGGAGCGTCTTGCCACATGTCACCACTGGGTCTGACTGAGCGCCTCCAGGAGAGAGGCCCAACCAAGACGCGCCCTGAGGAGCGTCTTGCCACATGCCAACACTGGGTCTGACAGAGGGCCTCCAGGAGAGAGGCCCAACCAAGACGCGCCCCGAGGAGTGTCTTGCCACATGTCACCACTGGGTCTGACTGAGCGCCTCCAGGAGAGAGGCCCAAGCAAGACGCGCCCCAAGGAGCGTCTTGTCACATGTCAACACTGGGTCTTACTGAGCGCCTCCAGGAGAGAGGCCCAAGCAAGACGCGCCCCGAGGAGCGTCTTGCCACATGTCAACAATGGGTATGACTGAGGGCCTCCAGGAGAGAAGCCCAAGCAAGATGCGCCCCGAGGAGCGTCTTGACACATGTCAACACTGGGTCTGACAGAGGGCCTCCAGGAGAGAGGCCAAAGCAAGACGCGCCCCGAGGAGCGTCTTGACACATGTCAACACTGGGTCTGATTGAGGGCCTTCTGGAGAGAGGCCCAAGCAAGACGCGTCCCGAGGAGCGTCTTGCCACATGTCAACAATGGTTCTTACTGAGGGCCTCCAGGAGAGAAGCCCAAGCAAGATGCGCCCCGAGGAGCTTCTTGCCACATGTCAACAATGGGTATGACTGAGCGCCTCCAGGAGAGAGGCCAAAGCAAGACTTCCCCCGAGGAGCGTCTTGACACATGTCAACACTGGGTCTGACAGAGGGCCTCCATGAGAGAGGCCCAAGCAAGACGCGCCCCGAGGAGTGTCTTGCCAAATGTCAACACTGGGTCTGACAGAGCGCCTCAGGGAGAGAGGTCCAAGCAAGACGCGCCCCGAGGAGCGTCTTGCCACATGTCACTACTCGGTCTGACTGAGCGCCTCAGGGAGAGAGGTCCAAGCAAGACGCGCCCCGAGGAGCGTCTTGCCACATGTCAACAATGGGTCTGACTGAGGGCCTCCAGGAGAGAGGCCCAAGCAAGACACGCCCCGACGAGCGTCTTGACACATGTCAACACTGGGTCTGACTGAGGGCCTCCATGAGAGAAGCCCAACCAAGACGCGCCCTGAGGAACGTCTTGCCACATGCCAACACTGGGTCTGACAGAGGGCCTCCAGGAGAGAGGCCCAAGCAAGACGCACCCCGAGGAGTGTCTTGCCACATGTCACCACTGGGTCTGACTGAGCGCCTCCAGGAAAGAGGCCCAAGCAAGACGCGCCCCGAGGAGCGTCTTGTCACATGTCAACACTGGGTCTTTCTGAGTGCCTCCAGGAGAGAAGCCCAAGCAAGACGCGCCCCGAGGAGCGTCTTTCCACATGTCAGCACTCGGTCTGACTGAGCGCCTGCAGGAGAGAGGCCCAAGCAAGACGCGCCCAAAGGAGCGTCTTGCAACATGTCAACAATGGGTCTGACTGAGGGCCTCCAGGAGAGAAGCCCAAGCAACACGCGGCCCGAGGAGCGTCTTGCCACATGTCAGCACTCGGTCTGACTGAGCGCCTCCAGGAGAGAGGCCAAAGCAAGACGCGCCCCGAGGAGTGTCTTGCCACATGTCAACAATGGGTATGACTGAGGGCGTCCAGGAGAGAAGCCCAAGCAAGACGCGCCCCGAGGAGCGTCTTGACACATGTCAACACTGGGTCTGAAAAAGGGCCTCCAGGAGAGAGGCCCAAGCAGGACGCGCCCCGAGGAGTGTCTTGCCACATGTCACCACTGGGTCTGACTGAGCGCCTCCAGGAGAGAGGCCCAAGCAAGACGCGCCCCGAGGAGCGTCTTGTCACATGTCAACACTGGGTCTTTCTGAGCGCCTCCAGGAGAGAAGCCCAAGCAAGACGCGCCCCGAGGAGCATCTTTCCACATGTCAGCACTCGGTCTGACTGAGCGCCTGCAGGAGAGAGGCCCAAGCAAGACGCGCCCAAAGGAGCGTCTTGCAACATGTCAACAATGGGTCTGACTGAGGGCCTCCAGGAGAGAAGCCCAAGCAACACGCGGCCCGAGGAGCGTCTTGCCACATGTCAGCACTGGGTCTGACAGAGGGCCTCCAGGAGAGAGGCCAAAGCAAGACGCGCCCCGAGGAGCGTCTTGACACATGTCAACACTGGGTCTGACAGAGGAACTCCATGAGAGAGGCCCAAGCAAGACGCGCCCCGAGGAGTGTCTTGCCACATGTCAACACTGGGTCTGACTGAGCGCCTCCAGGAGAGAGGCCCAAGCAAGACGCGCCCCGAGGAATGTCTTGCCACGTGTCAACACTGGGTCTGACTGAGTGCCTCCAGGAGAGAGGCCCAAGCAAGATGCGCCCCGAGGAGCGTCTTGCCACGTGTCACCACTGGCTCTGACTGAGCGCCTCCAGGAGAGAGGCCCAAGCAAGACGCGCCCCGAGGAGCGTCTTGCCACGTGTCACCACTGGGTCTGATTGAGCGCCTCCAGGAGAGAGGCCCCAGCAAGACACGCCCCGAGGAGCGTCTTGCCTTATGTCAGCACTCGGTCTGACTGAGCGCCTCCAGGAGAGAGGTCCAAGCAAGACGCGCCCCGAGGAGCGTCTTGCCACATGTCACTACTCGGTCTGACTGAGCGCCTCCAGGAGAGAGGCCCAAGCAAGACGTGCCCCGAGGAGCGTCTTGCCACATGTCAACACTGGGTCTGACTGAGCGCCTCCAGGAGAGAGGCCCAAGCAAGACGCGCCCCGAGGAGCGTCAGGCCACATGTCACTACTCAGTCTGACTGAGCGCCTCCAGGAGAGAGGCCCAAGCAAGATGCGCCCCGAGGAGCGTCTTGCCACATGTCAACACTGGGTCTGATTGAGGGCCTTCTGGAGAAAGGCACAAGCAAGACGCGCCCCGAGGAGCGTCTTGCCACATGTCAACAATGGGTCTTACTGAGGGTCTGCAGGAGAGAGGCCAAAGCAAGATGCGCCCGGAGGAGCGTCTTGCCACATGTCAACACTGGGTCTGACAGAGGGCATCCAGGAGAGAGGCCGAAGCAAGACGCGCCCCATGGAGCGTCTTGCCACATGTCACATCTGGTTCTGACTGAGCGCCTCCAGGAGAGAGGCCCAAGCAAGATGCGCCCCGAGGAGCGTCTTGCCACATGTCAACAATGGGTCTGACTGAGGGCCTCCAGGAAAGAAGCCCAAGCAATACGCGCCCCGAGGAGCGTCTTGCGACATGTCACTACTCGGTCTGATTGAGCGCCTCCAGGAGAGAGGCCCCAGCAAGACACGCCCCGAGGAGCGTCTTGCCTTATGTCAGCACTCGGTCTGACTGAGCGCCTCCAGGAGAGAGGCCCAAGCAAGACGCGCCCCGAGGAGCGTCTTGCGACCTGTCACTACTCGGTCTAACTGAGCGCCTCCAGGAGAGAGGTCCAAGCAAGACGCGCCCCGAGGAGCGTCTTGCCACATGTCACTACTCGGTCTGACTGAGCGCCTCCAGGAGAGAGGCCCAAGCAAGACGTGCCCCGAGGAGCGTCTTGCCACATGTCAACACTGGGTCTGACTGAGCGCCTCCAGGAGAGAAGCCCAAGCAAGACGCGCCCCGCGGAGCGTCAGGCCACATGTCACTACTCAGTCTGACTGAGCGCCTCAAGGAGAGAGGCCCAAGCAAGATGCGCCCCGAGGAGCGTCTTGCCACATGTCAACACTGGGTCTGATTGAGGGCCTTCTGGAGAAAGGCACAAGCAAGACGCGCCCCGAGGAGCATCTTGCCAAATGTCAACAATGGGTCTTACTGAGGGTCTGCAGGAGAGAGGCCAAAGCAAGATGCGCCCGGAGGAGCGTCTTGCCACATGTCAACACTGGGTCTGACAGAGGGCCTCCAGGAGAGAGGCCGAAGCAAGACTCGCCCAGAGGAGCGTCTTGCCACGTCACCTCTGGTTCTGACTGAGCGCCTCCAGGAGAGAGGCCCAAGCAAGACGCGCCCCGAGGAGCGTCTTGCCACATGTCAACAATGGGTCTGACTGAGGGCCTCCAGGAAAGAAGCCCAAGCAATACGCGCCCCGAGGAGCGTCTTGCCACATGTCACCACTGGGTCTGACTGAGCGCCTCCAGGAGAGAGGCCCAAGCAAGACGAGCCCCGAGGAGCGTCTTGCCACGTGTCAACACTGGGTCTGATTGAGGGGTCTTCTGGAGAGAGGCCCAAGCAAGACGCGCCCCGAGGAGCGTCTTGCCACATGTCAACAATGGGTCTGACTGAGGGCCTCCAGGAGAGAAGCCCAAGCAAGACGCGCCCCGAGGAGCTTCTTGCCACATGTCAGCACTCGGTCTGACTGAGCGCCTCCAGTAGAGAGGCCAAAGCAAGACACGCCCCGAGGAGCGTCTTGACACATGTCAACACTGGGTCTGACAGAGGGCCTCCATGAGAGAGGCCCAAGCAAGACGCGCCCCGAGGAGTGTCTTGCCACATGTCAACACTGGGTCTAACAGAGGGCCTCCAGGAGAGAGGCCCAAGCAAGACGCGCCCCGAGGAGTGTCTTGCCACATGTAACCACTTGGTCTGACTGAGCGCCTCCAGGAGAGAGGCCCAAGCAACACGCGCCCCGAGGAGCGTCAGGCCACGTGTCACTACTCAGTCTGACTAAGCGCCTCCAGGAGAGAGGCCCAAGCAAGTCGCGCCCCGAGGAGCGTCTTGCCACAAGTCAACACTGGGTCTGACTGAGTGCCTCCATGAGAGAAGCCCCAGCAAGACGCGCCCCGAGGAGCGTCTTGCCACATGTCACTACTCGGTCTGTTTGAGCGCATCTAGGAGAGTAGCCCAAGCAAGACGTGCCCCGAGGAGCATCTTGCCACATGTCAACAATGGGTCTGACTGAGGGCCTCCAGGAGAGAAGCCCAAGCAAGACGCGCCCCCAGGAGCGTCTTGCCACATGTCAACACTGGGTCTGACTGAGCGCCTCCAGGAGAGAGGCCCAAGCAAGACATGCCCCGAGGAGCGTCTTGACACATGTCAACTCTGGGTCTGACTGAGGGCCTCCATGAGAGAAGCCCAAGCAAGACGTGCCCCGAGGAGAGTCTTGCCACATGTCAACACTCGGTCTGACAGAGGGCATCCAGGAGAGAGGCCCAAGCAATACGCGCCCCGAGGAGCGTCTTGCCACATGTCACCACTGGGTCTGACTGAGCGCCTCCAGGAGAGAGGCCCAACCAAGACGCGCCCTGAGGAGCGTCTTGCCACATGCCAACACTGGGTCTGACAGAGGGCCTCCAGGAGAGAGGCCCAACCAAGACGCGCCCCGAGGAGTGTCTTGCCACATGTCACCACTGGGTCTGACTGAGCGCCTCCAGGAGAGAGGCCCAAGCAAGACGCGCCCCGAGGAGCGTCTTGTCACATGTCAACACTGGGTCTTACTGAGCGCCTCCAGGAGAGAGGCCCAAGCAAGACGCGCCCAAAGGAGCGTCTTGCAACATGTCAACAATGGGTCTGACTGAGGGCCTCCAGGAGAGAAGCCCAAGCAACACGCGGCCCGAGGAGCGTCTTGCCACATGTCAGCACTCGGTCTGACTGAGCGCCTCCAGGAGAGAGGCCAAAGCAAGACGCGCCCCGAGGAGCGTCTTGCCACATGTCAACAATGGGTATGACTGAGGGCCTCCAGGAGAGAAGCCCAAGCAAGATGCGCCCCGAGGAGCGTCTTGACACATGTCAACACTGGGTCTGACAGAGGGCCTCCAGGAGAGAGGCCAAAGCAAGACGCGCCCCGAGGAGCGTCTTGACACATGTCAACACTGGGTCTGATTGAGGGCCTTCTGGAGAGAGGCCCAAGCAAGACGCGTCCCGAGGAGCGTCTTGCCACATGTCAACAATGGTTCTTACTGAGGGCCTCCAGGAGAGAAGCCCAAGCAAGACGCGCCCCGAGGAGCTTCTTGCCACATGTCAACAATGGGTATGACTGAGCGCCTCCAGGAGAGAGGCCAAAGCAAGACTTCCCCCGAGGAGCGTCTTGACACATGTCAACACTGGGTCTGACAGAGGGCCTCCATGAGAGAGGCCCAAGCAAGACGCGCCCCGAGGAGTGTCTTGCCAAATGTCAACACTGGGTCTGACAGAGCGCCTCAGGGAGAGAGGTCCAAGCAAGACGCGCCCCGAGGAACGTCTTGCCACATGTCACTACTCGGTCTGACTGAGCGCCTCAGGGAGAGAGGTCCAAGCAAGACGCGCCCCGAGGAGCGTCTTGCCACATGTCAACACTGGGTCTGACTGAGGGCCTCCATGAGAGAAGCCCAACCAAGACGCGCCCTGAGGAACGTCTTGCCACATGCCAACACTGGGTCTGACAGAGGGCCTCCAGGAGAGAGGCCCAAGCAAGACGCACCCCGAGGAGTGTCTTGCCACATGTCACCACTGGGTCTGACTGAGCGCCTCCAGGAGAGAGGCCCAAGCAAGACGCGCCCCGAGGAGCGTCTTGTCACATGTCAACACTGGGTCTTTCTGAGCGCCTCCAGGAGAGAAGCCCAAGCAAGACGCGCCCCGAGGAGCGTCTTTCCACATGTCAGCACTCGGTCTGACTGAGCGCCTGCAGGAGAGAGGCCCAAGCAAGAAGCGCCCAAAGGAGCGTCTTGCAACATGTCAACAATGGGTCTGACTGAGGGCCTCCAGGAGAGAAGCCCAAGCAACACGCGGCTCGAGGAGCGTCTTGCCACATGTCAGCACTCGGTCTGACTGAGCGCCTCCAGGAGAGAGGCCAAAGCAAGACGCGCCCCGAGGAGTGTCTTGCCACATGTCAACAATGGGTATCACTGAGGGCGTCCAGGAGAGAAGCCCAAGCAAGACGCGCCCCGAGGAGCGTCTTGACACATGTCAACACTGGGTCTGACAGAGGGCCTCCAGGAGAGAGGCCAAAGCAAGACGCGCCCCGAGGAGCGTCTTGACACATGTCAACACTGGGTCTGACTGAGGGCCTCCATGAGAGAAGCCCAACCAAGACGCGCCCTGAGGAACGTCTTGCCACATGCCAACACTGGGTCTGACAGAGGGCCTCCAGGAGAGAGGCCCAAGCAAGACGCGCCCCGAGGAGTGTCTTGCCACATGTCAACACTGGGTCTGACAGAGGAACTCCATGAGAGAGGCCCAAGCAAGACGCGCCCCGAGGAGTGTCTTGCCACATGTCAACACTGGGTCTGACTGAGCGCCTCCAGGAGAGAGGCCCAAGCAAGACGCGCCCCGAGGAATGTCTTGCCACGTGTCAACACTGGGTCTGACTGAGTGCCTCCAGGAGAGAGGCCCAAGCAAGATGCGCCCCGAGGAGCGTCTTGCCACGTGTCACCACTGGCTCTGACTGAGCGCCTCCAGGAGAGAGGCCCAAGCAAGACGCGCCCCGAGGAGCGTCTTGCCACGTGTCACCACTGGGTCTGATTGAGCGCCTCCAGGAGAGAGGCCCCAGCAAGACACGCCCCGAGGAGCGTCTTGCCTTATGTCAGCACTCGGTCTGACTGAGCGCCTCCAGGAGAGAGGCCCAAGCAAGACGCGCCCCGAGGAGCGTCTTGCGTCATGTCACTACTCGGTCTAACTGAGCGCCTCCAGGAGAGAGGTCCAAGCAAGACACGCCCCGAGGAGCGTCTTGCCACATGTCACTACTCGGTCTGACTGAGCGCCTCCAGGAGAGAGGCCCAAGCAAGACGTGCCCCGAGGAGCGTCTTGCCACATGTCAACACTGGGTCTGACTGAGCGCCTCCAGGAGAGAGGCCCAAGCAAGACGCGCCCCGAGGAGCGTCAGGCCACATGTCACTACTCAGTCTGACTGAGCGCCTCCAGGAGAGAGGCCCAAGCAAGATGCGCCCCGAGGAGCGTCTTGCCACATGTCAACACTGGGTCTGATTGAGGGCCTTCTGGAGAAAGGCACAAGCAAGACGCGCCCCGAGGAGCGTCTTGCCACATGTCAACAATGGGTCTTACTGAGGGTCTGCAGGAGAGAGGCCAAAGCAAGATGCGCCCGGAGGAGCGTCTTGCCACATGTCAACACTGGGTCTGACAGAGGGCCTCCAGGAGAGAGGCCGAAGCAAGACGCGCCCCGAGGAGCGTCTTGCCACGTCACCTCTGGTTCTGACTGAGCGCCTCCAGGAGAGAGGCCCAAGCAAGACGCGCCCCGAGGAGCGTCTTGCCACATGTCAACAATGGGTCTGACTGAGGGCCTCCAGGAAAGAAGCCCAAGCAATACGCGCCCCGAGGAGCGTCTTGCCACATGTCACCACTGGGTCTGACTGAGCGCCTCCAGGAGAGAGGCCCAAGCAAGACGAGCCCCGAGGAGCGTCTTGCCACGTGTCAACACTGGGTCTGATTGAGGGCCTTCTGGAGAGAGGCCCAAGCAAGACGCGCCCCGAGGAGCGTCTTGCCACATGTCAACAATGGGTCTGACTGAGGGCCTCCAGGAGAGAAGCCCAAGCAAGACGCGCCCCGAGGAGCTTCTTGCCACATGTCAGCACTCGGTCTGACTGAGCGCCTCCAGGAGAGAGGCCAAAGCAAGACGCGCCCCGAGGAGCGTCTTGACACATGTCAACACTGGGTCTGACAGAGGGCCTCCATGAGAGAGGCCCAAGCAAGACGCGCCCCGAGGAGTGTCTTGCCACATGTCAACACTGGGTCTAACAGAGGGCCTCCAGGAGAGAGGCCCAAGCAAGACGCGCCCCGAGGAGTGTCTTGCCACATGTAACCACTTGGTCTGACTGAGCGCCTCCAGGAGAGAGGCCCAAGCAACACGCGCCCCGAGGAGCGTCAGGCCACGTGTCACTACTCAGTCTGACTAAGAGCCTCGAGGAGAGAGGCCCAAGCAAGTCGCGCCCCGAGGAGCGTCTTGCCACGTGTCAACACTGGGTCTGATTGAGGGCCTTCTGGAGAGAGGCCCAAGCAAGACGCGCCCCGAGGAGCGTCTTGCCACATGTCAACAATGGTTCTTACTGAGGGCCTCCAGGAGAGAAGCCCAAGCAAGACGCGCCCCGAGGAGCTTCTTGCCACATGTCAGCACTCGGTCTGACTGAGCGCCTCCGGGAGAGAGGCCAAAAAAGGACGCCCCCCGAGGAGCGTCTTACCACAAGTCAACACTGGGTCTGACTGAGTGCCTCCATGAGAGAAGCCCTAGCCCCCGAGGAGCGTCTTGCCACATGTCACTACTCGGTCTGTTTGAGCGCATCTAGGAGAGTAGCCCAAGCAAGACGTGCCCCGAGGAGCATCTTGCCACATGTCAACAATGGGTCTGACTGAGGGCCTCCAGGAGAGAAGCCCAAGCAAGACGCGCCCCCAGGAGCGTCTTGCCACATGTCAACACTGGGTCTGACTGAGCGCCTCCAGGAGAGAGGCCCAAGCAAGACATGCCCCGAGGAGCGTCTTGACACATGTCAACTCTGGGTCTGACTGAGGGCCTCCATGAGAGAAGCCCAAGCAAGACGTGCCCCGAGGAGAGTCTTGCCACATGTCAACACTCGGTCTGACAGAGGGCATCCAGGAGAGAGGCCCAAGCAATACGCGCCCCGAGGAGCGTCTTGCCACATGTCACCACTGGGTCTGACTGAGCGCCTCCAGGAGAGAGGCCCAACCAAGACGCGCCCTGAGGAGCGTCTTGCCACATGCCAACACTGGGTCTGACAGAGGGCCTCCAGGAGAGAGGCCCAACCAAGACGCGCCCCGAGGAGTGTCTTGCCACATGTCACCACTGGGTCTGACTGAGCGCCTCCAGGAGAGAGGCCCAAGCAAGACGCGCCCCGAGGAGCGTCTTGTCACATGTCAACACTGGGTCTTACTGAGCGCCTCCAGGAGAGAGGCCCAAGCAAGACGCGCCCAAAGGAGCGTCTTGCAACATGTCAACAATGGGTCTGACTGAGGGCCTCCAGGAGAGAAGCCCAAGCAACACGCGGCCCGAGGAGCGTCTTGCCACATGTCAGCACTCGGTCTGACTGAGCGCCTCCAGGAGAGAGGCCAAAGCAAGACGCGCCCCGAGGTGCGTCTTGCCACATGTCAACAATGGGTATGACTGAGGGCCTCCAGGAGAGAAGCCCAAGCAAGATGTGCCCCGAAGAGCGTCTTGACACATGTCAACACTGGGTCTGACAGAGGGCCTCCAGGAGAGAGGCCAAAGCAAGACGCGCCCCGAGGAGCGTCTTGACACATGTCAACACTGGGTCTGATTGAGGGCCTTCTGGAGAGAGGCCCAAGCAAGACGCGTCCCGAGGAGCGTCTTGCCACATGTCAACAATGGTTCTTACTGAGGGCCTCCAGGAGAGAAGCCCAAGCAAGACGCGCCCCGAGGAGCTTCTTGCCACATGTCAACAATGTGTATGACTGAGCGCCTCCAGGAGAGAGGCCAAAGCAAGACTTCCCCCGAGGAGCGTCTTGACACATGTCAACACTGGGTCTGACAGAGAGCCTCCATGAGAGAGGCCCAAGCAAGACGCGCCCCGAGGAGTGTCTTGCCAAATGTCAACACTGGGTCTGACAGAGCGCCTCAGGGAGAGCTCTCCTGGAGGCCCTCTGTCAGACCCAGTGTTGACATGTGGCAAGACGCTCCTCCGGGCGCATCTTGCTTTGGCCTCTCTCCTGCAGACCCTCAGTAAGACCCATTGTTGACATGTGGCAAGATGCTCCTCGGGGCGCGTCTTGCTTGTGCCTTTCTCCAGAAGGCCCTCAATCAGACCCAGTGTTGACATGTGGCAAGACGCTCCTCGGGGCGCATCTTGCTTGGGCCTCTCTCCTTGAGGCGCTCAGTCAGACTGAGTAGTGACATGTGGCCTGACGCTCCGCGGGGCGCGTCTTGCTTGGGCTTCTCTCCTGGAGGCGCTCAGTCAGACCCAGTGTTGACATGTGGCAAGACGCTCCTCGGGGCACGTCTTGCTTGGGCCTCTCTCCTGGAGGCGCTCAGTCAGACCGAGTAGTGACATGTGGCAAGACGCTCCTCGGGGCGCGTCTTGCTTGGACCTCTCTCCTGGAGGCGCTCAGTTAGACCGAGTAGTGACAGGTCGCAAGACGCTCCTCGGGGCGCGTCTTGCTTGGGCCTCTCTCCTGGAGGCGCTCAGTCAGACCGAGTGCTGACATAAGGCAAGACGCTCCTCGGGGCGTGTCTTGCTGGGGCCTCTCTCCTGGAGGCGCTCAATCAGACCGAGTAGTGACATGTCGCAAGACGCTCCTCGGGGCGCGTATTGCTTGGGCTTCTTTCCTGGAGGCCCTCAGTCAGACCCATTGTTGACATGTGGCAAGACGCTCCTCGGGGCGCATCTTGCTTGGGCCTCTCTCCTGGAGGCGCTCAGTCAGAACCAGATGTGACATGTGGCAAGACGCTCCATGGGGCGCGTCTTGATTCGGCCTCTCTCCTGGATGCCCTCTGTCAGACCCAGTGTTGACATGTGGCAAGACGCTCCTCCGGG
Source organism: Nothobranchius furzeri (assembly GCF_043380555.1). Taxonomy (NCBI): domain Eukaryota; kingdom Metazoa; phylum Chordata; class Actinopteri; order Cyprinodontiformes; family Nothobranchiidae; genus Nothobranchius; species Nothobranchius furzeri. The sequence continues at coordinate 14,822,986 of NC_091755.1, read as the reverse complement.
CGCATCTTGCTTTGGCCTCTCTCCTGCAGACCCTCAGTAAGACCCATTGTTGACATGTGGCAAGACGCTCCTCGGGGCGCGTCTTGCTTGGGCCTCTCTCCTGGAGGCGCTCAGTCAGACCCAGTGTTGACATGTGGCAAGACGCTCCTCGGGGCACGTCTTGCTTGGGCCTCTCTCCTGGAGGCGCTCAGTCAGACCGAGTAGTGACATGTGGCAAGACGCTCCTCGGGGCGCGTCTTGCTTGGACCTCTCTCCTGGAGGCGCTCAGTCAGACCGAGTGCTGACATAAGGCAAGACGCTCCTCGGGGCGTGTCTTGCTGGGGCCTCTCTCCTGGAGGCGCTCAATCAGACCCAGTGGTGACACGTGGCAAGACGCTCCTCGGGGCGCGTCTTGCTTGGGCCTCTCTCCTGGAGGCGCTCAGTCAGAGCCAGTGGTGACACGTGGCAAGACGCTCCTCGGGGCGCATCTTGCTTGGGCCTCTCTCCTGGAGGCACTCAGTCAGACCCAGTGTTGACACGTGGCAAGACATTCCTCGGGGCGCGTCTTGCTTGGGCCTCTCTCCTGGAGGCGCTCAGTCAGACCCAGTGTTGACATGTGGCAAGACACTCCTCGGGGCGCGTCTTGCTTGGGCCTCTCTCATGGAGTTCCTCTGTCAGACCCAGTGTTGACATGTGTCAAGACGCTCCTCGGGGCGCGTCTTGCTTTGGCCTCTCTCCTGGAGGCCCTCTGTCAGACCCAGTGCTGACATGTGGCAAGACGCTCCTCGGGCCGCGTGTTGCTTGGGCTTCTCTCCTGGAGGCCCTCAGTCAGACCCATTGTTGACATGTTGCAAGACGCTCCTTTGGGCGCGTCTTGCTTGGGCCTCTCTCCTGCAGGCGCTCAGTCAGACCGAGTGCTGACATGTGGAAAGATGCTCCTCGGGGCGCGTCTTGCTTGGGCTTCTCTCCTGGAGGCGCTCAGAAAGACCCAGTGTTGACATGTGACAAGACGCTCCTCGGGGCGCGTCTTGCTTGGGCCTCTCTCCTGGAGGCGCTCAGTCAGACCCAGTGGTGACATGTGGCAAGACACTCCTCGGGGCGCGTCCTGCTTGGGCCTCTCTCCTGGAGGCCCTTTTTCAGACCCAGTGTTGACATGTGTCAAGACGCTCCTCGGGGCGCGTCTTGCTTGGGCTTCTCTCCTGGACGCCCTCAGTCATACCCATTGTTGACATGTGGCAAGACACTCCTCGGGGCGCGTCTTGCTTTGGCCTCTCTCCTGGAGGCGCTCAGTCAGACCGAGTGCTGACATGTGGCAAGACGCTCCTCGGGCCGCGTGTTGCTTGGGCTTCTCTCCTGGAGGCCCTCAGTCAGACCCATTGTTGACATGTTGCAAGACGCTCCTTTGGGCGCGTCTTGCTTGGGCCTCTCTCCTGCAGGCGCTCAGTCAGACCGAGTGCTGACATGTGGAAAGACGCTCCTCGGGGCGCGTCTTGCTTGGGCTTCTCTCCTGGAGGCACTCAGAAAGACCCAGTGTTGACATGTGACAAGACGCTCCTCGGGGCGCGTCTTGCTTGGGCCTCTTTCCTGGAGGCGCTCAGTCAGACCCAGTGGTGACATGTGGCAAGACACTCCTCGGGGTGCGTCTTGCTTGGGCCTCTCTCCTGGAGGCCCTCTGTCAGACCCAGTGTTGGCATGTGGCAAGACGTTCCTCAGGGCGCGTCTTGGTTGGGCTTCTCTCATGGAGGCCCTCAGTCAGACCCAGTGTTGACATGTGTCAAGACGCTCCTCGGGGCGTGTCTTGCTTGGGCCTCTCTCCTGGAGGCCCTCAGTCAGACCCATTGTTGACATGTGGCAAGACGCTCCTCGGGGCGCGTCTTGCTTGGACCTCTCTCCCTGAGGCGCTCAGTCAGACCGAGTAGTGACATGTGGCAAGACGCTCCTCGGGGCGCGTCTTGCTTGGACCTCTCTCCCTGAGGCGCTCTGTCAGACCCAGTGTTGACATTTGGCAAGACACTCCTCGGGGCGCGTCTTGCTTGGGCCTCTCTCATGGAGGCCCTCTGTCAGACCCAGTGTTGACATGTGTCAAGACGCTCCTCGGGGGAAGTCTTGCTTTGGCCTCTCTCCTGGAGGCGCTCAGTCATACCCATTGTTGACATGTGGCAAGAAGCTCCTCGGGGCGCATCTTGCTTGGGCTTCTCTCCTGGAGGCCCTCAGTAAGAACCATTGTTGACATGTGGCAAGACGCTCCTCGGGACGCGTCTTGCTTGGGCCTCTCTCCAGAAGGCCCTCAATCAGACCCAGTGTTGACATGTGTCAAGACGCTCCTCGGGGCGCGTCTTGCTTTGGCCTCTCTCCTGGAGGCCCTCTGTCAGACCCAGTGTTGACATGTGTCAAGACGCTCCTCGGGGCGCATCTTGCTTGGGCTTCTCTCCTGGAGGCCCTCAGTCATACCCATTGTTGACATGTGGCAAGACGCTCCTCGGGGCGCGTCTTGCTTGGGCCTCTCTCCTGGAGGCGCTCAGTAAGACCCAGTGTTGACATGTGACAAGACGCTCCTCGGGGCGCGTCTTGCTTGGGCCTCTCTCCTGGAGGCGCTCAGTCAGACCCAGTGGTGACATGTGGCAAGACACTCCTCGGGGCGCGTCTTGGTTGGGCCTCTCTCCTGGAGGCCCTCTGTCAGACCCAGTGTTGGCATGTGGCAAGACGCTCCTCAGGGCGCGTCTTGGTTGGGCCTCTCTCCTGGAGGCGCTCAGTCAGACCCAGTGGTGACATGTGGCAAGACGCTCCTCGGGGCGCGTATTGCTTGGGCCTCTCTCCTGGATGCCCTCTGTCAGTTCGAGTGTTGACATGTGGCAAGACTCTCCTCGGGGCGCGTCTTGCTTGGGCTTCTCTCATGGAGGCCCTCAGTCAGACCCAGTGTTGACATGTGTCAAGACGCTCCTCGGGGCATGTCTTGCTTGGGCCTCTCTCCTGGAGGCGCTCAGTCAGACCCAGTGTTGACATGTGGCAAGACGCTCCTGGGGGCGCGTCTTGCTTGGGCTTCTCTCCTGGAGGCCCTCAGTCAGACCCATTGTTGACATGTGGCAAGATGCTCCTCGGGGCACGTCTTGCTTGGGCTACTCTCCTAGATGCGCTCAAACAGACCGAGTAGTGACATGTGGCAAGACGCTCCTCGGGGCGCGTCTTGCTGGGGCTTCTCTCATGGAGGCACTCAGTCAGACCCAGTGTTGACTTGTGGCAAGACGCTCCTCGGGGGGCGTCCTTTTTTGGCCTCTCTCCTGGAGGCGCTCAGTCAGACCGAGTGCTGACATGTGGCAAGAAGCTCCTCGGGGCGCGTCTTGCTTGGGCTTCTCTCCTGGAGGCCCTCAGTAAGAACCATTGTTGACATGTGGCAAGACGCTCCTCGGGGCGCGTCTTGCTTGGGCCTCTCTCCAGAAGGCCCTCAATCAGACCCAGTGTTGACACGTGGCAAGACGCTCCTCGGGGCGCGACTTGCTTGGGCCTCTCTCCTGGAGGCGCTTAGTCAGACTGAGTAGTGACACGCGGCCTGACGCTCCTCGGGGCGCGTGTTGCTTGGGCCTCTCTCCTGGAGGCGCTCAGTCAGACCAAGTGGTGACATGTGGCAAGACACTCCTCGGGGCGCGTCTTGCTTGGGCCTCTCTCCTGGAGGCCCTCTGTTAGACCCAGTGTTGACAAGTGGCAAGACACTCCTCGGGGCGCGTCTTGCTTGGGCCTCTCTCATGGAGGCCCTCTGTCAGACCCAGTGTTGACATGTGTCAAGACGCTCCTCGGGGCGCGTCTTGCTTTGGCCTCTCTCCTGGAGGCGCTCAGTCAGACCGAGTGCTGAGTACTGTGGCAAGAAGCTCCTCGGGGCGCGTCTTGCTTGGGCTTCTCTCCTGGAGGCCCTCAGTAAGACCCATTGTTGACATGTGGCAAGACGCGCCTTGGGGCGCTTCTTGCTTGGGCCTCTCTCCTGGAGGCGCTCAGTCAGACTGAGTAGTGACATGTGGCCTGACGCTCCTCGGGGCGCGTGTTGCTTGGGCCTCTCTCCTGGAGGCGCTCAGTAAGACCAAGTGGTGACATGTGGCAAGACGCTCCTCGGGGCGCGTCTTGCTTGGGCCTCTCTCCAGAAGGCCCTCAATCAGACCCAGTGTTGACACGTGGTAAGACGCTCCTCGGGGCGCGTCTTGCTTGGGCCTCTCTCCTGGAGGCGCTCAGTCAGACTGAGTAGTGACATGTGGCCTGACGCTCCTAGGGGCGCGTGTTGCTTGGGCCTCTCTCCTGGAGGCGCTCAGTCAGACCAAGTGGTGACATGTGTCAAGACGCTCCTCGGGGCGCGTCTTGCTTGGGCCTCTCTCCTGGAGGCCCTCTGTCAGACCCAGTGTTGACATGTGGCAAGACGCTCCTCCGGGCGCGTCTTGCTTGGGCCTCTCTCCTGGAGGCCCTCAGTCAGACACATTGTTGACATGTGGCAAGACACTCCTCGGGGCGCGTCTTGGTTGGGCCTCTTTCCTGGAGGCGCTCATTCAGACCCAGTGGTGACATGTGGCAAGATGCTCCTCGGGGCGCGTATTGCTTGGGCCACTCTCCTGAATGCCCTCTGTCAGACCGAGTGTTGACATGTGGCAAGACTCTCCTCGGGGCGCGTCTTGCTTGGGCTTCTCTCATGGAGGCCCTCAGTCCGACCCAGTGTTGACATGTGTCAAGACGCTCCTCGGGGCGTGTCTTGCTTGGGCCTCTCTCCTGGAGGCGCTCAGTCAGACCCAGTGCTGACATGTGGCAAGACGCTCCTCGGGGCGCGTCTTACTTGGGCCTCTCTCCTGGAGGCGCTCAGTTAGACCGAGTAGTGACATGTGGCAAGACGCTCCTCGGGGCGCGTCTTGCTTGGGCCTCTCTCCTGGAGGCGCTCAGTCAGACCGAGTGCTGACATAAGGCAAGACGCTCCTCGGGGCGCGTCTTGCTGGGGCCTCTCTCCTGGAGGTGCTCAATCAGACCCAGTGATGACAAGTGGCAAGACGCTCCTCTGGGCGCGTCTTGCTTGGGCCTCTCTCCTGGAGGAGCTCAGTCAGACCCAGTGGTGACACGTGGCAAGACGCTCCTCTGGGCGCATCTTGCTTGGGCCTCTCTCCTGGAGGCGCTAAGTCAGACCCAGAGTTGACACGTGGCAAGACGCTCCTCGGGGCGCGTCTTGCTTGGGCCTCTCTCCTGGAGGCGCTCAGTCAGACACAGTGTTGACATGTGGCAAGACACTCCTCGGGGCGTGTCTTGCTTGGGCTTCTCTCCTGGAGGCCCTCAGTAAGACCCATTGTTGACATGTGGAAAGAAGCTCCTCGGGGCGCGTCTTGCTTTGTCTTCTCTCCTGGAGGCCCTCAGTCAGACCCATTGTTGACATGTGGCTAGATGCTCCTCGGGGCGCGTATTGCTTGGGCCTCTCTCCTGGATGCCCTCTGTCAGACCCAGTGTTGACATGTGGCAAGACACTCCTCGGGGCGCGTCTTGCTTGGGCTTCTCTCATGGAGGCCCTCAGTCAGACCCAGTGTTGACATGTGTCAAGAAGCTCCTCGGGGCGTGTCTTGCTTGGGCCTCTCTCCTGGAGGCGCTCAGTCAGACCCAGTGTTGACATGTGGCAAGACGCTCCTCGGGGCGCGTCTTGCTTGGGCCTCTCTCCTGGAGGCGCTCAGTCAGACCGAGTGCTGACATAAGGCAAGACGCTCCTCGGGGCGTGTCTTGCTGGGGCCTCTCTCCTGGAGGCGCTCAATCAGACCGAGTAGTGACATGTCGCAAGACGCTCCTCGGGGCGCGTATTGCTTGGGCTTCTTTCCTGGAGGCCCTCAGTCAGACCCATTGTTGACATGTGGCAAGACGCTCCTCGGGGCGCATCTTGCTTGGGCCTCTCTCCTGGAGGCGCTCAGTCAGAACCAGATGTGACATGTGGCAAGACGCTCCATGGGGCGCGTCTTGCTTCGGCCTCTCTCCTGGATGCCCTCTGTCAGACCCAGTGTTGACATGTGGCAAGACGCTCCTCCGGGCGCATCTTGCTTTGGCCTCTCTCCTGCAGACCCTCAGTAAGACCCATTGTTGACATGTGGCAAGACGCTCCTCGGGGCGCGTCTTGCTTGTGCCTTTCTCCAGAAGGCCCTCAATCAGACCCAGTGTTGACATGTGGCAAGACGCTCCTCGGGGCGCATCTTGCTTGGGCCTCTCTCCTGGAGGCGCTCAGTCAGACTGAGTAGTGACATGTGGCCTGACGCTCCTCGGGGCGCGTCTTGCTTGGGCCTCTCTCCTGGAGGCGCTCAGTCAGACCCAGTGTTGACATGTGGCAAGACGCTCCTCGGGGCACGTCTTGCTTGGGCCTCTCTCCTGGAGGCGCTCAGTCAGACCGAGTAGTGACATGTGGCAAGACGCTCCTCGGGGCGCGTCTTGCTTGGACCTCTCTCCTGGAGGCGCTCAGTCAGACCGAGTGCTGACATAAGGCAAGACGCTCCTCGGGGCGTGTCTTGCTGGGGCCTCTCTCCTGGAGGCGCTCAATCAGACCCAGTGGTGACACGTGGCAAGACGCTCCTCGGGGCGCGTCTTGCTTGGGCCTCTCTCCTGGAGGCGCTCAGTCAGAGCCAGTGGTGACACGTGGCAAGACGCTCCTCGGGGCGCATCTTGCTTGGGCCTCTCTCCTGGAGGCACTCAGTCAGACCCAGTGTTGACACGTGGCAAGACATTCCTCGGGGCGCGTCTTGCTTGGGCCTCTCTCCTGGAGGCGCTCAGTCAGACCCAGTGTTGACATGTGGCAAGACACTCCTCGGGGCGCGTCTTGCTTGGGCCTCTCTCATGGAGTTCCTCTGTCAGACCCAGTGTTGACATGTGTCAAGACGCTCCTCGGGGCGCGTCTTGCTTTGGCCTCTCTCCTGGAGGCCCTCTGTCAGACCCAGTGCTGACATGTGGCAAGACGCTCCTCGGGCCGCGTGTTGCTTGGGCTTCTCTCCTGGAGGCCCTCAGTCAGACCCATTGTTGACATGTTGCAAGACGCTCCTTTGGGCGCGTCTTGCTTGGGCCTCTCTCCTGCAGGCGCTCAGTCAGACCGAGTGCTGACATGTGGAAAGATGCTCCTCGGGGCGCGTCTTGCTTGGGCTTCTCTCCTGGAGGCGCTCAGAAAGACCCAGTGTTGACATGTGACAAGACGCTCCTCGGGGCGCGTCTTGCTTGGGCCTCTCTCCTGGAGGCGCTCAGTCAGACCCAGTGGTGACATGTGGCAAGACACTCCTCGGGGCGCGTCCTGCTTGGGCCTCTCTCCTGGAGGCCCTTTTTCAGACCCAGTGTTGACATGTGTCAAGACGCTCCTCGGGGCGCGTCTTGCTTGGGCTTCTCTCCTGGACGCCCTCAGTCATACCCATTGTTGACATGTGGCAAGACACTCCTCGGGGCGCGTCTTGCTTTGGCCTCTCTCCTGGAGGCGCTCAGTCAGACCGAGTGCTGACATGTGGCAAGACGCTCCTCGGGCCGCGTGTTGCTTGGGCTTCTCTCCTGGAGGCCCTCAGTCAGACCCATTGTTGACATGTTGCAAGACGCTCCTTTGGGCGCGTCTTGCTTGGGCCTCTCTCCTGCAGGCGCTCAGTCAGACCGAGTGCTGACATGTGGAAAGAGGCTCCTCGGGGCGCGTCTTGCTTGGGCTTCTCTCCTGGAGGCACTCAGAAAGACCCAGTGTTGACATGTGACAAGACGCTCCTCGGGGCGCGTCTTGCTTGGGCCTCTTTCCTGGAGGCGCTCAGTCAGACCCAGTGGTGACATGTGGCAAGACACTCCTCGGGGTGCGTCTTGCTTGGGCCTCTCTCCTGGAGGCCCTCTGTCAGACCCAGTGTTGGCATGTGGCAAGACGTTCCTCAGGGCGCGTCTTGGTTGGGCTTCTCTCATGGAGGCCCTCAGTCAGACCCAGTGTTGACATGTGTCAAGACGCTCCTCGGGGCGTGTCTTGCTTGGGCCTCTCTCCTGGAGGCCCTCAGTCAGACCCATTGTTGACATGTGGCAAGACGCTCCTCGGGGCGCGTCTTGCTTGGACCTCTCTCCCTGAGGCGCTCAGTCAGACCGAGTAGTGACATGTGGCAAGACGCTCCTCGGGGCGCGTCTTGCTTGGACCTCTCTCCCTGAGGCGCTCTGTCAGACCCAGTGTTGACATTTGGCAAGACACTCCTCGGGGCGCGTCTTGCTTGGGCCTCTCTCATGGAGGCCCTCTGTCAGACCCAGTGTTGACATGTGTCAAGACGCTCCTCGGGGGAAGTCTTGCTTTGGCCTCTCTCCTGGAGGCGCTCAGTCATACCCATTGTTGACATGTGGCAAGAAGCTCCTCGGGGCGCATCTTGCTTGGGCTTCTCTCCTGGAGGCCCTCAGTAAGAACCATTGTTGACATGTGGCAAGACGCTCCTCGGGACGCGTCTTGCTTGGGCCTCTCTCCTGGAGGCCCTCAATCAGACCCTTCGTTGACATGTGGCAAGACGCTCCTCGGGGCGCGTCTTGCTTGGCCCTCTCTCCTGGAGGCGCTCAGTCAGACCGAGTGCTGACATGTGGCAAGACGCTCCTCGGGGCGCCTCTTGCTTGCAACAATGGGTCTGACTGAGGGCCTCCAGGAGAGAAGCCCAAGCAACACGCGGCTCGAGGAGCGTCTTGCCACATGTCAGCACTCGGTCTGACTGAGCGCCTCCAGGAGAGAGGCCAAAGCAAGACGCGCCCCGAGGAGTGTCTTGCCACATGTCAACAATGGGTATCACTGAGGGCGTCCAGGAGAGAAGCCCAAGCAAGACGCGCCCCGAGGAGCGTCTTGACACATGTCAACACTGGGTCTGACAGAGGGCCTCCAGGAGAGAGGCCAAAGCAAGACGCGCCCCGAGGAGCGTCTTGACACATGTCAACACTGGGTCTGACTGAGGGCCTCCATGAGAGAAGCCCAACCAAGACGCGCCCTGAGGAACGTCTTGCCACATGCCAACACTGGGTCTGACAGAGGGCCTCCAGGAGAGAGGCCCAAGCAAGACGCGCCCCGAGGAGTGTCTTGCCACATGTCAACACTGGGTCTGACAGAGGAACTCCATGAGAGAGGCCCAAGCAAGACGCGCCCCGAGGAGTGTCTTGCCACATGTCAACACTGGGTCTGACTGAGCGCCTCCAGGAGAGAGGCCCAAGCAAGACGCGCCCCGAGGAATGTCTTGCCACGTGTCAACACTGGGTCTGACTGAGTGCCTCCAGGAGAGAGGCCCAAGCAAGATGCGCCCCGAGGAGCGTCTTGCCACGTGTCACCACTGGCTCTGACTGAGCGCCTCCAGGAGAGAGGCCCAAGCAAGACGCGCCCCGAGGAGCGTCTTGCCACGTGTCACCACTGGGTCTGATTGAGCGCCTCCAGGAGAGAGGCCCAAGCAAGACGCGCCCCGAGGAGCGTCAGGCCACATGTCACTACTCAGTCTGACTGAGCGCCTCCAGGAGAGAGGCCCAAGCAAGATGCGCCCCGAGGAGCGTCTTGCCACATGTCAACACTGGGTCTGATTGAGGGCCTTCTGGAGAAAGGCACAAGCAAGACGCGCCCCGAGGAGCGTCTTGCCACATGTCAACAATGGGTCTTACTGAGGGTCTGCAGGAGAGAGGCCAAAGCAAGATTTGCCCGGAGGAGCGTCTTGCCACATGTCAACACTGGGTCTGACAGAGGGCATCCAGGAGAGAGGCCGAAGCAAGACGCGCCCCATGGAGCGTCTTGCCACATGTCACATCTGGTTCTGACTGAGCGCCTCCAGGAAAGAAGCCCAAGCAATACGCGCCCCGAGGAGCGTCTTGCGACATGTCACTACTCGGTCTGATTGAGCGCCTCCAGGAGAGAGGCCCCAGCAAGACACGCCCCGAGGAGCGTCTTGCCTTATGTCAGCACTCGGTCTGACTGAGCGCCTCCAGGAGAGAGGCCCAAGCAAGACGCGCCCCGAGGAGCGTCTTGCGTCATGTCACTACTCGGTCTAACTGAGCGCCTCCAGGAGAGAGGTCCAAGCAAGACACGCCCCGAGGAGCGTCTTGCCACATGTCACTACTCGGTCTGACTGAGCGCCTCCAGGAGAGAGGCCCAAGCAAGACGTGCCCCGAGGAGCGTCTTGCCACATGTCAACACTGGGTCTGACTGAGCGCCTCCAGGAGAGAGGCCCAAGCAAGACGCGCCCCGAGGAGCGTCAGGCCACATGTCACTACTCAGTCTGACTGAGCGCCTCCAGGAGAGAGGCCCAAGCAAGATGCGCCCCGAGGAGCGTCTTGCCACATGTCAACACTGGGTCTGATTGAGGGCCTTCTGGAGAAAGGCACAAGCAAGACGCGCCCCGAGGAGCGTCTTGCCACATGTCAACAATGGGTCTTACTGAGGGTCTGCAGGAGAGAGGCCAAAGCAAGATGCGCCCGGAGGAGCGTCTTGCCACATGTCAACACTGGGTCTGACAGAGGGCCTCCAGGAGAGAGGCCGAAGCAAGACGCGCCCCGAGGAGCGTCTTGCCACGTCACCTCTGGTTCTGACTGAGCGCCTCCAGGAGAGAGGCCCAAGCAAGACGCGCCCCGAGGAGCGTCTTGCCACATGTCAACAATGGGTCTGACTGAGGGCCTCCAGGAAAGAAGCCCAAGCAATACGCGCCCCGAGGAGCGTCTTGCCACATGTCACCACTGGGTCTGACTGAGCGCCTCCAGGAGAGAGGCCCAAGCAAGACGAGCCCCGAGGAGCGTCTTGCCACGTGTCAACACTGGGTCTGATTGAGGGCCTTCTGGAGAGAGGCCCAAGCAAGACGCGCCCCGAGGAGCGTCTTGCCACATGTCAACAATGGGTCTGACTGAGGGCCTCCAGGAGAGAAGCCCAAGCAAGACGCGCCCCGAGGAGCTTCTTGCCACATGTCAGCACTCGGTCTGACTGAGCGCCTCCAGGAGAGAGGCCAAAGCAAGACGCGCCCCGAGGAGCGTCTTGACACATGTCAACACTGGGTCTGACAGAGGGCCTCCATGAGAGAGGCCCAAGCAAGACGCGCCCCGAGGAGTGTCTTGCCACATGTCAACACTGGGTCTAACAGAGGGCCTCCAGGAGAGAGGCCCAAGCAAGACGCGCCCCGAGGAGTGTCTTGCCACATGTAACCACTTGGTCTGACTGAGCGCCTCCAGGAGAGAGGCCCAAGCAACACGCGCCCCGAGGAGCGTCAGGCCACGTGTCACTACTCAGTCTGACTAAGAGCCTCCAGGAGAGAGGCCCAAGCAAGTCGCGCCCCGAGGAGCGTCTTGCCACGTGTCAACACTGGGTCTGATTGAGGGCCTTCTGGAGAGAGGCCCAAGCAAGACGCGCCCCGAGGAGCGTCTTGCCACATGTCAACAATGGTTCTTACTGAGGGCCTCCAGGAGAGAAGCCCAAGCAAGACGCGCCCCGAGGAGCTTCTTGCCACATGTCAGCACTCGGTCTGACTGAGCGCCTCCGGGAGAGAGGCCAAAAAAGGACGCCCCCCGAGGAGCGTCTTACCACAAGTCAACACTGGGTCTGACTGAGTGCCTCCATGAGAGAAGCCCTAGCCCCCGAGGAGCGTCTTGCCACATGTCACTACTCGGTCTGTTTGAGCGCATCTAGGAGAGTAGCCCAAGCAAGACGTGCCCCGAGGAGCATCTTGCCACATGTCAACAATGGGTCTGACTGAGGGCCTCCAGGAGAGAAGCCCAAGCAAGACGCGCCCCCAGGAGCGTCTTGCCACATGTCAACACTGGGTCTGACTGAGCGCCTCCAGGAGAGAGGCCCAAGCAAGACATGCCCCGAGGAGCGTCTTGACACATGTCAACTCTGGGTCTGACTGAGGGCCTCCATGAGAGAAGCCCAAGCAAGACGTGCCCCGAGGAGAGTCTTGCCACATGTCAACACTCGGTCTGACAGAGGGCATCCAGGAGAGAGGCCCAAGCAATACGCGCCCCGAGGAGCGTCTTGCCACATGTCACCACTGGGTCTGACTGAGCGCCTCCAGGAGAGAGGCCCAACCAAGACGCGCCCTGAGGAGCGTCTTGCCACATGCCAACACTGGGTCTGACAGAGGGCCTCCAGGAGAGAGGCCCAACCAAGACGCGCCCCGAGGAGTGTCTTGCCACATGTCACCACTGGGTCTGACTGAGCGCCTCCAGGAGAGAGGCCCAAGCAAGACGCGCCCCGAGGAGCGTCTTGTCACATGTCAACACTGGGTCTTACTGAGCGCCTCCAGGAGAGAGGCCCAAGCAAGACGCGCCCAAAGGAGCGTCTTGCAACATGTCAACAATGGGTCTGACTGAGGGCCTCCAGGAGAGAAGCCCAAGCAACACGCGGCCCGAGGAGCGTCTTGCCACATGTCAGCACTCGGTCTGACTGAGCGCCTCCAGGAGAGAGGCCAAAGCAAGACGCGCCCCGAGGAGCGTCTTGCCACATGTCAACAATGGGTATGACTGAGGGCCTCCAGGAGAGAAGCCCAAGCAAGATGTGCCCCGAAGAGCGTCTTGACACATGTCAACACTGGGTCTGACAGAGGGCCTCCAGGAGAGAGGCCAAAGCAAGACGCGCCCCGAGGAGCGTCTTGACACATGTCAACACTGGGTCTGATTGAGGGCCTTCTGGAGAGAGGCCCAAGCAAGACGCGTCCCGAGGAGCGTCTTGCCACATGTCAACAATGGTTCTTACTGAGGGCCTCCAGGAGAGAAGCCCAAGCAAGACGCGCCCCGAGGAGCTTCTTGCCACATGTCAACAATGGGTATGACTGAGCGCCTCCAGGAGAGAGGCCAAAGCAAGACTTCCCCCGAGGAGCGTCTTGACACATGTCAACACTGGGTCTGACAGAGAGCCTCCATGAGAGAGGCCCAAGCAAGACGCGCCCCGAGGAGTGTCTTGCCAAATGTCAACACTGGGTCTGACAGAGCGCCTCAGGGAGAGCTCTCCTGGAGGCCCTCTGTCAGACCCAGTGTTGACATGTGGCAAGACGCTCCTCCGGGCGCATCTTGCTTTGGCCTCTCTCCTGCAGACCCTCAGTAAGACCCATTGTTGACATGTGGCAAGATGCTCCTCGGGGCGCGTCTTGCTTGTGCCTTTCTCCAGAAGGCCCTCAATCAGACCCAGTGTTGACATGTGGCAAGACGCTCCTCGGGGCGCATCTTGCTTGGGCCTCTCTCCTTGAGGCGCTCAGTCAGACTGAGTAGTGACATGTGGCCTGACGCTCCGCGGGGCGCGTCTTGCTTGGGCTTCTCTCCTGGAGGCGCTCAGTCAGACCCAGTGTTGACATGTGGCAAGACGCTCCTCGGGGCACGTCTTGCTTGGGCCTCTCTCCTGGAGGCGCTCAGTCAGACCGAGTAGTGACATGTGGCAAGACGCTCCTCGGGGCGCGTCTTGCTTGGACCTCTCTCCTGGAGGCGCTCAGTTAGACCGAGTAGTGACAGGTCGCAAGACGCTCCTCGGGGCGCGTCTTGCTTGGGCCTCTCTCCTGGAGGCGCTCAGTCAGACCGAGTGCTGACATAAGGCAAGACGCTCCTCGGGGCGTGTCTTGCTGGGGCCTCTCTCCTGGAGGCGCTCAATCAGACCGAGTAGTGACATGTCGCAAGACGCTCCTCGGGGCGCGTATTGCTTGGGCTTCTTTCCTGGAGGCCCTCAGTCAGACCCATTGTTGACATGTGGCAAGACGCTCCTCGGGGCGCATCTTGCTTGGGCCTCTCTCCTGGAGGCGCTCAGTCAGAACCAGATGTGACATGTGGCAAGACGCTCCATGGGGCGCGTCTTGCTTCGGCCTCTCTCCTGGATGCCCTCTGTCAGACCCAGTGTTGACATGTGGCAAGACGCTCCTCCGGGCGCATCTTGCTTTGGCCTCTCTCCTGCAGACCCTCAGTAAGACCCATTGTTGACATGTGGCAAGACGCTCCTCGGGGCGCGTCTTGCTTGTGCCTTTCTCCAGAAGGCCCTCAATCAGACCCAGTGTTGACATGTGGCAAGACGCTCCTCGGGGCGCATCTTGCTTGGGCCTCTCTCCTGGAGGCGCTCAGTCAGACTGAGTAGTGACATGTGGCCTGACGCTCCTCGGGGCGCGTCTTGCTTGGGCCTCTCTCCTGGAGGCGCTCAGTCAGACCCAGTGTTGACATGTGGCAAGACGCTCCTCGGGGCACGTCTTGCTTGGGCCTCTCTCCTGGAGGCGCTCAGTCAGACCGAGTAGTGACATGTGGCAAGACGCTCCTCGGGGCGCGTCTTGCTTGGACCTCTCTCCTGGAGGCGCTCAGTCAGACCGAGTGCTGACATAAGGCAAGACGCTCCTCGGGGCGTGTCTTGCTGGGGCCTCTCTCCTGGAGGCGCTCAATCAGACCCAGTGGTGACACGTGGCAAGACGCTCCTCGGGGCGCGTCTTGCTTGGGCCTCTCTCCTGGAGGCGCTCAGTCAGAGCCAGTGGTGACACGTGGCAAGACGCTCCTCGGGGCGCATCTTGCTTGGGCCTCTCTCCTGGAGGCACTCAGTCAGACCCAGTGTTGACACGTGGCAAGACATTCCTCGGGGCGCGTCTTGCTTGGGCCTCTCTCCTGGAGGCGCTCAGTCAGACCCAGTGTTGACATGTGGCAAGACACTCCTCGGGGCGCGTCTTGCTTGGGCCTCTCTCATGGAGTTCCTCTGTCAGACCCAGTGTTGACATGTGTCAAGACGCTCCTCGGGGCGCGTCTTGCTTTGGCCTCTCTCCTGGAGGCCCTCTGTCAGACCCAGTGCTGACATGTGGCAAGACGCTCCTCGGGCCGCGTGTTGCTTGGGCTTCTCTCCTGGAGGCCCTCAGTCAGACCCATTGTTGACATGTTGCAAGACGCTCCTTTGGGCGCGTCTTGCTTGGGCCTCTCTCCTGCAGGCGCTCAGTCAGACCGAGTGCTGACATGTGGAAAGATGCTCCTCGGGGCGCGTCTTGCTTGGGCTTCTCTCCTGGAGGCGCTCAGAAAGACCCAGTGTTGACATGTGACAAGACGCTCCTCGGGGCGCGTCTTGCTTGGGCCTCTCTCCTGGAGGCGCTCAGTCAGACCCAGTGGTGACATGTGGCAAGACACTCCTCGGGGCGCGTCCTGCTTGGGCCTCTCTCCTGGAGGCCCTTTTTCAGACCCAGTGTTGACATGTGTCAAGACGCTCCTCGGGGCGCGTCTTGCTTGGGCTTCTCTCCTGGACGCCCTCAGTCATACCCATTGTTGACATGTGGCAAGACACTCCTCGGGGCGCGTCTTGCTTTGGCCTCTCTCCTGGAGGCGCTCAGTCAGACCGAGTGCTGACATGTGGAAAGACGCTCCTCGGGCCGCGTGTTGCTTGGGCTTCTCTCCTGGAGGCCCTCAGTCAGACCCATTGTTGACATGTTGCAAGACGCTCCTTTGGGCGCGTCTTGCTTGGGCCTCTCTCCTGCAGGCGCTCAGTCAGACCGAGTGCTGACATGTGGAAAGAGGCTCCTCGGGGCGCGTCTTGCTTGGGCTTCTCTCCTGGAGGCACTCAGAAAGACCCAGTGTTGACATGTGACAAGACGCTCCTCGGGGCGCGTCTTGCTTGGGCCTCTTTCCTGGAGGCGCTCAGTCAGACCCAGTGGTGACATGTGGCAAGACACTCCTCGGGGTGCGTCTTGCTTGGGCCTCTCTCCTGGAGGCCCTCTGTCAGACCCAGTGTTGGCATGTGGCAAGACGTTCCTCAGGGCGCGTCTTGGTTGGGCTTCTCTCATGGAGGCCCTCAGTCAGACCCAGTGTTGACATGTGTCAAGACGCTCCTCGGGGCGTGTCTTGCTTGGGCCTCTCTCCTGGAGGCCCTCAGTCAGACCCATTGTTGACATGTGGCAAGACGCTCCTCGGGGCGCGTCTTGCTTGGACCTCTCTCCCTGAGGCGCTCAGTCAGACCGAGTAGTGACATGTGGCAAGACGCTCCTCGGGGCGCGTCTTGCTTGGACCTCTCTCCCTGAGGCGCTCTGTCAGACCCAGTGTTGACATTTGGCAAGACACTCCTCGGGGCGCGTCTTGCTTGGGCCTCTCTCATGGAGGCCCTCTGTCAGACCCAGTGTTGACATGTGTCAAGACGCTCCTCGGGGGAAGTCTTGCTTTGGCCTCTCTCCTGGAGGCGCTCAGTCATACCCATTGTTGACATGTGGCAAGAAGCTCCTCGGGGCGCATCTTGCTTGGGCTTCTCTCCTGGAGGCCCTCAGTAAGAACCATTGTTGACATGTGGCAAGACGCTCCTCGGGACGCGTCTTGCTTGGGCCTCTCTCCAGAAGGCCCTCAATCAGACCCAGTGTTGACATGTGTCAAGACGCTCCTCGGGGCGCGTCTTGCTTTGGCCTCTCTCCTGGAGGCCCTCTGTCAGACCCAGTGTTGACATGTGTCAAGACGCTCCTCGGGGCGCATCTTGCTTGGGCTTCTCTCCTGGAGGCCCTCAGTCATACCCATTGTTGACATGTGGCAAGACGCTCCTCGGGGCGCGTCTTGCTTGGGCCTCTCTCCTGGAGGCGCTCAGTAAGACCCAGTGTTGACATGTGACAAGACGCTCCTCGGGGCGCGTCTTGCTTGGGCCTCTCTCCTGGAGGCGCTCAGTCAGACCCAGTGGTGACATGTGGCAAGACACTCCTCGGGGCGCGTCTTGGTTGGGCCTCTCTCCTGGAGGCCCTCTGTCAGACCCAGTGTTGGCATGTGGCAAGACGCTCCTCAGGGCGCGTCTTGGTTGGGCCTCTCTCCTGGAGGCGCTCAGTCAGACCCAGTGGTGACATGTGGCAAGACGCTCCTCGGGGCGCGTATTGCTTGGGCCTCTCTCCTGGATGCCCTCTGTCAGACCGAGTGTTGACATGTGGCAAGACTCTCCTCGGGGCGCGTCTTGCTTGGGCTTCTCTCATGGAGGCCCTCAGTCAGACCCAGTGTTGACATGTGTCAAGACGCTCCTCGGGGCATGTCTTGCTTGGGCCTCTCTCCTGGAGGCGCTCAGTCAGACCCAGTGTTGACATGTGGCAAGACGCTCCTGGGGGCGCGTCTTGCTTGGGCTTCTCTCCTGGAGGCCCTCAGTCAGACCCATTGTTGACATGTGGCAAGATGCTCCTCGGGGCACGTCTTGCTTGGGCTACTCTCCTAGATGCGCTCAAACAGACCGAGTAGTGACATGTGGCAAGACGCTCCTCGGGGCGCGTCTTGCTGGGACTTCTCTCATGGAGGCACTCAGTCAGACCCAGTGTTGACTTGTGGCAAGACGCTCCTCGGGGGGCGTCCTTTTTTGGCCTCTCTCCTGGAGGCGCTCAGTCAGACCGAGTGCTGACATGTGGCAAGAAGCTCCTCGGGGCGCGTCTTGCTTGGGCTTCTCTCCTGGAGGCCCTCAGTAAGAACCATTGTTGACATGTGGCAAGACGCTCCTCGGGGCGCGTCTTGCTTGGGCCTCTCTCCAGAAGGCCCTCAATCAGACCCAGTGTTGACACGTGGCAAGACGCTCCTCGGGGCGCGACTTGCTTGGGCCTCTCTCCTGGAGGCGCTTAGTCAGACTGAGTAGTGACACGTGGCCTGACGCTCCTCGGGGCGCGTGTTGCTTGGGCCTCTCTCCTGGAGGCGCTCAGTCAGACCAAGTGGTGACATGTGGCAAGACACTCCTCGGGGCGCGTCTTGCTTGGGCCTCTCTCCTGGAGGCCCTCTGTTAGACCCAGTGTTGACAAGTGGCAAGACACTCCTCGGGGCGCGTCTTGCTTGGGCCTCTCTCATGGAGGCCCTCTGTCAGACCCAGTGTTGACATGTGTCAAGACGCTCCTCGGGGCGCGTCTTGCTTTGGCCTCTCTCCTGGAGGCGCTCAGTCAGACCGAGTGCTGAGTACTGTGGCAAGAAGCTCCTCGGGGCGCGTCTTGCTTGGGCTTCTCTCCTGGAGGCCCTCAGTAAGACCCATTGTTGACATGTGGCAAGACGCGCCTTGGGGCGCTTCTTGCTTGGGCCTCTCTCCTGGAGGCGCTCAGTCAGACTGAGTAGTGACATGTGGCCTGACGCTCCTCGGGGCGCGTGTTGCTTGGGCCTCTCTCCTGGAGGCGCTCAGTAAGACCAAGTGGTGACATGTGGCAAGACGCTCCTCGGGGCGCGTCTTGCTTGGGCCTCTCTCCAGAAGGCCCTCAATCAGACCCAGTGTTGACACGTGGTAAGACGCTCCTCGGGGCGCGTCTTGCTTGGGCCTCTCTCCTGGAGGCGCTCAGTCAGACTGAGTAGTGACATGTGGCCTGACGCTCCTAGGGGCGCGTGTTGCTTGGGCCTCTCTCCTGGAGGCGCTCAGTCAGACCAAGTGGTGACATGTGTCAAGACGCTCCTCGGGGCGCGTCTTGCTTGGGCCTCTCTCCTGGAGGCCCTCTGTCAGACCCAGTGTTGACATGTGGCAAGACGCTCCTCCGGGCGCGTCTTGCTTGGGCCTCTCTCCTGGAGGCCCTCAGTCAGACACATTGTTGACATGTGGCAAGACACTCCTCGGGGCGCGTCTTGGTTGGGCCTCTTTCCTGGAGGCGCTCATTCAGACCCAGTGGTGACATGTGGCAAGATGCTCCTCGGGGCGCGTATTGCTTGGGCCACTCTCCTGAATGCCCTCTGTCAGACCGAGTGTTGACATGTGGCAAGACTCTCCTCGGGGCGCGTCTTGCTTGGGCTTCTCTCATGGAGGCCCTCAGTCCGACCCAGTGTTGACATGTGTCAAGACGCTCCTCGGGGCGTGTCTTGCTTGGGCCTCTCTCCTGGAGGCGCTCAGTCAGACCCAGTGCTGACATGTGGCAAGACGCTCCTCGGGGCGCGTCTTACTTGGGCCTCTCTCCTGGAGGCGCTCAGTTAGACCGAGTAGTGACATGTGGCAAGACGCTCCTCGGGGCGCGTCTTGCTTGGGCCTCTCTCCTGGAGGCGCTCAGTCAGACCGAGTGCTGACATAAGGCAAGACGCTCCTCGGGGCGCGTCTTGCTGGGGCCTCTCTCCTGGAGGTGCTCAATCAGACCCAGTGATGACAAGTGGCAAGACGCTCCTCTGGGCGCGTCTTGCTTGGGCCTCTCTCCTGGAGGAGCTCAGTCAGACCCAGTGGTGACACGTGGCAAGACGCTCCTCTGGGCGCATCTTGCTTGGGCCTCTCTCCTGGAGGCGCTAAGTCAGACCCAGAGTTGACACGTGGCAAGACGCTCCTCGGGGCGCGTCTTGCTTGGGCCTCTCTCCTGGAGGCGCTCAGTCAGACACAGTGTTGACATGTGGCAAGACACTCCTCGGGGCGTGTCTTGCTTGGGCTTCTCTCCTGGAGGCCCTCAGTAAGACCCATTGTTGACATGTGGAAAGAAGCTCCTCGGGGCGCGTCTTGCTTTGTCTTCTCTCCTGGAGGCCCTCAGTCAGACCCATTGTTGACATGTGGCTAGATGCTCCTCGGGGCGCGTATTGCTTGGGCCTCTCTCCTGGATGCCCTCTGTCAGACCCAGTGTTGACATGTGGCAAGACACTCCTCGGGGCGCGTCTTGCTTGGGCTTCTCTCATGGAGGCCCTCAGTCAGACCCAGTGTTGACATGTGTCAAGAAGCTCCTCGGGGCGTGTCTTGCTTGGGCCTCTCTCCTGGAGGCGCTCAGTCAGACCCAGTGTTGACATGTGGCAAGACGCTCCTCGGGGCGCGTCTTGCTTGGGCCTCTCTCCTGGAGGCGCTCAGTCAGACCGAGTGCTGACATAAGGCAAGACGCTCCTCGGGGCGTGTCTTGCTGGGGCCTCTCTCCTGGAGGCGCTCAATCAGACCGAGTAGTGACATGTCGCAAGACGCTCCTCGGGGCGCGTATTGCTTGGGCTTCTTTCCTGGAGGCCCTCAGTCAGACCCATTGTTGACATGTGGCAAGACGCTCCTCGGGGCGCATCTTGCTTGGGCCTCTCTCCTGGAGGCGCTCAGTCAGAACCAGATGTGACATGTGGCAAGACGCTCCATGGGGCGCGTCTTGCTTCGGCCTCTCTCCTGGATGCCCTCTGTCAGACCCAGTGTTGACATGTGGCAAGACGCTCCTCCGGGCGCATCTTGCTTTGGCCTCTCTCCTGCAGACCCTCAGTAAGACCCATTGTTGACATGTGGCAAGACGCTCCTCGGGGCGCGTCTTGCTTGTGCCTTTCTCCAGAAGGCCCTCAATCAGACCCAGTGTTGACATGTGGCAAGACGCTCCTCGGGGCGCATCTTGCTTGGGCCTCTCTCCTGGAGGCGCTCAGTCAGACTGAGTAGTGACATGTGGCCTGACGCTCCTCGGGGCGCGTCTTGCTTGGGCCTCTCTCCTGGAGGCGCTCAGTCAGACCCAGTGTTGACATGTGGCAAGACGCTCCTCGGGGCACGTCTTGCTTGGGCCTCTCTCCTGGAGGCGCTCAGTCAGACCGAGTAGTGACATGTGGCAAGACGCTCCTCGGGGCGCGTCTTGCTTGGACCTCTCTCCTGGAGGCGCTCAGTCAGACCGAGTGCTGACATAAGGCAAGACGCTCCTCGGGGCGTGTCTTGCTGGGGCCTCTCTCCTGGAGGCGCTCAATCAGACCCAGTGGTGACACGTGGCAAGACGCTCCTCGGGGCGCGTCTTGCTTGGGCCTCTCTCCTGGAGGCGCTCAGTCAGAGCCAGTGGTGACACGTGGCAAGACGCTCCTCGGGGCGCATCTTGCTTGGGCCTCTCTCCTGGAGGCACTCAGTCAGACCCAGTGTTGACACGTGGCAAGACATTCCTCGGGGCGCGTCTTGCTTGGGCCTCTCTCCTGGAGGCGCTCAGTCAGACCCAGTGTTGACATGTGGCAAGACACTCCTCGGGGCGCGTCTTGCTTGGGCCTCTCTCATGGAGTTCCTCTGTCAGACCCAGTGTTGACATGTGTCAAGACGCTCCTCGGGGCGCGTCTTGCTTTGGCCTCTCTCCTGGAGGCCCTCTGTCAGACCCAGTGCTGACATGTGGCAAGACGCTCCTCGGGCCGCGTGTTGCTTGGGCTTCTCTCCTGGAGGCCCTCAGTCAGACCCATTGTTGACATGTTGCAAGACGCTCCTTTGGGCGCGTCTTGCTTGGGCCTCTCTCCTGCAGGCGCTCAGTCAGACCGAGTGCTGACATGTGGAAAGATGCTCCTCGGGGCGCGTCTTGCTTGGGCTTCTCTCCTGGAGGCGCTCAGAAAGACCCAGTGTTGACATGTGACAAGACGCTCCTCGGGGCGCGTCTTGCTTGGGCCTCTCTCCTGGAGGCGCTCAGTCAGACCCAGTGGTGACATGTGGCAAGACACTCCTCGGGGCGCGTCCTGCTTGGGCCTCTCTCCTGGAGGCCCTTTTTCAGACCCAGTGTTGACATGTGTCAAGACGCTCCTCGGGGCGCGTCTTGCTTGGGCTTCTCTCCTGGACGCCCTCAGTCATACCCATTGTTGACATGTGGCAAGACACTCCTCGGGGCGCGTCTTGCTTTGGCCTCTCTCCTGGAGGCGCTCAGTCAGACCGAGTGCTGACATGTGGCAAGACGCTCCTCGGGCCGCGTGTTGCTTGGGCTTCTCTCCTGGAGGCCCTCAGTCAGACCCATTGTTGACATGTTGCAAGACGCTCCTTTGGGCGCGTCTTGCTTGGGCCTCTCTCCTGCAGGCGCTCAGTCAGACCGAGTGCTGACATGTGGAAAGACGCTCCTCGGGGCGCGTCTTGCTTGGGCTTCTCTCCTGGAGGCACTCAGAAAGACCCAGTGTTGACATGTGACAAGACGCTCCTCGGGGCGCGTCTTGCTTGGGCCTCTTTCCTGGAGGCGCTCAGTCAGACCCAGTGGTGACATGTGGCAAGACACTCCTCGGGGTGCGTCTTGCTTGGGCCTCTCTCCTGGAGGCCCTCTGTCAGACCCAGTGTTGGCATGTGGCAAGACGTTCCTCAGGGCGCGTCTTGGTTGGGCTTCTCTCATGGAGGCCCTCAGTCAGACCCAGTGTTGACATGTGTCAAGACGCTCCTCGGGGCGTGTCTTGCTTGGGCCTCTCTCCTGGAGGCCCTCAGTCAGACCCATTGTTGACATGTGGCAAGACGCTCCTCGGGGCGCGTCTTGCTTGGACCTCTCTCCCTGAGGCGCTCAGTCAGACCGAGTAGTGACATGTGGCAAGACGCTCCTCGGGGCGCGTCTTGCTTGGACCTCTCTCCCTGAGGCGCTCTGTCAGACCCAGTGTTGACATTTGGCAAGACACTCCTCGGGGCGCGTCTTGCTTGGGCCTCTCTCATGGAGGCCCTCTGTCAGACCCAGTGTTGACATGTGTCAAGACGCTCCTCGGGGGAAGTCTTGCTTTGGCCTCTCTCCTGGAGGCGCTCAGTCATACCCATTGTTGACATGTGGCAAGAAGCTCCTCGGGGCGCATCTTGCTTGGGCTTCTCTCCTGGAGGCCCTCAGTAAGAACCATTGTTGACATGTGGCAAGACGCTCCTCGGGACGCGTCTTGCTTGGGCCTCTCTCCAGAAGGCCCTCAATCAGACCCAGTGTTGACATGTGTCAAGACGCTCCTCGGGGCGCGTCTTGCTTTGGCCTCTCTCCTGGAGGCCCTCTGTCAGACCCAGTGTTGACATGTGTCAAGACGCTCCTCGGGGCGCATCTTGCTTGGGCTTCTCTCCAGGAGGCCCTCAGTCATACCCATTGTTGACATGTGGCAAGACGCTCCTCGGGGCGCGTCTTGCTTGGGCCTCTCTCCTGGAGGCGCTCAGTAAGACCCAGTGTTGACATGTGACAAGACGCTCCTCGGGGCGCGTCTTGCTTGGGCCTCTCTCCTGGAGGCGCTCAGTCAGACCCAGTGGTGACATGTGGCAAGACACTCCTCGGGGCGCGTCTAGGTTGGGCCTCTCTCCTGGAGGCCCTCTGTCAGACCCAGTGTTGGCATGTGGCAAGACGCTCCTCAGGGCGCGTCTTGGTTGGGCCTCTCTCCTGGAGGCGCTCAGTCAGACCGAGTGTTGACATGTGGCAAGACTCTCCTCGGGGCGCGTCTTGCTTGGGCTTCTCTCATGGAGGCCCTCAGTCAGACCCAGTGTTGACATGTGTCAAGACGCTCCTCGGGGCATGTCTTGCTTGGGCCTCTCTCCTGGAGGCGCTCAGTCAGACCCAGTGTTGACATGTGGCAAGACGCTCCTGGGGGCGCGTCTTGCTTGGGCTTCTCTCCTGGAGGCCCTCAGTCAGACCCATTGTTGACATGTGGCAAGATGCTCCTCGGGGCACGTCTTGCTTGGGCTACTCTCCTAGATGCGCTCAAACAGACCGAGTAGTGACATGTGGCAAGACGCTCCTCGGGGCGCGTCTTGCTGGGGCTTCTCTCATGGAGGCACTCAGTCAGACCCAGTGTTGACTTGTGGCAAGACGCTCCTCGGGGGGCGTCCTTTTTTGGCCTCTCTCCTGGAGGCGCTCAGTCAGACCGAGTGCTGACATGTGGCAAGAAGCTCCTCGGGGCGCGTCTTGCTTGGGCTTCTCTCCTGGAGGCCCTCAGTAAGAACCATTGTTGACATGTGGCAAGACGCTCCTCGGGGCGCGTCTTGCTTGGGCCTCTCTCCAGAAGGCCCTCAATCAGACCCAGTGTTGACACGTGGCAAGACGCTCCTCGGGGCGCGACTTGCTTGGGCCTCTCTCCTGGAGGCGCTTAGTCAGACTGAGTAGTGACACGTGGCCTGACGCTCCTCGGGGCGCGTGTTGCTTGGGCCTCTCTCCTGGAGGCGCTCAGTCAGACCAAGTGGTGACATGTGGCAAGACACTCCTCGGGGCGCGTCTTGCTTGGGCCTCTCTCCTGGAGGCCCTCTGTTAGACCCAGTGTTGACAAGTGGCAAGACACTCCTCGGGGCGCGTCTTGCTTGGGCCTCTCTCATGGAGGCCCTCTGTCAGACCCAGTGTTGACATGTGTCAAGACGCTCCTCGGGGCGCGTCTTGCTTTGGCCTCTCTCCTGGAGGCGCTCAGTCAGACCGAGTGCTGAGTACTGTGGCAAGAAGCTCCTCGGGGCGCGTCTTGCTTGGGCTTCTCTCCTGGAGGCCCTCAGTAAGACCCATTGTTGACATGTGGCAAGACGCGCCTTGGGGCGCTTCTTGCTTGGGCCTCTCTCCTGGAGGCGCTCAGTCAGACTGAGTAGTGACATGTGGCCTGACGCTCCTCGGGGCGCGTGTTGCTTGGGCCTCTCTCCTGGAGGCGCTCAGTAAGACCAAGTGGTGACATGTGGCAAGACGCTCCTCGGGGCGCGTCTTGCTTGGGCCTCTCTCCAGAAGGCCCTCAATCAGACCCAGTGTTGACACGTGGTAAGACGCTCCTCGGGGCGCGTCTTGCTTGGGCCTCTCTCCTGGAGGCGCTCAGTCAGACTGAGTAGTGACATGTGGCCTGACGCTCCTAGGGGCGCGTGTTGCTTGGGCCTCTCTCCTGGAGGCGCTCAGTCAGACCAAGTGGTGACATGTGTCAAGACGCTCCTCGGGGCGCGTCTTGCTTGGGCCTCTCTCCTGGAGGCCCTCTGTCAGACCCAGTGTTGACATGTGGCAAGACGCTCCTCCGGGCGCGTCTTGCTTGGGCCTCTCTCCTGGAGGCCCTCAGTCAGACACATTGTTGACATGTGGCAAGACACTCCTCGGGGCGCGTCTTGGTTGGGCCTCTTTCCTGGAGGCGCTCATTCAGACCCAGTGGTGACATGTGGCAAGATGCTCCTCGGGGCGCGTATTGCTTGGGCCACTCTCCTGAATGCCCTCTGTCAGACCGAGTGTTGACATGTGGCAAGACTCTCCTCGGGGCGCGTCTTGCTTGGGCTTCTCTCATGGAGGCCCTCAGTCCGACCCAGTGTTGACATGTGTCAAGACGCTCCTCGGGGCGTGTCTTGCTTGGGCCTCTCTCCTGGAGGCGCTCAGTCAGACCCAGTGCTGACATGTGGCAAGACGCTCCTCGGGGCGCGTCTTACTTGGGCCTCTCTCCTGGAGGCGCTCAGTTAGACCGAGTAGTGACATGTGGCAAGACGCTCCTCGGGGCGCGTCTTGCTTGGGCCTCTCTCCTGGAGGCGCTCAGTCAGACCGAGTGCTGACATAAGGCAAGACGCTCCTCGGGGCGCGTCTTGCTGGGGCCTCTCTCCTGGAGGTGCTCAATCAGACCCAGTGATGACAAGTGGCAAGACGCTCCTCTGGGCGCGTCTTGCTTGGGCCTCTCTCCTGGAGGAGCTCAGTCAGACCCAGTGGTGACACGTGGCAAGACGCTCCTCTGGGCGCATCTTGCTTGGGCCTCTCTCCTGGAGGCGCTAAGTCAGACCCAGAGTTGACACGTGGCAAGACGCTCCTCGGGGCGCGTCTTGCTTGGGCCTCTCTCCTGGAGGCGCTCAGTCAGACACAGTGTTGACATGTGGCAAGACACTCCTCGGGGCGTGTCTTGCTTGGGCTTCTCTCCTGGAGGCCCTCAGTAAGACCCATTGTTGACATGTGGAAAGAAGCTCCTCGGGGCGCGTCTTGCTTTGTCTTCTCTCCTGGAGGCCCTCAGTCAGACCCATTGTTGACATGTGGCTAGATGCTCCTCGGGGCGCGTATTGCTTGGGCCTCTCTCCTGGATGCCCTCTGTCAGACCCAGTGTTGACATGTCGCAAGACACTCCTCGGGGCGCGTCTTGCTTGGGCTTCTCTCATGGAGGCCCTCAGTCAGACCCAGTGTTGACATGTGTCAAGAAGCTCCTCGGGGCGTGTCTTGCTTGGGCCTCTCTCCTGGAGGCGCTCAGTCAGACCCAGTGTTGACATGTGGCAAGACGCTCCTCGGGGCACATCTTGCTTGGGCCTCTCTCCTGGAGGCGCTCAGTCAGACCGAGTAGTGCCATGTGGCAAGACGCTCCTCGAGGCCCATCTTGCTGGGGCCTCTCTCCTGGAGGCGCTCAGTCAGACCCAGTGTTTACATGTGTCAAGACGCTCCTCGGGCGTTTCTTGCTTGCGCCTCTCTCCTGGAGGCGCTCAGTCAGACCCAGAGGTGACATGTGGCAAGACGCTCCTCGGGGCGCATCTTGCTTGGGCTTCTCTCCTGGAGGCCCTCAGTCAGACCCAGTGTTGACATGTGGCAAGACGCTCGTCGGGGCGCGTCTTATTTGGGCCTCTCTCCTGGAGGCCCTCAGTCAGACCCAGTGTTGTCATGTGGCAAGACGCTCCTCGGGGCGCGTCTTGCTTGGGCTTCTCTCCTGGAGGCCCTCAGTCAGACCCATTGTTGACATGTGGCAAGACGCTCCTCGGGGCACGTCTTGCTTTGGCCTCTCTCCTGGAGGCGCTCAGTCAGACCAAGTAGTGACATGTGGAAAGACGCTCCTCGGGGCGCTTCTTGCTTGGGCCTCTCTCCTGGAGGCGCTCAGTCAGACCGAGTGCTGACATAAGGCAAGACGCTCCTCGGGGCGCGTCTTGCTGGGGCCTCTCTCCTGGAGGTGCTCAATCAGACCCAGTGGTGACATGTGGCAAGACGCTCCTCGGGGCGCGTCTTGCTTGGGCCTCTCTCCTGGAGGCGCTCAATTAGACCCAGTGTTGACATGTGGCAAGACGCTCCTCGGGGCGCTTCTTGCTTGGGCCTCTCTCCTGGAGGCGCTCAGTCAGACCGAGTGCTGACATGAGGCACGACGCTCCTCGGGGCGCGTCTTGCTGGGGCCTCTCTCCTGGAGGCGCTTAGTCAGACCCAGTGTTGACATGTGTCAAGACGCTCCTCGGGGGTTCCTTGCTTGCGCCTCTCTCCTGGAGGCGCTCAGTCAGACCCAGAGGTGACATGTGGCAAGACGCTCCTCGGGCCTCTCTCCTGGAGGCGCTCAGTCAGACCCAGTGTTGACATGTGGCAAGACGCTCCTCTGGGCGCATCTTGCTTGGGCTTCTCTCCTGGAGGCCCTCAGTCAGACCCAGTGTTGACATGTGGCAAGACGCTCCTCGGGGCGCGTCTTATTAGGGCCTCTCTCCTGGAGGCCCTCAGTCAGACCCAGTGTTGACATGTGGCAAGACGCTCCTCGGGGCGCGTCTTGCTTGGGCTTCTCTCCTGGAGGCCCTCAGTCAGACCCATTGTTGACATGTGGCAAGACGCTCCTCGGGGCACGTCTTGCTTGGGCCTCTCTCCTGGAGGCGCTCAGTCAGACCAAGTAGTGACATGTGGCAAGACGCTCCTCGGGGCGCGTCTTGCTTGGGCCTCTCTCCTGGAGGCGCTCAGTCAGACCGAGTGCTGACATAAGGCAAGACGCTCCTCGGGGCGCGTCTTGCTTGGGCCTCTCTCCTGGAGGAGCTCAGTCAGACGCAGTGGTGACACGTGGCAAGACGCTCCTCAGGGCGCATCTTTTCTTGGGCCTCTCTCCTGGAGGCGGTAAGTCAGACCCAGTGTTGATATGTGACAAGACGCTCCTCGGGGCGCGTCTTGCTTGGGCCTCTCTCCTGGAGGCCCTCTGTCAGACCCAGTGTTGACATGTGGCAAGACGCTCCTCGGGGCGCGTCTTGCTTGGGCCTCTCTCCTGGAGGCGCTCAGTCAGACCAAGTGTTGACATGTGGCAAGACGCTCCTCGGGGCACGTCTTGCTTGGGCCTCTCTCCTGGAGGCCCTCTGTCAGACCCTTCGTTGACATGTGGCAAGACGCTCCTCGGGGCGCGTCTTGCTTGGCCCTCTCTCCTGGAGGCGCTCAGTCAGACCGAGTGCTGACATGTGGCAAGACGCTCCTCGGGGCGCATCTTGCTTGGGCTTCTCTCCTGGAGGCCCTCAGTCAGACCCATTGTTGACATGCGGCAAGACGCTCCTCGGGGCGCTTCTTGCTTGGGCCTCTCTCCTGGAGGCGCTCAGTCAGACCGAGTGCTGACATGTGGCAAGACGCTCCTCGGAGCACGTCTTGCTGGGGCTTCTCTTCTGGAGGCGCTCAGTCAGACCCAGTGTTGACATGTGACAAGACGCTCCTCGGGGCGCGTCTTGCTTGGGCCTCTCTCCTGGAGGCGCTCAGTCAGACCCAGAGGTGACATGTGGCAAGACGCTCCTCGGGGCGCGTCTTGCTTGGGCCTCTCTCCTGGAGGCCCTCTGTCAGACTCAGTGTTGACATGTGGTAAGGACACGATCACGCCGACCCTATTGTTGGAGAACCTGCTGAGTTCGTCGAACAAGTAGACGCCGGATTGGGCGCGGGCACGCGCTTGTTTTAGAGGCGTTTTCGCGCAGCCTCTACCCTGCACGACTGCTCGTGGCCGCACTAGCTATATTTATCTTTATTTGTTTCACACACACACACACACACACACACACACACACACACACACACACACACACACACACACACACACACACACACACACACACACACACACACACACACACACACACACACAGGCCCTTGCGTGCAAACCCCGGTCAGGCCTGCAGTGTACACATCAGTGACATGATGTTCTTTCACAGAACTGAGGTTGTTCATTACTAAATGACTTTTACAGGAATATTGTTATTATACTATTCAACAGGTTGATCATAATAATGTGTATTAAACCCACAACCTAGCACTGAGGACAGAGGGACTTTATTTAAATTAGTACTTAATGGAAACGATACATAATGATACATAAGAGCCATGTCATACATTCAGCCTAGGAATAGTAGAATTGTGCACTATTAAAAATATACACATCAATTGCTCGAATCCCATTGTTGCAAAGTAAAACTCTAATAAAACTCTAGTCTGACATCAACAGAGAAGACTTAGTGTATGTACTACAAATACAGCATTAGGATTTCGAGTGGACCGTGCACCTTGTGAACCATCAGAGGCTTATGACGCAATATATCTTCCAGTTGCTATTAGACAAGTTATCACAATTACGTTGATTAATAAATCCAGTGATGTAGCGACTGCAGCCAGCGCAGTCGCGCAACTCGTGTCGGTGTTATCTCTCGATACTTTCATTCGTATCCGAGCGTATGCAGAATCTACGGATCTGGTGAAGTTGCTTGTCACTAGCTTGCGCACATTTGATATGGCACTTTGCGCGTGACTCACACAACCTGCAGTGGCGACCGTCGCGTTCGTGCAAAGTTTTTCCGATATATCGCTCGCAACATCGTTTGTCATTTGCTGTACACTGCGCACACTGGCCGCGAGGTCGCGGAGAGGGTCTTCGTTACGAGTTGTGTAATATCCGCTGACTTGCCGATTCAATTCTGGTGGCGCTGACCCAAACGAGAACGCTTTTAAGGCGCATGTCGTGGTAACTCTGGTAGCACCGTGGTTGACGAGGACGATCATCTTTAGCAATAGTTCATCTCGAAGCGCAACGATGGTGAGGGCGACGGGTTGGCCGGTTCCGCCTTCAGGCCACTCGGTTGCCGCTAGATTGCCCAATGCCACACACGCAGACGAACCCTGTACACACTCAATGACCCGTGTGCGATCGTTGATTTCTGCTAGTACGTTTGCTAGTTCTACGTGCTTCCACGGATCGGGCGTGGGCACGCGCTTGTTTTAGAGGCGTTTTCGCGCAGCCTCTACCCTGCACGACCGCTCGTGGCCGCACTAGCTATATTTATCTTTATTTGTTTCACACACACACACACACACACACACACACACACACACACACACACACACACACACACACACACACACACACACACACACACACACACACACACATACACACACACACACACACACACACACACACACACACACACACAGGCCCTTGCGTGCAAACCCCGGTCAGGCCTGCAGTGTACACATCAGAGACATGATGTTCTTTCACAGAACTGAGGTTGTTCATTACTAAATGACTTTTACAGGAATATTGTTATTATACTATTCAACAGGTTGATCATAATAATGTGTATTAAACCCACAACCTAGCACTGAGGACAGAGGGACCTTATTTAAATTAGTACTTAATGGAAACGATACATAATGATACATACGAGCCATGTCATACATTCAGCCTAGGAATAGTAGCATTGTGCACTATTAAAAATATACACATCAATTGCTCGAATCCCATTGTTGCAAAGTCAAACTCTAATAAAACTCTAGTCTGACATCAACAGAGAAGACTTAGTGTATGTACTACAAATACAGCATTAGGATTTCGAGTGGACCGTGCACCTTGTGAACCATCAGAGGCTTATGACGCAATATATCTTCCAGTTGCTATTAGACAAGTTATCACAATTACGTTGATTAATAAATCCAGTGTTGTAGCGACTGCAGCCAGCGCCGTCGCGCAACTCGTGTCGGTGTTATCTCTCGATACTTTCATTCGTATCCGAGCGTATGCAGAATCTACGGATCTGGTGAAGTTGCTTGTCACTAGCTTGCGCACATTTGATATGGCACTTTGCGCGTGACTCACACAACCTGCAGTGGCGACCGTCGCGTCAGTGCAAAGTTTTTCCGATATATCGCTCGCAACATCGTTTGTCATTTGCTGTACACTGCGCACACTGGCCGCGAGGTCGCGGAGAGGGTCTTCGTTACGAGTTGTGTAATATCCGCTGACTTGCCGATTCAATTCTGGTGGCGCTGACCCAAACGAGAACGCTTTTAAGGCGCATGTCGTGGTAACTCTGGTAGCACCGTGGTTGACGAGGACGATCATCTTTAGCAATAGTTCATCTCGAAGCGCAACGATGGTGAGGGCGACGGGTTGGCCGGTTCCGCCTTCAGGCCACTCGGTTGCCGCTAGATTGCCCAAGGCCACACACGCAGACCAACCCTGTACACACTCAATGACCCGTGTGCGATCGTTGATTTCTGCTAGTACGTTTGCTAGTTCTACGTGCTTCCACGGATCGGGCGTGGGCACGCGCTTGTTTTAGAGGCGTTTTCGCGCAGCCTCTACCCTGCACGACCGCTCGTGGCCGCACTAGCTATATTTATCTTTATTTGTTTCACACACACACACACACACACACACACACACACACACACACACACACACACACACACACACACACACACACACACACACACACACACACACACACACACACACATACACAGGCCCTTGCGTGCAAACCCCGGTCAGGCCTGCAGTGTACATATCAGAGACATGATGTTCTTTCACAGAACTGAGGTTGTTCATTACTAAATGACTTTTACAGGAATATTGTTATTATACTATTCAACAGGTTGATCATAATAATGTGTATTTAACCCACAACCTAGCACTGAGGACAGAGGGACTTTATTTAAATTAGTACTTAATGGAAACGATACATAATGATAAATAAGAGCCATGTCATACATCCAGCCTAGGAATAGTAGCATTGTGCACTATTAAAAATATACACATCAATTGCTCGAATCCCATTGTTGCAAAGTAAAACTCTAATAAAACTCTAGTCTGACATCAACAGAGAAGACTTAGTGTATGTACTACAAATACAGCATTAGGATTTCGAGTGGACCGTGCACCTTGTGAACCATCAGAGGCTTATGACGCAACATATCTTCCAGTTGCTATTAGACAAGTTATAATTCTCGACCATTTTTCGGAACTGGTTTCTTGGATCCGTGAGTAAATGCCAAATGAGATGATAGTCCTTAAGTAAGTTCCTGGCGATCCCATGTCACGCTCTTGCCCATCAGCCGGTGAACGCTGAGACGGAACTCGATGAGAGCGATGTATTTTTTAAGTGCTCCGAATGTACTTCTAACAAGCGTGCGATTCACTTCGTGAGTAAACCGCAGCTGCAGCTGATTCAAACAGTCGAGCCAACTTTCTACATCACAATATTCGTTTTGTAGTTAGTCGAGTTACCTTTTGTGTGGCGCATGCACGGGTCGTTAGCGTCCAGCTCCCAGCTTAGAGAGTCCTGTATTGACACAGACGTCAATACATCTCGATGTCATGCAACACACAAAGTCTGTCGCATACAGGTGGGTTAACACATGTACGATACCTTTTTTGTGGCGCATGCACGGGTCGTTAGCGTCCAGCTCCCGGCTTATAGAGAGTCCTGTATTGACACAGACGTCAATACATCTCGATGTCATGCAACACACAAAGTCTGTCGCATACAGGTGGGTTAACACACATGTATGATGTGTGCAATGGCGCGCCCGTTTACAATGGGACACGACGATGATCATTGTTAACCAAACTCTTGTTTCTCACGACAGGTGGTAGCATTGTCTCCTGCTCCTGGTCTTCGTGCACAGAGGGTGTTGTAATGTGCTCGTCATAGTCGCGATCGTTGTCACTCGAATCCGTTGTTCTCACGACAGGTGGTAGCGTTGTCTCCTGCATGTTGTCTTCGCGTGCGGCAAGCGTTGTGCTGTGCTCGTTATAATGGTTGTCTTCGTACAAAGGGGGTGTTGAATACTCCTTCGCGAGTAGTCTAGGAGGTGGTGTGATGGGACGTATCTCAGAGGCGTTATGTGAGCGTACCACCATGGCCTGAGCAACTGCGACTACTGAGAGTACACCAAGTACAGACAGCGAGATCATTTTTTTTCTTGGGTGTTGTATGTGTGGGTACAGCCGCTTTAATGGCAGTGAGAGCAAGTGGGCAAATGTATTTATAGGTCACTAGCAGAAACTAAGGCACATGGTCAGAGTGTAATCGTAACCACCGTAGCTCTTGTCATAATTTAATATACATAGAAATCAGAAACGGGCATGTCAGGACAGACATCGCGAGTGATAATGCGGCTAGAATCTGTGTGCGCTTGAGAGCACCTTGTTGTTCTACTGTGGTGCCAACGCCGCCGGGTCTGTAAATGTCATCGACCTTCTTTATATACGCATACGCTAAAGACCGTATATTCTCTATGGATTTGAACACGTCCTTTGTTTCGCGTAACGCTTGAGCTGTCTCGAGCGTGATGTTGTGAGTGTACGCCAGTGTTTCACGTGCACCGAGGTCCGAAAGGGCGTGCGCTACAACTATTAACCTTGGTTTGGGAGTGTGGCGAAACGCTCGCTCCGCTGTAATGGGCGGATGCAATGTTATCACCTGGTACGTTTCGTTAGTCGGGTCGTAACACACCGGTCCGTCACATGGACCGTCACATTGTATGGGGCACAGTAAGGACAACACGCCGCCGACCGTGACTTCGCACTCGACCGCGGTGGTGTTATCGATTTGCAAAGGATCACATACGCCTCTCCAGTCGCAATGAGGCACATTGTAGTCGACGCGACCGTCGGTCACCATAGCTTTCGTCAGCCAACACACTCGATTGCCCTTTGAAACATCGGCGATCAACATGAGCGTAGAGGTCGCCGTCGCTTTACTGTACGCCAGGATATCCGTGTGTGAGTGCACGCTCGATGTCGATTGACAACCGGTCATGTCAGACCTGATCAGACCTTCCGAACACATGACCATTAGTTGTTGTGCGGCCGAGAGTATCGTGATCATACCGTTGAGATGTGTAGAAAGCGCGTACACGCCAGCCTTCCACGTTTCCAAAGTTTCCAGCAGTCTAGAGGGACTTGTCTTAGCGCGCACGGCTGTGCTGAATTTGCGTTGGGT
Organism: Nothobranchius furzeri; assembly: GCF_043380555.1. Lineage (NCBI taxonomy): Eukaryota > Metazoa > Chordata > Actinopteri > Cyprinodontiformes > Nothobranchiidae > Nothobranchius > Nothobranchius furzeri. The sequence goes on along the minus strand of NC_091755.1, from coordinate 14,789,634 downwards.
AGACACAACGGCTTCGACCTCGCTTAGGATCTGTGGGCTCATGTACTCGTGGTAGGCCAAGACCTGTATAGTCGAGCGCGGTGACGCCACGAACACTTGACCCGGTTTTGTTGTGGCGATATGCGTGTCCAGTAACGCGGCAAAGTCTGCGTGTCTAGGTTGTATTGATTTTACAGCTCGCTCATACCCCAACAGTACGGTCCGTAGAAGTTCCTTCACTTGTTTCCATGCGCTCGTGGAACACAGGACATCGCAACCTCTGTGATACTCAAGTAAAGCGTCACACACCAGCTGCTTGCACGTTGGAAATACAATCGGTAGTAACTTCTTACTCCACTCTATGTTGAACTCGGATAGTATGTATATGGGCGGTTGCGGCGGTTTGCGCATTTTCTATCTACCCTCCGCTAATATGCCTCTGTGGTAAGTCTCCTGAGATGGTGCGGTTGGAACTTGCAAGAGTGCACTATCGACGGTCGGCGTTTCCATTTCGTCAACTGTGCCATTTTCAGCCGCTGGCAAACGGCTGTCGACGGTCGATGCGAGACACCAACATAACGTTAGACCGCGACCCTCATGCCAGTTTTCTGTAGTACTGGTTGTAGTTTCTGGTGCACACTCGATACGCCATTACGATCACAATTGCGTTGATTAATAAATCCAGTGTTGTAGCGACTGCAGCCAGCGCCGTCGCGCAACTCGTGTCGGTGTTATCTCTCGATACTTTCATTCGTATCCGAGCGTATGCAGAATCTACGGATCTGGTGAAGTTGCCTGTCACTAGCTTGCGCACGTTTGATATGGCACTTTGCGCGAGACTCACACAACCTGCAGTGGCGACCGTTGAGTCAGTGCAAAGTTTTTCCGATATATCGCTCGCAACATCGTTTGTCATTTGCTGTACACTGCGCACACTGGCCGCGACGTCGCGGAGAGGGTCTTCGTTACGAGTTGTGTAATATCCGCTGACTTGTCGATTCAATTCTGGTGGCGCTGACCCAAACGAGAACGCTTTTAAGGCGCTTGTCGTGGTAACTCTGGTAGCGCCGTGGTTGACGAGGACGATCATCTTTAGCAATAGTTCATCTCGAAGCGCAACGATGGTGAGGGCGACGGGTTGGCCGGTTCCGCCTTCAGGCCACTCGGTTGCCGCTAGATTGCCCAATGCCACACACGCAGACGAACCCTGTACACACTCAATGACCCGTGTGCGATCGTTGATTTCTGCTAGTATGTTTGCTAGTTCTACGTGCTTCCACGGATCGGGCGTGGGCACGCGCTTGTTTTAGAGGCGTTTTCGCGCAGCCTCTACCCTGCACGACCGCTCGTGGCCGCACTAGCTATATTTATCTTTATTTGTTTCACACACACACACACACACACACACACACACACACACACACACACACACACACACACACACACACACACACACACACACACACACAGGCCCTTGCGTGCAAACCCTGGTCAGGCCTGCAGTGTACACATCAGAGACATGATGTTCTTTCACAGAACTGAGGTTGTTCATTACTAAATGACTTTTACAGGAATATTGTTATTATACTATTCAACAGGTTGATCATAATAATGTGTATTAAACCCACAACCTAGCACTGAGGACAGAGGGACTTTATTTAAATTAGTACTTAATGGAAACGATACATAATGATACATATGAGCCATGTCATACATTCAGCCTAGGAATAGGCTATTAAAAATATACACATCAATTGCTCGAATCCCATTGTTGCAAAGTAAAACTCTAATAAAACTCTAGTCTGACATCAACAGAGAAGACTTAGTGTATGTACTACAAATACAGCATTAGGATTTCGAGTGGACCGTGCACCTTGTGAACCATCAGAGGCTTATGACGCAACATATCTTCCAGTTGCTATTAGACAAGTTATAATTCTCGACCATTTTTCGGAACTGGTTTCTTGGGTCCGTGAGTAAATACCAAATGAGATGATAGTCCTTAAGTAAGTTCCTGGCGATCCCATGTCACGCTCTTGCCCATCAGCCGGTGAACGCTGAGACAGAACTCGATGAGAGCGATGTATTTTTTAAGTGCTCCGAATGTACTTCTAACAAGCGTGCGATTCACTTCGTGAGTAAACCGCAGCTGCAGCTGATTCAAACAGTCGAGCCAACTTTCTACATCACAATATTTGTTTTGTAGTTAGTCGAGTTACCTTTTGTGTGGCGCATGCACGGGTCGTTAGCGTCCAGCTCCCAGCTTAGAGAGTCCTGTATTGACACAGACGTCAATACATCTCGATGTCATGCAACACACAAAGTCTGTCGCATACAGGTGGGTTAACACATGTACGATACCTTTTGTGTGGCGCATGCATGGGTCGTTAGCGTCCAGCTCCCAGCTTATAGAGAGTCCTGTATTGACACAGATGTCAATACATCTCGATGTCATGCAACACACAAAGTCTGTCGCATACAGGTGGGTTAACACACATGTACGATGTTTGCAATGGCGCGCCCGTTTACAATGGGACACGACGATGGGACACGACGATGATCATTGTTAACCAAACTCTTGTTTCTCACGACAGGTGGTAGCGTTGTCTCCTGCACCTGGTCTTCGTGCACAAAGGGTCTTGTAATGTGCTCGTCATAGTCGCGATCGTTGTCACTCGAATCCGTTGTTCTCACAACAGGTGGTAGCGTTGTCTCCTGCATGTTGTCTTCGCGTGCGGCAAGCGTTGTGCTGTGCTCGTTATAATGGTTGCTTCGTACAAAGGGGGTGTTGAATACTCCTTCGCGAGTAGTCTAGGAGGTGGTGTGATGGGACGTATCTCAGAGGCGTTATGTGAGCGTACCATCATGGCCTGAGCAACTGCGACTACTGAGAGTACACCCAGTACAAACAGCGAGAGCTTTTTTTTTCTTGGGTGTTGTACGTGCGGGTACTGCCGCTTTAATGGCAGTGAGAGCAAGTGGTCAAATGTATTTATAGGTCACTAGCAGAAACTAAGGCACGTGGTCAGAGTGTAATCGTAACCACCGTAGCTCTTGTCATAATTTAATATACATAGAAATCAGAAACGGGCATGTCAGGACAGACATCGCGAGTGATAATGCCGCCAGTATCTGTGTGCGCTTGAGAGCACCTTGTTGTTCTACTGTGGTGCCCACGCCGCCGGGTCTGTAAATGTCATCGACCTTCTTTATATACGCATACGCTAAAGACCGTATATTCTCTATGGATTTGAACACGTCCTTTGTTTCGCGTAACGCTTGAGCTGTCTCGAGCGTGATGTTGTGAGGCTACGCCAGTGTTTCGCGTGCACCGAGGTCCGAAAGGGCGTGCGCTACAACTATTAACCTTGGTTTGGGAGTGTGGCGAAACGCTCGCTCCGCTGTAATGGGCAGATGCAAAGTTATCACCTGGTACGTTTCGTTAGTCGGGTTGTAACACACCGGTCCGTGACACGGACCGTAACGACCCGTGCATGCGTATGCGCTTGGACCTTTCTCCTGGAGGCGCTCAGTTAGACCGAGTAGTGACATGTGTCAAGACGCTCCTCGGGGCGCGTCTTGCTTGGGCCTCTCTCCTGGAGGCGCTCAGTCAGACCCAGTGTTCACATGTGGCAAGACTCTCCTCGGGGCACGTCTTGCTTGGGCCTCTCTCCTGGAGGCGCTCAGTCAGACCCAGTGTTGACATGTGGCAAAATGCTCCTCGGGGCGCGTCTTGCTTGGGCCTCTCTCCTGGAGGTTCTCAGTCAGACCCAGTGTTGACATGTGGCAAGACGCTCCTCGGGGCGCGTCTTGCTTGGGCCTCTCTCCTGGAGGCGCTCAGTCAGACCCAGGGTTGACATGTGGCAAGACGCTCCTCGGGGCGCGTCTTGCTTGGGCCTCTCTCCTGGAGGCGCTCAGTCAGACCCAGGGTTGACATGTGGCAAGACGCTCCTCGGGGCACGTCTTGCTTGGGCCTCTCTCATGGAGGCGCTCAGTCAGACCGAGTGCTGACATGTGGCAAGACGATCCTCGGGGCGCGTCTTGCTTGGGCTTCTCTCCTGGAGGCCCTCAGTCAGACCCATTGTTGACATGTGGCAAGACGCTCCTCGGGGCGCGTCTTGCTTGGGCCTCTCTCCAGAAGGCCCTCAATCAGACCCAGTGTTGACACGTGGCAAGACGCTCCTCGGGGCGCTTCTTGCTTGGGCCTTTCTCCTGGAGGCGCTCAGTCAGACCCAGTGGTGACATGTGGCAAGACGCTCCTCGGGGCGCGTATTGCTTGGGCCTCTCTCCTGAATGCCCTCTGTCAGACCCAGTGTTGACATGTGGCAAGACGCTCCTCGGGGCGCGTCTTGCTTGGCCCTCTCTCCTGGAGGCGCTCAGTCAGACCGAGTGCTGACATGTGGCAAGACGCTCCTCGGGGCGCCTCTTGCTTGGGATTCTCTCCTGGAGGCCCTCAGTCAGACCCATTGTTGACATGTGGCAAGACGCTCCTCGGGGCGCATCTTGCTTGGGCCTCTCTCCTGGAGGCGCTCAGTCAGACCGAGTGCTGACATGTGGCAAGACGCTCCTCGGGGCACGTCTTGCTGGGGCTTCTCTCCTGGAGGCGCTCAGTCAGACCCAGTGCTGACATGTGGCAAGACGCTCCTCGGGGCGCGTCTTGCTTGGGCTTCTCTCCTGGAGGCCCTCAGTCAGACCCATTGTTCACATGTGGCAAGATGCTCCTCGGGGCGCATCTTGCTTGGGCCTCTCCCCTTGAGGCCCTCTGTCAGACCCAGTGTTGACATGTGGCAAAACGCTCCTCCAGGCGCGTCTTGCTTGGGCCTCTCTCCTGGAGGCGCTCAGTCAGACCCAGTGTTGACATGTGGCAAGACATTCCTTGGGGCGCGTCTTGCTTGGGCCTCTCTCCTGGGGAGGCGATCAGTCAGACCCAGTGTTGACATTTGTCAAGACGCTCCTCGGGCGTTTCTTGCTTGGGCCTCTCTCCTGGAGGCGCTCAGTCAGACCCAGTGTTGACATGTGACAAGACGCTCCTCGGGGCGCGTCTTGCTTGGGCCTCTCTCCTGGAGGTGCTCAGTCAGACCCAGAGGTGACATGTGGCAAGACGCTCCTTGGGGCGCGTCTTGCTTGAGCCTCTCTCCTGGAGAAGCGCAGTCAGACCCAGTGTTGACATGTGGCAAGACGCTCCTCGGGGCGCGTCTTGCTTGGGCCTCTCTCCTGGAGGCGCTCAGTCAGACCTAGTGCTGACATGTGGCAAGACGCTCCTCGGGGCGCGTCTTGCTTGGGCTTCTCTCCTGGAGGCCCTCAGTCAGACCCTTCGTTGACATGTGGCAAGACGCTCCTCGGGGCGCGTCTTGCTTGGCCCTCTCTCCTGGAGGCGCTCAGTCAGACCGAGTGCTGACATGTGGCAAGACGCTCCTCGGGGCGCCTCTTGCTTGGGATTCTCTCCTGGAGGCCCTCAGTCAGAACCATTGTTGACATGTGGCAAGACGCTCCTCGGGGCGCATCTTGCTTGGGCCTCTCTCCTGGAGGCGCTCAGTCAGACCGAGTGCTGACATGTGGCAAGACGCTCCTCGGGGCACGTCTTGCTGGGGCTTCTCTCCTGGAGGCGCTCAGTCAGACCCAGTGTTGACATGTGACAAGACGCTCCTCGGGGCGCGTCTTGCTTGGGCCTCTCTCCTGGAGGCGCTCAGTCAGACCCAGAGGTGACATGTGGCAAGACGCTCCTCGGGGCGCGTCTTGCTTGGGCCTCTCTCCTGGAGGCCCTCTGTCAGACCCAGTGTTGACATGTGGCAAGACGCTCCTCGGGGCGCGTCTTGCTTGGGCCTCTCTCCTGGAGGCGCTCAGTCAGACCCAGTGTTGACATGTGGCAAGACGCTCCTCGGGGCGCGTCTTGCTTGGGCCTCTCTCCTGGAGGCGCTCAGTCTGTCCTAGTGCTGACATGTGGCAAGACGCTCCTCGGGGCGCGTCTTGCTTGGGCCTCTCTCCTGGAGGCGCTCAGTCAGACCCAGTGTTGACATGTGGCAAGACGCTCCTCGGGGCGCGTCTTGCTTGGGCCTCTCTCCTGGAGGCGCTCAGTCAGTCCTAGTGCTGACATGTGGCAAGACGCTCCTCGGGGCGCGTCTTGCTTGGGCTTCTCTCCTGGAGGCCCTCAGTGAGACCCTTCGTTGACATGTGGCAAGACGCTCCTCGGGGCGCGTCTTGCTTGGCCCTCTCTCCTGGAGGCGCTCAGTCAGACCGAGTGCTGACATGTGGCAAGACGCTCTCTCGGGCCGCCTCTTGCTTGGGATTCTCTCCTGGAGGCCCTCAGTCTGAACGATTGTTGACATGTGGCAAGATGCTCCTCGGGGCGCATCTTGCTTGGGCCTCTCTCCTGGAGGCGCTCAGTCAGACCGAGTGCTGACATGTGGCAAGACGCTCCTCGGGGCACGTCTTGCTGGGGCTTCTCTCCTGGAGGCGCTCAGTCAGACCCAGTGTTGACATGTGACAAGACTTTCCTCGGGGCGCGTCTTGCTTGGGCCTCTCTCCTGGAGGCGCTCAGTCAGACCCAGAGGTGACATGTGGCAAGACGCTCCTCGGGGCACGTCTTGCTGGGGCTTCTCTCCTGGAGGCGCTCAGTCAGACCCAGTGTTGACATGTGACAAGACTTTCCTCGGGGCGCGTCTTGCTTGGGCCTCTCTCCTGGAGGCGCTCAGTCAGACCCAGAGGTGACATGTGGCAAGACGCTCCTCGGGGCGCGTCTTGCTTGGGCCTCTCTCCTGGAGGCCCTCTGTCAGACCCATTGTTGACATGTGGCAAGACGCTCCTCGGGGCGCGTCTTGCTTGGGCCTCTCTCCAGAAGGCCCTCAATCAGACCCAGTGTTGACACGTGGCAAGACGCTCCTCGGGGCGCTTCTTGCTTGGGCCTTTCTCCTGGAGGCGCTCAGTCAGACCCAGTGGTGACATGTGGCAAGACGCTCCTCGGGGCGCGTCTTGCTTGGGCCTCTCTCCTGGATGCCCTCTGTCAGACCCAGTGTTGACATGTGGCAAGACTCTCCTCGGGGCGCTTCTTGCTTGGGCTTCTCTCATGGAGGCCCTCAGTCAGACCCAGTGTTGACATGTGGCAAGACGCTCCTCGGGGCGCTTCTTGCTTGGGCTTCTCTCCTGGAGGCCCTCAGTCAGACCCATTGTTGACATGTGGCAAGACGCTCCTCGGGGCACGTCTTGCTTGGGCCTCTCTCCTGGAGGCGCTCAGTCAGACCGAGTAGTGACATGTGACAAGACGCTCCTCGGGGCGCGTCTTGCTTGGGCCTCTCTCCTGGAGGCGCTCAGTCAGACCCAGTGTTGACATGTGGCAAAATGCTCCTCGGGGCGCGTCTTGCTTGGGCCTCTCTCCTGGAGGTTCTCAGTCAGACCCAGTGTTGACATGTGGCAAGATGCTCCTCGGGGCGCGTCTTGCTGGGGCTTTTCTCATGGAGGCACTCAGTCAGACCCAGTGTTGACATGTGGCAAGACGCTCCTCGGGGCACGTCTTGCTTGGGCCTCTCTCCTGGAGGCGCTCAGTCAGACCCAGAGGAGACATGTGTCAAGATGCTCCTCGGGGCGCGTCTTGCTTGGGCCTCTCTCCTGGAGGCGCTCAGTCAGACCGAGTGCTGACATGTGGCAAGACGCTCCTCCGGGCTCGTCTTGCTTGGGCCTCTCTCCTGGAGGCGCTCAGTAAGACCCAGTGTTCACATGTGGCAAGACGCTCCTCGGGGCGCGTCTTGCTTGGGCCTCTCTCCTGGAGGCGCTCAGTCAGACCCAGGGTTGACATGTGGCAAGACGCTCCTCGGGGCACGTCTTGCTTGGGCCTCTCTCATGGAGGCGCTCAGTCAGACCGAGTGCTGACATGTGGCAAGACGATCCTCGGGGCGCGTCTTGCTTGGGCTTCTCTCCTGGAGGCCCTCAGTCAGACCCATTGTTGACATGTGGCAAGACGCTCCTCGGGGCGCGTCTTGCTTGGGCCTCTCTCCAGAAGGCCCTCAATCAGACCCAGTGTTGACACGTGGCAAGACGCTCCTCGGGGCGCTTCTTGCTTGGGCCTTTCTCCTGGAGGCGCTCAGTCAGACCCAGTGGTGACATGTGGCAAGACGCTCCTCGGGGCGCGTATTGCTTGGGCCTCTCTCCTGAATGCCCTCTGTCAGACCCAGTGTTGACATGTGGCAAGACGCTCCTCGGGGCGCGTCTTGCTTGGCCCTCTCTCCTGGAGGCGCTCAGTCAGACCGAGTGCTGACATGTGGCAAGACGCTCCTCGGGGCGCCTCTTGCTTGGGATTCTCTCCTGGAGGCCCTCAGTCAGACCCATTGTTGACATGTGGCAAGACGCTCCTCGGGGCGCATCTTGCTTGGGCCTCTCTCCTGGAGGCGCTCAGTCAGACCGAGTGCTGACATGTGGCAAGACGCTCCTCGGGGCACGTCTTGCTGGGGCTTCTCTCCTGGAGGCGCTCAGTCAGACCCAGTGCTGACATGTGGCAAGACGCTCCTCGGGGCGCGTCTTGCTTGGGCTTCTCTCCTGGAGGCCCTCAGTCAGACCCATTGTTCACATGTGGCAAGATGCTCCTCGGGGCGCATCTTGCTTGGGCCTCTCCCCTTGAGGCCCTCTGTCAGACCCAGTGTTGACATGTGGCAAAACGCTCCTCCAGGCGCGTCTTGCTTGGGCCTCTCTCCTGGAGGCGCTCAGTCAGACCCAGTGTTGACATGTGGCAAGACATTCCTTGGGGCGCGTCTTGCTTGGGCCTCTCTCCTGGGGAGGCGATCAGTCAGACCCAGTGTTGACATGTGTCAAGACGCTCCTCGGGCGTTTCTTGCTTGGGCCTCTCTCCTGGAGGCGCTCAGTCAGACCCAGTGTTGACATGTGACAAGACGCTCCTCGGGGCGCGTCTTGCTTAGGCCTCTCTCCTGGAGGTGCTCAGTCAGACCCAGAGGTGACATGTGGCAAGACGCTCCTTGGGGCGCGTCTTGCTTGAGCCTCTCTCCTGGAGAAGCGCAGTCAGACCCAGTGTTGACATGTGGCAAGACGCTCCTCGGGGCGCGTCTTGCTTGGGCCTCTCTCCTGGAGGCGCTCAGTCAGACCTAGTGCTGACATGTGGCAAGACGCTCCTCGGGGCGCGTCTTGCTTGGGCTTCTCTCCTGGAGGCCCTCAGTCAGACCCTTCGTTGACATGTGGCAAGACGCTCCTCGGGGCGCGTCTTGCTTGGCCCTCTCTCCTGGAGGCGCTCAGTCAGACCGAGTGCTGACATGTGGCAAGACGCTCCTCGGGGCGCCTCTTGCTTGGGATTCTCTCCTGGAGGCCCTCAGTCAGAACCATTGTTGACATGTGGCAAGACGCTCCTCGGGGCGCATCTTGCTTGGGCCTCTCTCCTGGAGGCGCTCAGTCAGACCGAGTGCTGACATGTGGCAAGACGCTCCTCGGGGCACGTCTTGCTGGGGCTTCTCTCCTGGAGGCGCTCAGTCAGACCTAGTGTTGACATGTGACAAGACGCTCCTCGGGGCGCGTCTTGCTTGGGCCTCTCTCCTGGAGGCGCTCAGTCAGACCCAGAGGTGACATGTGGCAAGACGCTCCTCGGGGCGCGTCTTGCTTGGGCCTCTCTCCTGGAGGCCCTCTGTCAGACCCAGTGTTGACATGTGGCAAGACGCTCCTCGGGGCGCGTCTTGCTTGGGCCTCTCTCCTGGAGGCGCTCAGTCAGACCCAGTGTTGACATGAGGCAAGACGCTCCTCGGGGCGCGTCTTGCTTGGGCCTCTCTCCTGGAGGCGCTCAGTCAGTCCTAGTGCTGACATGTGGCAAGACGCTCCTCGGGGCGCGTCTTGCTTGGGCCTCTCTCCTGGAGGCGCTCAGTCAGACCCAGTGTTGACATGTGGCAAGACGCTCCTCGGGGCGCGTCTTGCTTGGGCCTCTCTCCTGGAGGCGCTCAGTCAGTCCTAGTGCTGACATGTGGCAAGACGCTCCTCGGGGCGCGTCTTGCTTGGGCCTCTCTCCTGGAGGCGCTCAGTCAGACCCAGTGTTGACATGTGGCAAGACACTCCTCGGGGCGCGTCTTGCTTGGCCCTCTCTCCTGGAGGCGCTCAGTCAGACCGAGTGCTGACATGTGGCAAGACGCTCTCTCGGGCCGCCTCTTGCTTGGGATTCTCTCCTGGAGGCCCTCAGTCAGAACGATTGTTGACATGTGGCAAGATGCTCCTCGGGGCGCATCTTGCTTGGGCCTCTCTCCTGGAGGCGCTCAGTCAGACCGAGTGCTGACATGTGGCAAGACGCTCCTCGGGGCGCGTCTTGCTTGGGCCTCTCTCCTGGAGGCGCTCAGTCAGACCTAGTGCTGACATGTGGCAAGACGCTCCTCGGGGCGCGTCTTGCTTGGGCTTCTCTCCTGGAGGCCCTCAGTCAGACCCTTCGTTGACATGTGGCAAGACGCTCCTCGGGGCGCGTCTTGCTTGGGCCTCTCTCATGGAGGCGCTCAGTCAGACCGAGTGCTGACATGTGGCAAGACGATCCTCGGGGCGCGTCTTGCTTGGGCTTCTCTCCTGGAGGCCCTCAGTCAGACCCATTGTTGACATGTGGCAAGACGCTCCTCGAGGCGCGTCTTGCTTGGGCCTCTCTCCAGAAGGCCCTCAATCAGACCCAGTGTTGACACGTGGCAAGACGCTCCTCGGGGCGCTTCTTGCTTGGGCCTTTCTCCTGGAGGCGCTCAGTCAGACCCAGTGGTGACATGTGGCAAGACGCTCCTCGGGGCGCGTATTGCTTGGGCCTCTCTCCTGAATGCCCTCTGTCAGACCCAGTGTTGACATGTGGCAAGACGCTCCTCGGGGCGCGTCTTGCTTGGCCCTCTCTCCTGGAGGCGCTCAGTCAGACCGAGTGCTGACATGTGGCAAGACGCTCCTCGGGGCGCCTCTTGCTTGGGATTCTCTCCTGGAGGCCCTCAGTCAGACCCATTGTTGACATGTGGCAAGACGCTCCTCGGGGCGCATCTTGCTTGGGCCTCTCTCCTGGAGGCGCTCAGTCAGACCGAGTGCTGACATGTGGCAAGACGCTCCTCGGGGCACGTCTTGCTGGGGCTTCTCTCCTGGAGGCGCTCAGTCAGACCCAGTGCTGACATGTGGCAAGACGCTCCTCGGGGCGCGTCTTGCTTGGGCTTCTCTCCTGGAGGCCCTCAGTCAGACCCATTGTTCACATGTGGCAAGATGCTCCTCGGGGCGCATCTTGCTTGGGCCTCTCCCCTTGAGGCCCTCTGTCAGACCCAGTGTTGACATGGGGCAAAACGCTCCTCCAGGCGCGTCTTGCTTGGGCCTCTCTCCTGGAGGCGCTCAGTCAGACTCAGTGTTGACATGTGGCAAGACATTCCTTGGGGCGCGTCTTGCTTGGGCCTCTCTCCTGGGGAGGCGATCAGTCAGACCCAGTGTTGACATGTGTCAAGACGCTCCTCGGGCGTTTCTTGCTTGGGCCTCTCTCCTGGAGGCGCTCAGTCAGACCCAGTGTTGACATGTGACAAGACGCTCCTCGGGGCGCGTCTTGCTTAGGCCTCTCTCCTGGAGGTGCTCAGTCAGACCCAGAGGTGACATGTGGCAAGACGCTCCTTGGGGCGCGTCTTGCTTGAGCCTCTCTCCTGGAGAAGCGCAGTCAGACCCAGTGTTGACATGTGGCAAGACGCTCCTCGGGGCGCGTCTTGCTTGGGCCTCTCTCCTGGAGGCGCTCAGTCAGACCTAGTGCTGACATGTGGCAAGACGCTCCTCGGGGCGCGTCTTGCTTGGGCTTCTCTCCTGGAGGCCCTCAGTCAGACCCTTCGTTGACATGTGGCAAGACGCTCCTCGGGGCGCGTCTTGCTTGGCCCTCTCTCCTGGAGGCGCTCAGTCAGACCGAGTGCTGACATGTGGCAAGACGCTCCTCGGGGCGCCTCTTGCTTGGGATTCTCTCCTGGAGGCCCTCAGTCAGAACCATTGTTGACATGTGGCAAGACGCTCCTCGGGGCGCATCTTGCTTGGGCCTCTCTCCTGGAGGCGCTCAGTCAGACCGAGTGCTGACATGTGGCAAGACGCTCCTCGGGGCACGTCTTGCTGGGGCTTCTCTCCTGGAGGCGCTCAGTCAGACCCAGTGTTGACATGTGACAAGACGCTCCTCGGGGCGCGTCTTGCTTGGGCCTCTCTCCTGGAGGCGCTCAGTCAGACCCAGAGGTGACATGTGGCAAGACGCTCCTCGGGGCGCGTCTTGCTTGGGCCTCTCTCCTGGAGGCCCTCTGTCAGACCCAGTGTTGACATGTGGCAAGACGCTCCTCGGGGCGCGTCTTGCTTGGGCCTCTCTCCTGGAGGCGCTCAGTCAGACCCAGTGTTGACATGTGGCAAGACGCTCCTCGGGGCGCGTCTTGCTTGGGCCTCTCTCCTGGAGGCGCTCAGTCAGTCCTAGTGCTGACATGTGGCAAGACGCTCCTCGGGGCGCGTCTTGCTTGGGCCTCTCTCCTGGAGGCGCTCAGTCAGACCCAGTGTTGACATGTGGCAAGACGCTCCTCGGGGCGCGTCTTGCTTGGGCCTCTCTCCTGGAGGCGCTCAGTCAGTCCTAGTGCTGACATGTGGCAAGACGCTCCTCGGGGCGCGTCTTGCTTGGGCCTCTCTCCTGGAGGCGCTCAGTCAGACCCAGTGTTGACATGTGGCAAGACACTCCTCGGGGCGCGTCTTGCTTGGGCCTCTCTCCTGGAGGCGCTCAGTCAGACCTAGTGCTGACATGTGGCAAGACGCTCCTCGGGGCGCGTCTTGCTTGGGCTTCTCTCCTGGAGGCCCTCAGTCAGACCCTTCGTTGACATGTGGCAAGACGCTCCTCGGGGCGCGTCTTGCTTGGCCCTCTCTCCTGGAGGCGCTCAGTCAGACCGAGTGCTGACATGTGGCAAGACGCTCTCTCGGGCCGCCTCTTGCTTGGGATTCTCTCCTGGAGGCCCTCAGTCAGAACGATTGTTGACATGTGGCAAGATGCTCCTCGGGGCGCATCTTGCTTGGGCCTCTCTCCTGGAGGCGCTCAGTCAGACCGAGTGCTGACATGTGGCAAGACGCTCCTCGGGGCACGTCTTGCTGGGGCTTCTCTCCTGGAGGCGCTCAGTCAGACCCAGTGTTGACATGTGACAAGACTTTCCTCGGGGCGCGTCTTGCTTGGGCCTCTCTCCTGGAGGCGCTCAGTCAGACCCAGAGGTGACATGTGGCAAGACGCTCCTCGGGGCACGTCTTGCTGGGGCTTCTCTCCTGGAGGCGCTCAGTCAGACCCAGTGTTGACATGTGACAAGACTTTCCTCGGGGCGCTTCTTGCTTGGGCCTCTCTCCTGGAGGCGCTCAGTCAGACCCAGAGGTGACATGTGGCAAGACGCTCCTCGGGGCGCGTCTTGCTTGGGCCTCTCTCCTGGAGGCCCTCTGTCAGAACCAGTGTTGACATGTGGCAAGACGCTCCTCGGGGCGCGTCTTGCTTGGGCCTCTCTCCTGGAGGCGCTCAGTCAGACCCAGTGTTGACATGTGGCAAGACGCTCCTCGGGGCGCGTCTTGCTTGGGCCTCTCTCCTGGAGGCGCTCAGTCAGTCCTAGTGCTGACATGTGGCAAGACGCTCCTCGGAGCGCGTCTTGCTTGGGCTTCTCTCCTGGAGGCCCTCTGTCAGACCCTTCGTTGACATGTGGCAAGACGCTCCTCGGGGCGCGTCTTGCTTGGGCTTCTCTCCTGGAGGCCCTCAGTCAGACCCATTGTTGACATGTGGCAAGACGCTCCTCGGGGCGCTTCTTGCTTGGGCCTCTCTCCTGGAGGCGCTCAGTCAGACCGAGTGCTGACATGTGGCAAGACGCTCCTCGGGGCGCATCTTGCTTGGGCTTCTCTCCTGGAGGCCCTCAGTCAGACCCATTGTTGACATGTGGCAAGACGCTCCTCGGGGCGCTTCTTGCTTGGGCCTCTCTCCTGGAGGCGCTCAGTCAGACCGAGTGCTGACATGTGGCAAGACGCTCCTCGGAGCACGTCTTGCTGGGGCTTCTCTCCTGGAGGCACTCAGTCAGACCCAGTGTTGACATGTGACAAGACGCTCCTCGGGGCGCGTCTTGCTTGGGCCTCTCTCCTGGAGGCGCTCAGTTGGACCCAGAGGTGACATGTGGCAAGACGCTCCTCGGGGCGCGTCTTGCTTGGGCCTCTCTCCTGGAGGCCCTCTGTCAGACCCAGTGTTGACATGTGGTAAGGACACGATCACGCCGACCCTATTGTTGGAGAACCTGCTGAGTTCGTCGAACAAGTAGACGCCGGATTGGGCGCGGGCACGCGCTTGTTTTAGAGGCGTTTTCGCGCAGCCTCTACCCTGCACGACCGCTCGTGGCCGCACTAGCTATATTTATCTTTATTTGTTTCACACACACACACACACACACACACACACACACACACACACACACACACACACACACACACACAGGCCCTTGCGTGCAAACCCCGGTCAGGCCTGCAGTGTACACATCAGAGACATGATGTTCTTTCACAGAACTGAGGTTGTTCATTACTAAATGACTTTTACAGGAATATTGTTATTATACTATTCAACAGGTTGATCATAATAATGTGTATTAAACCCACAACCTAGCACTGAGGACAGAGGGACTTTATTTAAATTAGTACTTAATGGAAACGATACATAATGATACATAAGAGCCATGTCATACATTCAGCCTAGGAATAGTAGCATTGTGCACTATTAAAAATATACACATCAATTGCTCGAATCCCATTGTTGCAAAGTAAAACTAATAAAACTCTAGTCTGACATCAACAGAGAAGACTTAGTGTATGTACTACAAATACAGCATTAGGATTTCGAGTGGACCGTGCACCTTGTGAACCATCAGAGGCTTATGACGCAACATATCTTCCAGTTGCTATTAGACAAGTTATAATTCTCGACCATTTATCGGAACTGGTTTCTTGGGTCCGTGAGTAAATGCCAAATGAGATGATAGTCCTTAAGTAAGTTCCTGGCGATCCCATGTCGATTGCGAAGTCACGGTCGACGGCGTGTTGTCCTTACTGTGCCCCATACAATATGACGGTCCGTGTCACGGACCGGTGTGTTACGACCCGACTAACGAAACATACCAGGTGATAACATTGCATCTGCCCATTACAGCGGAGCGAGCGTTTCGCCACACTCCCAAACCAAGGTTAATAGTTGTAGCGCATGCCCTTTCGGACCTCGGTGCACGCGAAACACTGGCGTACACTTACAACATCACGCTCGAGACAGCTCAAGCGTTACTCGAAACAAAGGACTTGTTCAAATCCATAGAGAATATACGGTCTTTAGCGTATGCGTATATAAAGAAGGTCGATGACATTTACAGACCCGGCGGCGTGGGCACCACAGTAGAACAACAAGGTGCTCTCAAGCGCACACAGATACTGGCCGCATTATCACTCGCGATGTCTATCCTGACATGCCCGTTTCTGATTTCTATATATATTAAATTATGACAAGAGCTACGGTGGTTACGATTACACTCTGACCACGTGCCTTAGTTTCTGCTAGTGACCTATAAATACATTTGACCACTTGCTCTCACTGCCATTAAAGCGGCTGTACCCACACGTACAACACCCAAGAAAAAAAATGATCTCGCTGTCTGTACTTGGTGTACTCTCAGTAGTCGCAGTTGCTCAGGCCATGGTGGTACGCTCACATAACGCCTCTGAGATACGTCCCATCACACCACCTCCTAGACTACTCGCGAAGGAGTATTCAACACCCCCTTTGTACGAAGACAACCATTATAACGAGCACAGCACAACGCTTGCCGCACGCGAAGACAACATGCAGGAGACAACGCTACCACCTGTCGTGAGAACAACGGATTCGAGTGACAACGATCGCGACTATGACGAGCACATTACAACACCCTCTGTGCACGAAGACCAGGAGCAGGAGACAATGCTACCACCTGTCGTGAGAAACAAGAGTTTGGTTAACAATGATCATCGTCGTGTCCCATTGTAAACGGGCGCGCCATTGCACACATCATACATGTGTGTTAACCCACCTGTATGCGACAGACTTTGTGTGTTGCATGACATCGAGATGTATTGACGTCTGTGTCAATACAGGACTCTCTATAAGCCGGGAGCTGGACGCTAACGACCCGTGCATGCGCCACACAAAAGGTATCGTACATGTGTTAACCCACCTGTATGCGACAGACTTTGTGTGTTGCATGACATCGAGATGTATTGACGTCTGTGTCAATACAGGACTCTCTAAGCTGGGAGCTGGACGCTAACGACCCGTGCATGCGCCACACAAAAGGTAACTCGACTAACTACAAAACGAATATTGTGATGTAGAAAGTTGGCTCGACTGTTTGAATCAGCTGCAGCTGCGGTTTACTCACGAAGTGAATCGCACGCTTGTTAGAAGTACATTCGGAGCACTTAAAAAATACATCGCTCTCATCGAGTTCCGTCTCAGCGTTCACCGGCTGATGGGCAAGAGCGTGACATGGGATCGCCAGGAACTTACTTAAGGACTATCATCTCATTTGGCATTTACTCACGGATCCAAGAAACCAGTTCCGAAAAATGGTCGAGAATTATAACTTGTCTAATAGCAACTGGAAGATATGTTGCGTCATAAGCCTCTGATGGTTCACAAGGTGCACGGTCCACTCGAAATCCTAATGCTGTATTTGTAGTACATACACTAAGTCTTCTCTGTTGATGTCAGACTAGAGTTTTATTAGAGTTTTACTTTGCAACAATGGGATTCGAGCAATTGATGTGTATATTTTTAATAGTGCACAATGCTACTATTCCTAGGCTGGATGTATGACATGGCTCTTATTTATCATTATGTATCGTTTCCATTAAGTACTAATTTAAATAAAGTCCCTCTGTCCTCAGTGCTAGGTTGTGGGTTAAATACACATTATTATGATCAACCTGTTGAATAGTATAATAACAATATTCCTGTAAAAGTCATTTAGTAATGAACAACCTCAGTTCTGTGAAAGAACATCATGTCTCTGATATGTACACTGCAGGCCTGACCGGGGTTTGCACGCAAGGGCCTGTGTATGTGTGTGTGTGTGTGTGTGTGTGTGTGTGTGTGTGTGTGTGTGTGTGTGTGTGTGTGTGTGTGTGTGTGTGTGTGTGTGTGTGTGTGTGTGTGTGAAACAAATAAAGATAAATATAGCTAGTGCGGCCACGAGCGGTCGTGCAGGGTAGAGGCTGCGCGAAAACGCCTCTAAAACAAGCGCGTGCCCACGCCCGATCCGTGGAAGCACGTAGAACTAGCAAACGTACTAGCAGAAATCAACGATCGCACACGGGTCATTGAGTGTGTACAGGGTTGGTCTGCGTGTGTGGCCTTGGGCAATCTAGCGGCAACCGAGTGGCCTGAAGGCGGAACCGGCCAACCCGTCGCCCTCACCATCGTTGCGCTTCGAGATGAACTATTGCTAAAGATGATCGTCCTCGTCAACCACGGTGCTACCAGAGTTACCACGACATGCGCCTTAAAAGCGTTCTCGTTTGGGTCAGCGCCACCAGAATTGAATCGGCAAGTCAGCGGATATTACACAACTCGTAACGAAGACCCTCTCCGCGACCTCGCGGCCAGTGTGCGCAGTGTACAGCAAATGACAAACGATGTTGCGAGCGATATATCGGAAAAACTTTGCACTGACGCGACGGTCGCCACTGCAGGTTGTGTGAGTCACGCGCAAAGTGCCATATCAAATGTGCGCAAGCTAGTGACAAGCAACTTCACCAGATCCGTAGATTCTGCATACGCTCGGATACGAATGAAAGTATCGAGAGATAACACCGACACGAGTTGCGCGACGGCGCTGGCTGCAGTCGCTACAACACTGGATTTATTAATCAACGTAATTGTGATAACTTGTCTAATAGCAACTGGAAGATATATTGCGTCATAAGCCTCTGATCGTTCACAAGGTGCACGGTCCACTCGAAATCCTAATGCTGTATTTGTAGTACATACACTAAGTCTTCTCTGTTGATGTCAGACTAGAGTTTTATTAGAGTTTGACTTTGCAACAATGGGATTCGAGCAATTGATGTGTATATTTTTAATAGTGCACAATGCTACTATTCCTAGGCTGAATGTATGACATGGCTCGTATGTATCATTATGTATCGTTTCCATTAAGTACTAATTTAAATAAGGTCCCTCTGTCCTCAGTGCTAGGTTGTGGGTTTAATACACATTATTATGATCAACCTGTTGAATAGTATAATAACAATATTCCTGTAAAAGTCATTTAGTAATTAACAACCTCAGTTCTGTGAAAGAACATCATGTCTCTGATGTGTACACTGCAGGCCTGACCGGGGTTTGCACGCAAGGGCCTGTGTGTGTGTGTGTGTGTGTGTGTGTGTGTGTGTGTGTGTGTGTATGTGTGTGTGTGTGTGTGTGTGTGTGTGTGTGTGTGTGTGTGTGTGTGTGTGTGTGTGTGTGTGTGTGTGTGTGTGTGTGTGTGTGTGTGTGTGTGTGTGTGTGTGTGTGTGTGTGTGTGAAACAAATAAAGATAAATATAGCTAGTGCGGCCACGAGCGGTCGTGCAGGGTAGAGGCTGCGCGAAAACGCCTCTAAAACAAGCGCGTGCCCACGCCCGATCCGTGGAAGCACGTAGAACTAGCAAACGTACTAGCAGAAATCAACGATCGCACACGGGTCATTGAGTGTGTACAGGGTTCGTCTGCGTGTGTGGCATTGGGCAATCTAGCGGCAACCGAGTGGCCTGAAGGCGGAACCGGCCAACCCGTCGCCCTCACCATCGTTGCGCTTCGAGATGAACTATTGCTAAAGATGATCGTCCTCGTCAACCACGGTGCTACCAGAGTTACCACGACATGCGCCTTAAAAGCGTTCTCGTTTGGGTCAGCGCCACCAGAATTGAATCGGCAAGTCAGCGGATATTACACAACTCGTAACGAAGACCCTCTCCGCGACCTCGCGGCCAGTGTGCGCAGTGTACAGCAAATGACAAACGATGTTGCGAGCGATATATCGGAAAAACTTTGCACGAACGCGACGGTCGCCACTGCAGGTTGTGTGAGTCACGCGCAAAGTGCCATATCAAATGTGCGCAAGCTAGTGACAAGCAACTTCACCAGATCCGTAGATTCTGCATACGCTCGGATACGAATGAAAGTATCGAGAGATAACACCGACACGAGTTGCGCGACTGCGCTGGCTGCAGTCGCTACATCACTGGATTTATTAATCAACGTAATTGTGATAACTTGTCTAATAGCAACTGGAAGATATATTGCGTCATAAGCCTCTGATGGTTCACAAGGTGCACGGTCCACTCGAAATCCTAATGCTGTATTTGTAGTACATACACTAAGTCTTCTCTGTTGATGTCAGACTAGAGTTTTATTAGAGTTTTACTTTGCAACAATGGGATTCGAGCAATTGATGTGTATATTTTTAATAGTGCACAATTCTACTATTCCTAGGCTGAATGTATGACATGGCTCTTATGTATCATTATGTATCGTTTCCATTAAGTACTAATTTAAATAAAGTCCCTCTGTCCTCAGTGCTAGGTTGTGGGTTTAATACACATTATTATGATCAACCTGTTGAATAGTATAATAACAATATTCCTGTAAAAGTCATTTAGTAATGAACAACCTCAGTTCTGTGAAAGAACATCATGTCACTGATGTGTACACTGCAGGCCTGACCGGGGTTTGCACGCAAGGGCCTGTGTGTGTGTGTGTGTGTGTGTGTGTGTGTGTGTGTGTGTGTGTGTGTGTGTGTGTGTGTGTGTGTGTGTGTGTGTGTGTGTGTGTGTGAAACAAATAAAGATAAATATAGCTAGTGCGGCCACGAGCAGTCGTGCAGGGTAGAGGCTGCGCGAAAACGCCTCTAAAACAAGCGCGTGCCCGCGCCCAATCCGGCGTCTACTTGTTCGACGAACTCAGCAGGTTCTCCAACAATAGGGTCGGCGTGATCGTGTCCTTACCACATGTCAACACTGAGTCTGACAGAGGGCCTCCAGGAGAGAGGCCCAAGCAAGACGCGCCCCGAGGAGCGTCTTGCCACATGTCACCTCTGGGTCTGACTGAGCGCCTCCAGGAGAGAGGCCCAAGCAAGACGCGCCCCGAGGAGCGTCTTGTCACATGTCAACACTGGGTCTGACTGAGCGCCTCCAGAAGAGAAGCCCCAGCAAGACGTGCTCCGAGGAGCGTCTTGCCACATGTCAGCACTCGGTCTGACTGAGCGCCTCCAGGAGAGAGGCCCAAGCAAGAAGCGCCCCGAGGAGCGTCTTGCCGCATGTCAACAATGGGTCTGACTGAGGGCCTCCAGGAGAGAAGCCCAAGCAAGATGCGCCCCGAGGAGCGTCTTGCCACATGTCAGCACTCGGTCTGACTGAGCGCCTCCAGGAGAGAGGGCCAAGCAAGACGCGCCCCGAGGAGCGTCTTGCCACATGTCAACGAAGGGTCTGACAGAGGGCCTCCAGGAGAGAGGCCCAAGCAAGACGCGCCCCGAGGAGCGTCTTGCCACATGTCAACACTTGGTCTGACTGAGCGCCTCCAGGAGAGAGGCCCAAGCAAGACGCGCCCCGAGGAGCGTCTTGCCACATGTCAACACTGGGTCTGACAGAGGGCCTCCAGGAGAGAGGCCCAAGCAAGACGCGCCCCGAGGAGCGTCTTGTCACATATCAACACTGGGTCTGACTTACCGCCTCCAGGAGAGAGGCCCAAGAAAAGATGCGCCCTGAGGAGCGTCTTGCCACGTGTCACCACTGCGTCTGACTGAGCTCCTCCAGGAGAGAGGCCCAAGCAAGACGCGCCCCGAGGAGCGTCTTGCCTTATGTCAGCACTCGGTCTGACTGAGCGCCTCCAGGAGAGAGGCCCAAGCAAGACGCGCCCCGAGGAGCGTCTTGCCACATGTCACTACTTGGTCTGACTGAGCGCCTCCAGGAGAGAGGCCCAAGCAAGACGTGCCCCGAGGAGCGTCTTGCCACATGTCAACAATGGGTCTGACTGAGGGCCTCCAGGAGAGAAGCCCAAGCAAGACGCGCCCCGAGGAGCGTCTTGCCACATGTCAACACTGGGTCTGACTGAGGGCCTCCAGGAGAGAGGCCCTAATAAGACGCGCCCCGAGGAGCGTCTTGCCACATGTCAACACTGGGTCTGACTGAGGGCCTCCAGGAGAGAAGCCCAAGCAAGATGCGCCCAGAGGAGCGTCTTGCCACATGTCAACACTGGGTCTGACTGAGCGCCTCCAGGAGAGAGGCCCGAGGAGCGTCTTGCCACATGTCACCTCTGGGTCTGACTGAGCGCCTCCAGGAGAGAGGCGCAAGCAAGGAACCCCCGAGGAGCGTCTTGACACATGTCAACACTGGGTCTGACTAAGCGCCTCCAGGAGAGAGGCCCCAGCAAGACGCGCCCCGAGGAGCGTCGTGCCTCATGTCAGCACTCGGTCTGACTGAGCGCCTCCAGGAGAGAGGCCCAAGCAAGAAGCGCCCCGAGGAGCGTCTTGCCACATGTCAACACTGGGTCTAATTGAGCGCCTCCAGGAGAGAGGCCCAAGCAAGACGCGCCCCGAGGAGCGTCTTGCCACATGTCACCACTGGGTCTGATTGAGCACCTCCAGGAGAGAGGCCCCAGCAAGACGCGCCCCGAGGAGCGTCTTGCCTTATGTCAGCACTCGGTCTGACTGAGCGCCTCCAGGAGAGAGGCCCAAGCAAGAAGCGCCCCGAGGAGCGTCTTTCCACATGTCACTACTTGGTCTGACTGAGCGCCTCCAGGAGAGAGGCCAAAGCAAGACGTGCCCCGAGGAGCGTCTTGCCACATGTCAACAATGGGTCTGACTGAGGGCCTCCAGGAGAGAAGCCCAAGCAAGACGCGCCCCGAGGAGCGTCTTGCCACATGACAACACTGGGTCTGACTGAGGGCCTCCAGGAGAGAGGCCCAAATAAGACGCGCCCCGACGAGCGTCTTGCCACATGTCAACACTGGGTCTGACTGAGGGCCTCCAGGAGAGAAGCCCAAGCAAGATGCGCCCCGAGGAGCGTCTTGCCACATGTCACCTCTGGGTCTGACTGAGCGCCTCCAGGAGAGAGGCGCAAGCAAGAAACGCCCGAGGAGCGTCTTGACACATGTAAACACTGGGTCTGACTGAGCGCCTCCAGGAGAGAGGCCCCAGCAAGACGCGCCCCGAGGAGCATCTTGCCTCATATCAGCACTCGGTCTGACTGAGCGCCTCCAGGAGAGAGGCCCAAGCAAGAAGCGCCCGGAGGAGAGTCTTGCCACATGTCAACAATGGGTCTGACTGAGGGCCTCCAGGGGAGAAGCCCAAGCAAGACGCGCCCCGAGGAGCGTCTTGCCACATGTCAACACTGGGTCTAATTGAGCGCCTCCAGGAGAGAGGCCCAAGCAAGACGCGCCCCGAGGAGCGTCTTGCCACATGTCACTACTCGGTCTGACTGAGCGCCTCCAGGAGAGAGGTCCAAGCAACACGCGCCCCGAGGAGCGTCTTGCCACATGTCAACACTGGGTCTGACTGAGTGCCTCCATGAGAGAAGCCCCAGCAAGATGGGCCTCGAGGAGCGTCTTGCCACATGGCACTACTCGGTCTGACTGAGCGCCTCCAGGAGAGAGGCCCAAGCAAGATGTGCCCCGAGGAGCGTCTTGCCACATGTCAACACTGGGTCTGACTGAGCGCCTCCAGGAGAGAGGCCCAAGCAAGACACGCCCCGAGGAGCTTCTTGACACATGTCAACACTGGGTCTGACTGAGGGCCTCCATGAGAGAAGCCCAAGCAAGACGCGCCCCGAGGAGTGTCTTGCCACATGTCAACACTGGGTCTGACAGAGGGCATCCAGGAGAGAGGCCCAAGCAATACGCGCCCCGAGGAGCATCTAGCCACATGTCAACAATGGGTCTGACTGAGGGCCTCCAGGAGAGAAGACAAAGCAAGACGCGCCCCGAGGAGCTTCTTTCCACATGTCAACAATGGGTCTTACTGAGGGCCTCCAGGAGAGAAGCCCAAGCAAGACACGCCCCGAGGAGTGTCTTGCCACATGTCAACACTGTGTCTGACTGAGCGCCTCCAGGAGAGAGGCCCAAGCAAGACGCGCCCCGAGGAGCGTCTTGCCACGTGTCAACTCTGGGTCTGACTTAGCGCCTCCAGGAGAGAGGCCCAAGCAAGATGCGCCCAGAGGAGCGTCTTGCCACGTGTCACCACTGGGTCTGACTGAGCTCCTCCAGGAGAGAGGCCCAAGCAAGACGCGCCCAGAGGAGCGTCTTGCCACTTGTCATCACTGGGTCTGATTGAGCACCTCCAGGAGAGAGGCCCCAGCAAGACGCGCCCCGAGGAGCGTCTTGCCTTATGTCAGCACTCGGTCTGACTGAGCGCCTCCAGGAGAGAGGCCCAAGCAAGACGCGCCCCGAGGAGCGTCTTGCCACATGTCACTACTCGGTCTAACTGAGCGCCTCCAGGAGAGAGGCCCAAGTAAGACGCGCCCCGAGGAGCGTCTTGCCACATGTCAGCACTGGGTCTGACTGAGCGCCTCCAGGAGAGAGGCCCAAGCAAGACACGCCCCGAGGAGCGTCTTGACACATGTCAACACTGGGTCGGACTGAGGGCCTCCATGAGAGAAGCCCAAGCAAGACGCGCCCCGAGGAGAGTCTTGCCACATGTCAACACTCGGTCTGACAGAGGGCATTCAGGAGAGTGGCCCAAGCAATACGCGCCCCGAGGAGCATCTTGCCACATGTCACCACTGGGTCTGAATGAGCGCCTCCAGGAAAGAGGCCCAACCAAGACGCGCCCCGAGGAGTGTCTTGCCACATGTCAACAATGTGTCTGACTGAGGGCCTCCAGGAGAGAGGCCCAAGCAAGACGCGCCCGGAGGAGCGTCTTGCCACATGTCAACACTGGGTCTGACAGAGGGCCTCCAGGAGAGAGGCCCAAGCAAGACGCGCCCCGAGGAGCGTCTTGACACATGTCACCACTTGGTCTGACTGAGCGCCTCCAGGAGAGAGGCCCAAGCAACACGCGCCCCTAGGAGCGTCAGGCCACATGTCACTACTCAGTCTGACTGAGCGCCTCCAGGAGAGAGGCCCAAGCAAGACGCGCCCCGAGGAGCGTCTTACCACGTGTCAACACTGGGTCTGATTGAGGGCCTTCTGGAGAGAGGCCCAAGCAAGACGCGCCCCGAGGAGCGTCTTGCCACATGTCACCACTTGGTCTTACTGAGCGCCTCCAGGAGAGAGGCCCAAGCAACACGCGCCCCGAGGAGCGTCAGGCCACATGTCACTACTCAGTCTGACTGAGCGCCTCCAGGAGAGAGGCCCAAGCAAGAAGCGCCCCAAGGCGCGTCTTGCCACATGTCAACAATGGGTCTTACTGAGGGCCTCCAGGAGAGAAGCCCAAGCAAGACGCGCCCCGAGGAGCTTCTTGCCACAGTACTCAGCACTCGGTCTGACTGAGCGCCTCCAGGAGAGAGGCCAAAGCAAGACGCGCCCCGAGGAGCGTCTTGACACATGTCAACACTGGGTCTGACAGAGGGCCTCCATGAGAGAGGCCCAAGCAAGACGCGCCCCGAGGAGTGTCTTGCCACTTGTCAACACTGGGTCTAACAGAGGGCCTCCAGGAGAGAGGCCCAAGCAAGACGCGCCCCGAGGAGTGTCTTGCCACATGTCACCACTTGGTCTGACTGAGCGCCTCCAGGAGAGAGGCCCAAGCAACACGCGCCCCGAGGAGCGTCAGGCCACGTGTCACTACTCAGTCTGACTAAGCGCCTCCAGGAGAGAGGCCCAAGCAAGTCGCGCCCCGAGGAGCGTCTTGCCACGTGTCAACACTGGGTCTGATTGAGGGCCTTCTGGAGAGAGGCCCAAGCAAGACGCGCCCCGAGGAGCGTCTTGCCACATGTCAACAATGGTTCTTACTGAGGGCCTCCAGGAGAGAAGCCCAAGCAAGACGCGCCCCGAGGAGCTTCTTGCCACATGTCAGCACTCGGTCTGACTGAGCGCCTCCAGGAGAGAGGCCAAAAAAGGACGCCCCCCGAGGAGCGTCTTGCCACAAGTCAACACTGGGTCTGACTGAGTGCCTCCATGAGAGAAGCCCCAGCAAGACGCGCCCCGAGGAGCGTCTTGCCACATGTCACTACTCGGTCTGTTTGAGCGCATCTAGGAGAGTAGCCCAAGCAAGACGTGCCCCGAGGAGCATCTTGCCACATGTCAACAATGGGTCTGACTGAGGGCCTCCAGGAGAGAAGCCCAAGCAAGACGCGCCCCCAGGAGCGTCTTGCCACATGTCAACACTGGGTCTGACTGAGCGCCTCCAGGAGAGAGGCCCAAGCAAGACATGCCCCGAGGAGCGTCTTGACACATGTCAACACTGGGTCTGACTGAGGGCCTCCATGAGAGAAGCCCAAGCAAGACGCGCCCCGAGGAGAGTCTTGCCACATGTCAACACTCGGTCTGACAGAGGGCATCCAGGAGAGAGGCCCAAGCAATACGCGCCCCGAGGAGCGTCTTGCCACATGTCACCACTGGGTCTGACTGAGCGCCTCCAGGAGAGAGGCCCAACCAAGACGCGCCCTGAGGAGCGTCTTGCCACATGCCAACACTGGGTCTGACAGAGGGCCTCCAGGAGAGAGGCCCAACCAAGACGCGCCCCGAGGAGTGTCTTGCCACATGTCACCACTGGGTCTGACTGAGCGCCTCCAGGAGAGAGGCCCAAGCAAGACGCGCCCCAAGGAGCGTCTTGTCACATGTCAACACTGGGTCTTACTGAGCGCCTCCAGGAGAGAGGCCCAAGCAAGACGCGCCCCGAGGAGCGTCTTGCCACATGTCAACAATGGGTATGACTGAGGGCCTCCAGGAGAGAAGCCCAAGCAAGATGCGCCCCGAGGAGCGTCTTGACACATGTCAACACTGGGTCTGACAGAGGGCCTCCAGGAGAGAGGCCAAAGCAAGACGCGCCCCGAGGAGCGTCTTGACACATGTCAACACTGGGTCTGATTGAGGGCCTTCTGGAGAGAGGCCCAAGCAAGACGCGTCCCGAGGAGCGTCTTGCCACATGTCAACAATGGTTCTTACTGAGGGCCTCCAGGAGAGAAGCCCAAGCAAGATGCGCCCCGAGGAGCTTCTTGCCACATGTCAACAATGGGTATGACTGAGCGCCTCCAGGAGAGAGGCCAAAGCAAGACTTCCCCCGAGGAGCGTCTTGACACATGTCAACACTGGGTCTGACAGAGGGCCTCCATGAGAGAGGCCCAAGCAAGACGCGCCCCGAGGAGTGTCTTGCCAAATGTCAACACTGGGTCTGACAGAGCGCCTCAGGGAGAGAGGTCCAAGCAAGACGCGCCCCGAGGAGCGTCTTGCCACATGTCACTACTCGGTCTGACTGAGCGCCTCAGGGAGAGAGGTCCAAGCAAGACGCGCCCCGAGGAGCGTCTTGCCACATGTCAACAATGGGTCTGACTGAGGGCCTCCAGGAGAGAGGCCCAAGCAAGACACGCCCCGACGAGCGTCTTGACACATGTCAACACTGGGTCTGACTGAGGGCCTCCATGAGAGAAGCCCAACCAAGACGCGCCCTGAGGAACGTCTTGCCACATGCCAACACTGGGTCTGACAGAGGGCCTCCAGGAGAGAGGCCCAAGCAAGACGCACCCCGAGGAGTGTCTTGCCACATGTCACCACTGGGTCTGACTGAGCGCCTCCAGGAAAGAGGCCCAAGCAAGACGCGCCCCGAGGAGCGTCTTGTCACATGTCAACACTGGGTCTTTCTGAGTGCCTCCAGGAGAGAAGCCCAAGCAAGACGCGCCCCGAGGAGCGTCTTTCCACATGTCAGCACTCGGTCTGACTGAGCGCCTGCAGGAGAGAGGCCCAAGCAAGACGCGCCCAAAGGAGCGTCTTGCAACATGTCAACAATGGGTCTGACTGAGGGCCTCCAGGAGAGAAGCCCAAGCAACACGCGGCCCGAGGAGCGTCTTGCCACATGTCAGCACTCGGTCTGACTGAGCGCCTCCAGGAGAGAGGCCAAAGCAAGACGCGCCCCGAGGAGTGTCTTGCCACATGTCAACAATGGGTATGACTGAGGGCGTCCAGGAGAGAAGCCCAAGCAAGACGCGCCCCGAGGAGCGTCTTGACACATGTCAACACTGGGTCTGAAAAAGGGCCTCCAGGAGAGAGGCCCAAGCAGGACGCGCCCCGAGGAGTGTCTTGCCACATGTCACCACTGGGTCTGACTGAGCGCCTCCAGGAGAGAGGCCCAAGCAAGACGCGCCCCGAGGAGCGTCTTGTCACATGTCAACACTGGGTCTTTCTGAGCGCCTCCAGGAGAGAAGCCCAAGCAAGACGCGCCCCGAGGAGCATCTTTCCACATGTCAGCACTCGGTCTGACTGAGCGCCTGCAGGAGAGAGGCCCAAGCAAGACGCGCCCAAAGGAGCGTCTTGCAACATGTCAACAATGGGTCTGACTGAGGGCCTCCAGGAGAGAAGCCCAAGCAACACGCGGCCCGAGGAGCGTCTTGCCACATGTCAGCACTGGGTCTGACAGAGGGCCTCCAGGAGAGAGGCCAAAGCAAGACGCGCCCCGAGGAGCGTCTTGACACATGTCAACACTGGGTCTGACAGAGGAACTCCATGAGAGAGGCCCAAGCAAGACGCGCCCCGAGGAGTGTCTTGCCACATGTCAACACTGGGTCTGACTGAGCGCCTCCAGGAGAGAGGCCCAAGCAAGACGCGCCCCGAGGAATGTCTTGCCACGTGTCAACACTGGGTCTGACTGAGTGCCTCCAGGAGAGAGGCCCAAGCAAGATGCGCCCCGAGGAGCGTCTTGCCACGTGTCACCACTGGCTCTGACTGAGCGCCTCCAGGAGAGAGGCCCAAGCAAGACGCGCCCCGAGGAGCGTCTTGCCACGTGTCACCACTGGGTCTGATTGAGCGCCTCCAGGAGAGAGGCCCCAGCAAGACACGCCCCGAGGAGCGTCTTGCCTTATGTCAGCACTCGGTCTGACTGAGCGCCTCCAGGAGAGAGGTCCAAGCAAGACGCGCCCCGAGGAGCGTCTTGCCACATGTCACTACTCGGTCTGACTGAGCGCCTCCAGGAGAGAGGCCCAAGCAAGACGTGCCCCGAGGAGCGTCTTGCCACATGTCAACACTGGGTCTGACTGAGCGCCTCCAGGAGAGAGGCCCAAGCAAGACGCGCCCCGAGGAGCGTCAGGCCACATGTCACTACTCAGTCTGACTGAGCGCCTCCAGGAGAGAGGCCCAAGCAAGATGCGCCCCGAGGAGCGTCTTGCCACATGTCAACACTGGGTCTGATTGAGGGCCTTCTGGAGAAAGGCACAAGCAAGACGCGCCCCGAGGAGCGTCTTGCCACATGTCAACAATGGGTCTTACTGAGGGTCTGCAGGAGAGAGGCCAAAGCAAGATGCGCCCGGAGGAGCGTCTTGCCACATGTCAACACTGGGTCTGACAGAGGGCATCCAGGAGAGAGGCCGAAGCAAGACGCGCCCCATGGAGCGTCTTGCCACATGTCACATCTGGTTCTGACTGAGCGCCTCCAGGAGAGAGGCCCAAGCAAGATGCGCCCCGAGGAGCGTCTTGCCACATGTCAACAATGGGTCTGACTGAGGGCCTCCAGGAAAGAAGCCCAAGCAATACGCGCCCCGAGGAGCGTCTTGCGACATGTCACTACTCGGTCTGATTGAGCGCCTCCAGGAGAGAGGCCCCAGCAAGACACGCCCCGAGGAGCGTCTTGCCTTATGTCAGCACTCGGTCTGACTGAGCGCCTCCAGGAGAGAGGCCCAAGCAAGACGCGCCCCGAGGAGCGTCTTGCGACCTGTCACTACTCGGTCTAACTGAGCGCCTCCAGGAGAGAGGTCCAAGCAAGACGCGCCCCGAGGAGCGTCTTGCCACATGTCACTACTCGGTCTGACTGAGCGCCTCCAGGAGAGAGGCCCAAGCAAGACGTGCCCCGAGGAGCGTCTTGCCACATGTCAACACTGGGTCTGACTGAGCGCCTCCAGGAGAGAAGCCCAAGCAAGACGCGCCCCGCGGAGCGTCAGGCCACATGTCACTACTCAGTCTGACTGAGCGCCTCAAGGAGAGAGGCCCAAGCAAGATGCGCCCCGAGGAGCGTCTTGCCACATGTCAACACTGGGTCTGATTGAGGGCCTTCTGGAGAAAGGCACAAGCAAGACGCGCCCCGAGGAGCATCTTGCCAAATGTCAACAATGGGTCTTACTGAGGGTCTGCAGGAGAGAGGCCAAAGCAAGATGCGCCCGGAGGAGCGTCTTGCCACATGTCAACACTGGGTCTGACAGAGGGCCTCCAGGAGAGAGGCCGAAGCAAGACTCGCCCAGAGGAGCGTCTTGCCACGTCACCTCTGGTTCTGACTGAGCGCCTCCAGGAGAGAGGCCCAAGCAAGACGCGCCCCGAGGAGCGTCTTGCCACATGTCAACAATGGGTCTGACTGAGGGCCTCCAGGAAAGAAGCCCAAGCAATACGCGCCCCGAGGAGCGTCTTGCCACATGTCACCACTGGGTCTGACTGAGCGCCTCCAGGAGAGAGGCCCAAGCAAGACGAGCCCCGAGGAGCGTCTTGCCACGTGTCAACACTGGGTCTGATTGAGGGGTCTTCTGGAGAGAGGCCCAAGCAAGACGCGCCCCGAGGAGCGTCTTGCCACATGTCAACAATGGGTCTGACTGAGGGCCTCCAGGAGAGAAGCCCAAGCAAGACGCGCCCCGAGGAGCTTCTTGCCACATGTCAGCACTCGGTCTGACTGAGCGCCTCCAGTAGAGAGGCCAAAGCAAGACACGCCCCGAGGAGCGTCTTGACACATGTCAACACTGGGTCTGACAGAGGGCCTCCATGAGAGAGGCCCAAGCAAGACGCGCCCCGAGGAGTGTCTTGCCACATGTCAACACTGGGTCTAACAGAGGGCCTCCAGGAGAGAGGCCCAAGCAAGACGCGCCCCGAGGAGTGTCTTGCCACATGTAACCACTTGGTCTGACTGAGCGCCTCCAGGAGAGAGGCCCAAGCAACACGCGCCCCGAGGAGCGTCAGGCCACGTGTCACTACTCAGTCTGACTAAGCGCCTCCAGGAGAGAGGCCCAAGCAAGTCGCGCCCCGAGGAGCGTCTTGCCACAAGTCAACACTGGGTCTGACTGAGTGCCTCCATGAGAGAAGCCCCAGCAAGACGCGCCCCGAGGAGCGTCTTGCCACATGTCACTACTCGGTCTGTTTGAGCGCA
Source organism: Nothobranchius furzeri (assembly GCF_043380555.1). Classification (NCBI taxonomy): domain Eukaryota; kingdom Metazoa; phylum Chordata; class Actinopteri; order Cyprinodontiformes; family Nothobranchiidae; genus Nothobranchius; species Nothobranchius furzeri. The sequence goes on along the minus strand of NC_091755.1, from coordinate 14,759,411 downwards.
TCTAGGAGAGTAGCCCAAGCAAGACGTGCCCCGAGGAGCATCTTGCCACATGTCAACAATGGGTCTGACTGAGGGCCTCCAGGAGAGAAGCCCAAGCAAGACGCGCCCCCAGGAGCGTCTTGCCACATGTCAACACTGGGTCTGACTGAGCGCCTCCAGGAGAGAGGCCCAAGCAAGACATGCCCCGAGGAGCGTCTTGACACATGTCAACTCTGGGTCTGACTGAGGGCCTCCATGAGAGAAGCCCAAGCAAGACGTGCCCCGAGGAGAGTCTTGCCACATGTCAACACTCGGTCTGACAGAGGGCATCCAGGAGAGAGGCCCAAGCAATACGCGCCCCGAGGAGCGTCTTGCCACATGTCACCACTGGGTCTGACTGAGCGCCTCCAGGAGAGAGGCCCAACCAAGACGCGCCCTGAGGAGCGTCTTGCCACATGCCAACACTGGGTCTGACAGAGGGCCTCCAGGAGAGAGGCCCAACCAAGACGCGCCCCGAGGAGTGTCTTGCCACATGTCACCACTGGGTCTGACTGAGCGCCTCCAGGAGAGAGGCCCAAGCAAGACGCGCCCCGAGGAGCGTCTTGTCACATGTCAACACTGGGTCTTACTGAGCGCCTCCAGGAGAGAGGCCCAAGCAAGACGCGCCCAAAGGAGCGTCTTGCAACATGTCAACAATGGGTCTGACTGAGGGCCTCCAGGAGAGAAGCCCAAGCAACACGCGGCCCGAGGAGCGTCTTGCCACATGTCAGCACTCGGTCTGACTGAGCGCCTCCAGGAGAGAGGCCAAAGCAAGACGCGCCCCGAGGAGCGTCTTGCCACATGTCAACAATGGGTATGACTGAGGGCCTCCAGGAGAGAAGCCCAAGCAAGATGCGCCCCGAGGAGCGTCTTGACACATGTCAACACTGGGTCTGACAGAGGGCCTCCAGGAGAGAGGCCAAAGCAAGACGCGCCCCGAGGAGCGTCTTGACACATGTCAACACTGGGTCTGATTGAGGGCCTTCTGGAGAGAGGCCCAAGCAAGACGCGTCCCGAGGAGCGTCTTGCCACATGTCAACAATGGTTCTTACTGAGGGCCTCCAGGAGAGAAGCCCAAGCAAGACGCGCCCCGAGGAGCTTCTTGCCACATGTCAACAATGGGTATGACTGAGCGCCTCCAGGAGAGAGGCCAAAGCAAGACTTCCCCCGAGGAGCGTCTTGACACATGTCAACACTGGGTCTGACAGAGGGCCTCCATGAGAGAGGCCCAAGCAAGACGCGCCCCGAGGAGTGTCTTGCCAAATGTCAACACTGGGTCTGACAGAGCGCCTCAGGGAGAGAGGTCCAAGCAAGACGCGCCCCGAGGAACGTCTTGCCACATGTCACTACTCGGTCTGACTGAGCGCCTCAGGGAGAGAGGTCCAAGCAAGACGCGCCCCGAGGAGCGTCTTGCCACATGTCAACACTGGGTCTGACTGAGGGCCTCCATGAGAGAAGCCCAACCAAGACGCGCCCTGAGGAACGTCTTGCCACATGCCAACACTGGGTCTGACAGAGGGCCTCCAGGAGAGAGGCCCAAGCAAGACGCACCCCGAGGAGTGTCTTGCCACATGTCACCACTGGGTCTGACTGAGCGCCTCCAGGAGAGAGGCCCAAGCAAGACGCGCCCCGAGGAGCGTCTTGTCACATGTCAACACTGGGTCTTTCTGAGCGCCTCCAGGAGAGAAGCCCAAGCAAGACGCGCCCCGAGGAGCGTCTTTCCACATGTCAGCACTCGGTCTGACTGAGCGCCTGCAGGAGAGAGGCCCAAGCAAGAAGCGCCCAAAGGAGCGTCTTGCAACATGTCAACAATGGGTCTGACTGAGGGCCTCCAGGAGAGAAGCCCAAGCAACACGCGGCTCGAGGAGCGTCTTGCCACATGTCAGCACTCGGTCTGACTGAGCGCCTCCAGGAGAGAGGCCAAAGCAAGACGCGCCCCGAGGAGTGTCTTGCCACATGTCAACAATGGGTATCACTGAGGGCGTCCAGGAGAGAAGCCCAAGCAAGACGCGCCCCGAGGAGCGTCTTGACACATGTCAACACTGGGTCTGACAGAGGGCCTCCAGGAGAGAGGCCAAAGCAAGACGCGCCCCGAGGAGCGTCTTGACACATGTCAACACTGGGTCTGACTGAGGGCCTCCATGAGAGAAGCCCAACCAAGACGCGCCCTGAGGAACGTCTTGCCACATGCCAACACTGGGTCTGACAGAGGGCCTCCAGGAGAGAGGCCCAAGCAAGACGCGCCCCGAGGAGTGTCTTGCCACATGTCAACACTGGGTCTGACAGAGGAACTCCATGAGAGAGGCCCAAGCAAGACGCGCCCCGAGGAGTGTCTTGCCACATGTCAACACTGGGTCTGACTGAGCGCCTCCAGGAGAGAGGCCCAAGCAAGACGCGCCCCGAGGAATGTCTTGCCACGTGTCAACACTGGGTCTGACTGAGTGCCTCCAGGAGAGAGGCCCAAGCAAGATGCGCCCCGAGGAGCGTCTTGCCACGTGTCACCACTGGCTCTGACTGAGCGCCTCCAGGAGAGAGGCCCAAGCAAGACGCGCCCCGAGGAGCGTCTTGCCACGTGTCACCACTGGGTCTGATTGAGCGCCTCCAGGAGAGAGGCCCCAGCAAGACACGCCCCGAGGAGCGTCTTGCCTTATGTCAGCACTCGGTCTGACTGAGCGCCTCCAGGAGAGAGGCCCAAGCAAGACGCGCCCCGAGGAGCGTCTTGCGTCATGTCACTACTCGGTCTAACTGAGCGCCTCCAGGAGAGAGGTCCAAGCAAGACACGCCCCGAGGAGCGTCTTGCCACATGTCACTACTCGGTCTGACTGAGCGCCTCCAGGAGAGAGGCCCAAGCAAGACGTGCCCCGAGGAGCGTCTTGCCACATGTCAACACTGGGTCTGACTGAGCGCCTCCAGGAGAGAGGCCCAAGCAAGACGCGCCCCGAGGAGCGTCAGGCCACATGTCACTACTCAGTCTGACTGAGCGCCTCCAGGAGAGAGGCCCAAGCAAGATGCGCCCCGAGGAGCGTCTTGCCACATGTCAACACTGGGTCTGATTGAGGGCCTTCTGGAGAAAGGCACAAGCAAGACGCGCCCCGAGGAGCGTCTTGCCACATGTCAACAATGGGTCTTACTGAGGGTCTGCAGGAGAGAGGCCAAAGCAAGATGCGCCCGGAGGAGCGTCTTGCCACATGTCAACACTGGGTCTGACAGAGGGCCTCCAGGAGAGAGGCCGAAGCAAGACGCGCCCCGAGGAGCGTCTTGCCACGTCACCTCTGGTTCTGACTGAGCGCCTCCAGGAGAGAGGCCCAAGCAAGACGCGCCCCGAGGAGCGTCTTGCCACATGTCAACAATGGGTCTGACTGAGGGCCTCCAGGAAAGAAGCCCAAGCAATACGCGCCCCGAGGAGCGTCTTGCCACATGTCACCACTGGGTCTGACTGAGCGCCTCCAGGAGAGAGGCCCAAGCAAGACGAGCCCCGAGGAGCGTCTTGCCACGTGTCAACACTGGGTCTGATTGAGGGCCTTCTGGAGAGAGGCCCAAGCAAGACGCGCCCCGAGGAGCGTCTTGCCACATGTCAACAATGGGTCTGACTGAGGGCCTCCAGGAGAGAAGCCCAAGCAAGACGCGCCCCGAGGAGCTTCTTGCCACATGTCAGCACTCGGTCTGACTGAGCGCCTCCAGGAGAGAGGCCAAAGCAAGACGCGCCCCGAGGAGCGTCTTGACACATGTCAACACTGGGTCTGACAGAGGGCCTCCATGAGAGAGGCCCAAGCAAGACGCGCCCCGAGGAGTGTCTTGCCACATGTCAACACTGGGTCTAACAGAGGGCCTCCAGGAGAGAGGCCCAAGCAAGACGCGCCCCGAGGAGTGTCTTGCCACATGTAACCACTTGGTCTGACTGAGCGCCTCCAGGAGAGAGGCCCAAGCAACACGCGCCCCGAGGAGCGTCAGGCCACGTGTCACTACTCAGTCTGACTAAGAGCCTCGAGGAGAGAGGCCCAAGCAAGTCGCGCCCCGAGGAGCGTCTTGCCACGTGTCAACACTGGGTCTGATTGAGGGCCTTCTGGAGAGAGGCCCAAGCAAGACGCGCCCCGAGGAGCGTCTTGCCACATGTCAACAATGGTTCTTACTGAGGGCCTCCAGGAGAGAAGCCCAAGCAAGACGCGCCCCGAGGAGCTTCTTGCCACATGTCAGCACTCGGTCTGACTGAGCGCCTCCGGGAGAGAGGCCAAAAAAGGACGCCCCCCGAGGAGCGTCTTACCACAAGTCAACACTGGGTCTGACTGAGTGCCTCCATGAGAGAAGCCCTAGCCCCCGAGGAGCGTCTTGCCACATGTCACTACTCGGTCTGTTTGAGCGCATCTAGGAGAGTAGCCCAAGCAAGACGTGCCCCGAGGAGCATCTTGCCACATGTCAACAATGGGTCTGACTGAGGGCCTCCAGGAGAGAAGCCCAAGCAAGACGCGCCCCCAGGAGCGTCTTGCCACATGTCAACACTGGGTCTGACTGAGCGCCTCCAGGAGAGAGGCCCAAGCAAGACATGCCCCGAGGAGCGTCTTGACACATGTCAACTCTGGGTCTGACTGAGGGCCTCCATGAGAGAAGCCCAAGCAAGACGTGCCCCGAGGAGAGTCTTGCCACATGTCAACACTCGGTCTGACAGAGGGCATCCAGGAGAGAGGCCCAAGCAATACGCGCCCCGAGGAGCGTCTTGCCACATGTCACCACTGGGTCTGACTGAGCGCCTCCAGGAGAGAGGCCCAACCAAGACGCGCCCTGAGGAGCGTCTTGCCACATGCCAACACTGGGTCTGACAGAGGGCCTCCAGGAGAGAGGCCCAACCAAGACGCGCCCCGAGGAGTGTCTTGCCACATGTCACCACTGGGTCTGACTGAGCGCCTCCAGGAGAGAGGCCCAAGCAAGACGCGCCCCGAGGAGCGTCTTGTCACATGTCAACACTGGGTCTTACTGAGCGCCTCCAGGAGAGAGGCCCAAGCAAGACGCGCCCAAAGGAGCGTCTTGCAACATGTCAACAATGGGTCTGACTGAGGGCCTCCAGGAGAGAAGCCCAAGCAACACGCGGCCCGAGGAGCGTCTTGCCACATGTCAGCACTCGGTCTGACTGAGCGCCTCCAGGAGAGAGGCCAAAGCAAGACGCGCCCCGAGGTGCGTCTTGCCACATGTCAACAATGGGTATGACTGAGGGCCTCCAGGAGAGAAGCCCAAGCAAGATGTGCCCCGAAGAGCGTCTTGACACATGTCAACACTGGGTCTGACAGAGGGCCTCCAGGAGAGAGGCCAAAGCAAGACGCGCCCCGAGGAGCGTCTTGACACATGTCAACACTGGGTCTGATTGAGGGCCTTCTGGAGAGAGGCCCAAGCAAGACGCGTCCCGAGGAGCGTCTTGCCACATGTCAACAATGGTTCTTACTGAGGGCCTCCAGGAGAGAAGCCCAAGCAAGACGCGCCCCGAGGAGCTTCTTGCCACATGTCAACAATGTGTATGACTGAGCGCCTCCAGGAGAGAGGCCAAAGCAAGACTTCCCCCGAGGAGCGTCTTGACACATGTCAACACTGGGTCTGACAGAGAGCCTCCATGAGAGAGGCCCAAGCAAGACGCGCCCCGAGGAGTGTCTTGCCAAATGTCAACACTGGGTCTGACAGAGCGCCTCAGGGAGAGCTCTCCTGGAGGCCCTCTGTCAGACCCAGTGTTGACATGTGGCAAGACGCTCCTCCGGGCGCATCTTGCTTTGGCCTCTCTCCTGCAGACCCTCAGTAAGACCCATTGTTGACATGTGGCAAGATGCTCCTCGGGGCGCGTCTTGCTTGTGCCTTTCTCCAGAAGGCCCTCAATCAGACCCAGTGTTGACATGTGGCAAGACGCTCCTCGGGGCGCATCTTGCTTGGGCCTCTCTCCTTGAGGCGCTCAGTCAGACTGAGTAGTGACATGTGGCCTGACGCTCCGCGGGGCGCGTCTTGCTTGGGCTTCTCTCCTGGAGGCGCTCAGTCAGACCCAGTGTTGACATGTGGCAAGACGCTCCTCGGGGCACGTCTTGCTTGGGCCTCTCTCCTGGAGGCGCTCAGTCAGACCGAGTAGTGACATGTGGCAAGACGCTCCTCGGGGCGCGTCTTGCTTGGACCTCTCTCCTGGAGGCGCTCAGTTAGACCGAGTAGTGACAGGTCGCAAGACGCTCCTCGGGGCGCGTCTTGCTTGGGCCTCTCTCCTGGAGGCGCTCAGTCAGACCGAGTGCTGACATAAGGCAAGACGCTCCTCGGGGCGTGTCTTGCTGGGGCCTCTCTCCTGGAGGCGCTCAATCAGACCGAGTAGTGACATGTCGCAAGACGCTCCTCGGGGCGCGTATTGCTTGGGCTTCTTTCCTGGAGGCCCTCAGTCAGACCCATTGTTGACATGTGGCAAGACGCTCCTCGGGGCGCATCTTGCTTGGGCCTCTCTCCTGGAGGCGCTCAGTCAGAACCAGATGTGACATGTGGCAAGACGCTCCATGGGGCGCGTCTTGATTCGGCCTCTCTCCTGGATGCCCTCTGTCAGACCCAGTGTTGACATGTGGCAAGACGCTCCTCCGGGCGCATCTTGCTTTGGCCTCTCTCCTGCAGACCCTCAGTAAGACCCATTGTTGACATGTGGCAAGACGCTCCTCGGGGCGCGTCTTGCTTGGGCCTCTCTCCTGGAGGCGCTCAGTCAGACCCAGTGTTGACATGTGGCAAGACGCTCCTCGGGGCACGTCTTGCTTGGGCCTCTCTCCTGGAGGCGCTCAGTCAGACCGAGTAGTGACATGTGGCAAGACGCTCCTCGGGGCGCGTCTTGCTTGGACCTCTCTCCTGGAGGCGCTCAGTCAGACCGAGTGCTGACATAAGGCAAGACGCTCCTCGGGGCGTGTCTTGCTGGGGCCTCTCTCCTGGAGGCGCTCAATCAGACCCAGTGGTGACACGTGGCAAGACGCTCCTCGGGGCGCGTCTTGCTTGGGCCTCTCTCCTGGAGGCGCTCAGTCAGAGCCAGTGGTGACACGTGGCAAGACGCTCCTCGGGGCGCATCTTGCTTGGGCCTCTCTCCTGGAGGCACTCAGTCAGACCCAGTGTTGACACGTGGCAAGACATTCCTCGGGGCGCGTCTTGCTTGGGCCTCTCTCCTGGAGGCGCTCAGTCAGACCCAGTGTTGACATGTGGCAAGACACTCCTCGGGGCGCGTCTTGCTTGGGCCTCTCTCATGGAGTTCCTCTGTCAGACCCAGTGTTGACATGTGTCAAGACGCTCCTCGGGGCGCGTCTTGCTTTGGCCTCTCTCCTGGAGGCCCTCTGTCAGACCCAGTGCTGACATGTGGCAAGACGCTCCTCGGGCCGCGTGTTGCTTGGGCTTCTCTCCTGGAGGCCCTCAGTCAGACCCATTGTTGACATGTTGCAAGACGCTCCTTTGGGCGCGTCTTGCTTGGGCCTCTCTCCTGCAGGCGCTCAGTCAGACCGAGTGCTGACATGTGGAAAGATGCTCCTCGGGGCGCGTCTTGCTTGGGCTTCTCTCCTGGAGGCGCTCAGAAAGACCCAGTGTTGACATGTGACAAGACGCTCCTCGGGGCGCGTCTTGCTTGGGCCTCTCTCCTGGAGGCGCTCAGTCAGACCCAGTGGTGACATGTGGCAAGACACTCCTCGGGGCGCGTCCTGCTTGGGCCTCTCTCCTGGAGGCCCTTTTTCAGACCCAGTGTTGACATGTGTCAAGACGCTCCTCGGGGCGCGTCTTGCTTGGGCTTCTCTCCTGGACGCCCTCAGTCATACCCATTGTTGACATGTGGCAAGACACTCCTCGGGGCGCGTCTTGCTTTGGCCTCTCTCCTGGAGGCGCTCAGTCAGACCGAGTGCTGACATGTGGCAAGACGCTCCTCGGGCCGCGTGTTGCTTGGGCTTCTCTCCTGGAGGCCCTCAGTCAGACCCATTGTTGACATGTTGCAAGACGCTCCTTTGGGCGCGTCTTGCTTGGGCCTCTCTCCTGCAGGCGCTCAGTCAGACCGAGTGCTGACATGTGGAAAGACGCTCCTCGGGGCGCGTCTTGCTTGGGCTTCTCTCCTGGAGGCACTCAGAAAGACCCAGTGTTGACATGTGACAAGACGCTCCTCGGGGCGCGTCTTGCTTGGGCCTCTTTCCTGGAGGCGCTCAGTCAGACCCAGTGGTGACATGTGGCAAGACACTCCTCGGGGTGCGTCTTGCTTGGGCCTCTCTCCTGGAGGCCCTCTGTCAGACCCAGTGTTGGCATGTGGCAAGACGTTCCTCAGGGCGCGTCTTGGTTGGGCTTCTCTCATGGAGGCCCTCAGTCAGACCCAGTGTTGACATGTGTCAAGACGCTCCTCGGGGCGTGTCTTGCTTGGGCCTCTCTCCTGGAGGCCCTCAGTCAGACCCATTGTTGACATGTGGCAAGACGCTCCTCGGGGCGCGTCTTGCTTGGACCTCTCTCCCTGAGGCGCTCAGTCAGACCGAGTAGTGACATGTGGCAAGACGCTCCTCGGGGCGCGTCTTGCTTGGACCTCTCTCCCTGAGGCGCTCTGTCAGACCCAGTGTTGACATTTGGCAAGACACTCCTCGGGGCGCGTCTTGCTTGGGCCTCTCTCATGGAGGCCCTCTGTCAGACCCAGTGTTGACATGTGTCAAGACGCTCCTCGGGGGAAGTCTTGCTTTGGCCTCTCTCCTGGAGGCGCTCAGTCATACCCATTGTTGACATGTGGCAAGAAGCTCCTCGGGGCGCATCTTGCTTGGGCTTCTCTCCTGGAGGCCCTCAGTAAGAACCATTGTTGACATGTGGCAAGACGCTCCTCGGGACGCGTCTTGCTTGGGCCTCTCTCCAGAAGGCCCTCAATCAGACCCAGTGTTGACATGTGTCAAGACGCTCCTCGGGGCGCGTCTTGCTTTGGCCTCTCTCCTGGAGGCCCTCTGTCAGACCCAGTGTTGACATGTGTCAAGACGCTCCTCGGGGCGCATCTTGCTTGGGCTTCTCTCCTGGAGGCCCTCAGTCATACCCATTGTTGACATGTGGCAAGACGCTCCTCGGGGCGCGTCTTGCTTGGGCCTCTCTCCTGGAGGCGCTCAGTAAGACCCAGTGTTGACATGTGACAAGACGCTCCTCGGGGCGCGTCTTGCTTGGGCCTCTCTCCTGGAGGCGCTCAGTCAGACCCAGTGGTGACATGTGGCAAGACACTCCTCGGGGCGCGTCTTGGTTGGGCCTCTCTCCTGGAGGCCCTCTGTCAGACCCAGTGTTGGCATGTGGCAAGACGCTCCTCAGGGCGCGTCTTGGTTGGGCCTCTCTCCTGGAGGCGCTCAGTCAGACCCAGTGGTGACATGTGGCAAGACGCTCCTCGGGGCGCGTATTGCTTGGGCCTCTCTCCTGGATGCCCTCTGTCAGTTCGAGTGTTGACATGTGGCAAGACTCTCCTCGGGGCGCGTCTTGCTTGGGCTTCTCTCATGGAGGCCCTCAGTCAGACCCAGTGTTGACATGTGTCAAGACGCTCCTCGGGGCATGTCTTGCTTGGGCCTCTCTCCTGGAGGCGCTCAGTCAGACCCAGTGTTGACATGTGGCAAGACGCTCCTGGGGGCGCGTCTTGCTTGGGCTTCTCTCCTGGAGGCCCTCAGTCAGACCCATTGTTGACATGTGGCAAGATGCTCCTCGGGGCACGTCTTGCTTGGGCTACTCTCCTAGATGCGCTCAAACAGACCGAGTAGTGACATGTGGCAAGACGCTCCTCGGGGCGCGTCTTGCTGGGGCTTCTCTCATGGAGGCACTCAGTCAGACCCAGTGTTGACTTGTGGCAAGACGCTCCTCGGGGGGCGTCCTTTTTTGGCCTCTCTCCTGGAGGCGCTCAGTCAGACCGAGTGCTGACATGTGGCAAGAAGCTCCTCGGGGCGCGTCTTGCTTGGGCTTCTCTCCTGGAGGCCCTCAGTAAGAACCATTGTTGACATGTGGCAAGACGCTCCTCGGGGCGCGTCTTGCTTGGGCCTCTCTCCAGAAGGCCCTCAATCAGACCCAGTGTTGACACGTGGCAAGACGCTCCTCGGGGCGCGACTTGCTTGGGCCTCTCTCCTGGAGGCGCTTAGTCAGACTGAGTAGTGACACGCGGCCTGACGCTCCTCGGGGCGCGTGTTGCTTGGGCCTCTCTCCTGGAGGCGCTCAGTCAGACCAAGTGGTGACATGTGGCAAGACACTCCTCGGGGCGCGTCTTGCTTGGGCCTCTCTCCTGGAGGCCCTCTGTTAGACCCAGTGTTGACAAGTGGCAAGACACTCCTCGGGGCGCGTCTTGCTTGGGCCTCTCTCATGGAGGCCCTCTGTCAGACCCAGTGTTGACATGTGTCAAGACGCTCCTCGGGGCGCGTCTTGCTTTGGCCTCTCTCCTGGAGGCGCTCAGTCAGACCGAGTGCTGAGTACTGTGGCAAGAAGCTCCTCGGGGCGCGTCTTGCTTGGGCTTCTCTCCTGGAGGCCCTCAGTAAGACCCATTGTTGACATGTGGCAAGACGCGCCTTGGGGCGCTTCTTGCTTGGGCCTCTCTCCTGGAGGCGCTCAGTCAGACTGAGTAGTGACATGTGGCCTGACGCTCCTCGGGGCGCGTGTTGCTTGGGCCTCTCTCCTGGAGGCGCTCAGTAAGACCAAGTGGTGACATGTGGCAAGACGCTCCTCGGGGCGCGTCTTGCTTGGGCCTCTCTCCAGAAGGCCCTCAATCAGACCCAGTGTTGACACGTGGTAAGACGCTCCTCGGGGCGCGTCTTGCTTGGGCCTCTCTCCTGGAGGCGCTCAGTCAGACTGAGTAGTGACATGTGGCCTGACGCTCCTAGGGGCGCGTGTTGCTTGGGCCTCTCTCCTGGAGGCGCTCAGTCAGACCAAGTGGTGACATGTGTCAAGACGCTCCTCGGGGCGCGTCTTGCTTGGGCCTCTCTCCTGGAGGCCCTCTGTCAGACCCAGTGTTGACATGTGGCAAGACGCTCCTCCGGGCGCGTCTTGCTTGGGCCTCTCTCCTGGAGGCCCTCAGTCAGACACATTGTTGACATGTGGCAAGACACTCCTCGGGGCGCGTCTTGGTTGGGCCTCTTTCCTGGAGGCGCTCATTCAGACCCAGTGGTGACATGTGGCAAGATGCTCCTCGGGGCGCGTATTGCTTGGGCCACTCTCCTGAATGCCCTCTGTCAGACCGAGTGTTGACATGTGGCAAGACTCTCCTCGGGGCGCGTCTTGCTTGGGCTTCTCTCATGGAGGCCCTCAGTCCGACCCAGTGTTGACATGTGTCAAGACGCTCCTCGGGGCGTGTCTTGCTTGGGCCTCTCTCCTGGAGGCGCTCAGTCAGACCCAGTGCTGACATGTGGCAAGACGCTCCTCGGGGCGCGTCTTACTTGGGCCTCTCTCCTGGAGGCGCTCAGTTAGACCGAGTAGTGACATGTGGCAAGACGCTCCTCGGGGCGCGTCTTGCTTGGGCCTCTCTCCTGGAGGCGCTCAGTCAGACCGAGTGCTGACATAAGGCAAGACGCTCCTCGGGGCGCGTCTTGCTGGGGCCTCTCTCCTGGAGGTGCTCAATCAGACCCAGTGATGACAAGTGGCAAGACGCTCCTCTGGGCGCGTCTTGCTTGGGCCTCTCTCCTGGAGGAGCTCAGTCAGACCCAGTGGTGACACGTGGCAAGACGCTCCTCTGGGCGCATCTTGCTTGGGCCTCTCTCCTGGAGGCGCTAAGTCAGACCCAGAGTTGACACGTGGCAAGACGCTCCTCGGGGCGCGTCTTGCTTGGGCCTCTCTCCTGGAGGCGCTCAGTCAGACACAGTGTTGACATGTGGCAAGACACTCCTCGGGGCGTGTCTTGCTTGGGCTTCTCTCCTGGAGGCCCTCAGTAAGACCCATTGTTGACATGTGGAAAGAAGCTCCTCGGGGCGCGTCTTGCTTTGTCTTCTCTCCTGGAGGCCCTCAGTCAGACCCATTGTTGACATGTGGCTAGATGCTCCTCGGGGCGCGTATTGCTTGGGCCTCTCTCCTGGATGCCCTCTGTCAGACCCAGTGTTGACATGTGGCAAGACACTCCTCGGGGCGCGTCTTGCTTGGGCTTCTCTCATGGAGGCCCTCAGTCAGACCCAGTGTTGACATGTGTCAAGAAGCTCCTCGGGGCGTGTCTTGCTTGGGCCTCTCTCCTGGAGGCGCTCAGTCAGACCCAGTGTTGACATGTGGCAAGACGCTCCTCGGGGCGCGTCTTGCTTGGGCCTCTCTCCTGGAGGCGCTCAGTCAGACCGAGTGCTGACATAAGGCAAGACGCTCCTCGGGGCGTGTCTTGCTGGGGCCTCTCTCCTGGAGGCGCTCAATCAGACCGAGTAGTGACATGTCGCAAGACGCTCCTCGGGGCGCGTATTGCTTGGGCTTCTTTCCTGGAGGCCCTCAGTCAGACCCATTGTTGACATGTGGCAAGACGCTCCTCGGGGCGCATCTTGCTTGGGCCTCTCTCCTGGAGGCGCTCAGTCAGAACCAGATGTGACATGTGGCAAGACGCTCCATGGGGCGCGTCTTGCTTCGGCCTCTCTCCTGGATGCCCTCTGTCAGACCCAGTGTTGACATGTGGCAAGACGCTCCTCCGGGCGCATCTTGCTTTGGCCTCTCTCCTGCAGACCCTCAGTAAGACCCATTGTTGACATGTGGCAAGACGCTCCTCGGGGCGCGTCTTGCTTGTGCCTTTCTCCAGAAGGCCCTCAATCAGACCCAGTGTTGACATGTGGCAAGACGCTCCTCGGGGCGCATCTTGCTTGGGCCTCTCTCCTGGAGGCGCTCAGTCAGACTGAGTAGTGACATGTGGCCTGACGCTCCTCGGGGCGCGTCTTGCTTGGGCCTCTCTCCTGGAGGCGCTCAGTCAGACCCAGTGTTGACATGTGGCAAGACGCTCCTCGGGGCACGTCTTGCTTGGGCCTCTCTCCTGGAGGCGCTCAGTCAGACCGAGTAGTGACATGTGGCAAGACGCTCCTCGGGGCGCGTCTTGCTTGGACCTCTCTCCTGGAGGCGCTCAGTCAGACCGAGTGCTGACATAAGGCAAGACGCTCCTCGGGGCGTGTCTTGCTGGGGCCTCTCTCCTGGAGGCGCTCAATCAGACCCAGTGGTGACACGTGGCAAGACGCTCCTCGGGGCGCGTCTTGCTTGGGCCTCTCTCCTGGAGGCGCTCAGTCAGAGCCAGTGGTGACACGTGGCAAGACGCTCCTCGGGGCGCATCTTGCTTGGGCCTCTCTCCTGGAGGCACTCAGTCAGACCCAGTGTTGACACGTGGCAAGACATTCCTCGGGGCGCGTCTTGCTTGGGCCTCTCTCCTGGAGGCGCTCAGTCAGACCCAGTGTTGACATGTGGCAAGACACTCCTCGGGGCGCGTCTTGCTTGGGCCTCTCTCATGGAGTTCCTCTGTCAGACCCAGTGTTGACATGTGTCAAGACGCTCCTCGGGGCGCGTCTTGCTTTGGCCTCTCTCCTGGAGGCCCTCTGTCAGACCCAGTGCTGACATGTGGCAAGACGCTCCTCGGGCCGCGTGTTGCTTGGGCTTCTCTCCTGGAGGCCCTCAGTCAGACCCATTGTTGACATGTTGCAAGACGCTCCTTTGGGCGCGTCTTGCTTGGGCCTCTCTCCTGCAGGCGCTCAGTCAGACCGAGTGCTGACATGTGGAAAGATGCTCCTCGGGGCGCGTCTTGCTTGGGCTTCTCTCCTGGAGGCGCTCAGAAAGACCCAGTGTTGACATGTGACAAGACGCTCCTCGGGGCGCGTCTTGCTTGGGCCTCTCTCCTGGAGGCGCTCAGTCAGACCCAGTGGTGACATGTGGCAAGACACTCCTCGGGGCGCGTCCTGCTTGGGCCTCTCTCCTGGAGGCCCTTTTTCAGACCCAGTGTTGACATGTGTCAAGACGCTCCTCGGGGCGCGTCTTGCTTGGGCTTCTCTCCTGGACGCCCTCAGTCATACCCATTGTTGACATGTGGCAAGACACTCCTCGGGGCGCGTCTTGCTTTGGCCTCTCTCCTGGAGGCGCTCAGTCAGACCGAGTGCTGACATGTGGCAAGACGCTCCTCGGGCCGCGTGTTGCTTGGGCTTCTCTCCTGGAGGCCCTCAGTCAGACCCATTGTTGACATGTTGCAAGACGCTCCTTTGGGCGCGTCTTGCTTGGGCCTCTCTCCTGCAGGCGCTCAGTCAGACCGAGTGCTGACATGTGGAAAGAGGCTCCTCGGGGCGCGTCTTGCTTGGGCTTCTCTCCTGGAGGCACTCAGAAAGACCCAGTGTTGACATGTGACAAGACGCTCCTCGGGGCGCGTCTTGCTTGGGCCTCTTTCCTGGAGGCGCTCAGTCAGACCCAGTGGTGACATGTGGCAAGACACTCCTCGGGGTGCGTCTTGCTTGGGCCTCTCTCCTGGAGGCCCTCTGTCAGACCCAGTGTTGGCATGTGGCAAGACGTTCCTCAGGGCGCGTCTTGGTTGGGCTTCTCTCATGGAGGCCCTCAGTCAGACCCAGTGTTGACATGTGTCAAGACGCTCCTCGGGGCGTGTCTTGCTTGGGCCTCTCTCCTGGAGGCCCTCAGTCAGACCCATTGTTGACATGTGGCAAGACGCTCCTCGGGGCGCGTCTTGCTTGGACCTCTCTCCCTGAGGCGCTCAGTCAGACCGAGTAGTGACATGTGGCAAGACGCTCCTCGGGGCGCGTCTTGCTTGGACCTCTCTCCCTGAGGCGCTCTGTCAGACCCAGTGTTGACATTTGGCAAGACACTCCTCGGGGCGCGTCTTGCTTGGGCCTCTCTCATGGAGGCCCTCTGTCAGACCCAGTGTTGACATGTGTCAAGACGCTCCTCGGGGGAAGTCTTGCTTTGGCCTCTCTCCTGGAGGCGCTCAGTCATACCCATTGTTGACATGTGGCAAGAAGCTCCTCGGGGCGCATCTTGCTTGGGCTTCTCTCCTGGAGGCCCTCAGTAAGAACCATTGTTGACATGTGGCAAGACGCTCCTCGGGACGCGTCTTGCTTGGGCCTCTCTCCAGAAGGCCCTCAATCAGACCCAGTGTTGACATGTGTCAAGACGCTCCTCGGGGCGCGTCTTGCTTTGGCCTCTCTCCTGGAGGCCCTCTGTCAGACCCAGTGTTGACATGTGTCAAGACGCTCCTCGGGGCGCATCTTGCTTGGGCTTCTCTCCTGGAGGCCCTCAGTCATACCCATTGTTGACATGTGGCAAGACGCTCCTCGGGGCGCGTCTTGCTTGGGCCTCTCTCCTGGAGGCGCTCAGTAAGACCCAGTGTTGACATGTGACAAGACGCTCCTCGGGGCGCGTCTTGCTTGGGCCTCTCTCCTGGAGGCGCTCAGTCAGACCCAGTGGTGACATGTGGCAAGACACTCCTCGGGGCGCGTCTTGGTTGGGCCTCTCTCCTGGAGGCCCTCTGTCAGACCCAGTGTTGGCATGTGGCAAGACGCTCCTCAGGGCGCGTCTTGGTTGGGCCTCTCTCCTGGAGGCGCTCAGTCAGACCCAGTGGTGACATGTGGCAAGACGCTCCTCGGGGCGCGTATTGCTTGGGCCTCTCTCCTGGATGCCCTCTGTCAGACCGAGTGTTGACATGTGGCAAGACTCTCCTCGGGGCGCGTCTTGCTTGGGCTTCTCTCATGGAGGCCCTCAGTCAGACCCAGTGTTGACATGTGTCAAGACGCTCCTCGGGGCATGTCTTGCTTGGGCCTCTCTCCTGGAGGTGCTCAGTCAGACCCAGTGTTGACATGTGGCAAGACGCTCCTGGGGGCGCGTCTTGCTTGGGCTTCTCTCCTGGAGGCCCTCAGTCAGACCCATTGTTGACATGTGGCAAGATGCTCCTCGGGGCACGTCTTGCTTGGGCTACTCTCCTAGATGCGCTCAAACAGACCGAGTAGTGACATGTGGCAAGACGCTCCTCGGGGCGCGTCTTGCTGGGGCTTCTCTCATGGAGGCACTCAGTCAGACCCAGTGTTGACTTGTGGCAAGACGCTCCTCGGGGGGCGTCCTTTTTTGGCCTCTCTCCTGGAGGCGCTCAGTCAGACCGAGTGCTGACATGTGGCAAGAAGCTCCTCGGGGCGCGTCTTGCTTGGGCTTCTCTCCTGGAGGCCCTCAGTAAGAACCATTGTTGACATGTGGCAAGACGCTCCTCGGGGCGCGTCTTGCTTGGGCCTCTCTCCAGAAGGCCCTCAATCAGACCCAGTGTTGACACGTGGCAAGACGCTCCTCGGGGCGCGACTTGCTTGGGCCTCTCTCCTGGAGGCGCTTAGTCAGACTGAGTAGTGACACGTGGCCTGACGCTCCTCGGGGCGCGTGTTGCTTGGGCCTCTCTCCTGGAGGCGCTCAGTCAGACCAAGTGGTGACATGTGGCAAGACACTCCTCGGGGCGCGTCTTGCTTGGGCCTCTCTCCTGGAGGCCCTCTGTTAGACCCAGTGTTGACAAGTGGCAAGACACTCCTCGGGGCGCGTCTTGCTTGGGCCTCTCTCATGGAGGCCCTCTGTCAGACCCAGTGTTGACATGTGTCAAGACGCTCCTCGGGGCGCGTCTTGCTTTGGCCTCTCTCCTGGAGGCGCTCAGTCAGACCGAGTGCTGAGTACTGTGGCAAGAAGCTCCTCGGGGCGCGTCTTGCTTGGGCTTCTCTCCTGGAGGCCCTCAGTAAGACCCATTGTTGACATGTGGCAAGACGCGCCTTGGGGCGCTTCTTGCTTGGGCCTCTCTCCTGGAGGCGCTCAGTCAGACTGAGTAGTGACATGTGGCCTGACGCTCCTCGGGGCGCGTGTTGCTTGGGCCTCTCTCCTGGAGGCGCTCAGTAAGACCAAGTGGTGACATGTGGCAAGACGCTCCTCGGGGCGCGTCTTGCTTGGGCCTCTCTCCAGAAGGCCCTCAATCAGACCCAGTGTTGACACGTGGTAAGACGCTCCTCGGGGCGCGTCTTGCTTGGGCCTCTCTCCTGGAGGCGCTCAGTCAGACTGAGTAGTGACATGTGGCCTGACGCTCCTAGGGGCGCGTGTTGCTTGGGCCTCTCTCCTGGAGGCGCTCAGTCAGACCAAGTGGTGACATGTGTCAAGACGCTCCTCGGGGCGCGTCTTGCTTGGGCCTCTCTCCTGGAGGCCCTCTGTCAGACCCAGTGTTGACATGTGGCAAGACGCTCCTCCGGGCGCGTCTTGCTTGGGCCTCTCTCCTGGAGGCCCTCAGTCAGACACATTGTTGACATGTGGCAAGACACTCCTCGGGGCGCGTCTTGGTTGGGCCTCTTTCCTGGAGGCGCTCATTCAGACCCAGTGGTGACATGTGGCAAGATGCTCCTCGGGGCGCGTATTGCTTGGGCCACTCTCCTGAATGCCCTCTGTCAGACCGAGTGTTGACATGTGGCAAGACTCTCCTCGGGGCGCGTCTTGCTTGGGCTTCTCTCATGGAGGCCCTCAGTCCGACCCAGTGTTGACATGTGTCAAGACGCTCCTCGGGGCGTGTCTTGCTTGGGCCTCTCTCCTGGAGGCGCTCAGTCAGACCCAGTGCTGACATGTGGCAAGACGCTCCTCGGGGCGCGTCTTACTTGGGCCTCTCTCCTGGAGGCGCTCAGTTAGACCGAGTAGTGACATGTGGCATTACGCTCCTCGGGGCGCGTCTTGCTTGGGCCTCTCTCCTGGAGGCGCTCAGTCAGACCGAGTGCTGACATAAGGCAAGACGCTCCTCGGGGCGCGTCTTGCTGGGGCCTCTCTCCTGGAGGTGCTCAATCAGACCCAGTGATGACAAGTGGCAAGACGCTCCTCTGGGCGCGTCTTGCTTGGGCCTCTCTCCTGGAGGAGCTCAGTCAGACCCAGTGGTGACACGTGGCAAGACGCTCCTCTGGGCGCATCTTGCTTGGGCCTCTCTCCTGGAGGCGCTAAGTCAGACCCAGAGTTGACACGTGGCAAGACGCTCCTCGGGGCGCGTCTTGCTTGGGCCTCTCTCCTGGAGGCGCTCAGTCAGACACAGTGTTGACATGTGGCAAGACACTCCTCGGGGCGTGTCTTGCTTGGGCTTCTCTCCTGGAGGCCCTCAGTAAGACCCATTGTTGACATGTGGAAAGAAGCTCCTCGGGGCGCGTCTTGCTTTGTCTTCTCTCCTGGAGGCCCTCAGTCAGACCCATTGTTGACATGTGGCTAGATGCTCCTCGGGGCGCGTATTGCTTGGGCCTCTCTCCTGGATGCCCTCTGTCAGACCCAGTGTTGACATGTGGCAAGACACTCCTCGGGGCGCGTCTTGCTTGGGCTTCTCTCATGGAGGCCCTCAGTCAGACCCAGTGTTGACATGTGTCAAGAAGCTCCTCGGGGCGTGTCTTGCTTGGGCCTCTCTCCTGGAGGCGCTCAGTCAGACCCAGTGTTGACATGTGGCAAGACGCTCCTCGGGGCACATCTTGCTTGGGCCTCTCTCCTGGAGGCGCTCAGTCAGACCGAGTAGTGCCATGTGGCAAGACGCTCCTCGAGGCCCATCTTGCTGGGGCTTCTCTCATGGAGGCACTCAGTCAGACCCAGTGTTGACATGTGGCAAGACGCTCCTCGGGGCGCGTGTTGCTTGGACCTCTCTCCTGGAGGCGCTCAGTCAGACCGAGTAGTGACATGTGGCAAGACGCTCCTCGGGGCGCGTCTTGCTTGGGCCTCTCTCCTGGAGGCGCTCAATTAGACCCAGTGTTGACATGTGGCAAGACGCTCCTCGGGGCGCGTCTTGCTTGGGCTTCTCCCCTGGAGGCCCTCAGTCAGACCCATTGTTGACATGTGGCAAGACTCTCCTCCGGGCGCTTCTTGCTTGGGCCTCTCTCCTGGAGGCGCTCAGTCAGACCGAGTGCTGATATGAGGCAAGATGCTCCTCGGGGCGCGTCTTGCTGGGGCCTCTCTCCTGGAGGCGCTCAGTCAGACCCAGTGTTTACATGTGTCAAGACGCTCCTCGGGCGTTTCTTGCTTGCGCCTCTCTCCTGGAGGCGCTCAGTCAGACCCAGAGGTGACATGTGGCAAGACGCTCCTCGGGGCGCATCTTGCTTGGGCTTCTCTCCTGGAGGCCCTCAGTCAGACCCAGTGTTGACATGTGGCAAGACGCTCGTCGGGGCGCGTCTTATTTGGGCCTCTCTCCTGGAGGCCCTCAGTCAGACCCAGTGTTGTCATGTGGCAAGACGCTCCTCGGGGCGCGTCTTGCTTGGGCTTCTCTCCTGGAGGCCCTCAGTCAGACCCATTGTTGACATGTGGCAAGACGCTCCTCGGGGCACGTCTTGCTTTGGCCTCTCTCCTGGAGGCGCTCAGTCAGACCAAGTAGTGACATGTGGAAAGACGCTCCTCGGGGCGCTTCTTGCTTGGGCCTCTCTCCTGGAGGCGCTCAGTCAGACCGAGTGCTGACATAAGGCAAGACGCTCCTCGGGGCGCGTCTTGCTGGGGCCTCTCTCCTGGAGGTGCTCAATCAGACCCAGTGGTGACATGTGGCAAGACGCTCCTCGGGGCGCGTCTTGCTTGGGCCTCTCTCCTGGAGGCGCTCAATTAGACCCAGTGTTGACATGTGGCAAGACGCTCCTCCTGGCGCTTCTTGCTTGGGCCTCTCTCCTGGAGGCGCTCAGTCAGACCGAGTGCTGACATGAGGCACGACGCTCCTCGGGGAGCGTCTTGCTGGGGCCTCTCTCCTGGAGGCGCTTAGTCAGACCCAGTGTTGACATGTGTCAAGACGCTCCTCGGGGGTTCCTTGCTTGCGCCTCTCTCCTGGAGGCGCTCAGTCAGACCCAGAGGTGACATGTGGCAAGACGCTCCTCGGGCCTCTCTCCTGGAGGCGCTCAGTCAGACCCAGTGTTGACATGTGGCAAGACGCTCCTCTGGGCGCATCTTGCTTGGGCTTCTCTCCTGGAGGCCCTCAGTCAGACCCAGTGTTGACATGTGGCAAGACGCTCCTCGGGGCGCGTCTTATTAGGGCCTCTCTCCTGGAGGCCCTCAGTCAGACCCAGTGTTGACATGTGGCAAGACGCTCCTCGGGGCGCGTCTTGCTTGGGCTTCTCTCCTGGAGGCCCTCAGTCAGACCCATTGTTGACA
This sequence comes from Nothobranchius furzeri, assembly GCF_043380555.1. Lineage (NCBI taxonomy): Eukaryota > Metazoa > Chordata > Actinopteri > Cyprinodontiformes > Nothobranchiidae > Nothobranchius > Nothobranchius furzeri. Next base: position 14,739,368 of record NC_091755.1, on the reverse strand, counting down.
TGTGGCAAGACGCTCCTCGGGGCACGTCTTGCTTGGGCCTCTCTCCTGGAGGCGCTCAGTCAGACCAAGTAGTGACATGTGGCAAGACGCTCCTCGGGGCGCGTCTTGCTTGGGCCTCTCTCCTGGAGGCGCTCAGTCAGACCGAGTGCTGACATAAGGCAAGACGCTCCTCGGGGCGCGTCTTGCTTGGGCCTCTCTCCTAGAGGAGCTCAGTCAGACGCAGTGGTGACACGTGGCAAGACGCTCCTCAGGGCGCATCTTTTCTTGGGCCTCTCTCCTGGAGGCGGTAAGTCAGACCCAGTGTTGATATGTGACAAGACGCTCCTCGGGGCGCGTCTTGCTTGGGCCTCTCTCCTGGAGGCCCTCTGTCAGACCCAGTGTTGACATGTGGCAAGACGCTCCTCGGGGCGCGTCTTGCTTGGGCCTCTCTCCTGGAGGCGCTCAGTCAGACCAAGTGTTGACATGTGGCAAGACGCTCCTCGGGGCGCGTCTTGCTTGGGCCTCTCTCCTGGAGGCCCTCTGTCAGACCCTTCGTTGACATGTGGCAAGACGCTCCTCGGGGCGCGTCTTGCTTGGCCCTCTCTCCTGGAGGCGCTCAGTCAGACCGAGTGCTGACATGTGGCAAGACGCTCCTCGGGGCGCATCTTGCTTGGGCTTCTCTCCTGGAGGCCCTCAGTCAGACCCATTGTTGACATGCGGCAAGACGCTCCTCGGGGCGCTTCTTGCTTGGGCCTCTCTCCTGGAGGCGCTCACTCAGACCGAGTGCTGACATGTGGCAAGACGCTCCTCGGAGCACGTCTTGCTGGGGCTTCTCTTCTGGAGGCGCTCAGTCAGACCCAGTGTTGACATGTGACAAGACGCTCCTCGGGGCGCGTCTTGCTTGGGCCTCTCTCCTGGAGGCGCTCAGTCAGACCCAGAGGTGACATGTGGCAAGACGCTCCTCGGGGCGCGTCTTGCTTGGGCCTCTCTCCTGGAGGCCCTCTGTCAGACTCAGTGTTGACATGTGGTAAGGACACGATCACGCCGACCCTATTGTTGGAGAACCTGCTGAGTTCGTCGAACAAGTAGACGCCGGATTGGGCGCGGGCACGCGCTTGTTTTAGAGGCGTTTTCGCGCAGCCTCTACCCTGCACGACTGCTCGTGGCCGCACTAGCTATATTTATCTTTATTTGTTTCACACACACACACACACACACACACACACACACACACACACACACACACACACACACACACACACACACACACACACACACACACACACACACACACACACACACACACACACACACACACACAGGCCCTTGCGTGCAAACCCCGGTCAGGCCTGCAGTGTACACATCAGTGACATGATGTTCTTTCACAGAACTGAGGTTGTTCATTACTAAATGACTTTTACAGGAATATTGTTATTATACTATTCAACAGGTTGATCATAATAATGTGTATTAAACCCACAACCTAGCACTGAGGACAGAGGGACTTTATTTAAATTAGTACTTAATGGAAACGATACATAATGATACATAAGAGCCATGTCATACATTCAGCCTAGGAATAGTAGAATTGTGCACTATTAAAAATATACACATCAATTGCTCGAATCCCATTGTTGCAAAGTAAAACTCTAATAAAACTCTAGTCTGACATCAACAGAGAAGACTTAGTGTATGTACTACAAATACAGCATTAGGATTTCGAGTGGACCGTGCACCTTGTGAACCATCAGAGGCTTATGACGCAATATATCTTCCAGTTGCTATTAGACAAGTTATCACAATTACGTTGATTAATAAATCCAGTGATGTAGCGACTGCAGCCAGCGCAGTCGCGCAACTCGTGTCGTTGTTATCTCTCGATACTTTCATTCGTATCCGAGCGTATGCAGAATCTACGGATCTGGTGAAGTTGCTTGTCACTAGCTTGCGCACATTTGATATGGCACTTTGCGCGTGACTCACACAACCTGCAGTGGCGACCGTCGCGTTCGTGCAAAGTTTTTCCGATATATCGCTCGCAACATCGTTTGTCATTTGCTGTACACTGCGCACACTGGCCGCGAGGTCGCGGAGAGGGTCTTCGTTACGAGTTGTGTAATATCCGCTGACTTGCCGATTCAATTCTGGTGGCGCTGACCCAAACGAGAACGCTTTTAAGGCGCATGTCGTGGTAACTCTGGTAGCACCGTGGTTGACGAGGACGATCATCTTTAGCAATAGTTCATCTCGAAGCGCAACGATGGTGAGGGCGACGGGTTGGCCGGTTCCGCCTTCAGGCCACTCGGTTGCCGCTAGATTGCCCAATGCCACACACGCAGACGAACCCTGTACACACTCAATGACCCGTGTGCGATCGTTGATTTCTGCTAGTACGTTTGCTAGTTCTACGTGCTTCCACGGATCGGGCGTGGGCACGCGCTTGTTTTAGAGGCGTTTTCGCGCAGCCTCTACCCTGCACGACCGCTCGTGGCCGCACTAGCTATATTTATCTTTATTTGTTTCACACACACACACACACACACACACACACACACACACACACACACACACACACACACACACACACACACACACACACACACACACACACACACACACACACAGGCCCTTGCGTGCAAACCCCGGTCAGGCCTGCAGTGTACACATCAGAGACATGATGTTCTTTCACAGAACTGAGGTTGTTCATTACTAAATGACTTTTACAGGAATATTGTTATTATACTATTCAACAGGTTGATCATAATAATGTGTATTAAACCCACAACCTAGCACTGAGGACAGAGGGACCTTATTTAAATTAGTACTTAATGGAAACGATACATAATGATACATACGAGCCATGTCATACATTCAGCCTAGGAATAGTAGCATTGTGCACTATTAAAAATATACACATCAATTGCTCGAATCCCATTGTTGCAAAGTCAAACTCTAATAAAACTCTAGTCTGACATCAACAGAGAAGACTTAGTGTATGTACTACAAATACAGCATTAGGATTTCGAGTGGACCGTGCACCTTGTGAACCATCAGAGGCTTATGACGCAATATATCTTCCAGTTGCTATTAGACAAGTTATCACAATTACGTTGATTAATAAATCCAGTGTTGTAGCGACTGCAGCCAGCGCCGTCGCGCAACTCGTGTCGGTGTTATCTCTCGATACTTTCATTCGTATCCGAGCGTATGCAGAATCTACGGATCTGGTGAAGTTGCTTGTCACTAGCTTGCGCACATTTGATATGGCACTTTGCGCGTGACTCACACAACCTGCAGTGGCGACCGTCGCGTCAGTGCAAAGTTTTTCCGATATATCGCTCGCAACATCGTTTGTCATTTGCTGTACACTGCGCACACTGGCCGCGAGGTCGCGGAGAGGGTCTTCGTTACGAGTTGTGTAATATCCGCTGACTTGCCGATTCAATTCTGGTGGCGCTGACCCAAACGAGAACGCTTTTAAGGCGCATGTCGTGGTAACTCTGGTAGCACCGTGGTTGACGAGGACGATCATCTTTAGCAATAGTTCATCTCGAAGCGCAACGATGGTGAGGGCGACGGGTTGGCCGGTTCCGCCTTCAGGCCACTCGGTTGCCGCTAGATTGCCCAAGGCCACACACGCAGACCAACCCTGTACACACTCAATGACCCGTGTGCGATCGTTGATTTCTGCTAGTACGTTTGCTAGTTCTACGTGCTTCCACGGATCGGGCGTGGGCACGCGCTTGTTTTAGAGGCGTTTTCGCGCAGCCTCTACCCTGCACGACCGCTCGTGGCCGCACTAGCTATATTTATCTTTATTTGTTTCACACACACACACACACACACACACACACACACACACACACACACACACACACACACACACACACACACACACACACACACACACACACACACACACACACACACACACACATACACAGGCCCTTGCGTGCAAACCCCGGTCAGGCCTGCAGTGTACATATCAGAGACATGATGTTCTTTCACAGAACTGAGGTTGTTCATTACTAAATGACTTTTACAGGAATATTGTTATTATACTATTCAACAGGTTGATCATAATAATGTGTATTTAACCCACAACCTAGCACTGAGGACAGAGGGACTTTATTTAAATTAGTACTTAATGGAAACGATACATAATGATAAATAAGAGCCATGTCATACATCCAGCCTAGGAATAGTAGCATTGTGCACTATTAAAAATATACACATCAATTGCTCGAATCCCATTGTTGCAAAGTAAAACTCTAATAAAACTCTAGTCTGACATCAACAGAGAAGACTTAGTGTATGTACTACAAATACAGCATTAGGATTTCGAGTGGACCGTGCACCTTGTGAACCATCAGAGGCTTATGACGCAACATATCTTCCAGTTGCTATTAGACAAGTTATAATTCTCGACCATTTTTCGGAACTGGTTTCTTGGATCCGTGAGTAAATGCCAAATGAGATGATAGTCCTTAAGTAAGTTCCTGGCGATCCCATGTCACGCTCTTGCCCATCAGCCGGTGAACGCTGAGACGGAACTCGATGAGAGCGATGTATTTTTTAAGTGCTCCGAATGTACTTCTAACAAGCGTGCGATTCACTTCGTGAGTAAACCGCAGCTGCAGCTGATTCAAACAGTCGAGCCAACTTTCTACATCACAATATTCGTTTTGTAGTTAGTCGAGTTACCTTTTGTGTGGCGCATGCACGGGTCGTTAGCGTCCAGCTCCCAGCTTAGAGAGTCCTGTATTGACACAGACGTCAATACATCTCGATGTCATGCAACACACAAAGTCTGTCGCATACAGGTGGGTTAACACATGTACGATACCTTTTGTGTGGCGCATGCACGGGTCGTTAGCGTCCAGCTCCCGGCTTATAGAGAGTCCTGTATTGACACAGACGTCAATACATCTCGATGTCATGCAACACACAAAGTCTGTCGCATACAGGTGGGTTAACACACATGTATGATGTGTGCAATGGCGCGCCCGTTTACAATGGGACACGACGATGATCATTGTTAACCAAACTCTTGTTTCTCACGACAGGTGGTAGCATTGTCTCCTGCTCCTGGTCTTCGTGCACAGAGGGTGTTGTAATGTGCTCGTCATAGTCGCGATCGTTGTCACTCGAATCCGTTGTTCTCACGACAGGTGGTAGCGTTGTCTCCTGCATGTTGTCTTCGCGTGCGGCAAGCGTTGTGCTGTGCTCGTTATAATGGTTGTCTTCGTACAAAGGGGGTGTTGAATACTCCTTCGCGAGTAGTCTAGGAGGTGGTGTGATGGGACGTATCTCAGAGGCGTTATGTGAGCGTACCACCATGGCCTGAGCAACTGCGACTACTGAGAGTACACCAAGTACAGACAGCGAGATCATTTTTTTTCTTGGGTGTTGTATGTGTGGGTACAGCCGCTTTAATGGCAGTGAGAGCAAGTGGGCAAATGTATTTATAGGTCACTAGCAGAAACTAAGGCACATGGTCAGAGTGTAATCGTAACCACCGTAGCTCTTGTCATAATTTAATATACATAGAAATCAGAAACGGGCATGTCAGGACAGACATCGCGAGTGATAATGCGGCTAGAATCTGTGTGCGCTTGAGAGCACCTTGTTGTTCTACTGTGGTGCCAACGCCGCCGGGTCTGTAAATGTCATCGACCTTCTTTATATACGCATACGCTAAAGACCGTATATTCTCTATGGATTTGAACACGTCCTTTGTTTCGCGTAACGCTTGAGCTGTCTCGAGCGTGATGTTGTGAGTGTACGCCAGTGTTTCACGTGCACCGAGGTCCGAAAGGGCGTGCGCTACAACTATTAACCTTGGTTTGGGAGTGTGGCGAAACGCTCGCTCCGCTGTAATGGGCGGATGCAATGTTATCACCTGGTACGTTTCGTTAGTCGGGTCGTAACACACCGGTCCGTCACATGGACCGTCACATTGTATGGGGCACAGTAAGGACAACACGCCGCCGACCGTGACTTCGCACTCGACCGCGGTGGTGTTATCGATTTGCAAAGGATCACATACGCCTCTCCAGTCGCAATGAGGCACATTGTAGTCGACGCGACCGTCGGTCACCATAGCTTTCGTCAGCCAACACACTCGATTGCCCTTTGAAACATCGGCGATCAACGTGAGCGTAGAGGTCGCCGTCGCTTTACTGTACGCCAGGATATCCGTGTGTGAGTGCACGCTCGATGTCGATTGACAACCGGTCATGTCAGACCTGATCAGACCTTCCGAACACATGACCATTAGTTGTTGTGCGGCCGAGAGTATCGTGATCATACCGTTGAGATGTGTAGAAAGCGCGTACACGCCAGCCTTCCACGTTTCCAAAGTTTCCAGCAGTCTAGAGGGACTTGTCTTAGCGCGCACGGCTGTGCTGAATTTGCGTTGGGTAGACACAACGGCTTCGACCTCGCTTAGGATCTGTGGGCTCATGTACTCGTGGTAGGCCAAGACCTGTATAGTCGAGCGCGGTGACGCCACGAACACTTGACCCGGTTTTGTTGTGGCGATATGCGTGTCCAGTAACGCGGCAAAGTCTGCGTGTCTAGGTTGTATTGATTTTACAGCTCGCTCATACCCCAACAGTACGGTCCGTAGAAGTTCCTTCACTTGTTTCCATGCGCTCGTGGAACACAGGACATCGCAACCTCTGTGATACTCAAGTAAAGCGTCACACACCAGCTGCTTGCACGTTGGAAATACAATCGGTAGTAACTTCTTACTCCACTCTATGTTGAACTCGGATAGTATGTATATGGGCGGTTGCGGCGGTTTGCGCATTTTCTATCTACCCTCCGCTAATATGCCTCTGTGGTAAGTCTCCTGAGATGGTGCGGTTGGAACTTGCAAGAGTGCACTATCGACGGTCGGCGTTTCCATTTCGTCAACTGTGCCATTTTCAGCCGCTGGCAAACGGCTGTCGACGGTCGATGCGAGACACCAACATAACGTTAGACCGCGACCCTCATGCCAGTTTTCTGTAGTACTGGTTGTAGTTTCTGGTGCACACTCGATACGCCATTACGATCACAATTGCGTTGATTAATAAATCCAGTGTTGTAGCGACTGCAGCCAGCGCCGTCGCGCAACTCGTGTCGGTGTTATCTCTCGATACTTTCATTCGTATCCGAGCGTATGCAGAATCTACGGATCTGGTGAAGTTGCCTGTCACTAGCTTGCGCACGTTTGATATGGCACTTTGCGCGAGACTCACACAACCTGCAGTGGCGACCGTTGAGTCAGTGCAAAGTTTTTCCGATATATCGCTCGCAACATCGTTTGTCATTTGCTGTACACTGCGCACACTGGCCGCGACGTCGCGGAGAGGGTCTTCGTTACGAGTTGTGTAATATCCGCTGACTTGTCGATTCAATTCTGGTGGCGCTGACCCAAACGAGAACGCTTTTAAGGCGCTTGTCGTGGTAACTCTGGTAGCGCCGTGGTTGACGAGGACGATCATCTTTAGCAATAGTTCATCTCGAAGCGCAACGATGGTGAGGGCGACGGGTTGGCCGGTTCCGCCTTCAGGCCACTCGGTTGCCGCTAGATTGCCCAATGCCACACACGCAGACGAACCCTGTACACACTCAATGACCCGTGTGCGATCGTTGATTTCTGCTAGTATGTTTGCTAGTTCTACGTGCTTCCACGGATCGGGCGTGGGCACGCGCTTGTTTTAGAGGCGTTTTCGCGCAGCCTCTACCCTGCACGACCGCTCGTGGCCGCACTAGCTATATTTATCTTTATTTGTTTCACACACACACACACACACACACACACACACACACACACACACACACACACACACACACACACACACACACACACACAGGCCCTTGCGTGCAAACCCTGGTCAGGCCTGCAGTGTACACATCAGAGACATGATGTTCTTTCACAGAACTGAGGTTGTTCATTACTAAATGACTTTTACAGGAATATTGTTATTATACTATTCAACAGGTTGATCATAATAATGTGTATTAAACCCACAACCTAGCACTGAGGACAGAGGGACTTTATTTAAATTAGTACTTAATGGAAACGATACATAATGATACATATGAGCCATGTCATACATTCAGCCTAGGAATAGGCTATTAAAAATATACACATCAATTGCTCGAATCCCATTGTTGCAAAGTAAAACTCTAATAAAACTCTAGTCTGACATCAACAGAGAAGACTTAGTGTATGTACTACAAATACAGCATTAGGATTTCGAATGGACCGTGCACCTTGTGAACCATCAGAGGCTTATGACGCAACATATCTTCCAGTTGCTATTAGACAAGTTATAATTCTCGACCATTTTTCGGAACTGGTTTCTTGGGTCCGTGAGTAAATACCAAATGAGATGATAGTCCTTAAGTAAGTTCCTGGCGATCCCATGTCACGCTCTTGCCCATCAGCCGGTGAACGCTGAGACAGAACTCGATGAGAGCGATGTATTTTTTAAGTGCTCCGAATGTACTTCTAACAAGCGTGCGATTCACTTCGTGAGTAAACCGCAGCTGCAGCTGATTCAAACAGTCGAGCCAACATTCTACATCACAATATTTGTTTTGTAGTTAGTCGAGTTACCTTTTGTGTGGCGCATGCACGGGTCGTTAGCGTCCAGCTCCCAGCTTAGAGAGTCCTGTATTGACACAGACGTCAATACATCTCGATGTCATGCAACACACAAAGTCTGTCGCATACAGGTGGGTTAACACATGTACGATACATTTTGTGTGGCGCATGCATGGGTCGTTAGCGTCCAGCTCCCAGCTTATAGAGAGTCCTGTATTGACACAGACGTCAATACATCTCGATGTCATGCAACACACAAAGTCTGTCGCATACAGGTGGGTTAACACACATGTACGATGTTTGCAATGGCGCGCCCGTTTACAATGGGACACGACGATGATCATTGTTAACCAAACTCTTGTTTCTCACGACAGGTGGTAGCGTTGTCTCCTGCACCTGGTCTTCGTGCACAAAGGGTCTTGTAATGTGCTCGTCATAGTCGCGATCGTTGTCACTCGAATCCGTTGTTCTCACAACAGGTGGTAGCGTTGTCTCCTGCATGTTGTCTTCGCGTGCGGCAAGCGTTGTGCTGTGCTCGTTATAATGGTTGCTTCGTACAAAGGGGGTGTTGAATACTCCTTCGCGAGTAGTCTAGGAGGTGGTGTGATGGGACGTATCTCAGAGGCGTTATGTGAGCGTACCATCATGGCCTGAGCAACTGCGACTACTGAGAGTACACCCAGTACAAACAGCGAGAGCTTTTTTTTTCTTGGGTGTTGTACGTGCGGGTACTGCCGCTTTAATGGCAGTGAGAGCAAGTGGTCAAATGTATTTATAGGTCACTAGCAGAAACTAAGGCACGTGGTCAGAGTGTAATCGTAACCACCGTAGCTCTTGTCATAATTTAATATACATAGAAATCAGAAACGGGCATGTCAGGACAGACATCGCGAGTGATAATGCGGCCAGTATCTGTGTGCGCTTGAGAGCACCTTGTTGTTCTACTGTGGTGCCCACGCCGCCGGGTCTGTAAATGTCATCGACCTTCTTTATATACGCATACGCTAAAGACCGTATATTCTCTATGGATTTGAACACGTCCTTTGTTTCGCGTAACGCTTGAGCTGTCTCGAGCGTGATGTTGTGAGGCTACGCCAGTGTTTCGCGTGCACCGAGGTCCGAAAGGGCGTGCGCTACAACTATTAACCTTGGTTTGGGAGTGTGGCGAAACGCTCGCTCCGCTGTAATGGGCAGATGCAAAGTTATCACCTGGTACGTTTCGTTAGTCGGGTTGTAACACACCGGTCCGTGACACGGACCGTAACGACCCGTGCATGCGTATGCGCTTGGACCTTTCTCCTGGAGGCGCTCAGTTAGACCGAGTAGTGACATGTGTCAAGACGCTCCTCGGGGCGCGTCTTGCTTGGGCCTCTCTCCTGGAGGCGCTCAGTCAGACCCAGTGTTCACATGTGGCAAGACTCTCCTCGGGGCGCGTCTTGCTTGGGCCTCTCTCCTGGAGGCGCTCAGTCAGACCCAGTGTTGACATGTGGCAAGACGCTCCTCGGGGCGCGTCTTATTTGGACCTCTCTCCTAGAGGCCCTCAGTCAGACCCAGTGTTGACATGTGGCAAGACGCTCCTCGGGGCGCGTCTTGCTTGGGCCTCTCTCCTGGAGGCGCTCAGTCAGACCGAGTGCTGACATGTGGCAATACGCTCCTCGGGGCGCGTCTTGCTTGGGCTTCTCTCCTGGAGGCCCTCAGTCAGACCCATTGTTGACATGTGGCAAGACGCTCCTCGGGGCACGTCTTGCTTGGGCCTCTCTCCTGGAGGCGCTCAGTCAAACCCAGTAGTGACATGTGGCAAGACGCTCCTCGGGGCGCGTCTTGCTTGGACCTTTCTCCTGGAGGCGCTCAGTTAGACCGAGTAGTGACATTTGGCAAGACGCTCCTCGGGGCGCGTCTTGCTTGGGCCTCTCTCCTGGAGGCGCTCAGTCAGCCCGAGTGCTGACATAAGGCAAGACGCTCCTCGGGGCGCGTCTTGCTTGGGCCTCTCTCCTGGAGGAGCTCAGTCAGACCCAGTGGTGACACGTGGCAAGACGCTCCTCGGGGCGCATCTTGCTTAAGCCTCTCTCCTGGAGGCGCTAAGTCAGACCCAGTGTTGACACGTGGCAAGACGCTCCTCGGGGCGCGTCTTGCTTGGGCCTCTCTCCTGGAGGCGCTCAGTCAGACCATGTGTTGACATGTGGCAAGACACTCCTCGGGGCGCGTCTTGCTTGGGCCTCTCTCATGGAGGCCCTCTGTCAGACCCAGTGTTGACATGTGTCAAGACGCTCCTCGGGGCGCGTCTTGCTTGGGCCTCTCTCCTGGAGGCGCTCAGTCAGACCGAGTGCTGACATGTGGCAAGAAGCTCCTCGGGGCGCGTCTTGCTTGGGCTTCTCTCCTGGAGGCCCTCAGTCAGACCCATTGTTGACATGTCGCAAGACACTCCTCGGGGCGCGTCTTGCTTGGGCCTCTCTCCTGGAGGCGCTCAGTCAGACCGAGTGCTGACATGTGGCAAGACGCTCCTCGGGGCGCGTCTTGCTTGGGCTTCTCTCCTGGAGGCCCTCAGTCAGACCCATTGTTGACATGTGGCAAGACGCTCCTCGGGGCGCGTCTTATTTGGACCTCTCTCCTAGAGGCCCTCAGTCAGACCCAGTGTTGACATGTGGCAAGACGCTCCTCGGGGCGCGTCTTGCTTGGGCTTCTCTCCTGGAGGCCCTCAGTCAGACCCATTGTTGACATGTGGCAAGACGCTCCTCGGGGCACGTCTTGCTTGGGCCTCTCTCCTGGAGGCGCTCAGTAAAACCGAGTAGTGACATGTGGCAAGACGCTCCTCGGGGCGCGTCTTGCTTGGACCTTTCTCCTGGAGGCGCTCAGTTAGACCGAGTAGTGACATGTGGCAAGACGCTCCTCGGGGCGCGTCTTGCTTGGGCCTCTCTCCTGGAGGCGCTCAGTCAGACCGAGTGCTGACATAAGGCAAGACGCTCCTCGGGGCGCGTCTTGCTTGGGCCTCTCTCCTGGAGGAGCTCAGTCAGACCCAGTGGTGACACGTGGCAAGACGCTCCTCGGGGCGCATCTTGCTTGGGCCTCTCTCCTGGAGGCGCTAAGTCAGACCCAGTGTTGACACGTGGCAAGATGCTCCTCGGGGCGCGTCTTGCTTGGGCCTCTCTCCTGGAGGCGCTCAGTCAGACCCAGTGTTGACATGTGGCAAGACACTCCTCGGGGCGCGTCTTGCTTGGGCCTCTCTCATGGAGGCCCTCTGTCAGACCCAGTGTTGACATGTGTCAAGACGCTCCTCGGGGCGCGTCTTGCTTGGGCCTCTCTCCTGGAGGCGCTCAGTCAGACCGAGTGCTGACATGTGGCAAGAAGCTCCTCGGGGCGCGTCTTGCTTGGGCTTCTCTCCTGGAGGCCCTCAGTCAGACCCATTGTTGACATGTGGCAAGACGCTCCTCGGGGCGCGCCTTGCTTGGGCCTCTCTCCAGAAGGCCCTCAATCAGACCCAGTGTTGACACGTGGCAAGACGCTCCTCGGGGCGCGTCTTGCTTGGGCCTCTCTCCTGGAGGCGCTCAGTCAGACCCAGTGGTGACATGTGGCAAGACGCTCCTCGGGGCGCGTATTGCTTGGGCTTCTTTCCTGGAGGCCCTCAGTCAGACCCATTGTTGACATGTGGCAAGACGCTCCTCGGGGCGCGTCTTGCTTGGGCCTCTCTCCTGGAGGCGCTCAGTCAGAACCAGAGGTGACATGTGGCAAGACGCTCCTCGGGGCGCGTCTTGCTTCGGCCTCTCTCCTGGAGGCCCTCTGTCAGACCCAGTGTTGACATGTGGCAAGACGCTCCTCCGGGCGCATCTTGCTTTGGCCTCTCTCCTGCAGACCCTCAGTAAGACCCATTGTTGACATGTGGCAAGACGCTCCTCGGGGCGCGTCTTGCTTGTGCCTTTCTCCAGAAGGCCCTCAATCAGACCCAGTGTTGACATGTGGCAAGACGCTCCTCGGGGCGCATCTTGCTTGGGCCTCTCTCCTGGAGGCGCTCAGTCAGACTGAGTAGTGACATGTGGCCTGACGCTCCTCGGGGCGCGTCTTGCTTGGGCCTCTCTCCTGGAGGCGCTCAGTCAGACCCAGTGTTGACATGTGGCAAGACGCTCCTCGGGGCACGTCTTGCTTGGGCCTCTCTCCTGGAGGCGCTCAGTCAGACCGAGTAGTGACATGTGGCAAGACGCTCCTCGGGGCGCGTCTTGCTTGGACCTCTCTCCTGGAGGCGCTCATTTAGACCGAGTAGTGACATGTCGCAAGACGCTCCTCGGGGCGCGTCTTGCTTGGGCCTCTCTCCTGGAGGCGCTCAGTCAGACCGAGTGCTGACATAAGGCAAGACGCTCCTCGGGGCGTGTCTTGCTGGGGCCTCTCTCCTGGAGGCGCTCAATCAGACCGAGTAGTGACATGTCGCAAGACGCTCCTCGGGGCGCGTATTGCTTGGGCTTCTTTCCTGGAGGCCCTCAGTCAGACCCATTGTTGACATGTGGCAAGACGCTCCTCTGGGCGCATCTTGCTTGGGCCTCTCTCCTGGAGGCGCTCAGTCAGAACCAGATGTGACATGTGGCAAGACTCTCCATGGGGCGCGTCTTGCTTCGGCCTCTCTCCTGGATGCCCTCTGTCAGACCCAGTGTTGACATGTGGCAAGACGCTCCTCCGGGCGCATCTTGCTTTGGCCTCTCTCCTGCAGACCCTCAGTAAGACCCATTGTTGACATGTGGCAAGACGCTCCTCGGGGCGCGTCTTGCTTGTGCCTTTCTCCAGAAGGCCCTCAATCAGACCCAGTGTTGACATGTGGCAAGACGCTCCTCGGGGCGCATCTTGCTTGGGCCTCTCTCCTGGAGGCGCTCAGTCAGACTGAGTAGTGACATGTGGCCTGACGCTCCTCGGGGCGCGTCTTGCTTGGGCCTCTCTCCTGGAGGCGCTCAGTCAGACCCAGTGTTGACATGTGGCAAGACGCTCCTCGGGGCACGTCTTGCTTGGGCCTCTCTCCTGGAGGCGCTCAGTCAGACCGAGTAGTGACATGTGGCAAGACGCTCCTCGGGGCGCGTCTTGCTTGGACCTCTCTCCTGGAGGCGCTCAGTTAGACCGAGTAGTGACATGTCGCAAGACGCTCCTCGGGGCGCGTCTTGCTTGGGCCTCTCTCCTGGAGGCGCTCAGTCAGACCGATTGCTGACATAAGGCAAGACGCCCCTCGGGGCGTGTCTTGCTGGGGCCTCTCTCCTGGAGGCGCTAAATCAGACCCAGTGGTGACACGTGGCAAGACGCTCCTCGGGGCGCGTCTTGCTTGGGCCTCTCTCCTGGAGGCGCTCAGTCAGAGCCAGTGGTGACACGTGGCAAGACGCTCCTCGGGGCGCATCTTGCTTGGGCCTCTCTCCTGGAGGCACTCAGTCAGACCCAGTGTTGACACGTGGCAAGACATTCCTCGGGGCGCGTCTTGCTTGGGCCTCTCTCCTGGAGGCGCTCAGTCAGACCCAGTGTTGACATGTGGCAAGACACTCCTCGGGGCGCGTCTTGCTTGGGCCTCTCTCATGGAGTTCCTCTGTCAGACCCAGTGTTGACATGTGGCAAGACACTCCTCGGGGCGCGTCTTGCTTGGGCCTCTCTCCTGGAGGCCCTCTGTCAGACCCAGTGTTGGCATGTGGCAAGACGTTCCTCAGGGCGCGTCTTGGTTGGGCTTCTCTCATGGAGGCCCTCAGTCAGACCCAGTGTTGACATGTGTCAAGACGCTCCTCGGGGCGCGTCTTGCTTTGGCCTCTCTCCTGGAGGCCCTCTGTCAGACCCAGTGTTGACATGTGTCAAGACGCTCCTCGGGGCGCGTCTTGCTTGGGCTTCTCTCCTGGACGCCCTCAGTCATACCCATTGTTGACATGTGGCAAGACACTCCTCGGGGCGCGTCTTGCTTTGGCCTCTCTCCTGGAGGCGCTCAGTCAGACCGAGTGCTGACATGTGGCAAGACGCTCCTCGAGCCGCGTGTTGCTTGGGCTTCTCTCCTGGAGGCCCTCAGTCAGACCCATTGTTGACATGTTGCAAGACGCTCCTTTGGGCGCGTCTTGCTTGGGCCTCTCTCCTGCAGGCGCTCAGTCAGACCGAGTGCTGACATGTGGAAAGACGCTCCTCGGGGCGCGTCTTGCTTGGGCTTCTCTCCTGGAGGCGCTCAGAAAGACCCAGTGTTGACATGTGACAAGACGCTCCTCGGGGCGCGTCTTGCTTGGGCCTCTCTCCTGGAGGCGCTCAGTCAGACCCAGTGGTGACATGTGGCAAGACACTCCTCGGGGTGCGTCTTGCTTGGGCCTCTCTCCTGGAGGCCCTCTGACAGACCCAGTGTTGGCATGTGGCAAGACGTTCCTCAGGGCGCGTCTTGGTTGGGCTTCTCTCATGGAGGCCCTCAGTCAGACCCATTGTTGACATGTGGCAAGACGCTCCTCGGGGCGCGTCTTGCTTGGACCTCTCTCCCTGAGGCGCTCAGTCAGACCGAGTAGTGACATGTGGCAAGACGCTCCTCGGGGCGCGTCTTGCTTGGACCTCGACGCTCCTCGGGGCGCGTCTCATTTGGGCCTCTCTCCTGGAGGCCCTCAGTCAGACCCAGTGTTGACATGTGGCAAGACGCTCCTCGGGGCGCGTCTTGCTTGGGCTTCTCTCCTTGAGGCCCTCAGTCAGACCCATTGTTGACATGTGGCAAGACGCTCCTCGGGACACGTCTTGCTTGGGCCTCTCTCCTGGAGGCGCTCAGTCAGACCGAGTAGTGACATGTGGCAAGACGCTCCTCGGGGCGTGTCTTGCTTGGGCCTCTCTCCTGGAGGCGCTCAGTCATACCGAGTGCTGACATAAGGCAAGACGCTCCTCGGGGCGTGTCTTGCTGGGGCCTCTCTCCTGGAGGTGCTCTATCAGACCCAGTGGTGACACGTGGCAAGACGCTCCTCGGGGCGCATCTTGCTTGGGCCTCTCTCCTGGAGGCGCTAAGTCAGACCCAGTGTTGACACGTGGCAAGACGCTCCTCGGGGCGCGTCTTGCTTGGGCCTCTCTCCTGGAGGAGCTCAGTCAGACCCAGTGGTGACACGCGGCAAGACGCTCCTCGGGGCGCATCTTGCTTGGGCCTCTCTCCTGGAGGCGCTAAGTCAGACCCAGTGTTGACACGTGGCAAGACGCTCCTCGGGGCGCGTCTTGCTTTGGCCTCTCTCCTGGAGGCGCCCAGTCAGACCGAGTGCTGACATGTGGCAAGAAGCTCCTCGGGGCGCGTCTTGCTTGGGCTTCTCTCCTGGAGGCCCTCAGTCAGACCCATTGTTGACATGTGGCAAGACGCTCCTCGGGGCACGTCTTGCTTGGGCCTCTCTCCTGGAGGCGCTCAGTCAAACCGAGTAGTGACATGTGGCAAGACGCTCCTCGGGGCGCGTCTTGCTTGGACCTTTCTCCTGGAGGCGCTCAGTTAGACCGAGTAGTGACATGTGGCAAGACGCTCCTCGGGGCGCGTCTTGCTTGGGCCTCTCTCCTGGAGGCGCTCAGTCAGACCGAGTGCTGACATAAGGCAAGACGCTCCTCGGGGCGCGTCTTGCTGGGGCCTCTCTCCTGGAGGTGCTCAATCAGACCCAGTGGTGACACGTGGCAAGACGCTCCTCGGGGCGCATCTTGCTTGGGCCTCTCTCCTCGAGGAGCTCAGTCAGACCCAGTGGTGACACGTGGCAAGACGCTCCTCGGGGCGCATCTTGCTTGGGCCTCTCTCCTGGAGGCGCTAAGTCAGACCCAGTGTTGACACGTGGCAAGACGCTCCTCGGGGCGCGTCTTGCTTGGGCCTCTCTCCTGGAGGTGCTCAGTCAGACCCAGTGGTGACATGTGGCAAGAAGCTCCTCGGGGCGTGTATTGCTTGGGCCTCTCTCCTGGATGCCCTCTGTCAGACCCAGTGTTGACATGTTGACAATGTGTCTGACTGAGGGCCTCCAGGAGAGAAGCCCAAGCAAGACCCGCCCCGAGGAGCGTCTTGCCACATGTCAGCACTCGGTCTGACTGAGCGCCTCCAGGAGAGAGGCCCAAGCAAGACGTGCCCCGAGGAGCGTCTTGCCACATGTCAACACTGGGTCTGACTGAGCGCCTCCAGGAGAGAGGCCCAAGCAAGACGCACCCCGAGGAGCGTCTTGCCACATGTGAACACTGGGTCTGACTGAGCGCCTCCAGGAGAGAGGCCCAAGCAAGACGCGCCCGGAGGAGCGTCTTGCCACATGTCAGCACTCGGTCTGACTGAGCGTCTCTAGGAGAGAGGCCCAAGCAAGACGCGCCCCGAGGAGCATCTTGACACATGTCTCCTCTGGGTCTGACTGAGCGCCTCCAGGAGAGAGGCCCAAGCAAGACGCGCCCCGAGGAGCGTCTTGCCACATGACAACACTGGATCTGACTGAGAACCTCCAGGAGAGAGAACCAAGCAAGACGCGCCCCGAGGAGCGTCTTGCCACATGTCAACACTGGGTCTGACTGAGCGCCTCTAGGATAGAGGCCCAAGCAAGACGCGCCCCGAGGAGCGTCTTGCCACATGTCACTACTCGGTCTAACTGAGCGCCTCCAGGAGAGAGGTCCAAGCAAGACGCGCCCCGAGGAGCGTCTTGCCAAATGTCACTACTCGGTCTGACTGAGCGCCTCCAGGAGGGAGGTCCAAGCAAGACGCGCCCCGAGGAGCGTCAGGCCACATGTCACTACTCAGTCTGACTGAGCGCCTCCAGGAGAGAGGCCCAAGTAAGACGCGCCCCGAGGAGCGTCTTGCCACATGTCAGCACTGGGTCTGACTGAGCGCCTCCAGGAGAGAGGCCCAAGCAAGACACGCCCCGAGGAGCGTCTTGACACATGTCAACACTGGGTCGGACTGAGGGCCTCCATGAGAGAAGCCCAAGCAAGACGCGCCCCGAGGAGAGTCTTGCCACATGTCTACACTCGGTCTGACAGAGGGCATTCAGGAGAGCGGCCCAAGCAATACGCGCCCCGAGGAGCGTCTTGCCACATGTCACCACTGGGTCTGAATGAGCGCCTCCAGGAAAGAGGCCCAACCAAGACGCGCCCCGAGGAGTGTCTTGCCACATGCCAACACTGGGTCTGACTGAAAGCCTCCAGGAGAGAGGCCCAAGCAAGACGCGCCCCGAGGAGCTTCTTTCCACGTGTCACCACTGGGGATGACTGAGCGCCTCCAGGAGAGGGGCCCAAGCAAGACGCGCCCAGAGGAGCGTCTTGACACATGTCAACACTGGGTCTGACTGAGCGCCTCCAGGAGAGATGCCCAAGCAAGACGCGCCCCGAGGAGCGTCTTGCCACATGTCAACACTGGGTCTGACTGAGCGCCTCCAGGAGAGAGGCCCAAGCAAGACGCGCCCCGAGGATCGTCTTGCCACATGTCAGCACTGGGTCTGACTGAGCGCCTCCAGGAGAGAGGCCCCAGCAAGACGCGCCCCGAGGAGCGTCTTGCCTTATGTCAGCACTCGGTCTGACTGAGCGCCTCCAGGAGAGAGGCCCAAGCAAGACGCGCCCCGAGGAGCGTCTTGCCACATGTCAACAATGGGTCTGACTGAGGGCCTCCAGGAGAGAGGCCCAAGCAAGATGCGCCCGGAGGAGCGTCTTGCCACATGTCAACACTGGGTCTGACAGAGGGCCTCCAGGAGAGAGGCCCAAGCAAGACGCGCCCCGAGGAGCGTCTTGCCACATGTCACCTCTGGTTCTGACTGAGAGCCTCCAGGAGAGAGGCCCAAGCAAGACGCGCCCCGAGGAGCGTCTTGTCACATGTCAACACTGGGTCTGACTGAGGGCCTCCAGGAGAGAGGCCCAAGCAAGACGCGCCCCGAGGAGCGTCTTGCCTTATGTCAGCACTCGGTCTGACTGAGCGCCTCCAGGAGAGAGGCCCAAGCAAGACGCGCCCCGAGGAGCGTCTTGCCACATGTCAACAATGGGTCTGACTGAGGGCCTCCAGGAGAGAGGCCCAAGCAAGACGCGCCCGGAGGAGCGTCTTGCCATATGTCAACACTGGGTCTGACAGAGGGCCTCCAGGAGAGAGGCCCAAGCAAGACGCGCCCCGAGGAGCGTCTTGACACATGTCACCACTTGGTCTGACTGAGCGCCTCCAGGAGAGAGGCCCAAGCAACACGCGCCCCTAGGAGCGTCAGGCCACATGTCACTATTCAGTCTGACTGAGCGCCTCCAGGAGAGAGGCCCAAGCAAGACGCGCCCCGAGGAGCATCTTGCCACCTGTCAACACTGGGTCTGATTGAGGGCCTTCTGGAGAGAGGCCCAAGCAAGACGCGCCCCGAGGAGCGTCTTGCCACATGTCACCACTTGGTCTTACTGAGCGCCTCCAGGAGAGAGGCCCAAGCAACACGCGCCCCGAGGAGCGTCAGGCCACATGTCACTACTCAGTCTGACTGAGCGCCTCCAGGAGAGAGGCCCAAGCAAGAAGCGCCCCAAGGAGCGTCTTGCCACATGTCAACAATGGGTCTTACTGAGGGCCTCCAGGAGAGAAGCCCAAGCAAGACGCGCCCCGAGGAGCTTCTTGCCACAGTACTCAGCACTCGGTCTGACTGAGCGCCTCCAGGAGAGAGGCCAAAGCAAGACGCGCCCCGAGGAGCGTCTTGACACATGTCAACACTGGGTCTGACAGAGGGCCTCCATGAGAGAGGCCCAAGCAAGACGCGCCCCGAGGAGTGTCTTGCCACATGTCGACACTGGGTCTAACAGAGGGCCTCCAGGAGAGAGGCCCAAGAAAGACGCGCCCCGAGGAGTGTCTTGCCACATGTCACCACTTGGTCTGACTGAGCGCCTCCAGGAGAGAGGCCCAAGCAACACGCGCCCCGAGGAGCGTCAGGCCACATGTCACTACTCAGTCTGACTAAGCGCCTCCAGGAGAGAGGCCCAAGCAAGTCGCGCCCCGAGGAGCGTCTTGCCACGTGTCAACACTGGGTCTGATTGAGGGCCTTCTGGAGAGAGGCCCAAGCAAGACGCGCCCCGAGGAGCGTCTTGCCACATGTCAACAATGGTTCTTACTGAGGGACTCCAGGAAAGAAGCCCAAGCAAGACGCGGCCCGAGGAGCTTCTTGCCACATGTCAGCACTCGGTCTGACTGAGCGCCTCCAGGAGAGAGGCCAAAGAAGGACGCCCCCCGAGGAGCGTCTTGCCACAAGTCAACACTGGGTCTGACTGAGTTCCTCCATGAGAGAAGCCCCAGCAAGACGCGCCCCGAGGAGCGTCTTGCCACATGTCACTACTCGGTCTGTTTGAGCGCCTCTAGGAGAGTAGCCCAAGCAAGACGTGTCCCGAGGAGCATCTTGCCACATGTCAACAATGGGTCTGACTGAGGGCCTCCAGGAGAGAAGCCCAAGCAAGACGCGCCCCCAGGAGCGTCTTGCCACATGTCAACACTGGGTCTGACTGAGCGCCTCCAGGAGAGAGGCCCAAGCAAGACATGCCCCGAGGAGCGTCTTGACACATGTCAACACTGGGTCTGACTGAGGGCCTCCATGAGAGAAGCCCAAGCAAGACGCGCCCCGAGGAGAGTCTTGCCACATGTCAACACTCGGTCTGACAGAGGGCATCCAGGAGAGAGGCCCAAGCAATACGCGCCCCGAGGAGCGTCTTGCCACATGTCACCACTGGGTCTGACTGAGCACCTCCTGGAGAGAGGCCGAACCAAGACGCGCACTGAGGAGCGTCTTGCCACATGCCAACACTGGGTCTGACAGAGGGCCTCCAGGAGAGAGGCCCAACCAAGACACGCCCCGAGGAGTGTCTTGCCACATGTCACCACTGGGTCTGACTGAGCGCCTCCTGGAGAGAGGCCCAAGCAAGACGCGCCCCGAGGAGCGTCTTGTCACATGTCAACACTGGGTCTTACTGAGCGCCTCCAGGAGAGAGGCCCAAGCAAGACGCGCCCAAAGGAGCGTCTTGCAACATGTCAAAAATGGGTCTGACTGAGGGCCTCCAGGAGAGAAGCCCAAGCAACACGCGGACCGAGGAGCGTCTTGCCACATGTCAGCACTCGGTCTGACTGAGCGCCTCCAGGAGAGAGGCCAAAGCAAGACGCGCCCCGAGGAGCGTCTTGCCACATGTCAACAATGGGTATGACTGAGGGCCTCCAGGAGAGAAGCCCAAGCAAGAAGCGCCCCGAGGAGCGTCTTGACACATGTCAACACTGGGTCTGACAGAGGGCCTCCAGGAGAGAGGCCAAAGCAAGACGCGCCCTGAGGAGCGTCTTGACACATGTCAACACTGGGTCTGACAGAGGGCGTCCATGAGAGAGGCCCAAGCAAGACGCGCCCGGAGGAGTGTCTTGCCACATGTCAACACTGGTTCTGACTGAGCGCCTCCAGGAGAGAGGCCCAAGCAAGACGCGCCCCGAGGAGCGTCTTGCCACGTGTCAACACTGGGTCTGACTGAGCGCCTCCAGGAGAGAGGCCCAAGCAAGATGCGCCCCGAGGAGCGTCTTGCCACGTGTCACCACTGGGTCTGACTGAGCGCCTCCAGGAGAGAGGCCCAAGCAAGACACGCCCCGAGGAGCGTCTTGCCACGGGTCAACACTGGGTCTGATTGAGGGTCTTCTGGAGAGAGGCCCAAGCAAGACGCGTCCCGAGGAGCGTCTTGCCACATGTCAACAATGGTTCTTACTGAGGGCCTCCAGGAGAGAAGCCCAAGCAAGACGCGCCCCGAGGAGCTTCTTGCCACATGTCAACAATGGGTATGACTGAGCGCCTCCAGGAGAGAGGCCAAAGCAAGACTTCCCCCGAGGAGCGTCTTGACACATGTCAACACTGGGTCTGACAGAGGGCCTCCATGAGAGAGGCCCAAGCAAGACGCGCCCCAAGGAGTGTCTTGCCAAATGTCAACACTGGGTCTGACAGAGCGCCTCAGGGAGAGAGGTCCAAGCAAGACGCGCCCCGAGGAGCGTCTTGCCACATGTCAACACTGGGTCTGACTGAGTGCCTCCATGAGAGAAGCCCCAGCAAGACGCGCCCCGAGGAGCGTCTTGCCACATGTCACTACTCGGTCTGTTTGAGCGCCTCCAGGAGAGAGGCCCAAGCAAGATGCGCCCCGAGGAGTGTCTTTCCACATGTCACCACTGGGTCTGACTGAGCGCCTCCAGGAGAGAGGCCCAGGCAAGACGCGCCCCGAGGAGCGTCTTGTCACATGTCAACACTGGGTCTTTCTGAGCGCCTCCAGGAGAGAAGCCCAAGCAAGACGCGCCCCGAGGAGCGTCTTTCCACATGTCAGCACTCGGTCTGACTGAGCGCCTGCAGGAGAGAGGCCCAAGCAAGACGCGCCCCGAGGAGCGTCTTGCAACATGTCAACAATGGGTCTGACTGAGGGCCTCCAGGAGAGAAGCCCAAGCAACACGCGGCCCGAGGAGCGTCTTGCCACATGACAGCACTCGGTCTGACTGAGCGCCTCCAGGAGAGAGGCCAAAGCAAGACTCGCCCCGAGGAGTGTCTTGCCACATGTCAACAATGGGTATGACTGAGGGCGTCCAGGAGAGAAGCCCAAGCAAGACGCGCCCCGAGGAGCGTCTTGACACATGTCAACACTGGGTCTGACAGAGGGCCTCCAGGAGAGAGGCCAAAGCAAGACGTGCCCCGAGGAGCGTCTTGACACATGTCAACACTGGGTCTGACAGAGGGCCTCCATGAGAGAGGCCCAAGCAAGACGCGCCCCGTGGAGTGTCTTGCCACATGTCAACACTGGGTCTGACTGAGCGCCTCCAGGAGAGAGGCCCAAGCAACACGCGCCCCGAGGAATGTCTTGCCACGTGTCAACACTGGGTCTGACTGAGTGCCTCCAGGAGAGAGGCCCAAGCAAGATGCGCCCCGAGGAGCGTCTTGCCACGTGTCACCACTGGCTCTGACTGAGCGCCTCCAGGAGAGAGGCCCAAGCAAGACGCGCCCCGAGGAGCGTCTTGCCACGTGTCACCACTGGGTCTGATTGAGCGCCTCCAGGAGAGAGGCCCCAGCAAGACACGCCCCGAGGAGCGTCTTGCCTTATGTCAGCACTCGGTCTGACTGAGCGCCTCCAGGAGAGAGGCCCAAGCAAGACGCGCCCCGAGGAGCGTCTTGCGACATGTCACTACTCGGTCTAACTGAGCGCCTCCAGGAGAGAGGTCCAAGCAAGACGCGCCCCGAGGAGCGTCTTGCCACATGTCACTACTCGGTCTGACTGAGCGCCTCCAGGAGAGAGGCCCAAGCAAGACGTGCCCCGAGGAGCGTCTTGCCACATGTCAACACTGGGTCTGACTGAGCGCCTCCAGGAGAGAGGCCCAAGCAAGACGCGCCCCGAGGAGCGTCAGGCCACATGTCACTACTCAGTCTGACTGAGCGCCTCCAGGAGAGAGGCCCAAGCAAGATGCGCCCCGAGGAGCGTCTTGCCACATGTCAACACTGGGTCTGATTGAGGGCCTTCTGGAGAAAGGCACAAGCAAGACGCGCCCCGAGGAGCGTCTTGCCACATGTCAACAATGGGTCTTACTGAGGGTCTGCAGGAGAGAGGCCAAAGCAAGATGCGCCCGGAGGAAAGTCTTGCCACATGTCAACACTGGGTCTGACAGAGGACCTCCAGGAGAGAGGCCGAAGCAAGACGCGCCCCGAGGAGCGTCTTGCCACATGTCACCTCTGGTTCTGACTGAGCGCCTCCAGGAGAGAGGTCCAAGCAAGACGCGCCCCGAGGAGAGTCTTGCCACATGTCACTACTCGGTCTGACTGAGCGCCTCAGGGAGAGAGGTCCAAGCAAGACGCGCCCCGAGGAGCGTCTTGCCACATGTCAACACTGGGTCTGACTGAGTGCCTCCATGAGAGAAGCCCCAGCAAGACGCGCCCCGAGGAGCGTCTTGCCACATGTCACTACTCGGTCTGTTTGAGCGCCTCCAGGAGAGAAGCCCAAGCAAGACGTGCCCCGAGGAGCGTCTTGCCACATGTCAACAATGGGTCTGACTGAGGGCCTCCAGGAGAGTAGCCCAAGCAAGACGCGCCCCGAGGAGCGTCTTGCCACATGTCAAAACTGGGTCTGACTGAGCGCCACCAGGAGACAGGCCCAAGCAAGACACGCCCCGAGGAGCGTCTTGACACATGTCAACACTGGGTCTGACTGAGGGCCTCCATGAGAGAAGCCCAACCAAGACGCGCCCTGAGGAATGTCTTGCCACATGCCAACACTGGGTCTTACAGAGGGCCTCCAGGAGAGAGGCCCAAGCAAGATGCGCCCCGAGAAGTGTCTTGCCACATGTCACCACTGGGTCTGACTGAGCGCCTCCAGGAGAGAGGCCCAAGCAAGACGCGCCCCGAGGAGCGTCGTGTCACATGTCAACACTGGGTCTTTCTGAGCGCCTCCAGGAGAGAAGCCCAAGCAAGACGCTCCCCGAGGAGCGTCTTTCCACATGTCAGCACTCGGTCTGACTGAGCGCCTGCAGGAGAGAGGCCCAAGCAAGACGCGCCCCGAGGAGCGTCTTGCAACATGTCAACAATTGTTCTGACTGAGGGCCTCCAGGAGAGAAGCCCAAGCAACACGCGGCCCGAGGAGCGTCTTGCCACATGTCAGCACTCGGTCTGACTGAGCGCCTCCAGGAGAGAGGCCAAAGCAATACGCGCCCCGAGGAGTGTCTTGCCACATGTCAACAATGGGTATGACTGAGGGCGTCCAGGAGAGAAGCCCAAGCAAGACGCGCCCCGAGGAGCGTCTTGACACATGTCAACACTGGGTCTGACAGAGGGCCTCCAGGAGAGAGGCCAAAGCAAGACGTGCCCCGAGGAGCGTCTTGACACATGTCAACACTGGGTCTGACAGAGGGCCTCCATGAGAGAGGCCCAAGCAAGACGCGCCCCGAGGAGTGTCTTGCCACATGTCAACACTGGGTCTGACTGAGCGCCTCCAGGAGAGAAGCCCAAGCAAGACGCGCCCCGAGGAATGTCTTGCCACGTGTCAACACTGGGTCTGACTGAGTGCCTCCAGGAGAGAGGCCCAAGCAAGATGCGCCCCGAGGAGCGTCTTGCCACGTGTCACCACTGGCTCTGACTGAGCGCCTCCAGGAGAGAGGCCCAAGCAAGACGCGCCCCGAGGAGCGTCTTGCCACGTGTCACCACTGGGTCTGATTGAGCGCCTCCAGGAGAGAGGCCCCAGCAAGACACGCCCCGAGGAGCGTCTTGCCTTATGTCAGCACTCGGTCTGACTGAGCGCCTCCAGGAGAGAGGCCCAAGCAAGACGCGCCCCGAGGAGCGTCTTGCGACATGTCACTACTCGGTCTAACTGAGCGCCTCCAGGAGAGAGGTCCAAGCAAGACGCGCCCCGAGGAGCGTCTTGCCACATGTCACTACTCGGTCTGACTGAGCGCCTCCAGGAGAGAGGCCCAAGCAAGACGTGCCCCGAGGAGCGTCTTGCCACATGTCAACACTGGGTCTGACTGAGCGCCTCCAGGAGAGAGGCCCAAGCAAGACGCGCCCCGAGGAGCGTCAGGCCACATGTCACTACTCAGTCTGACTGAGCGCCTCCAGGAGAGAGGCCCAAGCAAGATGCGCCCCGAGGAGCGTCTTGCCACATGTCAACACTTGGTCTGATTGAGGGCCTTCTGGAGAAAGGCACAAGCAAGACGCGCCCCGAGGAGTGTCTTGCCACATGTCAACAATGGGTCTTACTGAGGGTCTGCAGGAGAGAGGCCAAAGCAAGATGCGCCCGGAGGAAAGTCTTGCCACATGTCAACACTGGGTCTGACAGAGGACCTCCAGGAGAGAGGCCGAAGCAAGACGCGCCCCGAGGAGCGTCTTGCCACATGTCAACAATGGGTCTGACTGAGGGCCTCCAGGAAAGAAGCCCAAGCAACACGCGGCCCGAGGTGCGTCTTGCCACATGTCAGCACTCGGTCTGACTGATCCCCTCCAGGAGAGAGGCCCAAGCAAGACGCGCCCCGAGGAGCGTCTTGCCACATGTCAACAATGGGTTTGACTGAGGGCCTCCAGGAGAGAAGGCCAAGCAAGACGCGCCCCGTGGAGCGTCTTGACACATGTCAACACTGGGTCTGACAGAGGGCCTCCAGGAGAGAGGCCCAAGCAAGACGCGCCCCGAGGAGTGTCTTGCCACATGTCACCACTGGGTCTGACTGAGCGCCTCCAGGAGAGAGGCCCAAGCGAGACGCGCCCCGAGGAGCGTCAGACCACATGTCACTACTCAGTCTGTCTGAGCGCCTCCAGGAGAGAGGCCCAAGCAAGACGCGCCCCGAGGAGCGTCTTGCCACGTGTCAACACTGGGTATGATTGAGGGCCTTCTGGAGAGAGGCCCAAGCAAGACGCGCCCCGAGGAGCGTCTTGCCACATGTCAACAATGGGTCTGACTGAGGGCCTCCAGGAGAGAAGCCCAAGCAAGACGCGCCCCGAGGAGCTTCTTGCCACATGTCAGCACTCGGTCTGACTGAGCGCCTCCAGGAGAGAGGCCAAAGCAAGACGCGCCCCGAGGAGCGTCTTGCCACATGTCAACACTGGGTCTGACTTAGCGCCTCCAGGAGAGCGGCCCAAGCAAGATGCACCCCGAGGAGCGTCTTGCCACGTGTCACCACTGGGTCTGACTGAGCTCCTCCAGGAGAGAGGCCCAAGCAAGACGCGCCCCGAGGAGCGTCTTGCCACGTCTCACCACTGGGTCTGATAGAGCACCTCCAGGAGAGAGGCAAGACACGCCCCGAGGAGCGTCTTGACACATGTCAACACTGGGTCTGACTGAGGGCCTCCATGAGAGAAGCCCAACCAAGACGCGCCCTGAGGAATGTCTTGCCACATGCCAACACTGGGTCTGACAGAGGGCATCCAGGAGAGAGGCCCAAGCAAGATACGCCCCGAGAAGTGTCTTGCCACATGTCACCACTGTGTCTGACTGATCGCCTCCAGGAGAGAGGCCCAAGCAAGACGCGCCCCGAGGAGCGTCTTGTCACATGTCAACACTGGGTCTTTCTGAGCGCCTCCAGGAGAGAAGCCCAAGCAAGACGCGCCCCGAGGAGCGTCTTTCCACATGTCAGCACTCGGTCTGACTGAGCGCCTGCAGGAGAGAGGCCCAAGCAAGACGCGCCCCGAGGAGCGTCTTGCAACATGTCAACAATGGGTCTGACTGAGGGCCTCCAGGAGAGAAGCCCAAGCAACACGCGGCCCAAGGAGCGTCTTGCCACATGTCAGCACTCGGTCTGACTGAGCGCCTCCAGGAGAGAGGCCAAAGCAAGACGCGCCCCGAGGAGTGTCTTGCCACATGTCAACAATGGGTATGACTGAGGGCGTCCAGGAGAGAAGCCCAAGCAAGACGCGCCCCGAGGAGCGTCTTGACACATGTCAACACTGGGTCTGACAGAGGGCCTCCAGGAGAGAGGCCAAAGCAAGACGTGCCCCGAGGAGCGTCTTGACACATGTCAACACTGGGTCTGACAGAGGGCCTCCATGAGAGAGGCCCAAGCAAGACGTGCCCCGAGGAGTGTCTTGCCACATGTCAACACTGGGTCTGACTGAGCGCCTCCAGGAGAGAGGCCCAAGCAAGACGCGCCCCGAGGAATGTCTTGCCACGTGTCAACACTGGGTCTGACTGAGTGCCTCCAGGAGAGAGGCCCAAGCAAGATGCGCCCCGAGGAGCGTCTTGCCACGTGTCACCACTGGCTCTGACTGAGCGCCTCCAGGAGAGAGGCCCAAGCAAGACGCGCCCCGAGGAGCGTCTTGCCACGTGTCACCACTGGGTCTGATTGAGCGCCTCCAGGAGAGAGGCCCCAGCAAGACACGCCCCGAGGAGCGCCTTGTCTTATGTCAGCACTCGGTCTGACTGAGCGCCTCCAGGAGAGAGGCCCAAGCAAGACGCGCCCCGAGGAGCGTCTTGCCACATGTCACTACTCGGTCTGACTGAGCGCCTCCAGGAGAGAGGCCCAAGCAAGACGTGCCCCGAGGAGCGTCTTGCCACATGTCAACACTGGGTCTGACTGAGCGCCTCCAGGAGAGAGGCCCAAGCAAGACGCGCCCCGAGGAGCGTCAGGCCACATGTCACTACTCAGTCTGACTGAGCGCCTCCAGGAGAGAGGCCCAAGCAAGATGCGCCCCGAGGAGCGTCTTGCCACATGTCAACACTGGGTCTGATTGAGGGCCTTCTGGAGAAAGGCACAAGCAAGACGCGCCCCGAGGAGCGTCATGCCACATGTCAACAATGGGTCTTACTGAGGGTCTGCAGGAGAGAGGCCAAAGCAAGATGCGCCCGGAGGAAAGTCTTGCCACATGTCAACACTGTGTCTGACAGAGGACCTCCAGGAGAGAGGCCGAAGCAAGACGCGCCCCGAGGAGCGTCTTGCCACATGTCACCTCTGGTTCTGACTGAGCGCCTCCAGGAGAGAGGCCCAAGCAAGACGCGCCCCGAGGAGCGTCTTGCCACATGTCAACAATGGGTCTGACTGAGGGCCTCCAGGAAAGAAGCCCAAGCAACACGCGGCCCGAGGTGCGTCTTGCCACATGACAGCACTCGGTCTGACTGATCCCCTCCAGGAGAGAGGCCCAAGCAAGACGCGCCCCGAGGAGCGTCTTGCCACATGTCAACAATGGGTTTGACTGAGGGCCTCCAGGAGAGAAGGCCAAGCAAGACGCGCCCCGTGGAGCGTCTTGACACATGTCAACACTGGGTCTGACAGAGGGCCTCCAGGAGAGAGGCCCAAGCAAGACGCGCCCCGAGGAGTGTCTTGCCACATGTCACCACTGGGTCTGACTGAGCGCCTCCAGGAGAGAGGCCCAAGCAAGACGCGCCCCGAGGAGCGTCAGACCACATGTCACTTCTCAGTCTGTCTGAGCGCCTCCAGGAGAGAGGCCCAAGCAAGACGCGCCCCGAGGAGCGTCTTGCCACGTGTCAACACTGGGTATGATTGAGGGCCTTCTGGAGAGAGGCCCAAGCAAGACGCGCCCCGAGGAGCGTCTTGCCACATGTCAACAATGGGTCTGACTGAGGGCCTCCAGGAGAGAAGCCAAAGCAAGACGCGGCCCGAGGAGCGTCTTGCCACATGTCAACACTGGGTCTGACTTAGCGCCTCCAGGAGAGCGGCCCAAGCAAGATGCGCCCCGAGGAGCGTCTTGCCACGTGTCACCACTGGGTCTGACTGAGCTCCTCCAGGAGAGAGGCCCAAGCAAGACGCGCCCCGAGGAGCGTCTTGCCACGTGTCACCACTGGGTCTGATAGAGCACCTCCAGGCGAGAGGCCCCAGCAAGACGCGCCCCGAGGAGCGTCTTGCCTTATGTCAGCACTCGGTCTGACTGAGCGCCTCCAGGAGAGAGGCCCAAGCATGACACGCACTGAGCGTCTTGCCACATGTCACTACTCGGTCTGACTGAGCGCCTCCAGGAGAGAGGCCCAAGCAAGACGTGCCCCGAGGAGCGTCTTGCCACATGTCAACAATGGGTCTGACTGAGGGCCTACAGGAGAGAAGCCCAAGCAAGACGCGCCCCGAGGAGCGTCTTGCCACATGTCAACACTGGGTCTGACTGAGAGCCTCCAGGAGAGAGGCCCAAATGAGACGCGCCCCGAGGAGCGTCTTGCCACATGTCAACAATGGGTCTGACTGAGGGCCTCCAGGAGAGAAGCCCAAGCAAGACGCGCCCCGAGGAGCGTCTTGCCACATGTCAGCACTCGGTCTGACTGAGCGCCTCCAGGAGAGAGGCCCAAGCAAGACGTGCCCCGAGGAGCGTCTTGCCACATGTCAACACTGGGTCTGACGGAGCGCCTCCAGGAGAGAGGCCCAAGCAAGACGCACCCCGAGGAGCGTCTTGCCACATGTGAACACTGGGTCTGACTGAGCGCCTCCAGGAGAGAGGCCCAAGCAAGACGCGCCCGGAGGAGCGTCTTGCCAAATGTCAGCACTCGGTCTGACTGAGCGCCTCCAGGAGAGAGGCCCAAGCAAGACGCGCCCCGAGGAGCATCTTGACACATGTCTCCTCTGGGTCTGACTGAGCGCCTCCAGGAGAGAGGCCCAAGCAAGATGTGCCCCGAGGAGCGTCTTGCCACATGTCAACACTGGGTCAGACTGAGTGCCTCCATGAGAGAAGCCCCAGCAAGAGGCGCCCCGAGGAGCGTCTTGCCACATGTCAACACTGGGTCTGACTGAGCGCCTCCAGGAGAGAGGCCCAAGCAAGACGCGCCCCGAGGAGCGTCTTGTCACATGTCACTACTCGGTCTGACTGAGCGCCTCCAGGAGAGAGGCCCAAGCAAGACGTGCCCCGAGGAGCGTCTTGCCACATGTCAACAATGGGTCTGACTGAGGGCCTCCAGGAGAGAAGCCCAAGCAAGAAGTGCCCCGAGGAGAGTCTTGCCACATGTCAACACTGGGTCTGACTGAGCGCCTCCAGGAGAGAAGCCCAAGCAAGACACGCCCCGAGGAGCTTCTTGACACATGTCAACACTGGGTCTGACTGAGGGCCTCCATGAGAGAAGCCCAAGCAAGACACGCCCCGAGGAGAGTCTTGCCACATGTCAACACTGGGTCTGACAGAGGGCATCCAGGAGAGAGGCCCAAGCAATACGCGCCCCGAGGAGCGTCTTGCCACATGTCACCACTGGGTCTGACTGAGCGCCTCCAGGAGAGAGGCCCAAGCAAGACGCGCCCCGAGGAGCGTCTTGCCACGTGTCAACACTGGGTCTGATTGAGGGCCTTCTGGAGAGAGGCCCAAGCAAGACGCGCCCCGAGGAGCGTCTTGCCACATGTCAACAATGGGTCTGACTGAGGGCCTCCAGGAGAGAAGCCCAAGCAAGACGCGCCCCGAGGAGCTTCTTGCCACATGTCAGCACTCGGTCTGACTGAGCGCCTCCAGGAGAGAGGCCCAAGCAAGACGCGCCCCGAGGAGCGTCTTGACACATGTCACTACTCGGTTTGACTGAGCGCCTCCAGGAGAGAGGCCCAAGCAAGACGTGCCCCGAGGAGCGTCTTGCCACATGTCAACAATGGGTCTGACTGAGGGCCTCCAGGAGAGAAGCACAAGCAAGACGCGCCCCGAGGAGCGTCTTGCCACATGTCAACACTGGGTCTGACTGAGGGCCTCTAGGAGAGAGGTCCAAATAAGACGCGCCCCGAGGAGCGTCTTGCCACATGTCAACAATGGGTCTGACTGAGGGCCTCCAGGAGAGAAGCCCAAACAAGACGCGCCCCGAGGAGCGTCTTGCCACGTGTCAACACTGGGTCTGATTGAGGGCCTTCTGGAGAGAGACCCAAGCAAGACGCGCCCCGAGGAGCGTCTTGCCACATGTCAACAATGGGTCTGACTGAGGGCCTCCAGGAGAGAAGCCCAAGCAAGACGCGCCCCGAGGAGCTTCTTGCCACATGTCAGCACTCGGTCTGACTGAGCGCCTCCAGGAGAGAGGCCAAAGCAAGACGCGCCCCGAGGAGCGTCTTGCCACGTGTCAACACTGGGTCTGACTTAGCGCCTCCAGGAGAGAGGCCCAAGCAAGATGCGCCCCGGGGAGCGTCTTGCCATGTGTCACCACTGGGTCTGACTGAGCTCCTCCAGGAGAGAGGCCCAAGCAAGACGCGCCCCGAGGAGCGTCTTGCCACGTGTCACCACTGGGTCTGATAGAGCACCTCCAGGAGAGAGGCCCCAGCAAGACGCGCCCCGAGGAGCGTCTTGCCTTATGTCAGCACTCGGTCTGACTGAGCGCTTCCAGGAGAGAGGCCCAAGCAAGACACGCCCCGAGGAGCGTCTTGCCACGTGTCAACACTGGGTCTGACTTAGCGCCTCCAGGAGAGAGGCCCAAGCAAGATGCGCCCCGAGGAGCGTCTTGCCATTTGTCACCACTGGGTCTGACTGAGCTCCTCCAGGAGAGAGGCCCAAGCAAGACGTGCCCCGAGGAGCGTCTTGCCACGTGTCACAACTGGGTCTGATAGAGCACCTCCAGGAGAGAGGCCCCAGCAAGACGCGCCCCGAGGAGCGTCTTGCCTTATGTCAGCACTTAGTCTGACTGAGCGAATCCAGGAGAGAGGCCCAAGCAAGACGTGTCCCGAGGAGCGTCTTGCCACATGTCAACAATGGGTCTGACTGAGGGCCTCGAGGAGAGAAGCCCAAGCAAGATGCGCCCCGAGGAGTGTCTTGCCACATGTCACCACTGGGTCTGACTGAGCGCCTCCAGGAGAGAGGCCCAAGCAAGACGCGCCCCGAGGAGCGTCAGGCCACATGTCACTACTCGGTCTGACTGAGCGCCTCAGGGAGAGAGGTCCAAGCAAGACGCGCCCCGAGGAGCGTCTTGCCACATGTCAACACTGGGTCTGACTGAGTTCCTCCATGAGAGAAGCCCCAGCAAGACTCGCCCCGAGGAGCGTCTTGCCACATGTCACTACTCGGTCTGTTTGAGCGCCTCCAGGAGAGAGGCCCAAGCAAGACGTGCCCCGAGGAGAGTCTTGCCACATGTCAACACTCGGTCTGACAGAGGGCATCCAGGAGAGAGGTCCAAGCAATACACGCCCCGAGGAGCGTCTTGCCACATGTCACCACTGGGTCTGACTGAGCGCCTCCAGGAGAGAGACCCAACCAAGACGCGCCCTGAGGAGCGTCTTGCCACATGCCAACACTGGGTCTGACAGAGGGCCTCCAGGAGAGAGACCCAAGCAAGACGCGCCCCGAGGAGTGTCTTGCCACATGTCACCACTGGTTCTGACTGAGCGCCTCCAGGAGAGAGGCCCAAGCAAGACGCGCCCCGAGGAGCGTCTTGTCACATGTCAACACTGGGTCTTTCTGAGCGCCTCCAGGAGAGAAGCCCAAGAAAGACGCGCCCCGAGGAGAGTCTTTCCACATGTCAGCACTCGGTCTGACTGAGCGCCTCCAGGAGAGAGGCCCAAGCAAGACGCGCCCAAAGGAGCGTCTTGCAACATGTCAACAATGGGTCTGACTGAGGGCCTCCAGGAGAGAAGCCCAAGAATCACGCAGCCCGAGGAGCGTCTTGCCACATGTCAGCACTCGGTCTGACTGAGCGCCTCCAGGAGAGAGGCCCAAGCAAGACGCGCCCCGAGGAGCGTCTTGCCACATGTCAACAATGGGTATGACTGAGGGCCTCCAGGAGAGAGGCCCAAGCAAGACGCGCCCCTAGGAGTGTCTTGCCACATGTCACCACTTGGTCTGACTGAGCGCCTCCAGGAGAGAGGCCCAAGCAACACGCGCCCCGAGGAGCGTCAGGCCACATGTCACTACTCAGTCTGACTGAGCGCCTCCAGGAGAGAGGCCAAAGTAAGACGTGCCCCGAGGAGCGTCTTGCCACGTGTCAACACTGGGTCTGATTGAGGGCCTTCTGGAGAGAGGCCCAAGCAAGACGCGCCCCGAGGAGCGTCTTGCCACATGTCAACAATGGGTCTTACTGAGGGCCTCCAGGAGAGAAGCCCAAGCAACACGCGCCCCGAGGAGCTTCTTGCCACATGTCAGCACTCGGTCTGACTGGGCGCCTCCAGGAGAGAGGCCAAAGCAAGACGCGCCCCGAGGAGCGTCTTGACACATGTCAACACTGGGTCTGACAGAGGGCCTCCATGAGAGAGGCCCAAGCAAGACGCGCCCCGAGGAGTGTCTTGCCACATGTCAACACTGGGTCTGACTGAGCGCCTCCAGGAGAGAGGCCCAAGCAAGACGCGCCCCGAGGAGCGTCTTGCCACGTGTCAACACTGGGTCTGACTGAGCGCCTCCAGGAGAGAGGCCCAAGCAAGGTGCGCCCCGAGGAGCGTCTTGCCACGTGTCACCACTGGGTCTGACTGAGCGCCTCCAGGAGAGAGGCCCAAGCAAGACGTGCCCCGAGGAGCGTCTTGCCACATGTCAACAATGGGTCTGACTGAGGGCCTCCAGGAGAGAAGCCCAAGCAAGACGCGCCCCGAGGAGCGTCTTGCCACATGTCAACACTGGGTCTGACTGAGGGCCTCTAGGAGAGAGGTCCAAATAAGACGCGCCCCGAGGAGCGTCTTGCCACATGTCAACAATGGGTCGGACTGAGTGCTTCCAGGAGAGAAGCCCAAGCAAGACACGCCCCGAGGAGCGTATTGACACATGTCAACACTGGGTCGGACTGAGGGCCTCCATGAGAGAAGCCCAAGCAAGACGCGCCCCGAGGAGAGTCTTGCCACATGTCAACACTCGGTCTGACAGAGGGCATTCAGGAGAGAGGCCCAAGCAATACGCGCCCCGAGGAGCGTCTTGCCACATGTCACCACTGGGTCTGAATGAGCGCGTCCAGGAAAGCGGCCCAACCAAGACGCGCCCCGAGGAGCGTCTTGCCACGTGTCAACACTGGGTCTGACTGAGCGCCTCCAGGAGAGAGGCCCAAGCAAGACACGCCCCGAGGAGCGTATTGACACATGTCAACACTGGGTCTGACTGAGGGCCTCAAGGAGAGAGGCCCAAGCAAGATGCGCCCGGAGGAGCGTCTTGCCACATGTCAACACTGGGTCTGAAAGAGGGCCTCCAGGAGAGAGGCCCAAGCACGACGCGCCCCGAGGAGCGTCTTGCCACGTGTCAACACTGGGTCTGACTTAGCGCCTCCTGGAGAGAGGCCCAAGCAAGATGCGCCCCGAGGAGCGTCTTGCCATGTGTCACCACTGGGTCCGACTGAGCTCCTCCAGGAGAGAGGCCCAAGCAAGACGCGCCCCGAAGAGCGTCTTGCCACGTGTCACCACTGGGTCTGATAGAGCACCTCCAGGAGAGAGGCCCCAGCAAGACGCGCCCCGAGGAGCGTCTTGCCTTATGTCAGCACTCGGTCTGACTTAGCGCCTCCAGGAGAGAGGCCCAAGCAAGACACGCCCCGAGGAGCGTCTTGCCACATGTCACTACTCGGTCTGACTGAGCGAATCCAGGA
Organism: Nothobranchius furzeri; assembly: GCF_043380555.1. NCBI lineage: Eukaryota > Metazoa > Chordata > Actinopteri > Cyprinodontiformes > Nothobranchiidae > Nothobranchius > Nothobranchius furzeri. The sequence continues at coordinate 14,704,987 of NC_091755.1, read as the reverse complement.
GAGAGGCCCAAGCAAGACGTGTCCCGAGGAGCGTCTTGCCACATGTCAACAATGGGTCTGACTGAGGGCCTCCAGGAGAGAAGCCCAAGCAAGACGCGCCCCGAGGAGTGTCTTGCCACATGTCACCACTGGGTCTGACTGAGCGCCTCCAGGAGAGAGGCCCAAGCAAGACGCGCCCCGAGGAGCGTCTTGCCACATGTCACTACTCAGTCTGAAAGAGGGCCTCCAGGAGAGAGGCCCAAGCAAGACACGCCCCGAGGAGCGTCTTGCCACATGTCACTACTCGGTCTGACTGAGCGAATCCAGGAGAGAGGCCCAAGCAAGACGTGTCCCGAGGAGCGTCTTGCCACATGTCAACAATGGGTCTGACTGAGGGCCTCCAGGAGAGAAGCCCAAGCAAGACGCGCCCCGAGGAGTGTCTTGCCACATGTCACCACTGGGTCTGACTGAGCGCCTCCAGGAGAGAGGCCCAAGCAAGACGCGCCCCGAGGAGCGTCTTGCCACATGTCACCTCTGGTTCTGACTGAGCGCCTCCAGGAGAGAGGCCCAAGCAAGACGCGCCCCCGAGGAGCGTCTTGTCACATGTCAACACTGGGTCTTTCTGAGCGCCTCCAGGAGAGAAGCCCAAGCAAGACGCGCCCCGAGGAGCGTCTTGCCACATGTCAACAATGGGTCTGACTGAGGGCCGCCAGGAGAGAAGCCCAAGCAAGACGCGCCCCGAGGAGCTTCTTGCCACATGTCAGCACTCGGTCTGACTGAGCGCCTCCAGAGGAGAGGCCAAAACAAAACGCGCCCCGAGGAGCGTCTTGACACATGTCAACACTGGGTCTGACAGAGGGCCTCCATGAGAGAGGCCCAAGCAAGACGCGCCCCGAGGAGTGTCTTGCCAAATGTCAACACTGGGTGTGACTGAGCGCCACAGGGAGAGAGGTCCAAGCAAGACGCGCCCCGAGGAGCGTCTTGCCACATGTCACTACTCGGTCTGACTGAGCGCCTCAGGGAGAGAGGTCCAAGCAAGACGCGCCCCGAGGAGCGTCTTGCCACATGTCAACACTGGGTCTGACTGAGTGCCTCCATGAGAGAAGCCCCAGCAAGACGCGCCCTGAGGAGCGTCTTGCCACATGTCACTACTCGGTCTGTTTGAGCGCCTCCAGGAGAGAGGCCCAAGCAAGACGTGCCCCGAGGAGAGTGTTGCCACATGTCAACACTCGGTCTGACAGAGGGCATCCAGGAGAGAGGCCCAAGCAATACACGCCCCGAGGAGCGTCTTGCCACATGTCACCACTGGGTCTGACTGAGCGCCTCCAGGAGAGAGACCCAACCAAGACGCGCCCTGAGGAGCGTCTTGCCACATGCCAACACTGGGTCTGACAGAGGGCCTCCAGGAGAGAGGCCCAAGCAAGACGTGCCCCGAGGAGCGTCTTGCCACATGTCAACACTGGGTCTGACTGAGCGCCTCCAGGAGAGAGGCCCAAGCAAGACGCGCCCGGAGGAGCGTCTTGCCACATGTCAGCACTGGGTCTGACTGAGCGCCTCCAGGAGAGAGGCCCAAGCAAGACACGCCCCGAGGAGCGTATTGACACATGTCAACACTGGGTCGGACTGAGGGCCTCCATGAGAGAAGCCCAAGCAAGACGCGCCCCGAGGAGAGTCTTGCCACATGTCAACCCTCGGTCTGACAGAGGGCATTCAGGAGAGAGGCCCAAGCAATACGCGCCCCGAGGAGCGTCTTGCCACATGTCACCACTGGGTCTGAATGAGCGCGTCCAGGAAAGCGGCCCAACCAAGACGCGCCCCGAGGAGCGTCTTGCCACGTGTCAACACTGGGTCTGACTGAGCGCCTCCAGGAGAGAGGCCCAAGCAAGACACGCCCCGAGGAGCGTCTTGCCATGTGTCACCACTGGGTCTGACTGAGGGCCTCCAGGAGAGAGGCCCAAGCAAGACGCGCCCCGAGGAGCGTCTTGCCACGTGTCACCACTGGGTCTGATAGAGCACCTCCAGGAGAGAGGCCCCAGCAAGACGCGCCCCGAGGAGCGTCTTGCCTTATGTCAGCACTCGGTCTGACTGAGCGCCTCCAGGAGAGAGGCCCAAGCAAGACACGCCCCGAGGAGCGTCTTGCCACATGTCACTACTCGGTCTGACTGAGCGAATCCAGGAGAGAGGCCCAAGCAAGACGTGTCCCGAGGAGCGTCTTGCCACATGTCAACAATGGGTCTGACTGAGGGCCTCCAGGAGAGAAGCCCAAGCAAGACGCGCCCCGAGGAGTGTCTTGCCACATGTCACCACTGGGTCTGACTGAGCGCCTCCAGGAGAGAGGCCCAAGCAAGACGCGCCCCGAGGAGCGTCAGGCCACATGTCACTACTCAGTCTGAAAGAGGGCCTCCAGGAGAGAGGCCCAAGCAAGACGCGCCCCGAGGAGCGTCTTGCCACATGTCAACAATGGGTCTGACTGAGGGCCGCCAGGAGAGAAGCCCAAGCAAGACGCGCCCCGAGGAGCTTCTTGCCACATGTCAGCAGTCGGTCTGACTGAGCGCCTCCAGGAGAGAGGCCCAAGCAAGACGCGCCCCGAGGAGCGTCTTGACACATGTCAACAATGGGTCTGACTGAGGGCCTCCAGGAGAGAAGCCCAAGCAACACGCGGCCCAAGGAGCGTCTTGCCACATGTCAGCACTCGGTCTGACTGAGCGCCTCCAGGAGAGAGGCCAAAGCAAGACGCGCCCCGAGGAGTGTCTTGCCACATGTCAACAATGGGTATGACTGAGGGCGTCCAGGAGAGAAGCCCAAGCAAGACGCGCCCCGAGGAGCGTCTTGACACATGTCAACACTGGGTCTGACAGAGGGCCTCCAGGAGAGAGGCCAAAGCAAGACGTGCCCCGAGGAGCGTCTTGACACATGTCAACACTGGGTCTGACAGAGGGCCTCCATGAGAGAGGCCCAAGCAAGACGTGCCCCGAGGAGTGTCTTGCCACATGTCAACACTGGGTCTGACTGAGCGCCTCCAGGAGAGAGGCCCAAGCAAGACGCGCCCCGAGGAATGTCTTGCCACGTGTCAACACTGGGTCTGACTGAGTGCCTCCAGGAGAGAGGCCCAAGCAAGATGCGCCCCGAGGAGCGTCTTGCCACGTGTCACCACTGGCTCTGACTGAGCGCCTCCAGGAGAGAGGCCCAAGCAAGACGCGCCCCGAGGAGCGTCTTGCCACGTGTCACCACTGGGTCTGATTGAGCGCCTCCAGGAGAGAGGCCCCAGCAAGACACGCCCCGAGGAGCGCCTTGTCTTATGTCAGCACTCGGTCTGACTGAGCGCCTCCAGGAGAGAGGCCCAAGCAAGACGCGCCCCGAGGAGCGTCTTGCCACATGTCACTACTCGGTCTGACTGAGCGCCTCCAGGAGAGAGGCCCAAGCAAGACGTGCCCCGAGGAGCGTCTTGCCACATGTCAACACTGGGTCTGACTGAGCGCCTCCAGGAGAGAGGCCCAAGCAAGACGCGCCCCGAGGAGCGTCAGGCCACATGTCACTACTCAGTCTGACTGAGCGCCTCCAGGAGAGAGGCCCAAGCAAGATGCGCCCCGAGGAGCGTCTTGCCACATGTCAACACTGGGTCTGATTGAGGGCCTTCTGGAGAAAGGCACAAGCAAGACGCGCCCCGAGGAGCGTCATGCCACATGTCAACAATGGGTCTTACTGAGGGTCTGCAGGAGAGAGGCCAAAGCAAGATGCGCCCGGAGGAAAGTCTTGCCACATGTCAACACTGTGTCTGACAGAGGACCTCCAGGAGAGAGGCCGAAGCAAGACGCGCCCCGAGGAGCGTCTTGCCACATGTCACCTCTGGTTCTGACTGAGCGCCTCCAGGAGAGAGGCCCAAGCAAGACGCGCCCCGAGGAGCGTCTTGCCACATGTCAACAATGGGTCTGACTGAGGGCCTCCAGGAAAGAAGCCCAAGCAACACGCGGCCCGAGGTGCGTCTTGCCACATGACAGCACTCGGTCTGACTGATCCCCTCCAGGAGAGAGGCCCAAGCAAGACGCGCCCCGAGGAGCGTCTTGCCACATGTCAACAATGGGTTTGACTGAGGGCCTCCAGGAGAGAAGGCCAAGCAAGACGCGCCCCGTGGAGCGTCTTGACACATGTCAACACTGGGTCTGACAGAGGGCCTCCAGGAGAGAGGCCCAAGCAAGACGCGCCCCGAGGAGTGTCTTGCCACATGTCACCACTGGGTCTGACTGAGCGCCTCCAGGAGAGAGGCCCAAGCAAGACGCGCCCCGAGGAGCGTCAGACCACATGTCACTTCTCAGTCTGTCTGAGCGCCTCCAGGAGAGAGGCCCAAGCAAGACGCGCCCCGAGGAGCGTCTTGCCACGTGTCAACACTGGGTATGATTGAGGGCCTTCTGGAGAGAGGCCCAAGCAAGACGCGCCCCGAGGAGCGTCTTGCCACATGTCAACAATGGGTCTGACTGAGGGCCTCCAGGAGAGAAGCCAAAGCAAGACGCGGCCCGAGGAGCGTCTTGCCACATGTCAACACTGGGTCTGACTTAGCGCCTCCAGGAGAGCGGCCCAAGCAAGATGCGCCCCGAGGAGCGTCTTGCCACGTGTCACCACTGGGTCTGACTGAGCTCCTCCAGGAGAGAGGCCCAAGCAAGACGCGCCCCGAGGAGCGTCTTGCCACGTGTCACCACTGGGTCTGATAGAGCACCTCCAGGCGAGAGGCCCCAGCAAGACGCGCCCCGAGGAGCGTCTTGCCTTATGTCAGCACTCGGTCTGACTGAGCGCCTCCAGGAGAGAGGCCCAAGCATGACACGCACTGAGCGTCTTGCCACATGTCACTACTCGGTCTGACTGAGCGCCTCCAGGAGAGAGGCCCAAGCAAGACGTGCCCCGAGGAGCGTCTTGCCACATGTCAACAATGGGTCTGACTGAGGGCCTACAGGAGAGAAGCCCAAGCAAGACGCGCCCCGAGGAGCGTCTTGCCACATGTCAACACTGGGTCTGACTGAGAGCCTCCAGGAGAGAGGCCCAAATGAGACGCGCCCCGAGGAGCGTCTTGCCACATGTCAACAATGGGTCTGACTGAGGGCCTCCAGGAGAGAAGCCCAAGCAAGACGCGCCCCGAGGAGCGTCTTGCCACATGTCAGCACTCGGTCTGACTGAGCGCCTCCAGGAGAGAGGCCCAAGCAAGACGTGCCCCGAGGAGCGTCTTGCCACATGTCAACACTGGGTCTGACGGAGCGCCTCCAGGAGAGAGGCCCAAGCAAGACGCACCCCGAGGAGCGTCTTGCCACATGTGAACACTGGGTCTGACTGAGCGCCTCCAGGAGAGAGGCCCAAGCAAGACGCGCCCGGAGGAGCGTCTTGCCAAATGTCAGCACTCGGTCTGACTGAGCGCCTCCAGGAGAGAGGCCCAAGCAAGACGCGCCCCGAGGAGCATCTTGACACATGTCTCCTCTGGGTCTGACTGAGCGCCTCCAGGAGAGAGGCCCAAGCAAGATGTGCCCCGAGGAGCGTCTTGCCACATGTCAACACTGGGTCAGACTGAGTGCCTCCATGAGAGAAGCCCCAGCAAGACGCGCCCCGAGGAGCGTCTTGCCACATGTCAACACTGGGTCTGACTGAGCGCCTCCAGGAGAGAGGCCCAAGCAAGACGCGCCCCGAGGAGCGTCTTGTCACATGTCACTACTCGGTCTGACTGAGCGCCTCCAGGAGAGAGGCCCAAGCAAGACGTGCCCCGAGGAGCGTCTTGCCACATGTCAACAATGGGTCTGACTGAGGGCCTCCAGGAGAGAAGCCCAAGCAAGAAGTGCCCCGAGGAGAGTCTTGCCACATGTCAACACTGGGTCTGACTGAGCGCCTCCAGGAGAGAAGCCCAAGCAAGACACGCCCCGAGGAGCTTCTTGACACATGTCAACACTGGGTCTGACTGAGGGCCTCCATGAGAGAAGCCCAAGCAAGACGCGCCCCGAGGAGAGTCTTGCCACATGTCAACACTGGGTCTGACAGAGGGCATCCAGGAGAGAGGCCCAAGCAATACGCGCCCCGAGGAGCGTCTTGCCACATGTCACCACTGGGTCTGACTGAGCGCCTCCAGGAGAGAGGCCCAAGCAAGACGCGCCCCGAGGAGCGTCTTGCCACGTGTCAACACTGGGTCTGATTGAGGGCCTTCTGGAGAGAGGCCCAAGCAAGACGCGCCCCGAGGAGCGTCTTGCCACATGTCAACAATGGGTCTGACTGAGGGCCTCCAGGAGAGAAGCCCAAGCAAGACGCGCCCCGAGGAGCTTCTTGCCACATGTCAGCACTCGGTCTGACTGAGCGCCTCCAGGAGAGAGGCCCAAGCAAGACGCGCCCCGAGGAGCGTCTTGACACATGTCACTACTCGGTTTGACTGAGCGCCTCCAGGAGAGAGGCCCAAGCAAGACGTGCCCCGAGGAGCGTCTTGCCACATGTCAACAATGGGTCTGACTGAGGGCCTCCAGGAGAGAAGCCCAAGCAAGACGCGCCCCGAGGAGCGTCTTGCCACATGTCAACACTGGGTCTGACTAAGGGCCTCTAGGAGAGAGGTCCAAATAAGACGCGCCCCGAGGAGCGTCTTGCCACATGTCAACAATGGGTCTGACTGAGGGCCTCCAGGAGAGAAGCCCAAACAAGACGCGCCCCGAGGAGCGTCTTGCCACGTGTCAACACTGGGTCTGATTGAGGGCCTTCTGGAGAGAGACCCAAGCAAGACGCGCCCCGAGGAGCGTCTTGCCACATGTCAACAATGGGTCTGACTGAGGGCCTCCAGGAGAGAAGCCCAAGCAAGACGCGCCCCGAGGAGCTTCTTGCCACATGTCAGCACTCGGTCTGACTGAGCGCCTCCAGGAGAGAGGCCAAAGCAAGACGCGCCCCGAGGAGCGTCTTGCCACGTGTCAACACTGGGTCTGACTTAGCGCCTCCAGGAGAGAGGCCCAAGCAAGATGCGCCCCGAGGAGCGTCTTGCCATGTGTCACCACTGGGTCTGACTGAGCTCCTCCAGGAGAGAGGCCCAAGCAAGACGCGCCCCGAGGAGCGTCTTGCCACGTGTCACCACTGGGTCTGATAGAGCACCTCCAGGAGAGAGGCCCCAGCAAGACGCGCCCCGAGGAGCGTCTTGCCTTATGTCAGCACTCGGTCTGACTGAGCGCTTCCAGGAGAGAGGCCCAAGCAAGACACGCCCCGAGGAGCGTCTTGCCACGTGTCAACACTGGGTCTGACTTAGCGCCTCCAGGAGAGAGGCCCAAGCAAGATGCGCCCCGAGGAGCGTCTTGCCATTTGTCACCACTGGGTCTGACTGAGCTCCTCCAGGAGAGAGGCCCAAGCAAGACGTGCCCCGAGGAGCGTCTTGCCACGTGTCACAACTGGGTCTGATAGAGCACCTCCAGGAGAGAGGCCCCAGCAAGACGCGCCCCGAGGAGCGTCTTGCCTTATGTCAGCACTTAGTCTGACTGAGCGAATCCAGGAGAGAGGCCCAAGCAAGACGTGTCCCGAGGAGCGTCTTGCCACATGTCAACAATGGGTCTGACTGAGGGCCTCGAGGAGAGAAGCCCAAGCAAGATGCGCCCCGAGGAGTGTCTTGCCACATGTCACCACTGGGTCTGACTGAGCGCCTCCAGGAGAGAGGCCCAAGCAAGACGCGCCCCGAGGAGCGTCAGGCCACATGTCACTACTCGGTCTGACTGAGCGCCTCAGGGAGAGAGGTCCAAGCAAGACGCGCCCCGAGGAGCGTCTTGCCACATGTCAACACTGGGTCTGACTGAGTTCCTCCATGAGAGAAGCCCCAGCAAGACGCGCCCCGAGGAGCGTCTTGCCACATGTCACTACTCGGTCTGTTTGAGCGCCTCCAGGAGAGAGGCCCAAGCAAGACGTGCCCCGAGGAGAGTCTTGCCACATGTCAACACTCGGTCTGACAGAGGGCATCCAGGAGAGAGGTCCAAGCAATACACGCCCCGAGGAGCGTCTTGCCACATGTCACCACTGGGTCTGACTGAGCGCCTCCAGGAGAGAGACCCAACCAAGACGCGCCCTGAGGAGCGTCTTGCCACATGCCAACACTGGGTCTGACAGAGGGCCTCCAGGAGAGAGACCCAAGCAAGACGCGCCCCGAGGAGTGTCTTGCCACATGTCACCACTGGTTCTGACTGAGCGCCTCCAGGAGAGAGGCCCAAGCAAGACGCGCCCCGAGGAGCGTCTTGTCACATGTCAACACTGGGTCTTTCTGAGCGCCTCCAGGAGAGAAGCCCAAGAAAGACGCGCCCCGAGGAGAGTCTTTCCACATGTCAGCACTCGGTCTGACTGAGCGCCTCCAGGAGAGAGGCCCAAGCAAGACGCGCCCAAAGGAGCGTCTTGCAACATGTCAACAATGGGTCTGACTGAGGGCCTCCAGGAGAGAAGCCCAAGCATCACGCGGCCCGAGGAGCGTCTTGCCACATGTCAGCACGCGGTCTGACTGAGCGCCTCCAGGAGAGAGGCCCAAGCAAGACGCGCCCCGAGGAGCGTCTTGCCACATGTCAACAATGGGTATGACTGAGGGCCTCCAGGAGAGAGGCCCAAGCAAGACGCGCCCCTAGGAGTGTCTTGCCACATGTCACCACTTGGTCTGACTGAGCGCCTCCAGGAGAGAGGCCCAAGCAACACGCGCCCCGAGGAGCGTCAGGCCACATGTCACTACTCAGTCTGACTGAGCGCCTCCAGGAGAGAGGCCAAAGTAAGACGTGCCCCGAGGAGCGTCTTGCCACGTGTCAACACTGGGTCTGATTGAGGGCCTTCTGGAGAGAGGCCCAAGCAAGACGCGCCCCGAGGAGCGTCTTGCCACATGTCAACAATGGGTCTTACTGAGGGCCTCCAGGAGAGAAGCCCAAGCAACACGCGCCCCGAGGAGCTTCTTGCCACATGTCAGCACTCGGTCTGACTGGGCGCCTCCAGGAGAGAGGCCAAAGCAAGACGCGCCCCGAGGAGCGTCTTGACACATGTCAACACTGGGTCTGACAGAGGGCCTCCATGAGAGAGGCCCAAGCAAGACGCGCCCCGAGGAGTGTCTTGCCACATGTCAACACTGGGTCTGACTGAGCGCCTCCAGGAGAGAGGCCCAAGCAAGACGCGCCCCGAGGAGCGTCTTGCCACGTGTCAACACTGGGTCTGACTGAGCGCCTCCAGGAGAGAGGCCCAAGCAAGGTGCGCCCCGAGGAGCGTCTTGCCACGTGTCACCACTGGGTCTGACTGAGCGCCTCCAGGAGAGAGGCCCAAGCAAGACGTGCCCCGAGGAGCGTCTTGCCACATGTCAACAATGGGTCTGACTGAGGGCCTCCAGGAGAGAAGCCCAAGCAAGACGCGCCCCGAGGAGCGTCTTGCCACATGTCAACACTGGGTCTGACTGAGGGCCTCTAGGAGAGAGGTCCAAATAAGACGCGCCCCGAGGAGCGTCTTGCCACATGTCAACAATGGGTCGGACTGAGTGCTTCCAGGAGAGAAGCCCAAGCAAGACACGCCCCGAGGAGCGTATTGACACATGTCAACACTGGGTCGGACTGAGGGCCTCCATGAGAGAAGCCCAAGCAAGACGCGCCCCGAGGAGAGTCTTGCCACATGTCAACACTCGGTCTGACAGAGGGCATTCAGGAGAGAGGCCCAAGCAATACGCGCCCCGAGGAGCGTCTTGCCACATGTCACCACTGGGTCTGAATGAGCGCGTCCAGGAAAGCGGCCCAACCAAGACGCGCCCCGAGGAGCGTCTTGCCACGTGTCAACACTGGGTCTGACTGAGCGCCTCCAGGAGAGAGGCCCAAGCAAGACACGCCCCGAGGAGCGTATTGACACATGTCAACACTGGGTCTGACTGAGGGCCTCAAGGAGAGAGGCCCAAGCAAGATGCGCCCGGAGGAGCGTCTTGCCACATGTCAACACTGGGTCTGAAAGAGGGCCTCCAGGAGAGAGGCCCAAGCACGACGCGCCCCGAGGAGCGTCTTGCCACGTGTCAACACTGGGTCTGACTTAGCGCCTCCTGGAGAGAGGCCCAAGCAAGATGCGCCCCGAGGAGCGTCTTGCCATGTGTCACCACTGGGTCCGACTGAGCTCCTCCAGGAGAGAGGCCCAAGCAAGACGCGCCCCGAAGAGCGTCTTGCCACGTGTCACCACTGGGTCTGATAGAGCACCTCCAGGAGAGAGGCCCCAGCAAGACGCGCCCCGAGGAGCGTCTTGCCTTATGTCAGCACTCGGTCTGACTGAGCGCCTCCAGGAGAGAGGCCCAAGCAAGACACGCCCCGAGGAGCGTCTTGCCACATGTCACTACTCGGTCTGACTGAGCGAATCCAGGAGAGAGGCCCAAGCAAGACGTGTCCCGAGGAGCGTCTTGCCACATGTCAACAATGGGTCTGACTGAGGGCCTCCAGGAGAGAAGCCCAAGCAAGACGCGCCCCGAGGAGTGTCTTGCCACATGTCACCACTGGGTCTGACTGAGCGCCTCCAGGAGAGAGGCCCAAGAAAGACGCGCCCCGAGGAGCGTCTTGCCACATGTCACTACTCAGTCTGAAAGAGGGCCTCCAGGAGAGAGGCCCAAGCAAGACACGCCCCGAGGAGCGTCTTGCCACATGTCACTACTCGGTCTGACTGAGCGAATCCAGGAGAGAGGCCCAAGCAAGACGTGTCCCGAGGAGCGTCTTGCCACATGTCAACAATGGGTCTGACTGAGGGCCTCCAGGAGAGAAGCCCAAGCAAGACGCGCCCCGAGGAGTGTCTTGCCACATGTCACCACTGGGTCTGACTGAGCGCCTCCAGGAGAGAGGCCCAAGCAAGACGCGCCCCGAGGAGCGTCTTGCCACATGTCACCTCTGGTTCTGACTGAGCGCCTCCAGGAGAGAGGCCCAAGCAAGACGCGCCCCCGAGGAGCGTCTTGTCACATGTCAACACTGGGTCTTTCTGAGCGCCTCCAGGAGAGAAGCCCAAGCAAGACGCGCCCCGAGGAGCGTCTTGCCACATGTCAACAATGGGTCTGACTGAGGGCCGCCAGGAGAGAAGCCCAAGCAAGACGCGCCCCGAGGAGCTTCTTGCCACATGTCAGCACTCGGTCTGACTGAGCGCCTCCAGAGGAGAGGCCAAAACAAAACGCGCCCCGAGGAGCGTCTTGACACATGTCAACACTGGGTCTGACAGAGGGCCTCCATGAGAGAGGCCCAAGCAAGATGCGCCCCGAGGAGTGTCTTGCCAAATGTCAACACTGGGTGTGACTGAGCGCCACAGGGAGAGAGGTCCAAGCAAGACGCGCCCCGAGGAGCGTCTTGCCACATGTCACTACTCGGTCTGACTGAGCGCCTCAGGGAGAGAGGTCCAAGCAAGACGCGCCCCGAGGAGCGTCTTGCCACATGTCAACACTGGGTCTGACTGAGTGCCTCCATGAGAGAAGCCCCAGCAAGACGCGCCCTGAGGAGCGTCTTGCCACATGTCACTACTCGGTCTGTTTGAGCGCCTCCAGGAGAGAGGCCCAAGCAAGACGTGCCCCGAGGAGAGTGTTGCCACATGTCAACACTCGGTCTGACAGAGGGCATCCAGGAGAGAGGCCCAAGCAATACACGCCCCGAGGAGCGTCTTGCCACATGTCACCACTGGGTCTGACTGAGCGCCTCCAGGAGAGAGACCCAACCAAGACGCGCCCTGAGGAGCGTCTTGCCACATGCCAACACTGGGTCTGACAGAGGGCCTCCAGGAGAGAGGCCCAAGCAAGACGTGCCCCGAGGAGCGTCTTGCCACATGTCAACACTGGGTCTGACTGAGCGCCTCCAGGAGAGAGGCCCAAATAAGACGCGCCCGGAGGAGCGTCTTGCCACATGTCAGCACTGGGTCTGACTGAGCGCCTCCAGGAGAGAGGCCCAAGCAAGACACGCCCCGAGGAGCGTATTGACACATGTCAACACTGGGTCGGACTGAGGGCCTCCATGAGAGAAGCCCAAGCAAGACGCGCCCCGAGGAGAGTCTTGCCACATGTCAACCCTCGGTCTGACAGAGGGCATTCAGGAGAGAGGCCCAAGCAATACGCGCCCCGAGGAGCGTCTTGCCACATGTCACCACTGGGTCTGAATGAGCGCGTCCAGGAAAGCGGCCCAACCAAGACGCGCCCCGAGGAGCGTCTTGCCACGTGTCAACACTGGGTCTGACTGAGCGCCTCCAGGAGAGAGGCCCAAGCAAGACACGCCCCGAGGAGCGTCTTGCCATGTGTCACCACTGGGTCTGACTGAGGGCCTCCAGGAGAGAGGCCCAAGCAAGACGCGCCCCGAGGAGCGTCTTGCCACGTGTCACCACTGGGTCTGATAGAGCACCTCCAGGAGAGAGGCCCCAGCAAGACGCGCCCCGAGGAGCGTCTTGCCTTATGTCAGCACTCGGTCTGACTGAGCGCCTCCAGGAGAGAGGCCCAAGCAAGACACGCCCCGAGGAGCGTCTTGCCACATGTCACTACTCGGTCTGACTGAGCGAATCCAGGAGAGAGGCCCAAGCAAGACGTGTCCCGAGGAGCGTCTTGCCACATGTCAACAATGGGTCTGACTGAGGGCCTCCAGGAGAGAAGCCCAAGCAAGACGCGCCCCGAGGAGTGTCTTGCCACATGTCACCACTGGGTCTGACTGAGCGCCTCCAGGAGAGAGGCCCAAGCAAGACGCGCCCCGAGGAGCGTCAGGCCACATGTCACTACTCAGTCTGAAAGAGGGCCTCCAGGAGAGAGGCCCAAGCAAGACGCGCCCCGCGGAGCGTCTTGCCACATGTCAACAATGGGTCTGACTGAGGGCCGCCAGGAGAGAAGCCCAAGCAAGACGCGCCCCGAGGAGCTTCTTGCCACATGTCAGCACTCGGTCTGACTGAGCGCCTCCAGGAGAGAGGCCCAAGCAAGACGCGCCCCGAGGAGCGTCTTGACACATGTCAACACTGGGTCTGACAGAGGGCCTCCATGAGAGAGGCCCAAGCAAGACGCGCCCCGAGGAGTGTCTTGCCAAATGTCAACACTGGGTGTGACTGAGCGCCACAGGGAGAGAGGTCCAAGCAAGACGCGCCCCGAGGAGCGTCTTGCCACATGTCACTACTCGGTCTGACTGAGCGCCTCAGGGAGAGAGGTCCAAGCAAGACGCGCCCCGAGGAGCGTCTTGCCACATGTCAACACTGGGTCTGACTGAGTGCCTCCATGAGAGAAGCCCCAGCAAGACGCGCCCTGAGGAGCGTCTTGCCACATGTCACTACTCGGTCTGTTTGAGCGCCTCCAGGAGAGAGGCCCAAGCAAGACGTGCCCCGAGGAGAGTCTTGCCACATGTCAACACTCGGTCTGACAGAGGGCATCCAGGAGAGAGGCCCAAGCAATACACGCCCCGAGGAGCGTCTTGCCACATGTCACCACTGGGTCTGACTGAGCGCCTCCAGGAGAGAGACCCAACCAAGACGCGCCCTGAGGAGCGTCTTGCCACATGCCAACACTGGGTCTGACAGAGGGCCTCCAGGAGAGAGGCCCAAGCAAGACGTGCCCCGAGGAGCGTCTTGCCACATGTCAACACTGGGTCTGACTGAGCGCCTCCAGGAGAGAGGCCCAAGCAAGACGCGCCCGGAGGAGCGTCTTGCCACATGTCAGCACTGGGTCTGACTGAGCGCCTCCAGGAGAGAGGCCCAAGCAAGACACGCCCCGAGGAGCGTATTGACACATGTCAACACTGGGTCGGACTGAGGGCCTCCATGAGAGAAGCCCAAGCAAGACGCGCCCCGAGGAGAGTCTTGCCACATGTCAACCCTCGGTCTGACAGAGGGCATTCAGGAGAGAGGCCCAAGCAATACGCGCCCCGAGGAGCGTCTTGCCACATGTCACCACTGGGTCTGAATGAGCGCGTCCAGGAAAGCGGCCCAACCAAGACGCGCCCCGAGGAGCGTCTTGCCACGTGTCAACACTGGGTCTGACTGAGCGCCTCCAGGAGAGAGGCCCAAGCAAGACACGCCCCGAGGAGCGTCTTGCCATGTGTCACCACTGGGTCTGACTGAGGGCCTCCAGGAGAGAGGCCCAAGCAAGACGCGCCCCGAGGAGCGTCTTGTCACATGTCAACACTGGGTCTTTCTGAGCGCCTCCAGGAGAGAAGCCCAAGCAAGACGCGCCCCGAGGAGCGTCTTGCCACATGTCAACAATGGGTCTGACTGAGGGCCGCCAGGAGAGAAGCCCAAGCAAGACGCGCCCCGAGGAGCTTCTTGCCACATGTCAGCACTCGGTCTGACTGAGCGCCTCCAGGAGAGAGGCCCAAGCAAGACGCGCCCCGAGGAGCGTCTTGACACATGTCAACACTGGGTCTGACAGAGGGCCTCCATGAGAGAGGCCCAAGCAAGACGCGCCCCGAGGAGTGTCTTGCCAAATGTCAACACTGGGTGTGACTGAGCGCCACAGGGAGAGAGGTCCAAGCAAGACGCGCCCCGAGGAGCGTCTTGCCACATGTCACTACTCGGTCTGACTGAGCGCCTCAGGGAGAGAGGTCCAAGCAAGAAGCGCCCCGAGGAGCGTCTTGCCACATGTCAACACTGGGTCTGACTGAGTGCCTCCATGAGAGAAGCCCCAGCAAGACGCGCCCTGAGGAGCGTCTTGCCACATGTCACTACTCGGTCTGTTTGAGCGCCTCCAGGAGAGAGGCCCAAGCAAGACGTGCCCCGAGGAGAGTCTTGCCACATGTCAACACTCGGTCTGACAGAGGGCATCCAGGAGAGAGGCCCAAGCAATACACGCCCCGAGGAGCGTCTTGCCACATGTCACCACTGGGTCTGACTGAGCGCCTCCAGGAGAGAGACCCAACCAAGACGCGCCCTGAGGAGCGTCTTGCCACATGCCAACACTGGGTCTGACAGAGGGCCTCCAGGAGAGAGGCCCAAGCAAGACGTGCCCCGAGGAGCGTCTTGCCACATGTCAACACTGGGTCTGACTGAGCGCCTCCAGGAGAGAGGCCCAAGCAAGACGCGCCCGGAGGAGCGTCTTGCCACATGTCAGCACTGGGTCTGACTGAGCGCCTCCAGGAGAGAGGCCCAAGCAAGACACGCCCCGAGGAGCGTATTGACACATGTCAACACTGGGTCGGACTGAGGGCCTCCATGAGAGAAGCCCAAGCAAGACGCGCCCCGAGGAGAGTCTTGCCACATGTCAACCCTCGGTCTGACAGAGGGCATTCAGGAGAGAGGCCCAAGCAATACGCGCCCCGAGGAGCGTCTTGCCACATGTCACCACTGGGTCTGAATGAGCGCGTCCAGGAAAGCGGCCCAACCAAGACGCGCCCCGAGGAGCGTCTTGCCACGTGTCAACACTGGGTCTGACTGAGCGCCTCCAGGAGAGAGGCCCAAGCAAGACACGCCCCGAGGAGCGTCTTGCCATGTGTCACCACTGGGTCTGACTGAGGGCCTCCAGGAGAGAGGCCCAAGCAAGACGCGCCCCGAGGAGCGTCTTGCCACGTGTCACCACTGGGTCTGATAGAGCACCTCCAGGAGAGAGGCCCCAGCAAGACGCGCCCCGAGGAGCGTCTTGCCTTATGTCAGCACTCGGTCTGACTGAGCGCCTCCAGGAGAGAGGCCCAAGCAAGACACGCCCCGAGGAGCGTCTTGCCACATGTCACTACTCGGTCTGACTGAGCGAATCCAGGAGAGAGGCCCAAGCAAGACGTGTCCCGAGGAGCGTCTTGCCACATGTCAACAATGGGTCTGACTGAGGGCCTCCAGGAGAGAAGCCCAAGCAAGACGCGCCCCGAGGAGTGTCTTGCCACATGTCACCACTGGGTCTGACTGAGCGCCTCCAGGAGAGAGGCCCAAGCAAGACGCGCCCCGAGGAGCGTCAGGCCACATGTCACTACTCAGTCTGAAAGAGGGCCTCCAGGAGAGAGGCCCAAGCAAGACGCGCCCCGAGGAGCGTCTTGCCACATGTCACCTCTGGTTCTGACTGAGCGCCTCCAGGAGAGAGGCCCAAGCAAGACGCGCCCCGAGGAGCGTCTTGTCACATGTCAACACTGGGTCTTTCTGAGCGCCTCCAGGAGAGAAGCCCAAGCAAGACGCGCCCCGAGGAGCGTCTTGCCACATGTCAACAATGGGTCTGACTGAGGGCCGCCAGGAGAGAAGCCCAAGCAAGACGCGCCCCGAGGAGCTTCTTGCCACATGTCAGCACTCGGTCTGACTGAGCGCCTCCAGGACAGAGGCCCAAGCAAGACGCGCCCCGAGGAGCGTCTTGACACATGTCAACACTGGGTCTGACAGAGGGCCTCCATGAGAGAGGCCCAAGCAAGACGCGCCCCGAGGAGTGTCTTGCCAAATGTCAACACTGGGTGTGACTGAGCGCCACAGGGAGAGAGGTCCAAGCAAGACGCGCCCCAAGGAGCGTCTTGCCACATGTCACTACTCGGTCTGACTGAGCGCCTCCATGAGAGAAGCCCCAGCAAGACGCGCCCCGAGGAGCGTCTTGCCACATGTCACTACTCGGTCTGTTTGAGCGCCTCCAGGAGAGAGGCCCAAGCAAGACGTGCCCCGAGGAGAGTCTTGCCACATGTCAACACTCGGTCTGACAGAGGGCATCCAGGAGAGAGGCCCAAGCAATACACGCCCCGAGGAGCGTCTTGCCACATGTCACCACTGGTTCTGACTGAGCGCCTCCAGGAGAGAGGCCCAAGCAAGACGCGCCCCGAGGAGCGTCTTGTCACATGTCAACACTGGGTCTTTCTGAGCGCCTCCAGGAGAGAGGCCCAAGCAAGACACGCCCCGAGGAGTGTCTTGACACATGTCAACACTGGGTCGGACTGAGGGCCTCCATGAGAGAAGCCCAAGCAAGACGCGCCCCGAGGAGAGTCTTGCCACATGTCAACACTCGGTCTGACAGAGGGCATTCAGGAGAGAGGCCCAAGCAATACGCGCCCCGAGGAGCGTCTTGACACATGTCACCACTGGGTCTGAATGAGCGCCTCCAGGAGAGAGGCCCAAGCAAGACGCGCCCCGAGGAGCGTCTTGCCACATGTCAACAATGGGTCTGACTGAGGGCCTCCAGGAGAGAGCCCCAAGCAAGATGCGCCGGGAGGAGCGTCTTGCCACATGTCAACACTGGGTCTGACAGAGGGCCTCCAGGAGAGAGGCCCAAGCAAGACGCGCCCCGAGGAGTGTCTTGTCACATGTCAACACTGGGTCTGTCTGAGCGCCTCCAGGAGAGAAGCCCAAGCAAGACGCGCCCCTAGGAGCGTCTTGCCACATGTCAACACTGGGTCTGACTGAGCGCTTCCAGGAGAGAGGCCCAAGCAAGACGCACCCCGAGGAGCGTCAGGCCACATGTCACTACTCAGTCTGACTGAGCGCCTCCAGGAGAGAGGCCCAAGCAGGACGCGCCCCGAGGAGCGTCTTGCCTTATGTCAGCACTCGGTCTGACTGAGCGCCTCCAGGAGAGAGGCCCAAGCAAGACGCGCCCCGAGGAGCGTCTTTTCACATGTCAACACTGGGTCTTTCTGAGCGCCTCCAGGAGAGAAGCCCAAGCAAGACGCGCCCCGAGGAGCGTCTTGCCACATGTCAGCACTCGGTCTGACTGAGCGCCTCCAGGAGAGAGGCCCAAGCAAGACGCGCCCCGAGGAGCGTCTTGCCACATGTCACTACTCAGTCTGAAAGAGGGCCTCCAGGAGAGAGGCCCAAGCAAGACACGCCACCTCCTCGGGGCACGTCTTGCTTGGGCCTCTCTCCTGGAGGCGCTCAGTCAGACCGAGTGCTGACATGTGGCAAGACGCTCCTCGGGGCGCGTCTTGCTTGGGCTTCTCTCCTGGAAGCACTCAGTCAGACCCATTGTTGACATGTGGCAAGACGCTCCTCGGGGCGCGTCTTATTTGGACCTCTCTCCTAGAGGCCCTCAGTCAGACCCAGTGTTGACATGTGGCAAGACGCTCCTCGGGGGGCGTCTTGCTTGGGCTTCTCTCCTGGAGGCCCTCAGTCAGACCCATTGTTGACATGTGGCAAGACGCTCCTCGGGGCACGTCTTGCTTGGGCCTCTCTCCTGGAGGCGCTCAGTCAAACCGAGTAGTGACATGTGGCAAGACGCTCCTCGGGGCGCGTCTTGCTTGGGCCTCTCTCCTAGAGGCGCTCAGTCAGACCGAGTGCTGACATAAGGCAAGACGCTCCTCGGGGCACGTCTTGCTGGGGCCTCTCTCCTGGAGGCGCTCAGTCAGACCCAGTGGTGACACGTGGCAAGACGCTCCTCGGGGCGCATCTTGCTTGGGCCTCTCTCCTGGAGGCGCTCAGTCAGACCCAGTGTTGACACGTGGCAAGACGCTCCTCGGGGCACGTCTTGCTTGGGCCTCTCTCCTGGAGGCGCTCAGTCAGACCCAGTGTTGACATGTGGCAAGACACTCCTCGGGGCGCGTCTTGCTTGGGCCTCTCTCATGGAGGCCCTCTGTCAGACCCAGTGTTGACATGTGTCAAGACGCTCCTCGGGGCGCGTCTTGCTTTGGCCTCTCTCCTGGAGGCGCCCAGTCAGACCGAGTGCTGACATGTGGCAAGAAGCTCCTCGGGGCGCGTGTTGCTTGGGCTTCTCTCCTGGAGGCCCTCAGTAAGACCCATTGTTGACATGTGGCAAGACGCTCCTCGGGGCGCGTCTTGCTTGGGCCTCTCTCCAGAAGGCCCTCAATCAGACCCAGTGTTGACATGTTGCAAGACGCTCCTTTGGGCGCGTCTTGCTTGGGCCTCTCTCCTGGAGGCGCTCAGTCAGACCGAGTGCTGACATGTGGAAAGACTCTCCTCGGGGCGCGTCTTTCTTGGGCTTCTCTCCTGGAGGCGCTCAGAAAGACCCAGTGTTGACATGTGACAAGACGCTCCTCGGGGCGCGTCTTGCTTGGGCCTCTCTCCTGGAGGCCCTCTGTCAGACCCAGTGTTGGCATGTGGCAAGACGCTCCTCAGGGCGCGTCTTGGTTGGGTCTCTCTCCTGGAGGCGCTCAGTCAGACCCAGTGGTGACATGTGGCAAGACGCTCCTCGGGGCGTGTATTGCTTGGACCTCTCTCCTGGATGCCCTCTGTCAGACCGAGTGTTGACATGTGGCAAGACTCTCCTCGGGGCACGTCTTGCTTGGGCCTCTCTCCTGGAGGCCCTCTTTCAGACCCAGTGTTGACATGTGGCAAGACGCTCCTCCGGGCGCATCTTGCTTGGGCCTCTCTCCTGGAGGCCCTCAGTCAGACCCAGTGTTGACATGTGTCGATACGCTCCTCGGGGCGTGTCTTGCTTGGGCCTCTCTCCTGGAGGCGCTCAGTCAGACCCAGTGTTGACACGTGGCAAGACGCTCCTCGGGGCGCGTCTTGGTTGGGCCGCTTTCCTGGACGCGCTCATTCAGACCCAGTGGTGACATGTGGCAAGACGCTCCTCGGGGCGTGTATTGCTTGGGCCTCTCTCCTGAATGCCCTCTGTCAGACCGAGTGTTGACATGTGGCAAGACTCTCCTCGGGGCGCGTCTTGCTTGGGCTTCTTTCATGGAGGCCCTCAGTCCGACCCAGTGTTGACATGTGTCAATACGCTCCTTGGGGCGTGTCTTGCTTGGGCCTCTCTCCTGGAGGCGCTCAGTCAGACCCAGTGCTGACATGTGGCAAGACGCTCCTCCGGGCGCATCTTGCTTGGGCCTCTCTCCTGGAGGCGCTCAGTCAGACCCAGTGTTGACATGTGGCAAGACGCTCCTCGGGGCACGTCTTGCTTGGGGCTCTCTCCTGGAGGCGCTCAGTCAGACCGAGTGCTGACATGTGGCAAGACGCTCCTCGGGGCGCGTCTTGCTTGGGCTTCTCTCCTGGAAGCACTCAGTCAGACCCATTGTTGACATGTGGCAAGACGCTCCTCGGGGCGCGTCTTATTTGGACCTCTCTCCTAGAGGCCCTCAGTCAGACCCAGTGTTGAAATGTGGCAAGACGCTCCTCGGGGGGCGTCTTGCTTGGGCTTCTCTCCTGGAGGCCCTCAGTCAGACCCATTGTTGACATGTGGCAAGACGCTCCTCGGGGCACGTCTTGCTTGGGCCTCTCTCCTGGAGGCGCTCAGTCAAACCGAGTAGTGACATGTGGCAAGACGCTCCTCGGGGCGCGTCTTGCTTGGGCCTCTCTCCTGGAGGCGCTCAGTCAGACCGAGTGCTGACATAAGGCAAGACGCTCCTCGGGGCACGTCTTGCTGGGGCCTCTCTCCTGGAGGCGCTCAGTCAGACCCAGTGGTGACACGTGGCAAGACGCTCCTCGGGGCGCATCTTGCTTGGGCCTCTCTCCTGGAGGCGCTCAGTCAGACCCAGTGTTGACACGTGGCAAGACGCTCCTCGGGGCACGTCTTGCTTGGGCCTCTCTCCTGGAGGCGCTCAGTCAGACCCAGTGTTGACATGTGGCAAGACACTCCTCGGGGCGCGTCTTGCTTGGGCCTCTCTCATGGAGGCCCTCTGTCAGACCCAGTGTTGACATGTGTCAAGACGCTCCTCGGGGCGCGTCTTGCTTTGGCCTCTCTCCTGGAGGCGCCCAGTCAGACCGAGTGCTGACATGTGGCAAGAAGCTCCTCGGGGCGCGTGTTGCTTGGGCTTCTCTCCTGGAGGCCCTCAGTAAGACCCATTGTTGACATGTGGCAAGACGCTCCTCGGGGCGCGTCTTGCTTGGGCCTCTCTCCAGAAGGCCCTCAATCAGACCCAGTGTTGACATGTTGCAAGACGCTCCTTTGGGCGCGTCTTGCTTGGGCCTCTCTCCTGGAGGCGCTCAGTCAGACCGAGTGCTGACATGTGGAAAGACTCTCCTCGGGGCGCGTCTTTCTTGGGCTTCTCTCCTGGAGGCGCTCAGAAAGACCCAGTGTTGACATGTGACAAGACGCTCCTCGGGGCGCGTCTTGCTTGGGCCTCTCTCCTGGAGGCCCTCTGTCAGACCCAGTGTTGGCATGTGGCAAGACGCTCCTCAGGGCGCGTCTTGGTTGGGTCTCTCTCCTGGAGGCGCTCAGTCAGACCCAGTGGTGACATGTGGCAAGACGCTCCTCGGGGCGTGTATTGCTTGGACCTCTCTCCTGGATGCCCTCTGTCAGACCGAGTGTTGACATGTGGCAAGACTCTCCTCGGGGCACGTCTTGCTTGGGCCTCTCTCCTGGAGGCGCTCAAACAGACCGAGTAGTGACATGTGGCAAGACGCTCCTCGGGGCGCGTCTTGCTGGGGCTTCTCTCATGGAGGAACTCAGTCAGACCCAGTGTTGACATGTGGCAAGACGCTCCTCGGGGCGCGTCTTGCTTGGACCTCTCTCCCTGAGGCACTCAGTCAGACCGAGTAGTGACATGTGGCCTGACGCTCCTCGGGGCGCGTCTTGCTTGGGCCTCTCTCCTGGAGGCGCTCAGTCAGACCCAGTGGTGACATGTGGCAAGACACTCCTCGGGGCGCGTCTTGCTTGGGCTTCTCTCCTGGAGGCCCTCAGTCAGACCCATTGTTGACATGTGGCAAGACGCTCCTCGGGACACGTCTTGCTTGTGCCTCTCTCCTGGATTCGCTCAGTCAGACCGAGTGCTGACATAAGGCAAGACGCTCCTCGGGGCGCGTCTTGCTGGGGCCTCTCTCCTGGAGGTGCTCTATCAGACCCAGTGGTGACACGTGGCAAGACGCTCCTCGGGGCACGTCGTGCTTGGGCCTCTCTCCTGGAGGAGCTCAGTCAGACCCAGTGGTGACACATGGCAAGACGCTCCTCGGGGCGCATCTTGCTTGGGCCTCTCTCCTGGAGGCGCTAAGTCAGACCCAGTGTTGACACGTGGCAAGACGCTCCTCGGGGCGTGTCTTGCTTGGGCCTCTCTCCTGGAAGCGCTCAGTCAGACCGAGTGCTGACATAAGGCAAGACGCTCCTCGGGGCGCGTCTTGCTGGGGCCTCTCTCCTGGAGGTGCTCTATCAGACCCAGTGGTGACACGTGGCAAGACGCTCCTCGGGGCGCGTCTTGCTTGGGCCTCTCTCCTGGAGGAGCTCAGTCAGACCCAGTGGTGACACATGGCAAGACGCTCCTCGGGGCGCATCTTGCTTGGGCCTCTCTCCTGGAGGCACTAAGTCAGACCCAGTGTTGACACGTGGCAAGACGCTCCTCGGGGCGCGTCTTGCTTGGGCTTCTCTCCTGGAGGCCCTCAGTCAGACCCATTGTTGACATGTGGCAAGACGCTCCTCGGGGCGCGTCTTGCTTGGGTCTCTCTCCAGAAGGCCCTCAGTCAGACCCATTGTTGACATGTGGCAAGACGCTCCTCGGGGCGCGTCTTGCTTGGACCTTTCTCCTGGAGGCGCTCAGTTAGACCGAGTAGTGACATGTGTCAAGAAGCTCCTCGGGGCGCGTCTTGCTTGGGCTTCTCTCCTGGAGGCCCTCAGTCAGACCCATTGTTGACATGTGGCAAGACGCTCCTCGGGGCGCGTCTTGCTTGGGCCTCTCTCCAGAAGGCCCTCAATCAGACCCAGTGTTGACACGTGGCAAGACGCTCCTCGGGGCGCGTCTTGCTTGGGCCTCTCTCCTGGAGGCGCTCAGTCAGACCCAGTGGTGACATGTGGCAAGACGCTCCTCGGGGCGCGTATTGCTTGGGCCTCTCTCCTGGATGCCCTCTGTCAGACCCAGTGTTGACATGTGGCAAGACTCTCCTCGGGGCGCGTCTTGCTTGGGCTTCTCTCATGGAGGCCCTCAGTCAGACCCAGTGTTGACATGTGTCAAGAAGCTCCTCGGGGCGTGTCTTGCTTGGGCCTCTCTCCTGGAGGAGCTCAGTCAGACCCAGTGTTGACATGTGGCAAGACGCTCCTCGGGGCACTTCTTGCTTGGGCTTCTCTCCTGGAGGCCCTCAATCAGACCCATTGTTGACATGTGGCAAGACGCTCCTCGGGGCACGTCTTGCTTGGGCCTCTCTCCTGGAGGCGCTCAGTCAGACCGAGTAGTGACATGTGACAAGACGCTCCTCGGGGCGCGTCTTGCTTGGGCCTCTCTCCTGGAGGCGCTCGGTCAGACCCAGTGTTGACATGTGGCAAGACGCTCCTCGGGGCGCGTCTTGCTTGGGCCTCTCTCCTGGAGGTTCTCAGTCAGATCCAGTGTTGACATGTGGCAAGATGCTCCTCGGGGCGCGTCTTGCTGGGGCTTCTCTCATGGAGGCACTCAGTCTGACCCAGTGTTGAAATGTGGCAAGACGCTCCTCGGGGCACGTCTTGCTTGGGCCTCTCTCCTGGAGGCGCTCAGTCAGACCCAGAGGAGACATGTGTCAAGATGCTCCTCGGGGCGCGTCTTGCTTGGGCCTCTCTCCTGGAGGCGCTCAGTCAGACCGAGTGCTGACATTTGGCAAGACGCTCCTCCGGGCGCGTCTTGCTTGGGCCTCTCTCCTGGAGGCGCTCAGTCAGACCCAGTGTTCACATGTGGCAAGACGCTCCTCGGGGTGCGTCTTGCTTGGGCCTCTCTCCTGGAGGCGCTCCGTCAGACCCAGTGTTGACATGTGGCAAGACGCTCCTCGGGGCACGTCTTGCTTGGGCCTCTCTCCTGGAGGCGCTCAGTCAGACCGAGTGCTGACATGTGGCAAGACGCTCCTCGGGGCGCGTCTTGCTTGGGCTTCTCTCCTGGAGGCCCTCAGTCAGACCCATTGTTGACATGTGGCAAGACGCTCCTCGGGGCGCGTCTCATTTGGGCCTCTCTCCTGGAGGCTCTCAGTCAGACCCAGTGTTGACATGTGGCAAGACGCTCCTCGGGGCGCGTCTTGCTTGGGCTTCTCTCCTGTAGGCCCTCAGTCAGACCCATTGTTGACATGTGGCAAGACGCTCCTCGGGGCACGTCTTGCTTGGGCCTCTCTCCTGGAGGCTCTCAGTCAGACCGAGTAGTGACATGTGGCAAGACGCTCCTCAGTGCGTGTCATGCTTGGGCCTCTCTCCTGGAGGCGCTCAGTCAGACCGAGTGCTGACATAAGGCAAGACGCTCCTCGGGGCGCGTCTTGCTGGGGCCTCTCTCCTGGAGGTGCTCTATCAGACCCAGTGGTGACACGTGGCAAGACGCTCCTCGGGGCGCGTCTTGCTTGGGCCTCTCTCCTGGAGGAGCTCAGTCAGACCCAGTGGTGACACGTGGCAAGACGCTCCTCGGGGCGCATCTTGCTTGGGCCGCTCTCCTGGAGGCGCTAAGTCAGACCCAGTGTTGACATGTGGCAAGACGCTCCTCGGGGCGCGTCTTGCTTTGGCCTCTCTCCTGGAGGCGCTCAGTCAGACCGAGTGCTGACATGTGGCAAGAAGCTCCTCGGGGCGCGTCTTGCTTGGGCTTCTCTCCTGGAGGCCCTCAGTCAGACCCATTGTTGACATGTGGCAAGACGCTCCTCGGGGCGCGTCTTGCTTGGGCCTCTCTCCAGAAGGCCCTCAATCATACCCAGTGTTGACACGTGGCAAGACGCTCCTCGGGGCGCGTCTTGCTTGGGCCTCTCTCCTGGAGGCGCTCAGACAGACTGAGTAGTGACATGTGGTCTGACGCTCCTCGGGGCGCGTCTTGCTTGGGCCTCTCTCCTGGAGGCGCTCAGTCAGACCCAGTGGTGACATGTGGCAAGACACTCCTCGGGGCGCGTCTTGCTTGGGCCTCTCTCCTGGAGGCCCTCTGTCAGACCCAGTGTTGACATGTGTCAAGACGCTCCACGGGGCGCGTCTTGCTTGGCCTTCTCTCCTGGAGGCCCTCAGTCAAACCCATTGTTGACATGTGGCAAGACGCTCCTCGGGGCGCGTCTTGCTTGGGCCTCTCTCCTGGAGGGGATCAGTCAGACCGAGTGCTGACATGTGGCAAGACGCACCTCGGGCCGCGTGTTGCTTGGGCTTCTTTCCTGGAGGCCCTCAGTCAGACCCATTGTTGACATGTGGCAAGACGCTCCTCGGGGCGCGTCTTGCTTGTGCCTTTCTCCAGAAGGCCCTCAATCAGACCCAGTGTTGACATGTGGCAAGACGCTCCTCGGGGCGCATCTTGCTTGGGCGTCTCTCCTGGAGGCGCTCAGTCAGACTGAGTAGTGACATGTGGCCTGACGCTCCTCGGGGCGCGTCTTGCTTGGGCCTCTCTCCTGGAGGCGCTCAGTCAGACCCAGTGTTGACATGTGGCAAGACGCTCCTCGGGGCACGTCTTGCTTGGGCCTCTCTCCTGGAGGCGCTCAGTCAGACCGAGTAGTGACATGTGGCAAGAAGCTCCTCGGGGCGCGTCTTGCTTGGACCTCTCTCCTGGAGGCGCTCAGTTAGACCGAGTAGTGACATGTCGCAAGACGCTCCTCGGGGCGCGTCTTGCTTGGGCCTCTCTCCTGGAGGCGCTCAGTCAGACCGAGTGCTGACATAAGGCAAGACGCTCCTCGGGGCGTGTCTTGCTGGGGCCTCTCTCCTGGAGGCGCTCAATCAGACCCAGTGGTGACACGTGGCAAGACGCTCCTCGGGGCGCGTCTTGCTTGGGCCTCTCTCCTGGAGGCGCTCAGTCAGAGCCAGTGGTGACACGTGGCAAGACGCTCCTCGGGGCGCATCTTGCTTGGGCCTCTCTCCTGGAGGCACTCAGTCAGACCCAGTGTTGACACGTGGCAAGACATTCCTCGGGGCGCGTCTTGCTTGGGCCTCTCTCCTGGAGGCGCTCAGTCAGACCCAGTGTTGACATGTGGCAAGACACTCCTCGGGGCGCGTCTTGCTTGGGCCTCTCTCATGGAGGCCCTCTGTCAGACCCAGTGTTGACATGTGTCAAGACGCTCCTCGGGGCACGTCTTGCTTTGGCCTCTCTCCTGGAGGCCCTCTGTCAGACCCAGTGTTGACATGTGTCAAGACGCTCCTCGGGGCGCGTCTTGCTTGGGCTTCTCTCCTGGACGCCCTCAGTCATACCCATTGTTGACATGTGGCAAGACACTCCTCGGGGCGCGTCTTGCTTTGGCCTCTCTCCTGGAGGCGCTCAGTCAGACCGAGTGCTGACATGTGGCAAGACGCTCCTCGGGCCGCGTGTTGCTTGGGCTTCTCTCCTGGAGGCCCTCAGTCAGACCAATTGTTGACATGTTGCAAGACGCTCCTCGGGGCGCGTCTTGCTTGGGTTCTCTCCTGCAGGCGCTCAGTCAGACCGAGTGCTGACATGTGGAAAGACGCTCCTCGGGGCGCGTCTTGCTTGGGCTTCTCTCCTGGAGGCGCTCAGTCAGACCCAGTGGTGACATGTGGCAAGACACTTCTCGGGGCACATTTTGCTTGGGCCTCTCTCCTGGAGGCCCTCTGTCAGACCCAGTGTTGGCATGTGGCAAGACATTCCTCAGGGCGCGTCTTGGTTGGGCTTCTCTCATGGAGGCCCTCAGTCAGACCCAGTGTTGACATGTGTCAAGACGCTCCTCGGGGCGTGTCTTGCTTGGGCCTCTCTCCTGGTGGCGCTCAGTCAGACCCAGTGTTGACATGTGGCAAGACGCTCCTCGGGGCGCGTCTTGCTTGGGCTACTCTCCTGGAGGCCCTCAGTCAGACCCATTGTTGACATGTGGCAAGACGCTCCTCGGGGCACGTCTTGCTTGGGCTTCTCTCCTGGAGGCGCTCAAACAGACCGAGTAGTGACATGTGGCAAGACGCTCCTCGGGGCGCGTCTTGCTGGGGCTTCTCTCATGGAGGCACTCAGTCAGACCCAGTGTTGACATGTGGCAAGACGCTCCTCGGGGCGCGTCTTGCTTGGACCTCTCTCCCTGAGGCGCTCAGTCAGACCGAGTAGTGACATGTGGCAAGACTCTCCTCGGGGCGCGTCTTGCTTGGACCTCTCTCCTGGAGGCGCTCAGTCAGAACCAGAGGTGACATGTGGCAAGACGCTCCTCGGGGCGCGTCTTGCTTCGGCCTCTCTCCTGGAGGTCCTCTGTCAGACCCAGTGTTGACATGTGGCAAGACTTTCCTCCGGGCGCATCTTGCTTTGGCCTCTCTCCTGCAGACCCTCAGTAAGACCCATTGTTGACATGTGGCAAGCCGCTCCTCGGGGCGCGTCTTGCTTGTGCCTTTCTCCAGAAGGCCCTCAATCAGACCCAGTGTTGACATGTGGCAAGACGCTCCTCGGGGCGCATCTTGCTTGGGCCTCTCTCCTGGAGGCGCTCAGTCAGACTGAGTAGTGACATGTGGCCTGACGCTCCTCGGGGCGCGTCTTGCTTGGGCCTCTCTCCTGGAGGCGCTCAGTCAGACCCAGTGTTGACATGTGGCAAGACGCTCCTCGGGGCACGTCTTGCTTGGGCCTCTCTCCTGGAGGCGCTCAGTCAGACCGAGTAGTGACATGTGGCAAGACGCTCCTCGGGGCGCGTCTTGCTTGGACCTCTCTCCTGGAGGCGCTCAGTTAGACCGAGTAGTGACATGTCGCAAGACGCTCCTCGGGGCGCGTCTTGCTTGGGCCTCTCTCCTGGAGGCGCTCAGTCAGACCGAGTGCTGACATAAGGCAAGACGCTCCTCGGGGCGTGTCTTGCTGGGGCCTCTCTCCTGGAGGCGCTCAATCAGACCCAGTGGTGACACGTGACAAGACGCTCCTCGGGGCGCGTCTTGCTTGGGCCTCTCTCCTGGTGGCGCTCAGTCAGAGCCAGTGGTGACACGTGGCAAGACGCTCCTCGGGGCGCATCTTGCTTGGGCCTCTCTCCTGGAGGCACTCAGTCAGACCCAGTGTTGACACGTGGCAAGACATTCCTCGGGGCGCGTGTTGCTTGGGCCTCTCTCCTGGAGGCGCTCAGTCAGACCCAGTGTTGACATGTGGCAAGACACTCCACGGGGCGCGTCTTGCTTGGGCCTCTCTCATGGAGGCCCTCTGTCAGACCCAGTGTTGACATGTGTCAAGACGCTCCTCGGGGCACGTCTTGCTTTGGCCTCTCTCCTGGAGGCCCTCTGTCAGACCCAGTGTTGACATGTGTCAAGACGCTCCTCGGGGCGCATCTTGCTTGGGCTTCTCTCCTGGACGCCCTCAGTCATACCCATTGTTGACATGTGGCAAGACACTCCTCGGGGCGAGTCTTGCTTTGGCCTCTCTCCTGGAGGCGCTCAGTCAGACCGAGTGCTGTCATGTGGCCAGACGCTCCTCGGGCCGCGTGTTGCTTGGGCTTCTCTCCTGGAGGCCCTCAGTCAGACCCATTGTTGACATGTTGCAAGACGCTCCTCGGGGCGCGTCTTGCTTGGGCCTCTCTCCTGCAGGCGCTCAGTCAGACCGAGTGCTGACATGTGGAAAGACGCTCCTCGGGGCGCGTCTTTCTTGGGCTTCTCTCCTGGAGGCGCTCAGAAAGACTCAGTGTTGACATGTGACAAGACGCTCCTCGGGGCGCGTCTTGCCTGGGCCTCTCTCCTGGAGGCGCTCAGTCAGACCCAGTGGTGACATGTGGCAAGACACTCCTCGGGGCGCATCTTGCTTGGGCCTCTCTCCTGGAGGCCCTCTGTCAGACCCAGTGTTGGCATGTGGCAAGACATTCCTCAGGGCGCGTCTTGGTTGGGCTTCTCTCATGGAGGCCCTCAGTCAGACCCAGTGTTTACATGTGTCAAGACGCTCCTCGGGGCGTGTCTTGCTTGGGCCTCTCTCCTGGAGGCGCTCAGTCAGACCCAGTGTTGACATGTGGCAAGACGCTCCTCGGGGCGCGTCTTGCTTGGGCTACTCTCCTGGAGGCCCTCAGGTAGACCCATTGTTGACATGTGGCAAGACGCTCCTCGGGGCACGTCTTGCTTGGGCTTCTCTCCTGGAGGCGCTCAAACAGACCGAGTAGTGACATGTGGCAAGACGCTCCTCGGGGCGCGTCTTGCTGGGGCTTCTCTCATGGAGGCACTCAGTCAGACCCAGTGTTGACATGTGGCAAGACGCTCCTCGGGGCGCGTCTTGCTTGGACCTCTCTCCCTGAGGCGCTCTGTCAGACCCAGTGTTGACATTTGGCAAGACACTCCTCGGGGCGCGTCTTGCTTGGGCCTCTCTCATGGAGGCCCTCTGTCAGACCCAGTGTTGACATGTGTCAAGACGCTCCTCGGGGGAAGTCTTGCTTTGGCCTCTCTCCTGGAGGCGCTCAGTCATACCCATTGTTGACATGTGGCATTAAGCTCCTCGGGGCGCGTCTTGCTTGGGCTTCTCTCCTGGAGGCCCTCAGTAAGAACCATTGTTGACATGTGGCAAGACGCTCCTCGGGACGCGTCTTGCTTGGGCCTCTCTCCAGAAGGCCCTCAATCAGACCCAGTGTTGACACGTGGCAAGACGCTCCTCGGGGCGTGTCTTGCTTGGGCCTCTCTCCTGGAGGCGCTCAGTCAGACCCAGTGGTGACACGTGGCAAGACGCTCCTCGGGGCGCATCTTGCGTGGGCCTCTCTCCTGGAGGCGCTCAGTCAGACCCAGTGTTGACACGTGGCAAGACGCTCCTCGGGGCGCGTCTTGCTTGGGCCTCTCTCCTGGAGGCGCTCAGTCAGACCGAGTGCTGACATGTGGCAAGAAGCTCCTCGGGGCGCGTCTTGCTTGGGCTTCTCTCCTGGAGGCCCTCAGTCAGACCCATTGTTGACATGTGGCAAGACGCTCCTCGGGGCGCGTCTTGCTTGGGCTTCTCTCCTGGAGGCGCTCAGAAAGACCCAGTGTTGACATGTGACAAGACGCTCCTCGGGGCGCGTCTTGCTTGGGCCTCTCTCCTGGAGGCGCTCAGTCAGAACCAGAGGTGACATGTGGCAAGACGCTCCTCGGGACACGTCTTGCTTGGGCCTCTCTCCTGGATTCGCTCAGTCAGACCGAGTAGTGACATGTGGCAAGACGCTCCTCGGGGCGTGTCTTGCTTGGGCCTCTCTCCTGGAGGTGCTCAGTCAGACCGAGTGCTGACATAAGGCAAGACGCTCCTCGGGGCGCGTCTTGCTGGGGCCTCTCTCCTGGAGGTGCTCTATCAGACCCAGTGGTGACACGTGGCAAGACGCTCCTCGGGGCGCGTCTTGCTTGGGCCTCTCTCCTGGAGGAGCTCAGTCAGACCCATTGTTGACATGTGGCAAGACGCTCCTCGGGGCGCGTCTTGCTTGGGTCTCTCTCCAGAAGGCCCTCAATCAGACCCAGTGTTGACACGTGGCAAGACGCTCCTCGTGGCGCGTCTTGCTTGGGCTTCTCTCCTGGAGGCCCTCAGTCAGACCCAGTGTTGACATGTGGCAAGACGCTCCTCGGGGCGCGTCTTGCTTGGGCTTCTCTCCTGGAGGCCCTCAGTCAGACCCATTGTTGACATGTGGCAAGACGCTCCTCGGGGCACGTCTTGCTTGGGCCTCTCTCCTGGAGGCGCTCAGTCAAACCGAGTAGTGACATGTGGCAAGACGCTCCTCGGGGCGCGTCTTGCTTGGACCTTTCTCCTGGAGGCGCTCAGTTAGACCGAGTAGTGACATGTGTCAAGACGCTCCTCGGGGCGCGTCTTGCTTGGGCCTCTCTCCTGGAGGCGCTCAGTCAGACCGAGTGCTGACATGTGGCAAGAAGCTCCTCGGGGCGCATCTTGCTTGGGCTTCTCTCCTGGAGGCCCTCAGTCAGACCCATTGTTGACATGTGGCAAGACGCTCCTCGGGGCACTTCTTGCTTGGGCTTCTCTCCTGGAGGCCCTCAGTCAGACCCATTGTTGACATGTGGCAAGACGCTCCTCGGGGCACGTCTTGCTTGGGCCTCTCTCCTGGAGGCGCTCAGTCAGACCGAGTAGTGACATGTGACAAGACGCTCCTCGGGGCGCGTCTTGCTTGGGCCTCTCTCCTGGAGGCGCTCAGTCAGACCCAGTGTTGACATGTGGCAAGACGCTCCTCGGGGCGCGTCTTGCTTGGGCCTCTCTCCTGGAGGTTCTCAGTCAGATCCAGTGTTGACATGTGGCAAGATGCTCCTCGGGGCGCGTCTTGCTGGGGCTTCTCTCATGGAGGCACTCAGTCAGACCCAGTGTTGACATGTGGCAAGACGCTCCTCGGGGCACGTCTTGCTTGGGCCTCTCTCCTGGAGGCGCTCAGTCAGACCCAGAGGAGACATGTGTCAAGATGCTCCTCGGGGCGCGTCTTGCTTGGGCCTCTCTCCTGGAGGCGCTCAGTCAGACCGAGTGCTGACATGTGGCAAGACGCTCCTCCGGGCGCGTCTTGCTTGGGCCTCTCTCCTGGAGGCACTCAGTCAGACCCAGTGTTCACATGTGGCAAGACGCTCCTCGGGGTGCGTCTTGCTTGGGCCTCTCTCCTGGAGGCGCTCAGTCAGACCGAGTGCTGACATGTTGCAAGACGCTCCTCGGGGCGGGTCTTGCTTGGGCTTCTCTCCTGGAGGCCCTCAGTCAGACCCATTGTTGACATGTGGCAAGACGCTCCTCGGGGCGCGTCTCATTTGGGCCTCTCTCCTGGAGGCTCTCAGTCAGACCCAGTGTTGACATGTGGCAAGACGCTCCTCGGGGCGCGTCTTGCTTGGGCTTCTCTCCTGTAGGCCCTCAGTCAGACCCATTGTTGACATGTGGCAAGACGCTCCTCGGGGCACGTCTTGCTTGGCCTTCTCTCCTGGAGGCGCTCAAACAGACCGAGTAGTGACATGTTGCAAGACTCTCCTCGGGGCGCGTCTTGCTGGGGCTTCTCTCATGGAGGCACTCAGTCAGACCCAGTGTTGACATGTGGCAAGACGCTCCTCGGGGCGCGTCTTGCTTGGACCTCTCTCCCTGAGGCGCTCAGTCAGACCGAGTAGTGACATGTGGCAAGACGCTCCTCGGGGCACGTCTTGCTTGGACCTCTCTCCCAGAGGCGCTCTGTCAGACCCAGTGTTGACATTTGGCAAGACACTCCTCGGGGCGCGTCTTGCTTGGGCCTCTCTCATGGAGGCCCTCTGTCAGACCCAGTGTTGACATGTGTCAAGACGCTCCTCGGGGGAAGTCTTGCTTTGGCCTCTCTCCTGGAGGCGCTCAGTCATACCCATTGTTGACATGTGGCAAGAAGCTCCTCGGGGCGCGTCTTGCTTGGGCTTCTCTCCTGGAGGCCCTCAGTCAGACCCATTGTTGACATGTGGCAAGACGCTCCTCGGGGCGCGTCTTGCTTGGGCCTCTCTCCAGAAGGCCCTCAATCAGACCCAGTGTTGACACGTGGCAAGACGCTCCTCGGGGCGCGTCTTGCTTGGGCCTCTCTCCTGGAGGTGCTCAGTCAGACCCAGTGGTGACATGTGGCAAGACGCTCATCGGGGCGCGTATTGCTTGGGCCTCTCTCCTGGATGCCCTCTGTCAGACCCAGTGTTGACATGTGGCAAGACTCTCCTCGGGGCGCGTCTTGCTTGGGCTTCTCTCATGGAGGCCCTCAGTCAGACCCAGTGTTGACATGTGTCAAGAAGCTCCTCGGGGCGTGTCTTGCTTGGGCCTCTCTCCTGGAGGCGCTCAGTCAGACCCAGTGTTGACATGTGGCAAGACGCTCCTCGGGGCGCGTCTTGCTTGGGCCTCTCTCCTGGAGGTTCTCAGTCAGATCCAGTGTTGACATGTGGCAAGATGCTCCTCGGGGCGCGTCTTGCTGGGGCTTCTCTCATGGAGGCACTCAGTCAGACCCAGTGTTGACATGTGGCAAGACGCTCCTCGGGGCACGTCTTGCTTGGGCCTCTCTCCTGGAGGCGCTCAGTCAGACCCAGAGGAGACATGTGTCAAGATGCTCCTCGGGGCGCGTCTTGCTTGGGCCTCTCTCCTGGAGGCGCTCAGTCAGACCGAGTGCTGACATGTGGAAAGACGCTCCTCCGGGCGCGTCTTGCTTGGGCCTCTCTCCTGGAGGCGCTCAGTCAGACCCAGTGTTCACATGTGGCAAGACGCTCCTCGGGGTGCGTCTTGCTTGGGCCTCTCTCCTGGAGGCGCTCCGTCAGACCGAGTGCTGACATGTTGCAAGACGCTCCTCGGGGCGGGTCTTGCTTGGACTTCTCTCCTGGAGGCCCTCAGTCAGACCCAT
This sequence comes from Nothobranchius furzeri, assembly GCF_043380555.1. Taxonomy (NCBI): domain Eukaryota; kingdom Metazoa; phylum Chordata; class Actinopteri; order Cyprinodontiformes; family Nothobranchiidae; genus Nothobranchius; species Nothobranchius furzeri. Next base: position 14,672,182 of record NC_091755.1, on the reverse strand, counting down.
TGTTGACATGTGGCAAGACGCTCCTCGGGGCGCGTCTCATTTGGGCCTCTCTCCTGGAGGCTCTCAGTCAGACCCAGTGCTGACATGTGGCAAGACGCTCCTCGGGGCGCGTCTTGCTTGGGCTTCTCTCCTGTAGGCCCTCAGTCAGACCCATTGTTGACATGTGGCAAGACGCTCCTCGGGGCACGTCTTGCTTGGCCTTCTCTCCTGGAGGCGCTCAAACAGACCGAGTAGTGACATGTGGCAAGACTCTCCTCGGGGCGCATCTTGCTGGGGCTTCTCTCATGGAGGCACTCAGTCAGACCCAGTGTTGACATGTGGCAAGACGCTCCTCGGGGCGCGTCTTGCTTGGACCTCTCTCCCTGAGGCGCTCAGTCAGACCGAGTAGTGACATGTGGCAAGACGCTCCTCGGGGCACGTCTTGCTTGGACCTCTCTCCCTGAGGCGCTCTGTCAGACCCAGTGTTGACATTTGGCAAGACACTCCTCGGGGCGCGTCTTGCTTGGGCCTCTCTCATGGAGGCCCTCTGTCAGACCCAGTGTTGACATGTGTCAAGACGCTCCTCGGGGGAAGTCTTGCTTTGGCCTCTCACCTGGAGGCGCTCAGTCATACCCATTGTTGACATGTGGCAAGAAGCTCCTCGGGGCGCGTCTTGCTTGGGCTTCTCTCCTGGAGGCCCTCAGTAAGAACCATTGTTGACATGTGGCAAGACGCTCCTCGGGACGCGTCTTGCTTGGGCCTCTCTCCAGAAGGCCCTCAATCAGACCCAGTGTTGACACGTGGCAAGACGCTCCTTGGGGCGTGTCTTGCTTGGGCCTCTCTCCTGGAGGCGCTCAGTCAGACCCAGTGGTGACACTAGCAAGACGCTCCTCGGGGCGCATCTTGCTTGGGCCTCTCTCCTGGAGGCGCTCAGTCAGACCCAGTGTTGACACGTGGCAAGACGCTCCTCAGGCCGCGTCTTGCTTGGGCCTCTCTCCTTCAGGCGCTCAGTCAGACCCAGTGTTGACATGTGGCAAGACACTCCTCCGGGCGCGTCTTGCTTGGGCCTCTCTCATGGACGCCCTCTGTCAGACCCAGTATTGACATGTGTCAAGACGCTCCTCAGGGCGCGTCTTGCTTTGGCCTCTCTCCTGGAGGCCCTCAGTCATACCCATTGTTGACATGTGGCAAGACGCTCCTCGGTGCGCGTCTTGCTTTGGCCTCTCTCCTGGAGGCGCTCAGTCAGACCGAGTGCTGACATGTGGCAAGACGCTCCTCGGGCCGCGTGTTGCTTGGGCTTCTCTCCTGGAGGCCCTCAGTCAGACCCATTGTTGACATGTTGCAAGACGCTCCTTTGGGCGCGTCTTGCTTGGGCCTCTCTCCTGGAGGCGCTCAGTAAGACCCAGTGTTGACATGTGACAAGATGCTCCTCGGGGCGCGTCTTGCTTGGGCCTCTCTCCTGGAGGCGCTCAGTCAGACCCAGTGGTGACATGTGGCAAGACACTCCTCGGGGCGCGTCTTGGTTGGGCCTCTCTCCTGGAGGCCCTCTGTCAGACCCAGTGTTGGCATGTGGCAAGACGCTCCTCAGGGCGCGTCTTGGTTGGGCCTCTCTCCTGGAGGTGCTCAGTCAGACCCAGTGGTTACATGTGGCAAGACGCTCCTCGGGGCGCGTATTGCTTGGGCCTCTCTCCTGGATGCCCTCTGTAAGAACGAGTGTTGACATGTGGCAAGACTCTCCTCGGGGCGCGTCTTGCTTGGGCTTCTCTCATGGAGGCCCTCAGTCAGACCCAGTGTTGACATGTGTCAAGACGCTCCTCGGGGCGCGTCTTGCTGGGGCTTCTCTCATGGAGGCACTCAGTCAGACCCAGTGTTGACATGTGGCAAGACGCTCCTCGGGGCACGTCTTGCTTGGGCCTCTCTCCTGGAGGCGCTCAGTCAGACCCAGTGTTGACATGTGGCAAGACGCTCCTCGGGGCGCGTCTTGCTTGGGCCTCTCTCCTGGAGGTTCTCAGTCAGATCCAGTGTTGACATGTGGCAAGATGCTCCTCGGGGCGCATCTTGCTGGGGCTTCTCTCATGGAGGCACTCAGTCAGACCCAGTGTTGACATGTGGCAAGACGCTCCTCGGGGCACGTCTTGCTTGGGCCTCTCTCCTGGAGGCGCTCAGTCAGACCCAGAGGAGACATGTGTCAAGATGCTCCTCGGGGCGCGTCTTGCTTGGGCCTCTCTCCTGGAGGCGCTCAGTCAGACCGAGTGCTGACATGTGGCAAGACGCTCCTCCGGGCGCGTCTTGCTTGGGCCTCTCTCCTGGAGGCGCTCAGTCAGACCCAGTGTTCACATGTGGCAAGACGCTCCTCGGGGTGCGTCTTGCTTGGGCCTCTCTCCTGGAGGCGCTCCGTCAGACACAGTGTTGACATGTGGCAAGACGCTCCTCGGGGCACGTCTTGCTTGGGCCTCTCTCCTGGAGGCGCTCAGTCAGACCGAGTGCTGACATGTTGCAAGACGCTCCTCGGGGCGGGTCTTGCTTGGGCTTCTCTCCTGGAGGCCCTCAGTCAGACCCATTGTTGACATGTGGCAAGACGCTCCTCGGGGCGCGTCTCATTTGGGCCTCTCTCCTGGAGGCTCTCAGTCAGAACCAGTGTTGACCATTGGCAAGACGCTCCTCGGGGCGCGTCTTGCTTGGGCTTCTCTCCTGTAGGCCCTCAGTCAGACCCATTGTTGACATGTGGCAAGACGCTCCTCGGGGCACGTCTTGCTTGGGCTTCTCTCCTGGAGGCGCTCAAACAGACCGAGTAGTGACATGTGGCAAGACTCTCCTCGGGGCGCGTCTTGCTGGGGCTTCTCTCATGGAGGCACTCAGTCAGACCCAGTGTTGACATGTGGCAAGACGCTCCTCGGGGCGCGTCTTGCTTGGACCTCTCTCCCTGAGGCGCTCAGTCAGACCGAGTAGTGACATGTGGCAAGACACTCCTCGGGGCACGTCTTGCTTGGACCTCTCTCCCTGAGGCGCTCTGTCAGACCCAGTGTTGACATTTGGCAAGACACTCCTCGGGGCGCGTCTTGCTTTGGCCTCTCTCCTGGAGGCGCTCAGTCATACCCATTGTTGACATGTGGCAAGAAGCTCCTCGGGGCGCGTCTTGCTTGGGCTTCTCTCCTGGAGGCCCTCAGTAAGAACCATTGTTGACATGTGGCAAGACGCTCCTCGGGGCGCGTCTTGCTTGGACCTCTCTCCTGGAGGCGCTCAGTTAGACCGAGTAGTGACATGTGGCAAGACGCTCCTCGGGGCGCGTCTTGCTTGGGCCTCTCTCCTGGAGGCGCTCAGTCAGACCGAGTGCTGACATAAGGCAAGACGCTCCTCGGGGCGCGTCTTGCTGGGGCCTCTCTCCTGGAGGTGCTCAATCAGACCCAGTGATGACAAGTGGCAAGACGCTCCTCTGGGCGCGTCTTGCTTGGTTCTCTCTCCTAAAGGAGCTCAGTCAGACCCAGTGGTGACACGTGGCAAGACGCTCCTCGGGGCGCATCTTGCTTGGGCCTCTCTCCTGGAGGCGCTAAGTCAGACCCAGAGTTGACACGTGGCAAGACGCTCCTCGGGGCACGTCTTGCTTGGGCCTCTCTCCTGGAGGCGCTCAGTCAGACACAGTGTTGACATGTGGCAAGACACTCCTCGGGGCGCGTCTTGCTTGGGCTTCTCTCATGGAGGCCCTCAGTAAGACCCATTGTTGACTTGTGGAAAGAAGCTCCTCGGGGCGAGTCTTGCTTTGTCTTCTCTCCTGGAGGCCCTCAGTCAGACCCATTGTTGACATGTGGCAAGATGCTCCACGGGGCGCGTATTGCTTGGGCCTCTCTCCTGGATGCCCTCTGTCAGACCCATTGTTGACATGTGGCAAGACACTCCTCGGGGCGTGTCTTGCTTGGGCTTCTCTCATGGAGGCCCTCAGTCAGACCCAGTGTTGACATGTGTCAAGAAGCTCCTCGGGGCGTGTCTTGCTTGGGCCTCTCTCCTGGAGGCGCTCAGTCAGACCCAGTGTTGATATGTGGCAAGACGCTCCTCGGGGCACATCTTGCCTGGGCCTCTCTCCTGGAGGCGCTCAGTCAGACCGAGTAGTGCCATGTGGCAAGACGCTCCTCGGGGCCCGTCTTGCTGGGGCTTCTCTCATGGAGGCACTCAGTCAGACCCAGTGTTGACATGTGGCAAGACGCTCCTCGGGGCGCTTCTTGCTTGGGCCTCTCTCCTGGAGGCGCTCAGTCAGACCGAGTGCTGACATGAGGCAAGACGCTACTCGGGGCGCGTCTTGCTGGGGCCTCTCTCCTGGAGGCGCTCAGTCAGACCCAGTGTTTACATGTGTCAAGACGCTCCTCGGGCGTTTCTTGCTTGCGCCTCTCTCCTGGAGGCGCTCAGTCAGACCCAGAGGTGACATGTGGCAAGACGCTTCTCGGGGCGCATCTTGCTTGGGCTTCTCTCCTGGAGGCCCTCAGTCAGACCCAGTGTTGACATGTGGCAAGACGCTCCTCGGGGCGCGTCTTATTTGGGCCTCTCTCCTGGAGGCCCTCAGTCAGACCCAGTGTTGACATGGGGCAAGACGCTCCTCGGGGCGCGTCTTGCTTGGGCTTCTCTCCTGGAGGCCCTCAGTCAGACACATTGTTGACATGTGGCAAGACGCTCCTCGGGGCACGTCTTGCTTGGGCCTCTCTCCTGGAGGCGCTCAGTCAGACCAAGTAGTGACATGTGGCAAGACGCTCCTCGGGGCGCTTCTTGCTTGGGCCTCTCTCCTGGAGGCGCTCAGTCAGACCGAGTGCTGACATAAGGCAAGACGCTCCTCGGGGCGCATCTTGCTGGGGCCTCTCTCCTGGAGGTGCTCAATCAGACCCAGTGGTGACACGTGGCAAGACGCTCCTCTGGGCGCGTCTTGCTTGGGCCTCTCTCCGGGAGGCGCTCAGTCAGACCGAGTAGTGACATGTGGCAAGACGCTCCTCGGGGAGCGTCTTGCTTGGGCTTCTCCCCTGGAGGCCCTCAGTCAGACCCATTGTTGACATGTGGCAAGACGCTCCTCGGGGCGCTTCTTGCTTGGGCCTCTCTCCTGGAGGCGCTCAGTCAGACCCAGTGTTGACATGTGTCAAGACGCTCCTCGGGCGTTTCTTGCTTGCGCCTCTCTCCTGGAGGCGCTCAGTCAGACCCAGAGGTGACATGTGGCAAGACGCTCCTCGGGCCTCTCTCCTGGAGGCCCTCAGTCAGACCCATTGTTGACATGTGGCAAGACGCTCCTCGGGGCACGTCTTGCTTGGGCCTCTCTCCTGGAGGCGCTCAGTCAGACCGAGTAGTGACATGTGACAAGACGCTCCTCGGGGCGCGTCTTGCTTGGGCCTCTCTCCTGGAGGCGCTCAGTCAGACACAGTGTTGACATGTGGCAAGATGCTCCTCGGGGCGCGTCTTGCTTGGGCCTCTCTCCTGGAGGTTCTCAGTCAGACCCAGTGTTGACATGTGGCAAGATGCTCCTCGGGGCGCGTCTTGCTTGGGCTTCTCTCATGGAGGCACTCAGTCAGACCCAGTGTTGACATGTGGCAAGACGCTCCTCAGGGCACGTCTTGCTTGGGCCTCTCTCCTGGAGGCGCTCAGTCAGACCCAGAGGAGACATGTGTCAAGATGCTCCTCGGGGTGCGTCTTGCTTGGGCCTCTCTCCTGGAGGCGCTCAGTCAGACCTAGTGCTGACATGTGGCAAGACGCTCCTCCGGGCGCGTCTTGCTTGGGCCTCTCTCCTGGAGGCGCTCAGTAAGACCCAGTGTTCACATGTGGCAAGACGCTACTCGGGGCGCGTCTTGCTTGGGCCTCTCTCCTGCAGGCGCTCAGTCAGACCCAGTGTTGACATGTGGCAAGACGCTCCTCGGGGCACGTCTTGCTTGGGCCTCTCTCCTGGAGGCGCTCAGTCAGACCGAGTGCTGACATGTGGCAAGACGATCCTCGGGGCGCGTCTTGCTTGGGCTTCTCTCCTGGAGGCCCTCAGTCAGACCCATTGTTGACATGTGGCAAGACGCTCCTTGGGGCGCGTCTTGCTTGGGCCTCTCTCCAGAAGGCCCTCAATCAGACCCAGTGTTGACACGTGGCAAGACGCTCCTCGGGGCGCTTCTTGCTTGGGCCTTTCTCCTGGAGGCGCTCAGTCAGACCCAGTGGTGACATGTGGCAAGACGCTCCTCGGGGCGTCTATTGCTTGGGCCTCTCTTCTGGATGCCCTCTGTCAGACCCAGTGTTGACATGTGGCAAGACTCTCCTCGGGGCGCGTCTTGCTTGGGCTTATGTCAGCACTCGGTCTGACTGAGCGCCTCCAGGAGAGAGGCCCAAGCAAGACGCGCCCCGAGGAGCGTCTTGCCACATGTCACTACTCGGTCTAACTGAGCGCCTCCAGGAGAGAGGTCCAAGCAAGACGCGCCCCGAGGAGCGTCTTGCCAAATGTCACTACTCGGTCTGACTGAGCGCCTCCAGGAGGGAGGTCCAAGCAAGACGCGCCCCGAGGAGCGTCAGGCCACATGTCACTACTCAGTCTGACTGAGCTCCTCCAGGAGAGAGGCCCAAGTAAGACGCACCCCGAAGAGCGTCTTGCCACATGTCAGCACTGGGTCTGACTGAGCGCCTCCAGGAGAGAGGCCCAAGCAAGACACGCCCCGAGGAGCGTCTTGACACATGTCAACACTGGGTCGGACTGAGGGCCTCCATGAGAGAAGCCCAAGCAAGACGCGCCCCGAGGAGAGTCTTGCCACATGTCTACACTCGGTCTGACAGAGGGCATTCAGGAGAGCGGCCCAAGCAATACGCGCCCCGAGGAGCGTCTTGCCACATGTCACCACTGGGTCTGAATGAGCGCCTCCAGGAAAGAGGCCCAACCAAGACGCGCCCCGAGGAGTGTCTTGCCACATGCCAACACTGGGTCTGACTGAAAGCCTCCAGGAGAGAGGCCCAAGCAAGACGCGCCCCGAGGAGCGTCTTTCCACGTGTCACCACTGGGGATGACTGAGCGCCTCCAGGAGAGAGGCCCAAGCAAGACGCGCCCAGAGGAGCGTCTTGACACATGTCAACACTGGGTCTGACTGAGCGCCTCCAGGAGAGAGGCCCAAGCAAGACGCGCCCCGAGGAGCGTCTTGCCACATGTCAACACTGGGTCTGACTGAGCGCCTCCAGGAGAGAGGCCCAAGCAAGACGCGCCCCGAGGATCGTCTTGCCACATGTCAGCACTGGGTCTGACTGAGCGCCTCCAGGAGAGAGGCCCCAGCAAGACGCGCCCCGAGGAGCGTCTTGCCTTATGTCAGCACTCGGTCTGACTGAGCGCCTCCAGGAGAGAGGCCCAAGCAAGACGCTCCCCGAGGAGCGTCTTGCCACATGTCAACAATGGGTCTGACTGAGGGCCTCCAGGAGAGAGGCCCAAGCAAGATGCGCCCGGAGGAGCGTCTTGCCACATGTCAACACTGGGTCTGACAGAGGGCCTCCAGGAGAGAGGCCCAAGCAAGACGCGCCCCGAGGAGCGTCTTGCCACATGTCACCTCTGGTTCTGACTGAGAGCCTCCAGGAGAGAGGCCCAAGCAAGACGCGCCCCGAGGAGCGTCTTGTCACATGTCAACACTGGGTCTGACTGAGGGCCTCCAGGAGAAAGGCCCAAGCAAGACGTGCCCCGAGGAGCGTCTTGCCTTATGTCAGCACTCGGTCTGACTGAGCGCCTCCCGGAGAGAGGCCCAAGCAAGACGCGCCTCGAGGAGCGTCTTGCCACATGTCAACAATGGGTCTGACTGAGGGCCTCCAGGAGAGAGGCCCAAGCAAGACCCGCCCGGAGGAGCGTCTTGCCACATGTCAACACTGGGTCTGACAGAGGGCCTCCAGGAGAGAGGCCCAAGCAAGACGCGCCCCGAGGAGCGTCTTGACACATGTCACCACTTGGTCTGACTGAGCGCCTCCAGGAGAGAGGCCCAAGCAACACGCGCCCCTAGGAGCGTCAGGCCACATGTCACTACTCAGTCTGACTGAGCGCCTCCAGGAGAGAGGCCCAAGCAAGACGCGCCCCGAGGAGCGTCTTGCCACGTGTCAACACTGGGTCTGATTGAGGGCCTTCTGGAGAGAGGCCCAAGCAAGACGCGCCCCGAGGAGCGTCTTGCCACATGTCACCACTTGGTCTTACTGAGCGCCTCCAGGAGAGAGGCCCAAGCAACACGCGCCCCGAGGAGCGTCAGGCCACATGTCACTACTCAGTCTGACTGAGCGCCTCCAGGAGAGAGGCCCAAGCAAGAAGCGCCCCAAGGAGCGTCTTGCCACATGTCAACAATGGGTCTTACTGAGGGCCTCCAGGAGAGAAGCCCAAGCAAGACGCGCCCCGAGGAGCTTCTTGCCACAGTACTCAGCACTCGGTCTGACTGAGCGCCTCCAGGAGAGAGGCCAAAGCAAGACGCGCCCCGAGGAGCATCTTGACACATGTCAACACTGGGTCTGACAGAGGGCCTCCATGAGAGAGGCCCAAGCAAGATGCGCCCCGAGGAGTGTCTTGCCACATGACAACACTGGGTCTAACAGAGGGCCTCCAGGAGAGAGGCCCAAGCAAGACGCGCCCCGAGGAGTGTCTTGCCACATGTCACCACTTGGTCTGACTGAGCGCCTCCAGGAGAGAGGCCCAAGCAACACGCGCCCCGAGGAGCGTCAGGCCACATGTCACTACTCAGTCTGACTAAGCGCCTCCAGGAGAGAGGCCCAAGCAAGTCGCGCCCCGAGGAGCGTCTTGCCACGTGTCAACACTGGGTCTGATTGAGGGCCTTCTGGAGAGAGGCCCAAGCAAGACGCGCCCCGAGGAGCGTCTTGCCACATGTCAACAATGGTTCTTACTGAGGGACTCCAGGAGAGAAGCCCAAGCAAGACGCGCCCCGAGGAGCTTCTTGCCACATGTCAGCACTCGGTCTGACTGAGCGCCTCCAGGAGAGAGGCCAAAGAAGGACGCCCCCGAGGAGCGTCTTGCCACAAGTCAACACTGGGTCTGACTGAGTTCCTCCATGAGAGAAGCCCCAGCAAGACGCGCCCCGAGGAGCGTCTTGCCACATGTCACTACTCGGTCTGTTTGAGCGCCTCTAGGAGAGTAGCCCAAGCAAGACGTGCCCCGAGGAGCATCTTGCCACATGTCAACAATGGGTCTGACTGAGGGCCTCCAGGAGAGAAGCCCAAGCAAGACGCGCCCCCAGGAGCGTCTTGCCACATGTCAACACTGGGTCTGACTGAGCGCCTCCAGGAGAGAGGCCCAAGCAAGACATGCCCCGAGGAGCGTCTTGACACATGTCAACACTGGGTCTGACTGAGGGCCTCCATGAGAGAAGCCCAAGCAAGACGCGCCCCGAGGAGAGTCTTGCCACATGTCAACACTCGGTCTGACAGAGGGCATCCAGGAGAGAGGCCCAAGCAATACGCGCCCCGAGGAGCGTCTTGCCACATGTCACCACTGGGTCTGACTGAGCACCTCCAGGAGAGAGGCCAACCCAAGACGCGCCCTGAGGAGCGTCTTGCCACATGCCAACACTGGGTCTGACAGAGGGCCTCCAGGAGAGAGGCCCAACCAAGACGCGCCCCGAGGAGTGTCTTGCCACATGTCACCACTGGGTCTGACTGAGCGCCTCCTGGAGAGAGGCCGAAGCAAGACGCGCCCCGAGGAGCGTCTTGTCACATGTCAACACTGGGTCTTACTGAGCGCCTCCAGGAGAGAGGCCCAAGCAAGACGCGCCCAAAGGAGCGTCTTGCAACATGTCAAAAATGGGTCTGACTGAGGGCCTCCAGGAGAGAAGCCCAAGCAACACGCGGCCCGAGGAGGGTCTTGCCACATGTCAGCACTCGGTCTGACTGAGCGCCTCCAGGAGAGAGGCCAAAGCAAGACGCGCCCCGAGGAGCGTCTTGCCACATGTCAACAATGGGTATGACTGAGGGCCTCCAGGAGAGAAGCCCAAGCAAGATGCGCCCCGAGGAGCGTCTTGACACATGTCAACACTGGGTCTGACAGAGGGCCTCCAGGAGAGAGGCCAAAGCAAGACGCACCCTGAGGAGCGTCTTGACACATGTCAACACTTGGTCTGACAGAGGGCGTCCATGAGAGAGGCCCAAGCAAGACGCGCCCCGAGGAGCGTCTTGCCACGTGTCACCACTGGGTCTGACTGAGCGCCTCCAGGAGAGAGGCCCAAGCAAGACACGCCCCGAGGAGCGTCTTGCCACGTGTCAACACTGGGTCTGATTGAGGGCCTTCTGGAGAGAGGCCCAAGCAAGACGCGTCCCGAGGAGTGTCTTGCCACATGTCAACAATGGTTCTTACTGAGGGCCTCCAGGAGAGAAGCCCAAGCAAGACGCGCCCCGAGGAGCTTCTTGCCACATGTCAACAATGGGTATGACTGAGCGCCTCCAGGAGAGAGGCCAAAGCAAGACTTCCCCCGAGGAGCGTCTTGACACATGTCAACACTGGGTCTGACAGAGGGCCTCCATGAGAGAGGCCCAAGCAAGACGCGCCCCGAGGAGTGTCTTGCCAAATGTCAACACTGGGTCTGACAGAGCGCCTCAGGGAGAGAGGTCCAAGCAAGACGCGCCTCGAGGAGCGTCTTGCCACATGTCACTACTCGGTCTGACTGAGCGCCTCAGGGAGAGAGGTCCAAGCAAGACGCGCCCCGAGGAGCGTCTTGCCACATGTCAACACTGGGTCTGACTGAGTGCCTCCATGAGAGAAGCCCCAGCAAGACGCGCCCCGAGGAGCGTCTTGCCACATGTCACTACTCGGTCTGTTTGAGCGCCTCCAGGTGAGAAGCCCAAGCAAGACGTGCCCCGAGGAAAGTCTTGCCACATGTCAACAATGGGTCTGACTGAGGGCCTCCAGGAGAGTAGCCCAAGCAAGACGCACCCCGAGGAGCGTCTTGCCACATGTCAACACTGGGTCTGACTGAGGGCCTCCATGAGAGAAGCCCAACCAAGACGCGCCCTGAGGAATGTCTTGCCACATGCCAACACTGGGTCTGACAGAGGGCCTCCAGGAGAGAGGCCCAAGCAAGATGCGCCCCGAGGAGTGTCTTGCCACATGTCACCACTGGGTCTGACTGAGCGCCTCCAGGAGAGAGGCCCAGGCAAGACGCGCCCCGAGGAGCGTCTTGTCACATGTCAACACTGGGTCTTTCTGAGCGCCTCCAGGAGAGAAGCCCAAGCAAGACGCGCCCCGAGGAGCGTCTTTCCACATGTCAGCACTCGGTCTGACTGAGCGCCTGCAGGAGAGAGGCCCAAGCAAGACGCGCCCCGAGGAGCGTCTTGCAACATGTCAACAATGGGTCTGACTGAGGGCCTCCAGGAGAGAAGCCCAAGCAACACGCGGCCCGAGGAGCGTCTTGCCACATGACAGCACTCGGTCTGACTGAGCGCCTCCAGGAGAGAGGCCAAAGCAAGACGCGCCCCGAGGAGTGTCTTGCCACATGTCAACAATGGGTATGACTGAGGGCGTCCAGGAGAGAAGCCCAAGCAAGACGCGCCCCGAGGAGCGTCTTGACACATGTCAACACTGGGTCTGACAGAGGGCCTCCAGGAGAGAGGCCAAAGCAAGACGTGCCCCGAGGAGCGTCTTGACACATGTCAACACTGGGTCTGACAGAGGGCCTCCATGAGAGAGGCCCAAGCAAGACGCGCCCCGAGGAGTGTCTTGCCACATGTCAACACTGGGTCTGACTGAGCGCCTCCAGGAGAGAGGCCCAAGCAAGACGCGCCCCGAGGAATGTCTTGCCACGTGTCAACACTGGGTCTGACTGAGTGCCTCCAGGAGAGAGGCCCAAGCAAGATGCGCCCCGAGGAGCGTCTTGCCACGTGTCACCACTGGCTCTGACTGAGCGCCTCCAGGAGAGAGGCCCAAGCAAGACGCGTCCCGAGGAGCGTCTTGCCACGTGTCACCACTGGGTCTGATTGAGCGCCTCCAGGAGAGAGGCCCCAGCAAGACACGCCCCAAGGAGCGTCTTGCCTTATGTCAGCACTCGGTCTGACTGAGCGCCTCCAGGAGAGAGGCCCAAGCAAGACGCGCCCCGAGGAGCGTCTTGCGACATGTCACTACTCGGTCTAACTGAGCGCCTCCAGGAGAGAGGTCCAAGCAAGACGCGCCCCGAGGAGCGTCTTGCCACATGTCACTACTCGGTCTGACTGAGCGCCTCCAGGAGAGAGGCCCAAGCAAGACGTGCCCCGAGGAGCGTCTTGCCACATGTCAACACTGGGTCTGACTGAGCGCCTCCAGGAGAGAGGCCCAAGCAAGACGCGCCCCGAGGAGCGTCAGGCCACATGTCACTACTCAGTCTGACTGAGCGCCTCCAGGAGAGAGGCCCAAGCAAGATGCGCCCCGAGGAGCGTCTTGCCACATGTCAACACTGGGTCTGATTGAGGGCCTTCTGGAGAAAGGCACAAGCAAGAGGCGCCCCGAGGAGCGTCTTGCCACATGTCAACAATGGGTCTTACTGAGGGTCTGCAGGAGAGAGGCCAAAGCAAGATGCGCCCGGAGGAAAGTCTTGCCACATGTCAACACTGGGTCTGACAGAGGACCTCCAGGAGAGAGGCCGAAGCAAGACGCGCCCCGAGGAGCGTCTTGCCACATGTCACCTCTGGTTCTGACTGAGCGCCTCCAGGAGAGAGGTCCAAGCAAGACGCGCCCCGAGGAGAGTCTTGCCACATGTCACTACTCGGTCTGACTGAGCGCCTCAGGGAGAGAGGTCCAAGCAAGACGCGCCCCGAGGAGCGTCTTGCCACATGTCAACACTGGGTCTGACTGAGTGCCTCCATGAGAGAAGCCCCAGCAAGACGCGCCCCGAGGAGCGTCTTGCCACATGTCACTACTTGGTCTGTTTGAGCGCCTCCAGGAGAGAAGCCCAAGCAAGACGTGCCCCGAGGAGCGTCTTGCCACATGTCAACAATGGGTCTGACTGAGGGCCTCCAGGAGAGTAGCCCAAGCAAGACGCGCCCCGAGGAGCGTCTTGCCACATGTCAACACTGGGTCTGACTGAGCGCCACCAGGAGAGAGGCCCAAGCAAGACACGCCCCGAGGAGCGTCTTGACACATGTCAACACTGGGTCTGACTGAGGGCCTCCATGAGAGAAGCCCAACCAAGACGCGCCCTGAGGAATGTCTTGCCACATGCCAACACTGGGTCTGACAGAGGGCCTCCAGGAGAGAGGCCCAAGCAAGATGCGCCCCGAGAAGTGTCTTGCCACATGTCACCACTGGGTCTGACTGATCGCCTCCAGGAGAGAGGCCCAAGCAAGACGCGCCCCGAGGAGCGTCTTGTCACATGTCAACACTGGGTCTTTCTGAGCGCCTCCAGGAGAGAAGCCCAAGCAAGACGCGCCCCGAGGAGCGTCTTTCCACATGTCAGCACTCGGTCTGACTGAGCGCCTGCAGGAGAGAGGCCCAAGCAAGACGCGCCCCGAGGAGCGTCTTGCAACATGTCAACAATGGGTCTGACTGAGGGCCTCCAGGAGAGAAGCCCAAGCAACACGCGGCCCGAGGAGCGTCTTGCCACATGTCAGCACTCGGTCTGACTGAGCGCCTCCAGGAGAGAGGCCAAAGCAAGACGCGCCCCGAGGAGTGTCTTGCCACATGTGAACAATGGGTATGACTGAGGGCGTCCAGGAGAGAAGCCCAAGCAAGACGCGCCCCGAGGAGCGTCTTGACACATGTCAACACTGGGTCTGACAGAGGGCCTCCAGGAGAGAGGCCAAAGCAAGACGTGCCCCGAGGAGCGTCTTGACACATGTCAACACTGGGTCTGACAGAGGGCCTCCATGAGAGAGGACCAAGCAAGACGCGCCCCGAGGAGTGTCTTGCCACATGTCAACACTGGGTCTGACTGAGCGCCTCCAGGAGAGAGGCCCAAGCAAGACGCGCCCCGAGGAATGTCTTGCCACGTGTCAACACTGGGTCTGACTGAGTGCCTCCAGGAGAGAGGCCCAAGCAAGATGCGCCCCGAGGAGCGTCTTGCCACGTGTCACCACTGGCTCTGACTGAGCGCCTCCAGGAGAGAGGCCCAAGCAAGACGCGCCCCGAGGAGCGTCTTGCCACGTGTCACCACTGGGTCTGATTGAGCGCCTCCAGGAGAGAGGCCCCAGCAAGACACGCCCCGAGGAGCGCCTTGCCTTATGTCAGCACTCGGTCTGACTGAGCGCCTCCAGGAGAGAGGCCCAAGCAAGACGCGCCCCGAGGAGCGTCTTGCGACATGTCACTACTCGGTCTAACTGAGCGCCTCCAGGAGAGAGGTCCAAGCAAGACGCGCCCCGAGGAGCGTCTTGCCACATGTCACTACTCGGTCTGACTGAGCGCCTCCAGGAGAGAGGCCCAAGCAAGACGTGCCCCGAGGAGCGTCTTGCCACATGTCAACACTGGGTCTGACTGAGCGCCTCCAGGAGAGAGGCCCAAGCAAGACGCGCCCCGAGGAGCGTCAGGCCACATGTCACTACTCAGTCTGACTGAGCGCCTCCAGGAGAGAGGCCCAAGCAAGATGCGCCCCGAGGAGCGTCTTGCCACATGTCAACACTGGGTCTGATTGAGGGCCTTCTGGAGAAAGGCACAAGCAAGACGCGCCCCGAGGAGCGTCTTGCCACATGTCAACAATGGGTCTTACTGAGGGTCTGCAGGAGAGAGGCCAAAGCAAGATGCGCCCGGAGGAAAGTCTTGCCACATGTCAACACTGGGTCTGACAGAGGACCTCCAGGAGAGAGGCCGAAGCAAGACGCGCCCCGAGGAGCGTCTTGCCACATGTCACCTCTGGTTCTGACTGAGCGCCTCCAGGAGAGAGGCCCAAGCAAGACGCGCCCCGAGGAGCGTCTTGCCACATGTCAACAATGGGTCTGACTGAGGGCCTCCAGGAAAGAAGCCCAAGCAACACGCGGCCCGAGGTGCGTCTTGCCACATGTCAGCACTCGGTCTGACTGATCCCCTCCAGGAGAGAGGCCCAAGCAAGACGCGCCCCGAGGAGCGTCTTGCCACATGTCAACAATGGGTTTGACTGAGGGCCTCCAGGAGAGAAGGCCAAGCAAGACGCGCCCCGTGGAGCGTCTTGACACATGTCAACACTGGGTCTGACAGAGGGCCTCCAGGAGAGAGGCCCAAGCAAGACGCGCCCCGAGGAGTGTCTTGCCACATGTCACCACTGGGTCTGACTGAGCGCCTCCAGGAGAGAGGCCCAAGCAAGACACGCCCCGAGGAGCGTCAGACCACATGTCACTTCTCAGTCTGTCTGAGCGCCTCCAGGAGAGAGGCCCAAGCAAGACGCGCCCCGAGGAGCGTCTTGCCACGTGTCAACACTGGGTATGATTGAGGGCCTTCTGGAGAGAGGCCCAAGCAAGACGCGCCCCGAGGAGCGTCTTGCCACATGTCAACAATGGGTCTGACTGAGGGCCTCCAGGAGAGAAGCCAAAGCAAGACGCGCCCCGAGGAGCGTCTTGCCACATGTCAACACTGGGTCTGACTTAGCGCCTCCAGGAGAGCGGCCCAAGCAAGATGCGCCCCGAGGAGCGTCTTGCCACGTGTCACCACTGGGTCTGACTGAGCTCCTCCAGGAGAGAGGCCCAAGCAAGACGCGCCCCGAGGAGCGTCTTGCCACGTGTCACCACTGGGTCTGATAGAGCACCTCCAGGAGAGAGGCCCCAGCAAGACGCGCCCCGAGGAGCGTCTTGCCTTATGTCAGCACTCGGTCTGACTGAGCGCCTCCAGGAGAGAGGCCCAAGCATGACACGCACTGAGGAGCGTCTTGCCACATGTCACTACTCGGTCTGACTGAGCGCCTCCAGGAGAGAGGCCCAAGCAAGACGTGCCCCGAGGAGCGTCTTGCCACATGTCAACAATGGGTCTGACTGAGGGCCTACAGGAGAGAAGCCCAAGCAAGACGCGCCCCGAGGAGCGTCTTGCCACATGTCAACACTGGGTCTGACTGAGAGCCTCCAGGAGAGAGGCCCAAATGAGACGCGCCCCGAGGAGCGTCTTGCCACATGTCAACAATGGGTCTGACTGAGGGCCTCCAGGAGAGAAGCCCAAGCAAGACGCGCCCCGAGGAGCGTCTTGCCACATGTCAGCACTCGGTCTGACTGAGCGCCTCCAGGAGAGAGGCCCAAGCAAGACGTGCCCCGTGGAGCGTCTTGCCACATGTCAACACTGGGTCTGACGGAGCGCCTCCAGGAGAGAGGCCCAAGCAAGACGCACCCCGAGGAGCGTCTTGCCACATGTGAACACTGGGTCTGACTGAGCGCCTCCAGGAGAGAGGCCCAAGCAAGACGCGCCCGGAGGAGCGTCTTGCCAAATGTCAGCACTCGGTCTGACTGAGCGCCTCCAGGAGAGAGGCCCAAGCAAGACGCGCCCCGAGGAGCATCTTGACACATGTCTCCTCTGGGTCTGACTGAGCGCCTCCAGGAGAGAGGCCCAAGCAAGACGTGCCCCGAGGAGCGTCTTGCCACATGTCAACACTGGGTCAGACTGAGTGCCTCCATGAGAGAAGCCCCAGCAAGACGCGCCCCGAGGAGCGTCTTGCCACATGTCAACACTGGGTCTGACTGAGCGCCTCCAGGAGAGAGGCCCAAGCAAGACGCGCCCCGAGGAGCGTCTTGTCACATGTCACTACTCGGTCTGACTGAGCGCCTCCAGGAGAGAGGCCCAAGCAAGACGTGCCCCGAGGAGCGTCTTGCCACATGTCAACAATGGGTCTGACTGAGGGCCTCCAGGAGAGAAGCCCAAGCAAGAAGTGCCCCGAGGAGAGTCTTGCCACATGTCAACACTGGGTCTGACTGAGCGCCTCCAGGAGAGAGGCCCAAGCAAGACACGCCCCGAGGAGCTTCTTGACACATGTCAACACTGGGTCTGACTGAGGGCCTCCATGAGAGAAGCCCAAGCAAGACGCGCCCCGAGGAGCGTCTTGACACATGTCAACACTGGGTCTGACAGAGGGCCTCCATGAGAGAGGACCAAGCAAGACGCGCCCCGAGGAGTGTCTTGCCACATGTCAACACTGGGTCTGACTGAGCGCCTCCAGGAGAGAGGCCCAAGCAAGACGCGCCCCGAGGAATGTCTTGCCACGTGTCAACACTGGGTCTGACTGAGTGCCTCCAGGAGAGAGGCCCAAGCAAGATGCGCCCCGAGGAGCGTCTTGCCACGTGTCACCACTGGCTCTGACTGAGCGCCTCCAGGAGAGAGGCCCAAGCAAGACGCGCCCCGAGGAGCGTCTTGCCACGTGTCACCACTGGGTCTGATTGAGCGCCTCCAGGAGAGAGGCCCCAGCAAGACACGCCCCGAGGAGCGCCTTGCCTTATGTCAGCACTCGGTCTGACTGAGCGCCTCCAGGAGAGAGGCCCAAGCAAGACGCGCCCCGAGGAGCGTCTTGCGACATGTCACTACTCCGTCTAACTGAGCGCCTCCAGGAGAGAGGTCCAAGCAAGACGCGCCCCGAGGAGCGTCTTGCCACATGTCACTACTCGGTCTGACTGAGCGCCTCCAGGAGAGAGGCCCAAGCAAGACGTGCCCCGAGGAGCGTCTTGCCACATGTCAACACTGGGTCTGACTGAGCGCCTCCAGGAGAGAGGCCCAAGCAAGACGCGCCCCGAGGAGCGTCAGGCCACATGTCACTACTCAGTCTGACTGAGCGCCTCCAGGAGAGAGGCCCAAGCAAGATGCGCCCCGAGGAGCGTCTTGCCACATGTCAACACTGGGTCTGATTGAGGGCCTTCTGGAGAAAGGCACAAGCAAGACGCGCCCCGAGGAGCGTCTTGCCACATGTCAACAATGGTTCTTACTGAGGGTCTGCAGGAGAGAGGCCAAAGCAAGATGCGCCCGGAGGAAAGTCTTGCCACATGTCAACACTGGGTCTGACAGAGGACCTCCAGGAGAGAGGCCGAAGCAAGACGCGCCCCGAGGAGCGTCTTGCCACATGTCACCTCTGGTTCTGACTGAGCGCCTCCAGGAGAGAGGCCCAAGCAAGACGCGCCCCGAGGAGCGTCTTGCCACATGTCAACAATGGGTCTGACTGAGGGCCTCCAGGAAAGAAGCCCAAGCAACACGCGGCCCGAGGTGCGTCTTGCCACATGTCAGCACTCGGTCTGACTGATCCCCTCCAGGAGAGAGGCCCAAGCAAGACGCGCCCCGAGGAGCGTCTTGCCACATGTCAACAATGGGTTTGACTGAGGGCCTCCAGGAGAGAAGGCCAAGCAAGACGCGCCCCGTGGAGCGTCTTGACACATGTCAACACTGGGTCTGACAGAGGGCCTCCAGGAGAGAGGCCCAAGCAAGACGCGCCCCGAGGAGTGTCTTGCCACATGTCACCACTGGGTCTGACTGAGCGCCTCCAGGAGAGAGGCCCAAGCAAGACGCGCCCCGAGGAGCGTCAGACCACATGTCACTTCTCAGTCTGTCTGAGCGCCTCCAGGAGAGAGGCCCAAGCAAGACGCGCCCCGAGGAGCGTCTTGCCACGTGTCAACACTGGGTATGATTGAGGGCCTTCTGGAGAGAGGCCCAAGCAAGACGCGCCCCGAGGAGCGTCTTGCCACATGTCAACAATGGGTCTGACTGAGGGCCTCCAGGAGAGAAGCCAAAGCAAGACGCGCCCCGAGGAGCGTCTTGCCACATGTCAACACTGGGTCTGACTTAGCGCCTCCAGGAGAGCGGCCCAAGCAAGATGCGCCCCGAGGAGCGTCTTGCCACGTGTCACCACTGGGTCTGACTGAGCTCCTCCAGGAGAGAGGCCCAAGCAAGACGCGCCCCGAGGAGCGTCTTGCCACGTGTCACCACTGGGTCTGATAGAGCACCTCCAGGAGAGAGGCCCCAGCAAGACGCGCCCCGAGGAGCGTCTTGCCTTATGTCAGCACTCGGTCTGACTGAGCGCCTCCAGGAGAGAGGCCCAAGCATGACACGCACTGAGGAGCGTCTTGCCACATGTCACTACTCGGTCTGACTGAGCGCCTCCAGGAGAGAGGCCCAAGCAAGACGTGCCCCGAGGAGCGTCTTGCCACATGTCAACAATGGGTCTGACTGAGGGCCTACAGGAGAGAAGCCCAAGCAAGACGCGCCCCGAGGAGCGTCTTGCCACATGTCAACACTGGGTCTGACTGAGAGCCTCCAGGAGAGAGGCCCAAATGAGACGCGCCCCGAGGAGCGTCTTGCCACATGTCAACAATGGCTCTGACTGAGGGCCTCCAGGAGAGAAGCCCAAGCAAGACGCGCCCCGAGGAGCGTCTTGCCACATGTCAGCACTCGGTCTGACTGAGCGCCTCCAGGAGAGAGGCCCAAGCAAGACGTGCCAAGTGGAGCGTCTTGCCACATGTCAACACTGGGTCTGACGGAGCGCCTCCAGGAGAGAGGCCCAAGCAAGACGCACCCCGAGGAGCGTCTTGCCACATGTGAACACTGGGTCTGACTGAGCGCCTCCAGGAGAGAGGCCCAAGCAAGACGCGCCCGGAGGAGCGTCTTGCCAAATGTCAGCACTCGGTCTGACTGAGCGCCTCCAGGAGAGAGGCCCAAGCAAGACGCGCCCCGAGGAGCATCTTGACACATGTCTCCTCTGGGTCTGACTGAGCGCCTCCAGGAGAGAGGCCCAAGCAAGACGTGCCCCGAGGAGCGTCTTGCCACATGTCAACACTGGGTCAGACTGAGTGCCTCCATGAGAGAAGCCCCAGCAAGACGCGCCCCGAGGAGCGTCTTGCCACATGTCAACACTGGGTCTGACTGAGCGCCTCCAGGAGAGAGGCCCAAGCAAGACGCGCCCCGAGGAGCGTCTTGTCACATGTCACTACTCGGTCTGACTGAGCGCCTCCAGGAGAGAGGCCCAAGCAAGACGTGCCCCGAGGAGCGTCTTGCCACATGTCAACAATGAGTCTGACTGAGGGCCTCCAGGAGAGAAGCCCAAGCAAGAAGTGCCCCGAGGAGAGTCTTGCCACATGTCAACACTGGGTCTGACTGAGCGCCTCCAGGAGAGAGGCCCAAGCAAGACACGCCCCGAGGAGCTTCTTGACACATGTCAACACTGGGTCTGACTGAGGGCCTCCATGAGAGAAGCCCAAGCAAGACGCGCCCCGAGGAGAGTCTTGCCACATGTCAACACTGGGTCTGACAGAGGGCATCCAGGAGAGAGGCCCAAGCAAGACGCGCCCCGAGGAGCGTCTTGCCACGTGTCAACACTGGGTCTGATTGAGGGCCTTCTGGAGAGAGGCCCAAGCAAGACGCGCCCCGAGGAGCGTCTTGCCACATGTCAACAATGGGTCTGACTGAGGGCCTCCAGGAGAGAAGGCCAAGCAAGACGCGCCCCGAGGAGCTTCTTGCCACATGTCAGCACTCGGTCTGACTGAGCGCCTCCAGGAGAGAGGCCCAAGCAAGACGCGCCCCGAGGAGCGTCTTGACACAGGTCACTACTCGGTCTAACTGAGCGCCTCCAGGAGAAAGGTCAAAGCAAGACGCGCCCCGAGGAGCGTCTTGCCACATGTCACTACTCGGTTTGACTGAGCGCCTCCAGGAGAGAGGCCCAAGCAAGACGTGCCCCGAGGAGCGTCTTGCCACATGTCAACAATGGGTCTGACTGAGGGCCTCCAGGAGAGAAGCCCAAGCAAGACGCGCCCCGAGGAGCGTCTTGCCACATGTCAACACTGGGTCTGACTGAGGGCCTCCAGGAGAGAAGCCCAAACAAGACGCGCCCCGAGGAGCGTCTTGCCACGTGTCAACACTGGGTCTGATTGAGGGCCTTCTGGAGAGAGACCCAAGCAAGACGCGCCCCGAGGAGCGTCTTGCCACATGTCAACAATGGGTCTGACTGAGGGCCTCCAGGAGAGAAGCCCAAGCAAGACGCGCCCCGAGGAGCTTCTTGCCACATGTCAGCACTCGGTCTGACTGAGCGCCTCCAGGAGAGAGGCCAAAGCAAGACGTGTCCCGAGGAGCGTCTTGCCACATGTCAACAATGGGTCTGACTGAGGGCCTCGAGGAGAGAAGCCCAAGCAAGACGCGCCCCGAGGAGTGTCTTGCCACATGTCACCACTGGGTCTGACTGAGCGCCTCCAGGAGAGAGGCCCAAGCAAGACGCGCCCCGAGGAGCGTCAGGCCACATGTCACTACTCGGTCTGACTGAGCGCCTCAGGGAGAGAGGTCCAAGCAAGACGCGCCCCGAGGAGCGTCTTGCCACATGTCAACACTGGGTCTGACTGAGTTCCTCCATGAGAGAAGCCCCAGCAAGACGCGCCCCGAGGAGCGTCTTGCCACATGTCACTACTCGGTCTGTTTGAGCGCCTCCAGGAGAGAGGCCCAAGCAAGACGTGCCCCGAGGAGAGTCTTGCCACATGTCAACACTGGGTCTGACAGAGGGCCTCCAGGAGAGAGGCCCAAGCAAGACGCGCCCCTAGGAGTGTCTTGCCACATGTCACCACTTGGTCTGACTGAGCGCCTCCAGGAGAGAGGCCCAAGCAACAACGCCCCGAGGAGCGTCAGGCCACATGTCACTACTCAGTCTGACTGAGCGCCTCCAGGAGAGAGGCCAAAGTAAGACGTGCCCCGAGGAGCTTCTTGCCACGTGTCAACACTGGGTCTGATTGAGGGCCTTCTGGAGAGAGGCCCAAGCAAGATGCGCCCCGAGGAGCGTCTTGCCACATGTCAACAATGGGTCTTACTGAGGGCCTCCAGGAGAGAAGCCCAAGCAACACGCGCCCCGAGGAGCTTCTTGCCACATGTCAGCACTCGGTCTGACTGGGCGCCTCCAGGAGAGAGGCCAAAGCAAGACGCGCCCCGAGGAGCGTCTTGACACATGTCAACACTGGGTCTGACAGAGGGCCTCCATGAGAGAGGCCCAAGCAAGACGCGCCCCGAGGAGTGTCTTGCCACATGTCAACACTGGGTCTGACTGAGCGCCTCCAGGAGAGAGGCCCAAGCAAGACGCGCCCCGAGGAGCGTCTTGCCACGTGTCAACACTGGGTCTGACTGAGCGCCTCCAGGAGAGAGGCCCAAGCAAGATGCGCCCCGAGGAGCGTCTTGCCACGTGTCACCACTGGGTCTGAATGAGCGCCTCCAGGAGAGAGGCCCCAGCAAGACGTGCCCCGAGGAGCGTCTTGCCTTATGTCAGCACTCGGTCTGACTGAGCGCCTCCAGGAGAGAGGCCCAAGCAAGACGCGCCCCGAGGAGCGTCTTGCCACATGTCACTACTCGGTTTGACTGAGCGCCTCCAGGAGAGAGGCCCAAGCAAGACGTGCCCCGAGGAGCGTCTTGCCACATGTCAACAATGGGTCTGACTGAGGGCCTCCAGGAGAGAAGCCCAAGCAAGACGCGCCCCGAGGAGCGTCTTGCCACATGTCAACACTGGGTCTGACTGAGGGCCTCTAGGAGAGAGGTCCAAATAAGACGCGCCCCGAGGAGCGTCTTGCCACATGTCAACAATGGGTCGGACTGAGTGCTTCCAGGAGAGAAGCCCAAGCAAGACACGCCCCGAGGAGCGTATTGACACATGTCAACACTGGGTCGGACTGAGGGCCTCCATGAGAGAAGCCCAAGCAAGACGCGCCCCGAGGAGAGTCTTGCAACATGTCAACACTCGGTCTGACAGAGGGCATTCAGGAGAGAGGCCCAAGCAATACGCGCCCCGAGGAGCGTCTTGCCACATGTCACCACTGGGTCTGAATGAGCGCGTCCAGGAAAGCGGCCCAACCAAGACGCGCCCCGAGGAGCGTCTTGCCACGTGTCAACACTGGGTCTGACTGAGCGCCTCCAGGAGAGAGGCCCAAGCAAGACACGCCCCGAGGAGCGTATTGACACATGTCAACACTGGGTCTGACTGAGGGCCTCAAGGAGAGAGGCCCAAGCAAGATGCGCCCGGAGGAGCGTCTTGCCACATGTCAACACTGGGTCTGAAAGAGGGCCTCCAGGAGAGAGGCCCAAGCACGACGCGCCCCGAGGAGCGTCTTGCCACGTGTCAACACTGGGTCTGACTTAGCACCTCCTGGAGAGAGGCCCAAGCAAGATGCGCCCCGAGGAGCGTCTTGCCATGTGTCACCACTGGGTCTGACTGAGCTCCTCCAGGAGAGAGGCCCAAGCAAGACGCGCCCCGAGGAGCGTCTTGCCACGTGTCACCACTGGGTCTGATAGAGCACCTCCAGGAGAGAGGCCCCAGCAAGACGCGCCCCGAGGAGCGTCTTGCCTTATGTCAGCACTCGGTCTGACTGAGCGCCTCCAGGAGAGAGGCCCAAGCAAGACACGCCCCGAGGAGCGTCTTGCCACATGTCACTACTCGGTCTGACTGAGCGAATCCAGGAGAGAGGCCCAAGCAAGACGTGTCCCGAGGAGCGTCTTGCCACATGTCAACAATGGGTCTGACTGAGGGCCTCCAGGAGAGAAGCCCAAGCAAGACGCGCCCCGAGGAGTGTCTTGCCACATGTCACCACTGGGTCTGACTGAGCGCCTCCAGGAGAGAGGCCCAAGCAAGACGCGCCCCGAGGAGCGTCAGGCTACATGTCACTACTCAGTCTGAAAGAGGGCCTCCAGGAGAGAGGCCCAAGCAAGACGCGCCCCGAGGAGCGTCTTGCCACATGTCACCTCTGGTTCTGACTGAGCGCCTCCAGGAGAGAGGCCCAAGCAAGACGCGCCCCGAGGAGCGTCTTGTCACATGTCAACACTGGGTCTTTCTGAGCGCCTCCAGGAGAGAAGCCCAAGCAAGACGCGCCCCGAGGAGCGTCTTGCCACATGTCAACAATGGGTCTGACTGAGGGCCGCCAGGAGAGAAGCCCAAGCAAGACGCGCCCCGAGGAGCTTCTTGCCACATGTCAGCACTCGGTCTGACTGAGCGCCTCCAGGAGAGAGGCCCAAGCAAGACGCGCCCCGAGGAGCGTCTTGACACATGTCAACACTGGGTCTGACAGAGGGCCTCCATGAGAGAGGCCCAAGAAAGACGCGCCCCGAGGAGTGTCTTGCCAAATGTCAACACTGGGTGTGACTGAGCGCCACAGGGAGAGAGGTCCAAGCAAGATGCGCCCCGAGGAGCGTCTTGCCACATGTCACTACTCGGTCTGACTGAACGCCTCAGGGAGAGAGGTCCAAGCAAGACGCGCCCCGAGGAGCGTCTTGCCACATGTCAACACTGGGTCTGACTGAGTGCCTCCATGAGAGAAGCCCCAGCAAGACGCGCCCCGAGGAGCATCTTGCCACATGTCACTACTCGGTCTGTTTGAGCGCCTCCAGGAGAGAGGCCCAAGCAAGACGTGCCCCGAGGAGAGTCTTGCCACATGTCAACACTCGGTCTGACAGAGGGCATCCAGGAGAGAGGCCCAAGCAATACACGCCCCGAGGAGCGTCTTGCCACATGTCACCACTGGGTCTGACTGAGCGCCTCCAGGAGAGAGACCCAACCAAGACGCGCCCTGAGGAGCGTCTTGCCACATGCCAACACTGGGTCTGACAGAGGGCCTCCAGGAGAGAGGCCCAAGCAAGACGCGCCCCGAGGAGCTTCTTGCCACATGTCAGCACTCGGTCTGACTGAGCGCCTCCAGGAGAGAGGCCCAAGCAAGACACGCCCAGAGGAGCGTCTTGCCACATGTCAGCACTCGGTAGTACTGAGCGCCTCCAGGAGAGAGGCCCAAGCAAGACGCGCCCCGAGGAGCATCTTGACACATGTCTCTTCTGGGTCTGACTGAGCGCCTCCAGGAGAGAGGCCCAAGCAAGACGTGCCCCGAGGAGCGTCTTGCCACATGTCAACACTGGGTCTGACTGAGGGCCTCCATGAGAGAAGCCCCAGCAAGACGTGCCCCGAGGAGCATCTTGCCACTTGTCAACACTGGGTCTGACTGAGAACCTCCAGGAGAGAGGCCCAAGCAAGACGCGCCCCGAGGAGCGTCTTGCCACATGTCAACACTGGGTCTGACTGAGCGCCTCCAGGAGAGAGGCCCAAGCAAGACGCGCCCCGAGGAGCGTCTTGTCACATGTCAACAATGGGTCTGACTGAGGGCCTCCAGGAGAGAAGCCCAAGCAAGAAGCGCCCCGAGGATCTTCTTGCCACATGTCAGCACTCGGTCTGACTGAGCGCCTCCAGGGAAGAGGCCCAAGCAAGACGCGCCCCGAGGAGC
Organism: Nothobranchius furzeri; assembly: GCF_043380555.1. Classification (NCBI taxonomy): domain Eukaryota; kingdom Metazoa; phylum Chordata; class Actinopteri; order Cyprinodontiformes; family Nothobranchiidae; genus Nothobranchius; species Nothobranchius furzeri. The sequence goes on along the minus strand of NC_091755.1, from coordinate 14,647,138 downwards.
GTCTTGACACATTTCTCCTCTGGGTCTGACTGAGCGCCTCCATGAGAGAAGCCCCAGCAAGACGCGCCCCGAGGAGCGTCTTGCCACATGTCAACACTGGGTCTGACTGAGGGCCTCCATGAGAGAAGCCCAAGCAAGACGCGCCCCGAGGAGAGTCTTGCCACATGTCAACAATGGGTCTGACTGAGGGCCTCCAGGAGAGAAGCCCAAGCAAGACGCGCCCCGAGGAGCGTCTTGCCACATGTCAACACTGGGTCTGACTGAGGGCCTCCATGAGAGAAGCCCAAGCAAGACGCGCCCCGAGGAGAGTCTTGCCACATGTCAACAATGGGTCTGACTGAGGGCCTCCAGGAGAGAAGCCCAAGCAAGATGCGCCCCGAGGAGCGTCTTGCCACATGTCAGCACTCGGTCTGACTGAGCGCCTCCAGGAGAGAGGCCCAAGCAAGACGTGCCCCGAGGAGCGTCTTGCCACATGTCAACACTGGGTCTGACTGAGTGCCTCCATGAGAGAAGCCCCAGCAAGACGCGCCCCGAGGAGCTTCTTGCCACATGTCAGCACTCGGTCTGACTGAGCGCCTCCAGGAGAGAGGCCCAAACAAGACGCGCCCGGAGGAGCGTCTTGCCACATGTCAGCACTCGGTCTGACTGAGCGCCTCCAGGAGAGAGGCCCAAGCAAGACGCGCCCCGAGGAGCATCTTGACACATGTCTCCTCTGGGTCTGACTGAGCGCCTCCAGGAGAGAGGCCCAAGCAAGACGTGCCCCGAGGAGCGTCTTGCCACATGTCAACACTGGGTCTGACTGAGGGCCTCCAGGAGAGAGACCCAACCAAGACGCGCCCTGAGGAGCGTCTTGCCACATGCCAACACTGGGTCTGACAGAGGGCCTCCAGGAGAGAGGCCCAAGCAAGACGCGCCCCGAGGAGCGTCTTGCCACATGTCAACAATGGGTCTGACTGAGGGCCTCCAGGAGAGAAGCCAAAGCAAGACGCGCCCCGAGGAGCGTCTTGCCACATGTCAACACTGGGTCTGACTTAGCGCCTCCAGGAGAGCGGCCCAAGCAAGATGCGCCCCGAGGAGCGTCTTGCCACGTGTCACCACTGGGTCTGACTGAGCTCCTCCAGGAGAGAGGCCCAAGCAAGACGCGCCCCGAGGAGCGTCTTGCCACGTGTCACCACTGGGTCTGATAGAGCACCTCCAGGAGAGAGGCCCCAGCAAGACGCGCCCCGAGGAGCGTCTTGCCTTATGTCAGCACTCGGTCTGACTGAGCGCCTCCAGGAGAGAGGCCCAAGCATGACACGCACTGAGGAGCGTCTTGCCACATGTCACTACTCGGTCTGACTGAGCGCCTCCAGGAGAGAGGCCCAAGCAAGACGTGCCCCGAGGAGCGTCTTGCCACATGTCAACAATGGGTCTGACTGAGGGCCTACAGGAGAGAAGCCCAAGCAAGACGCGCCCCGAGGAGCGTCTTGCCACATGTCAACACTGGGTCTGACTGAGAGCCTCCAGGAGAGAGGCCCAAATGAGACGCGCCCCGAGGAGCGTCTTGCCACATGTCAACAATGGCTCTGACTGAGGGCCTCCAGGAGAGAAGCCCAAGCAAGACGCGCCCCGAGGAGCGTCTTGCCACATGTCAGCACTCGGTCTGACTGAGCGCCTCCAGGAGAGAGGCCCAAGCAAGACGTGCCAAGTGGAGCGTCTTGCCACATGTCAACACTGGGTCTGACGGAGCGCCTCCAGGAGAGAGGCCCAAGCAAGACGCACCCCGAGGAGCGTCTTGCCACATGTGAACACTGGGTCTGACTGAGCGCCTCCAGGAGAGAGGCCCAAGCAAGACGCGCCCGGAGGAGCGTCTTGCCAAATGTCAGCACTCGGTCTGACTGAGCGCCTCCAGGAGAGAGGCCCAAGCAAGACGCGCCCCGAGGAGCATCTTGACACATGTCTCCTCTGGGTCTGACTGAGCGCCTCCAGGAGAGAGGCCCAAGCAAGACGTGCCCCGAGGAGCGTCTTGCCACATGTCAACACTGGGTCAGACTGAGTGCCTCCATGAGAGAAGCCCCAGCAAGACGCGCCCCGAGGAGCGTCTTGCCACATGTCAACACTGGGTCTGACTGAGCGCCTCCAGGAGAGAGGCCCAAGCAAGACGCGCCCCGAGGAGCGTCTTGTCACATGTCACTACTCGGTCTGACTGAGCGCCTCCAGGAGAGAGGCCCAAGCAAGACGTGCCCCGAGGAGCGTCTTGCCACATGTCAACAATGAGTCTGACTGAGGGCCTCCAGGAGAGAAGCCCAAGCAAGAAGTGCCCCGAGGAGAGTCTTGCCACATGTCAACACTGGGTCTGACTGAGCGCCTCCAGGAGAGAGGCCCAAGCAAGACACGCCCCGAGGAGCTTCTTGACACATGTCAACACTGGGTCTGACTGAGGGCCTCCATGAGAGAAGCCCAAGCAAGACGCGCCCCGAGGAGAGTCTTGCCACATGTCAACACTGGGTCTGACAGAGGGCATCCAGGAGAGAGGCCCAAGCAAGACGCGCCCCGAGGAGCGTCTTGCCACGTGTCAACACTGGGTCTGATTGAGGGCCTTCTGGAGAGAGGCCCAAGCAAGACGCGCCCCGAGGAGCGTCTTGCCACATGTCAACAATGGGTCTGACTGAGGGCCTCCAGGAGAGAAGGCCAAGCAAGACGCGCCCCGAGGAGCTTCTTGCCACATGTCAGCACTCGGTCTGACTGAGCGCCTCCAGGAGAGAGGCCCAAGCAAGACGCGCCCCGAGGAGCGTCTTGACACAGGTCACTACTCGGTCTAACTGAGCGCCTCCAGGAGAAAGGTCAAAGCAAGACGCGCCCCGAGGAGCGTCTTGCCACATGTCACTACTCGGTTTGACTGAGCGCCTCCAGGAGAGAGGCCCAAGCAAGACGTGCCCCGAGGAGCGTCTTGCCACATGTCAACAATGGGTCTGACTGAGGGCCTCCAGGAGAGAAGCCCAAGCAAGACGCGCCCCGAGGAGCGTCTTGCCACATGTCAACACTGGGTCTGACTGAGGGCCTCCAGGAGAGAAGCCCAAACAAGACGCGCCCCGAGGAGCGTCTTGCCACGTGTCAACACTGGGTCTGATTGAGGGCCTTCTGGAGAGAGACCCAAGCAAGACGCGCCCCGAGGAGCGTCTTGCCACATGTCAACAATGGGTCTGACTGAGGGCCTCCAGGAGAGAAGCCCAAGCAAGACGCGCCCCGAGGAGCTTCTTGCCACATGTCAGCACTCGGTCTGACTGAGCGCCTCCAGGAGAGAGGCCAAAGCAAGACGTGTCCCGAGGAGCGTCTTGCCACATGTCAACAATGGGTCTGACTGAGGGCCTCGAGGAGAGAAGCCCAAGCAAGACGCGCCCCGAGGAGTGTCTTGCCACATGTCACCACTGGGTCTGACTGAGCGCCTCCAGGAGAGAGGCCCAAGCAAGACGCGCCCCGAGGAGCGTCAGGCCACATGTCACTACTCGGTCTGACTGAGCGCCTCAGGGAGAGAGGTCCAAGCAAGACGCGCCCCGAGGAGCGTCTTGCCACATGTCAACACTGGGTCTGACTGAGTTCCTCCATGAGAGAAGCCCCAGCAAGACGCGCCCCGAGGAGCGTCTTGCCACATGTCACTACTCGGTCTGTTTGAGCGCCTCCAGGAGAGAGGCCCAAGCAAGACGTGCCCCGAGGAGAGTCTTGCCACATGTCAACACTGGGTCTGACAGAGGGCCTCCAGGAGAGAGGCCCAAGCAAGACGCGCCCCTAGGAGTGTCTTGCCACATGTCACCACTTGGTCTGACTGAGCGCCTCCAGGAGAGAGGCCCAAGCAACAACGCCCCGAGGAGCGTCAGGCCACATGTCACTACTCAGTCTGACTGAGCGCCTCCAGGAGAGAGGCCAAAGTAAGACGTGCCCCGAGGAGCTTCTTGCCACGTGTCAACACTGGGTCTGATTGAGGGCCTTCTGGAGAGAGGCCCAAGCAAGATGCGCCCCGAGGAGCGTCTTGCCACATGTCAACAATGGGTCTTACTGAGGGCCTCCAGGAGAGAAGCCCAAGCAACACGCGCCCCGAGGAGCTTCTTGCCACATGTCAGCACTCGGTCTGACTGGGCGCCTCCAGGAGAGAGGCCAAAGCAAGACGCGCCCCGAGGAGCGTCTTGACACATGTCAACACTGGGTCTGACAGAGGGCCTCCATGAGAGAGGCCCAAGCAAGACGCGCCCCGAGGAGTGTCTTGCCACATGTCAACACTGGGTCTGACTGAGCGCCTCCAGGAGAGAGGCCCAAGCAAGACGCGCCCCGAGGAGCGTCTTGCCACGTGTCAACACTGGGTCTGACTGAGCGCCTCCAGGAGAGAGGCCCAAGCAAGATGCGCCCCGAGGAGCGTCTTGCCACGTGTCACCACTGGGTCTGAATGAGCGCCTCCAGGAGAGAGGCCCCAGCAAGACGTGCCCCGAGGAGCGTCTTGCCTTATGTCAGCACTCGGTCTGACTGAGCGCCTCCAGGAGAGAGGCCCAAGCAAGACGCGCCCCGAGGAGCGTCTTGCCACATGTCACTACTCGGTTTGACTGAGCGCCTCCAGGAGAGAGGCCCAAGCAAGACGTGCCCCGAGGAGCGTCTTGCCACATGTCAACAATGGGTCTGACTGAGGGCCTCCAGGAGAGAAGCCCAAGCAAGACGCGCCCCGAGGAGCGTCTTGCCACATGTCAACACTGGGTCTGACTGAGGGCCTCTAGGAGAGAGGTCCAAATAAGACGCGCCCCGAGGAGCGTCTTGCCACATGTCAACAATGGGTCGGACTGAGTGCTTCCAGGAGAGAAGCCCAAGCAAGACACGCCCCGAGGAGCGTATTGACACATGTCAACACTGGGTCGGACTGAGGGCCTCCATGAGAGAAGCCCAAGCAAGACGCGCCCCGAGGAGAGTCTTGCCACATGTCAACACTCGGTCTGACAGAGGGCATTCAGGAGAGAGGCCCAAGCAATACGCGCCCCGAGGAGCGTCTTGCCACATGTCACCACTGGGTCTGAATGAGCGCGTCCAGGAAAGCGGCCCAACCAAGACGCGCCCCGAGGAGCGTCTTGCCACGTGTCAACACTGGGTCTGACTGAGCGCCTCCAGGAGAGAGGCCCAAGCAAGACACGCCCCGAGGAGCGTATTGACACATGTCAACACTGGGTCTGACTGAGGGCCTCAAGGAGAGAGGCCCAAGCAAGATGCGCCCGGAGGAGCGTCTTGCCACATGTCAACACTGGGTCTGAAAGAGGGCCTCCAGGAGAGAGGCCCAAGCACGACGCGCCCCGAGGAGCGTCTTGCCACGTGTCAACACTGGGTCTGACTTAGCACCTCCTGGAGAGAGGCCCAAGCAAGATGCGCCCCGAGGAGCGTCTTGCCATGTGTCACCACTGGGTCTGACTGAGCTCCTCCAGGAGAGAGGCCCAAGCAAGACGCGCCCCGAGGAGCGTCTTGCCACGTGTCACCACTGGGTCTGATAGAGCACCTCCAGGAGAGAGGCCCCAGCAAGACGCGCCCCGAGGAGCGTCTTGCCTTATGTCAGCACTCGGTCTGACTGAGCGCCTCCAGGAGAGAGGCCCAAGCAAGACACGCCCCGAGGAGCGTCTTGCCACATGTCACTACTCGGTCTGACTGAGCGAATCCAGGAGAGAGGCCCAAGCAAGACGTGTCCCGAGGAGCGTCTTGCCACATGTCAACAATGGGTCTGACTGAGGGCCTCCAGGAGAGAAGCCCAAGCAAGACGCGCCCCGAGGAGTGTCTTGCCACATGTCACCACTGGGTCTGACTGAGCGCCTCCAGGAGAGAGGCCCAAGCAAGACGCGCCCCGAGGAGCGTCAGGCTACATGTCACTACTCAGTCTGAAAGAGGGCCTCCAGGAGAGAGGCCCAAGCAAGACGCGCCCCGAGGAGCGTCTTGCCACATGTCACCTCTGGTTCTGACTGAGCGCCTCCAGGAGAGAGGCCCAAGCAAGACGCGCCCCGAGGAGCGTCTTGTCACATGTCAACACTGGGTCTTTCTGAGCGCCTCCAGGAGAGAAGCCCAAGCAAGACGCGCCCCGAGGAGCGTCTTGCCACATGTCAACAATGGGTCTGACTGAGGGCCGCCAGGAGAGAAGCCCAAGCAAGACGCGCCCCGAGGAGCTTCTTGCCACATGTCAGCACTCGGTCTGACTGAGCGCCTCCAGGAGAGAGGCCCAAGCAAGACGCGCCCCGAGGAGCGTCTTGACACATGTCAACACTGGGTCTGACAGAGGGCCTCCATGAGAGAGGCCCAAGAAAGACGCGCCCCGAGGAGTGTCTTGCCAAATGTCAACACTGGGTGTGACTGAGCGCCACAGGGAGAGAGGTCCAAGCAAGATGCGCCCCGAGGAGCGTCTTGCCACATGTCACTACTCGGTCTGACTGAACGCCTCAGGGAGAGAGGTCCAAGCAAGACGCGCCCCGAGGAGCGTCTTGCCACATGTCAACACTGGGTCTGACTGAGTGCCTCCATGAGAGAAGCCCCAGCAAGACGCGCCCCGAGGAGCATCTTGCCACATGTCACTACTCGGTCTGTTTGAGCGCCTCCAGGAGAGAGGCCCAAGCAAGACGTGCCCCGAGGAGAGTCTTGCCACATGTCAACACTCGGTCTGACAGAGGGCATCCAGGAGAGAGGCCCAAGCAATACACGCCCCGAGGAGCGTCTTGCCACATGTCACCACTGGGTCTGACTGAGCGCCTCCAGGAGAGAGACCCAACCAAGACGCGCCCTGAGGAGCGTCTTGCCACATGCCAACACTGGGTCTGACAGAGGGCCTCCAGGAGAGAGGCCCAAGCAAGACGCGCCCCGAGGAGCTTCTTGCCACATGTCAGCACTCGGTCTGACTGAGCGCCTCCAGGAGAGAGGCCCAAGCAAGACACGCCCAGAGGAGCGTCTTGCCACATGTCAGCACTCGGTAGTACTGAGCGCCTCCAGGAGAGAGGCCCAAGCAAGACGCGCCCCGAGGAGCATCTTGACACATGTCTCTTCTGGGTCTGACTGAGCGCCTCCAGGAGAGAGGCCCAAGCAAGACGTGCCCCGAGGAGCGTCTTGCCACATGTCAACACTGGGTCTGACTGAGGGCCTCCATGAGAGAAGCCCCAGCAAGACGTGCCCCGAGGAGCATCTTGCCACTTGTCAACACTGGGTCTGACTGAGAACCTCCAGGAGAGAGGCCCAAGCAAGACGCGCCCCGAGGAGCGTCTTGCCACATGTCAACACTGGGTCTGACTGAGCGCCTCCAGGAGAGAGGCCCAAGCAAGACGCGCCCCGAGGAGCGTCTTGTCACATGTCAACAATGGGTCTGACTGAGGGCCTCCAGGAGAGAAGCCCAAGCAAGAAGCGCCCCGAGGAGCTTCTTGCCACATGTCAGCACTCGGTCTGACTGAGCGCCTCCAGGGAAGAGGCCCAAGCAAGACGCGCCCCGAGGAGCGTCTTGACACATTTCTCCTCTGGGTCTGACTGAGCGCCTCCATGAGAGAAGCCCCAGCAAGACGCGCCCCGAGGAGCGTCTTGCCACATGTCAACACTGGGTCTGACTGAGGGCCTCCATGAGAGAAGCCCAAGCAAGACGCGCCCCGAGGAGAGTCTTGCCACATGTCAACAATGGGTCTGACTGAGGGCCTCCAGGAGAGAAGCCCAAGCAAGACGCGCCCCGAGGAGCGTCTTGCCACATGTCAACACTGGGTCTGACTGAGGGCCTCCATGAGAGAAGCCCAAGCAAGACGCGCCCCGAGGAGAGTCTTGCCACATGTCAACAATGGGTCTGACTGAGGGCCTCCAGGAGAGAAGCCCAAGCAAGATGCGCCCCGAGGAGCGTCTTGCCACATGTCAGCACTCGGTCTGACTGAGCGCCTCCAGGAGAGAGGCCCAAGCAAGACGTGCCCCGAGGAGCGTCTTGCCACATGTCAACACTGGGTCTGACTGAGTGCCTCCATGAGAGAAGCCCCAGCAAGACGCGCCCCGAGGAGCTTCTTGCCACATGTCAGCACTCGGTCTGACTGAGCGCCTCCAGGAGAGAGGCCCAAACAAGACGCGCCCGGAGGAGCGTCTTGCCACATGTCAGCACTCGGTCTGACTGAGCGCCTCCAGGAGAGAGGCCCAAGCAAGACGCGCCCCGAGGAGCATCTTGACACATGTCTCCTCTGGGTCTGACTGAGCGCCTCCAGGAGAGAGGCCCAAGCAAGACGTGCCCCGAGGAGCGTCTTGCCACATGTCAACACTGGGTCTGACTGAGGGCCTCCAGGAGAGAGACCCAACCAAGACGCGCCCTGAGGAGCGTCTTGCCACATGCCAACACTGGGTCTGACAGAGGGCCTCCAGGAGAGAGGCCCAAGCAAGACGCGCCCCGAGGAGCTTCTTGCCACATGTCAGCACTCGGTCTGACTGAGCGCCTCCAGGAGAGACCGAGTGCTGACATGTGGCAAGAAGCTCCTCGGGGCGCGTCTTGCTTGGGCTTCTCTCCTGGAGGCCCTCAGTCAGACCCATTGTTGACATGTGGCAAGACGCTCCTCGGGGCGCGTCTTGCTTGGGTCTCTCTCCAGAAGGCCCTCAATCAGACCCAGTGTTGACACGTGGCAAGACGCTCCTCGGGGCGCGTCTTGTTTGGGCTTCTCTCCTGGAGGCCCTCAGTCAGACCCAGTGTTGACATGTGGCAAGACGCTCCTCGGGGCGCGTCTTGCTTGGGCTTCTCTCCTGGAGGCCCTCAGTCAGACCCATTGTTGGCTCCATGAGAGAAGCCCCAGCAAGACGTGCCCCGAGGAGCATCTTGCCACTTGTCAACACTGGGTCTGACTGAGAACCTCCAGGAGAGAGGCCCAAGCAAGACGCGCCCCGAGGAGCGTCTTGCCACATGTCAACACTGGGTCTGACTGAGCGCCTCCAGGAGAGAGGCCCAAGCAAGACGCGCCCCGAGGAGCGTCTTGTCACATGTCAACAATGGGTCTGACTGAGGGCCTCCAGGAGAGAAGCCCAAGCAAGAAGCGCCCCGAGGAGCTTCTTGCCACATGTCAGCACTCGGTCTGACTGAGCGCCTCCAGGGAAGAGGCCCAAGCAAGACGCGCCCCGAGGAGCGTCTTGACACATTTCTCCTCTGGGTCTGACTGAGCGCCTCCATGAGAGAAGCCCCAGCAAGACGCGCCCCGAGGAGCGTCTTGCCACATGTCAACACTGGGTCTGACTGAGGGCCTCCATGAGAGAAGCCCAAGCAAGACGCGCCCCGAGGAGAGTCTTGCCACATGTCAACAATGGGTCTGACTGAGGGCCTCCAGGAGAGAAGCCCAAGCAAGACGCGCCCCGAGGAGCGTCTTGCCACATGTCAACACTGGGTCTGACTGAGGGCCTCCATGAGAGAAGCCCAAGCAAGACGCGCCCCGAGGAGAGTCTTGCCACATGTCAACAATGGGTCTGACTGAGGGCCTCCAGGAGAGAAGCCCAAGCAAGATGCGCCCCGAGGAGCGTCTTGCCACATGTCAGCACTCGGTCTGACTGAGCGCCTCCAGGAGAGAGGCCCAAGCAAGACGTGCCCCGAGGAGCGTCTTGCCACATGTCAACACTGGGTCTGACTGAGTGCCTCCATGAGAGAAGCCCCAGCAAGACGCGCCCCGAGGAGCTTCTTGCCACATGTCAGCACTCGGTCTGACTGAGCGCCTCCAGGAGAGAGGCCCAAACAAGACGCGCCCGGAGGAGCGTCTTGCCACATGTCAGCACTCGGTCTGACTGAGCGCCTCCAGGAGAGAGGCCCAAGCAAGACGCGCCCCGAGGAGCATCTTGACACATGTCTCCTCTGGGTCTGACTGAGCGCCTCCAGGAGAGAGGCCCAAGCAAGACGTGCCCCGAGGAGCGTCTTGCCACATGTCAACACTGGGTCTGACTGAGGGCCTCCAGGAGAGAGACCCAACCAAGACGCGCCCTGAGGAGCGTCTTGCCACATGCCAACACTGGGTCTGACAGAGGGCCTCCAGGAGAGAGGCCCAAGCAAGACGCGCCCCGAGGAGCGTCTTGCCACATGTCAACAATGGGTCTGACTGAGGGCCTCCAGGAGAGAAGCCAAAGCAAGACGCGCCCCGAGGAGCGTCTTGCCACATGTCAACACTGGGTCTGACTTAGCGCCTCCAGGAGAGCGGCCCAAGCAAGATGCGCCCCGAGGAGCGTCTTGCCACGTGTCACCACTGGGTCTGACTGAGCTCCTCCAGGAGAGAGGCCCAAGCAAGACGCGCCCCGAGGAGCGTCTTGCCACGTGTCACCACTGGGTCTGATAGAGCACCTCCAGGAGAGAGGCCCCAGCAAGACGCGCCCCGAGGAGCGTCTTGCCTTATGTCAGCACTCGGTCTGACTGAGCGCCTCCAGGAGAGAGGCCCAAGCATGACACGCACTGAGGAGCGTCTTGCCACATGTCACTACTCGGTCTGACTGAGCGCCTCCAGGAGAGAGGCCCAAGCAAGACGTGCCCCGAGGAGCGTCTTGCCACATGTCAACAATGGGTCTGACTGAGGGCCTACAGGAGAGAAGCCCAAGCAAGACGCGCCCCGAGGAGCGTCTTGCCACATGTCAACACTGGGTCTGACTGAGAGCCTCCAGGAGAGAGGCCCAAATGAGACGCGCCCCGAGGAGCGTCTTGCCACATGTCAACAATGGCTCTGACTGAGGGCCTCCAGGAGAGAAGCCCAAGCAAGACGCGCCCCGAGGAGCGTCTTGCCACATGTCAGCACTCGGTCTGACTGAGCGCCTCCAGGAGAGAGGCCCAAGCAAGACGTGCCAAGTGGAGCGTCTTGCCACATGTCAACACTGGGTCTGACGGAGCGCCTCCAGGAGAGAGGCCCAAGCAAGACGCACCCCGAGGAGCGTCTTGCCACATGTGAACACTGGGTCTGACTGAGCGCCTCCAGGAGAGAGGCCCAAGCAAGACGCGCCCGGAGGAGCGTCTTGCCAAATGTCAGCACTCGGTCTGACTGAGCGCCTCCAGGAGAGAGGCCCAAGCAAGACGCGCCCCGAGGAGCATCTTGACACATGTCTCCTCTGGGTCTGACTGAGCGCCTCCAGGAGAGAGGCCCAAGCAAGACGTGCCCCGAGGAGCGTCTTGCCACATGTCAACACTGGGTCAGACTGAGTGCCTCCATGAGAGAAGCCCCAGCAAGACGCGCCCCGAGGAGCGTCTTGCCACATGTCAACACTGGGTCTGACTGAGCGCCTCCAGGAGAGAGGCCCAAGCAAGACGCGCCCCGAGGAGCGTCTTGTCACATGTCACTACTCGGTCTGACTGAGCGCCTCCAGGAGAGAGGCCCAAGCAAGACGTGCCCCGAGGAGCGTCTTGCCACATGTCAACAATGAGTCTGACTGAGGGCCTCCAGGAGAGAAGCCCAAGCAAGAAGTGCCCCGAGGAGAGTCTTGCCACATGTCAACACTGGGTCTGACTGAGCGCCTCCAGGAGAGAGGCCCAAGCAAGACACGCCCCGAGGAGCTTCTTGACACATGTCAACACTGGGTCTGACTGAGGGCCTCCATGAGAGAAGCCCAAGCAAGACGCGCCCCGAGGAGAGTCTTGCCACATGTCAACACTGGGTCTGACAGAGGGCATCCAGGAGAGAGGCCCAAGCAAGACGCGCCCCGAGGAGCGTCTTGCCACGTGTCAACACTGGGTCTGATTGAGGGCCTTCTGGAGAGAGGCCCAAGCAAGACGCGCCCCGAGGAGCGTCTTGCCACATGTCAACAATGGGTCTGACTGAGGGCCTCCAGGAGAGAAGGCCAAGCAAGACGCGCCCCGAGGAGCTTCTTGCCACATGTCAGCACTCGGTCTGACTGAGCGCCTCCAGGAGAGAGGCCCAAGCAAGACGCGCCCCGAGGAGCGTCTTGACACAGGTCACTACTCGGTCTAACTGAGCGCCTCCAGGAGAAAGGTCAAAGCAAGACGCGCCCCGAGGAGCGTCTTGCCACATGTCACTACTCGGTTTGACTGAGCACCTCCAGGAGAGAGGCCCAAGCAAGACGTGCCCCGAGGAGCGTCTTGCCACATGTCAACAATGGGTCTGACTGAGGGCCTCCAGGAGAGAAGCCCAAGCAAGACGCGCCCCGAGGAGCGTCTTGCCACATGTCAACACTGGGTCTGACTGAGGGCCTCCAGGAGAGAAGCCCAAACAAGACGCGCCCCGAGGAGCGTCTTGCCACGTGTCAACACTGGGTCTGATTGAGGGCCTTCTGGAGAGAGACCCAAGCAAGACGCGCCCCGAGGAGCGTCTTGCCACATGTCAACAATGGGTCTGACTGAGGGCCTCCAGGAGAGAAGCCCAAGCAAGACGCGCCCCGAGGAGCTTCTTGCCACATGTCAGCACTCGGTCTGACTGAGCGCCTCCAGGAGAGAGGCCAAAGCAAGACGTGTCCCGAGGAGCGTCTTGCCACATGTCAACAATGGGTCTGACTGAGGGCCTCGAGGAGAGAAGCCCAAGCAAGACGCGCCCCGAGGAGTGTCTTGCCACATGTCACCACTGGGTCTGACTGAGCGCCTCCAGGAGAGAGGCCCAAGCAAGACGCGCCCCGAGGAGCGTCAGGCCACATGTCACTACTCGGTCTGACTGAGCGCCTCAGGGAGAGAGGTCCAAGCAAGACGCGCCCCGAGGAGCGTCTTGCCACATGTCAACACTGGGTCTGACTGAGTTCCTCCATGAGAGAAGCCCCAGCAAGACGCGCCCCGAGGAGCGTCTTGCCACATGTCACTACTCGGTCTGTTTGAGCGCCTCCAGGAGAGAGGCCCAAGCAAAACGTGCCCCGAGGAGAGTCTTGCCACATGTCAACACTGGGTCTGACAGAGGGCCTCCAGGAGAGAGGCCCAAGCAAGACGCGCCCCTAGGAGTGTCTTGCCACATGTCACCACTTGGTCTGACTGAGCGCCTCCAGGAGAGAGGCCCAAGCAACAACGCCCCGAGGAGCGTCAGGCCACATGTCACTACTCAGTCTGACTGAGCGCCTCCAGGAGAGAGGCCAAAGTAAGACGTGCCCCGAGGAGCTTCTTGCCACGTGTCAACACTGGGTCTGATTGAGGGCCTTCTGGAGAGAGGCCCAAGCAAGATGCGCCCCGAGGAGCGTCTTGCCACATGTCAACAATGGGTCTTACTGAGGGCCTCCAGGAGAGAAGCCCAAGCAACACGCGCCCCGAGGAGCTTCTTGCCACATGTCAGCACTCGGTCTGACTGGGCGCCTCCAGGAGAGAGGCCAAAGCAAGACGCGCCCCGAGGAGCGTCTTGACACATGTCAACACTGGGTCTGACAGAGGGCCTCCATGAGAGAGGCCCAAGCAAGACGCGCCCCGAGGAGTGTCTTGCCACATGTCAACACTGGGTCTGACTGAGCGCCTCCAGGAGAGAGGCCCAAGCAAGACGCGCCCCGAGGAGCGTCTTGCCACGTGTCAACACTGGGTCTGACTGAGCGCCTCCAGGAGAGAGGCCCAAGCAAGATGCGCCCCGAGGAGCGTCTTGCCACGTGTCACCACTGGGTCTGAATGAGCGCCTCCAGGAGAGAGGCCCCAGCAAGACGTGCCCCGAGGAGCGTCTTGCCTTATGTCAGCACTCGGTCTGACTGAGCGCCTCCAGGAGAGAGGCCCAAGCAAGACGCGCCCCGAGGAGCGTCTTGCCACATGTCACTACTCGGTTTGACTGAGCGCCTCCAGGAGAGAGGCCCAAGCAAGACGTGCCCCGAGGAGCGTCTTGCCACATGTCAACAATGGGTCTGACTGAGGGCCTCCAGGAGAGAAGCCCAAGCAAGACGCGCCCCGAGGAGCGTCTTGCCACATGTCAACACTGGGTCTGACTGAGGGCCTCTAGGAGAGAGGTCCAAATAAGACGCGCCCCGAGGAGCGTCTTGCCACATGTCAACAATGGGTCGGACTGAGTGCTTCCAGGAGAGAAGCCCAAGCAAGACACGCCCCGAGGAGCGTATTGACACATGTCAACACTGGGTCGGACTGAGGGCCTCCATGAGAGAAGCCCAAGCAAGACGCGCCCCGAGGAGAGTCTTGCCACATGTCAACACTCGGTCTGACAGAGGGCATTCAGGAGAGAGGCCCAAGCAATACGCGCCCCGAGGAGCGTCTTGCCACATGTCACCACTGGGTCTGAATGAGCGCGTCCAGGAAAGCGGCCCAACCAAGACGCGCCCCGAGGAGCGTCTTGCCACGTGTCAACACTGGGTCTGACTGAGCGCCTCCAGGAGAGAGGCCCAAGCAAGACACGCCCCGAGGAGCGTATTGACACATGTCAACACTGGGTCTGACTGAGGGCCTCAAGGAGAGAGGCCCAAGCAAGATGCGCCCGGAGGAGCGTCTTGCCACATGTCAACACTGGGTCTGAAAGAGGGCCTCCAGGAGAGAGGCCCAAGCACGACGCGCCCCGAGGAGCGTCTTGCCACGTGTCAACACTGGGTCTGACTTAGCACCTCCTGGAGAGAGGCCCAAGCAAGATGCGCCCCGAGGAGCGTCTTGCCATGTGTCACCACTGGGTCTGACTGAGCTCCTCCAGGAGAGAGGCCCAAGCAAGACGCGCCCCGAGGAGCGTCTTGCCACGTGTCACCACTGGGTCTGATAGAGCACCTCCAGGAGAGAGGCCCCAGCAAGACGCGCCCCGAGGAGCGTCTTGCCTTATGTCAGCACTCGGTCTGACTGAGCGCCTCCAGGAGAGAGGCCCAAGCAAGACACGCCCCGAGGAGCGTCTTGCCACATGTCACTACTCGGTCTGACTGAGCGAATCCAGGAGAGAGGCCCAAGCAAGACGTGTCCCGAGGAGCGTCTTGCCACATGTCAACAATGGGTCTGACTGAGGGCCTCCAGGAGAGAAGCCCAAGCAAGACGCGCCCCGAGGAGTGTCTTGCCACATGTCACCACTGGGTCTGACTGAGCGCCTCCAGGAGAGAGGCCCAAGCAAGACGCGCCCCGAGGAGCGTCAGGCTACATGTCACTACTCAGTCTGAAAGAGGGCCTCCAGGAGAGAGGCCCAAGCAAGACGCGCCCCGAGGAGCGTCTTGCCACATGTCACCTCTGGTTCTGACTGAGCGCCTCCAGGAGAGAGGCCCAAGCAAGACGCGCCCCGAGGAGCGTCTTGTCACATGTCAACACTGGGTCTTTCTGAGCGCCTCCAGGAGAGAAGCCCAAGCAAGACGCGCCCCGAGGAGCGTCTTGCCACATGTCAACAATGGGTCTGACTGAGGGCCGCCAGGAGAGAAGCCCAAGCAAGACGCGCCCCGAGGAGCTTCTTGCCACATGTCAGCACTCGGTCTGACTGAGCGCCTCCAGGAGAGAGGCCCAAGCAAGACGCGCCCCGAGGAGCGTCTTGACACATGTCAACACTGGGTCTGACAGAGGGCCTCCATGAGAGAGGCCCAAGAATGACGCGCCCCGAGGAGTGTCTTGCCAAATGTCAACACTGGGTGTGACTGAGCGCCACAGGGAGAGAGGTCCAAGCAAGATGCGCCCCGAGGAGCGTCTTGCCACATGTCACTACTCGGTCTGACTGAACGCCTCAGGGAGAGAGGTCCAAGCAAGACGCGCCCCGAGGAGCGTCTTGCCACATGTCAACACTGGGTCTGACTGAGTGCCTCCATGAGAGAAGCCCCAGCAAGACGCGCCCCGAGGAGCATCTTGCCACATGTCACTACTCGGTCTGTTTGAGCGCCTCCAGGAGAGAGGCCCAAGCAAGACGTGCCCCGAGGAGAGTCTTGCCACATGTCAACACTCGGTCTGACAGAGGGCATCCAGGAGAGAGGCCCAAGCAATACACGCCCCGAGGAGCGTCTTGCCACATGTCACCACTGGGTCTGACTGAGCGCCTCCAGGAGAGAGACCCAACCAAGACGCGCCCTGAGGAGCGTCTTGCCACATGCCAACACTGGGTCTGACAGAGGGCCTCCAGGAGAGAGGCCCAAGCAAGACGCGCCCCGAGGAGCTTCTTGCCACATGTCAGCACTCGGTCTGACTGAGCGCCTCCAGGAGAGAGGCCCAAGCAAGACACGCCCAGAGGAGCGTCTTGCCACATGTCAGCACTCGGTAGTACTGAGCGCCTCCAGGAGAGAGGCCCAAGCAAGACGCGCCCCGAGGAGCATCTTGACACATGTCTCTTCTGGGTCTGACTGAGCGCCTCCAGGAGAGAGGCCCAAGCAAGACGTGCCCCGAGGAGCGTCTTGCCACATGTCAACACTGGGTCTGACTGAGGGCCTCCATGAGAGAAGCCCCAGCAAGACGTGCCCCGAGGAGCATCTTGCCACTTGTCAACACTGGGTCTGACTGAGAACCTCCAGGAGAGAGGCCCAAGCAAGACGCGCCCCGAGGAGCGTCTTGCCACATGTCAACACTGGGTCTGACTGAGCGCCTCCAGGAGAGAGGCCCAAGCAAGACGCGCCCCGAGGAGCGTCTTGTCACATGTCAACAATGGGTCTGACTGAGGGCCTCCAGGAGAGAAGCCCAAGCAAGAAGCGCCCCGAGGAGCTTCTTGCCACATGTCAGCACTCGGTCTGACTGAGCGCCTCCAGGGAAGAGGCCCAAGCAAGACGCGCCCCGAGGAGCGTCTTGACACATTTCTCCTCTGGGTCTGACTGAGCGCCTCCATGAGAGAAGCCCCAGCAAGACGCGCCCCGAGGAGCGTCTTGCCACATGTCAACACTGGGTCTGACTGAGGGCCTCCATGAGAGAAGCCCAAGCAAGACGCGCCCCGAGGAGAGTCTTGCCACATGTCAACAATGGGTCTGACTGAGGGCCTCCAGGAGAGAAGCCCAAGCAAGACGCGCCCCGAGGAGCGTCTTGCCACATGTCAACACTGGGTCTGACTGAGGGCCTCCATGAGAGAAGCCCAAGCAAGACGCGCCCCGAGGAGAGTCTTGCCACATGTCAACAATGGGTCTGACTGAGGGCCTCCAGGAGAGAAGCCCAAGCAAGATGCGCCCCGAGGAGCGTCTTGCCACATGTCAGCACTCGGTCTGACTGAGCGCCTCCAGGAGAGAGGCCCAAGCAAGACGTGCCCCGAGGAGCGTCTTGCCACATGTCAACACTGGGTCTGACTGAGTGCCTCCATGAGAGAAGCCCCAGCAAGACGCGCCCCGAGGAGCTTCTTGCCACAAGTCAGCACTCGGTCTGACTGAGCGCCTCCAGGAGAGAGGCCCAAACAAGACGCGCCCGGAGGAGCGTCTTGCCACATGTCAGCACTCGGTCTGACTGAGCGCCTCCAGGAGAGAGGCCCAAGCAAGACGCGCCCCGAGGAGCATCTTGACACATGTCTCCTCTGGGTCTGACTGAGCGCCTCCAGGAGAGAGGCCCAAGCAAGACGTGCCCCGAGGAGCGTCTTGCCACATGTCAACACTGGGTCTGACTGAGGGCCTCCAGGAGAGAGACCCAACCAAGACGCGCCCTGAGGAGCGTCTTGCCACATGCCAACACTGGGTCTGACAGAGGGCCTCCAGGAGAGAGGCCCAAGCAAGACGCGCCCCGAGGAGCTTCTTGCCACATGTCAGCACTCGGTCTGACTGAGCGCCTCCAGGAGAGACCGAGTGCTGACATGTGGCAAGAAGCTCCTCGGGGCGCGTCTTGCTTGGGCTTCTCTCCTGGAGGCCCTCAGTCAGACCCATTGTTGACATGTGGCAAGACGCTCCTCGGGGCGCGTCTTGCTTGGGTCTCTCTCCAGAAGGCCCTCAATCAGACCCAGTGTTGACACGTGGCAAGACGCTCCTCGGGGCGCGTCTTGTTTGGGCTTCTCTCCTGGAGGCCCTCAGTCAGACCCAGTGTTGACATGTGGCAAGACGCTCCTCGGGGCGCGTCTTGCTTGGGCTTCTCTCCTGGAGGCCCTCAGTCAGACCCATTGTTGACATGTGGCAAGACGCTCCTCGGGGCACGTCTTGCTTGGGCCTCTCTCCTGGAGGCGCTCAGTCAAACCGAGTAGTGACATGTGGCAAGACGCTCCTCGGGGCGCGTCTTGCTTTGACCTTTCTCCTGGAGGCGCTCAGTTAGACCGAGTAGTGACCTGTGTCAAGACGCTCCTCGGGGCGCGTCTTGCTTGGGCCTCTCTCCTGGAGGCGCTCAGTCAGACCGAGTGCTGACATGTGGCAAGAAGCTCCTCGGGGCGCGTCTTGCTTGGCCTTCTCTCCTGGAGGCCCTCAGTCAGACCCATTGTTGACATGTGGCAAGACGCTCCTCGGGGCGCGTCTTGCTTGGGCCTCTCTCCAGAAGGCCCTCAATCAGACCCAGTGTTGACACGTGGCAAGACGCTCCTCGGGGCGCGTCTTGCTTGGGCCTCTCTCCTGGATGCCCTCTGTCAGACCCAGTGTTGACATGTGGCAAGACTCTCCTCGGGGCGCGTCTTGCTTGGGCTTCTCTCATGGAGGCCCTCAGTCAGACCCAGTGTTGACATGTGTCAAGAAGCTCCTCGGGGCGTGTCTTGCTTGGGCCTCTCTCCTGGAGGCGCTCAGTCAGACCCAGTGTTGACATGTGGCAAGACTCTCCTCGGGGCACTTCTTGCTTGGGCTTCTCTCCTGGAGGCCCTCAGTCAGACTCATTGTTGACATGTGGCAAGACGCTCCTCGGGGCACGTCTTGCTTGGGCCTCTCTCCTGGAGGCGCTCAGTCAGACCGAGTAGTGACATGTGACAAGACGCTCCTCGGGGCGCGTCTTGCTTGGGCCTCTCTCCTGGAGGCGCTCAGTCAGACCCAGTGTTGACATGTGGCAAGACGCTCCTCGGGGCGCGTCTTGCTGGGGCTTCTCTCATGGAGGCACTCAGTCTGACCCAGTGTTGACATGTGGCAAGACGCTCCTCGGGGCACGTCTTGCTTGGGCCTCTCTCCTGGAGGCGCTCAGTCAGACCCAGAGGAGACATGTGTCAAGATGCTCCTCGGGGCGCGTCTTGCTTGGGCCTCTCTCCTGGAGGCGCTCAGTCAGACCGAGTGCTGACATTTGGCAAGACGCTCCTCCGGGCGCGTCTTGCTTGGGCCTCTCTCCTGGAGGCGCTCAGCCAGACCCAGTGTTCACATGTGGCAAGACGCTCCTCGGGGTGCGTCTTGCTTGGGCCTCTCTCCTGGAGGCGCTCCGTCAGACCCAGTGTTGACATGTGGCAAGACGCTCCACGGGGCACGTCTTGCTTGGGCCTCTCTCCTGGAGGCGCTCAGTCAGACCGAGTGCTGACATGTGGCAAGACGCTCCTCGGGGCGCGTCTTGCTTGGGCTTCTCTCCTGGAGGCCCTCAGTCAGAGCCATTGTTGACATGTGGCAAGACGCTCCTCGGGGCGCGTCTCATTTGGGCCTCTCTCCTGGAGGCTCTCAGTCAGACCCAGTGTTGACATGTGGCAAGACGCTCCTCGGGGCGCGTCTTGCTTGGGCTTCTCTCCTGTAGGCCCTCAGTCAGACCCATTGTTGACATGTGGCAAGACGCTCCTCGGGGCACGTCTTGCTTGGGCCTCTCTCCTGGAGGCGCTCAGTCAGACCGAGTAGTGACATGTGGCAAGACGCTCCTCAGTGCGTGTCATGCTTGGGCCTCTCTCCTGGAGGCGCTCAGTCAGACCGAGTGCTGACATAAGGCAAGACGCTCCTCGGGGCGCGTCTTGCTGGGGCCTCTCTCCTGGAGGTGCTCTATCAGACCCAGTGGTGACACGTGGCAAGACGCTCCTCGGGGCGCGTCTTGCTTGGGCCTCTCTCCTGGAGGAGCTCAGTCAGACCCAGTGGTGACACGTGGCAAGACGCTCCTCGGGGCGCATCTTGCTTGGGCCGCTCTCCTGGAGGCGCTAAGTCAGACCCAGTGTTGACATGTGGCAAGACGCTCCTCGGGGCGCGTCTTGCTTTGGCTTCTCTCCTGGAGGCCCTCAGTCAGACCCATTGTTGACATGTGGCAAGACGCTCCTCGGGGCGCGTCTTGCTTGGGCCTCTCTCCAGAAGGCCCTCAATCATACCCAGTGTTGACACGTGGCAAGACGCTCCTCGGGGCGCGTCTTGCTTGGGCCTCTCTCCTGGAGGCGCTCAGACAGACTGAGAAGTGACATGTGGTCTGACGCTCCTCGGGGCGCGTCTTGCTTGGGCCTCTCTCCTGGAGGCGCTCAGTCAGACCCAGTGGTGACATGTGGCAAGACACTCCTCGGGGCGCGTCTTGCTTGGGCCTCTCTCCTGGAGGCCCTCTGTCAGACCCAGTGTTGACATGTGTCAAGACGCTCCACGGGGCGCGTCTTGCTTGGCCTTCTCTCCTGGAGGCCCTCAGTCAAACCCATTGTTGACATGTGGCAAGACGCTCCTCGGGGCGCGTCTTGCTTGGGCCTCTCTCCTGGAGGGGATCAGTCAGACCGAGTGCTGACATGTGGCAAGACGCACCTCGGGCCGCGTGTTGCTTGGGCTTCTTTCCTGGAGGCCCTCAGTCAGACCCATTGTTGACATGTGGCAAGACGCTCCTCGGGGCGCGTCTTGCTTGGGCCTCTCTCCTGGAGGCGCTCAGTCAGAACCAGAGGTGACATGTGGCAAGACGCTCCTCGGGGCGCGTCTTGCTTCGGCCTCTCTCCTGGAGGTCCTCTGTCAGACCCAGTGTTGACATGTGGCAAGACTTTCCTCCGGGCGCATCTTGCTTTGGCCTCTCTCCTGCAGACCCTCAGTAAGACCCATTGTTGACATGTGGCAAGACGCTCCTCGGGGCGCGTCTTGCTTGTGCCTTTCTCCAGAAGGCCCTCAATCAGACCCAGTGTTGACATGTGGCAAGACGCTCCTCGGGGCGCATCTTGCTTGGGCCTCTCTCCTGGAGGTGCTCAGTCAGACTGAGTAGTGACATGTGGCCTGACGCTCCTCGGGGCGCGTCTTGCTTGGGCCTCTCTCCTGGAGGCGCTCAGTCAGACCCAGTGTTGACATGTGGCAAGACGCTCCTCGGGGCACGTCTTGCTTGGGCCTCTCTCCTGGAGGCGCTCAGTCAGACCGAGTAGTGACATGTGGCAAGACGCTCCTCGGGGCGCGTCTTGCTTGGACCTCTCTCCTGGAGGCGCTCAGTTAGACCGAGTAGTGACATGTCGCAAGACGCTCCTCGGGGCGCGTCTTGCTTGGGCCTCTCTCCTGGAGGCGCTCAGTCAGACCGAGTGCTGACATAAGGCAAGGCGCTCCTCGGGGCGTGTCTTGCTGGGGCCTCTCTCCTGGAGGCGCTCAATCAGACCCAGTGGTGACACGTGGCAAGACGCTCCTCGGGGCGCGTCTTGCTTGGGCCTCTCTCCTGGAGGCGCTCAGTCAGAGCCAGTGGTGACACGTGGCAAGACGCTCCTCGGGGCGCATCTTGCTTGGGCCTCTCTCCTGGAGGCACTCAGTCAGACCCAGTGTTGACACGTGGCAAGACATTCCTCGGGGCGCGTCTTGCTTGGGCCTCTCTCCTGGAGGCGCTCAGTCAGACCCAGTGTTGACATGTGGCAAGACACTCCTCGGGGCGCGTCTTGCTTGGTCCTCTCTCATGGAGGCCCTCTGTCAGACCCAGTGTTGACATGTGTCAAGACGCTCCTCGGGGCGCGTCTTGCTTGGGCTTCTCTCATGGAGGCCCTCAGTCAGACCCAGTGTTGACATGTGTCAAGAAGCTCCTCGGGGCGTGTCTTGCTTGGGCCTCTCTCCTGGAGGCGCTCAGTCAGACCCAGTGTTGACATGTGGCAAGACTCTCCTCGGGGCACTTCTTGCTTGGGCTTCTCTCCTGGAGGCCCTCAGTCAGACCCATTGTTGACATGTGGCAAGACGCTCCTCGGGGCACGTCTTGCTTGGGCCTCTCTCCTGGAGGCGCTCAGTCAGACCGAGTAGTGACATGTGACAAGACGCTCCTCGGGGCGCGTCTTGCTTGGGCCTCTCTCCTGGAGGCGCTCAGTCAGACCCAGTGTTGACATGTGGCAAGACGCTCCTCGGGGCGCGTCTTGCTGGGGCTTCTCTCATGGAGGCACTCAGTCTGACCCAGTGTTGACATGTGGCAAGACGCTCCTCGGGGCACGTCTTGCTTGGGCCTCTCTCCTGGAGGCGCTCAGTCAGACCCAGAGGAGACATGTGTCAAGATGCTCCTCGGGGCGCGTCTTGCTTGGGCCTCTCTCCTGGAGGCGCTCAGTCAGACCGAGTGCTGACATTTGGCAAGACGCTCCTCCGGGCGCGTCTTGCTTGGGCCTCTCTCCTGGAGGCGCTCAGTCAGACCCAGTGTTCACATGTGGCAAGACGCTCCTCGGGGTGCGTCTTGCTTGGGCCTCTCTCCTGGAGGCGCTCCGTCAGACCCAGTGTTGACATGTGGCAAGACGCTCCACGGGGCACGTCTTGCTTGGGCCTCTCTCCTGGAGGCGCTCAGTCAGACCGAGTGCTGACATGTGGCAAGACGCTCCTCGGGGCGCGTCTTGCTTGGGCTTCTCTCCTGGAGGCCCTCAGTCAGACCCATTGTTGACATGTGGCAAGACGCTCCTCGGGGCGCGTCTCATTTGGGCCTCTCTCCTGGAGGCTCTCAGTCAGACCCAGTGTTGACATGTGGCAAGACGCTCCTCGGGGCGCGTCTTGCTTGGGCTTTTCTCCTGTAGGCCCTCAGTCAGACCCATTGTTGACATGTGGCAAGACGCTCCTCGGGGCACGTCTTGCTTGGGCCTCTCTCCTGGAGGCGCTCAGTCAGACCGAGTAGTGACATGTGGCAAGACGCTCCTCAGTGCGTGTCATGCTTGGGCCTCTCTCCTGGAGGCGCTCAGTCAGACCGAGTGCTGACATAAGGCAAGACGCTCCTCGGGGCGCGTCTTGCTGGGGCCTCTCTCCTGGAGGTGCTCTATCAGACCCAGTGGTGACACGTGGCAAGACGCTCCTCGGGGCGCGTCTTGCTTGGGCCTCTCTCCTGGAGGAGCTCAGTCAGACCCAGTGGTGACACGTGGCAAGACGCTCCTCGGGGCGCATCTTGCTTGGGCCGCTCTCCTGGAGGCGCTAAGTCAGACCCAGTGTTGACATGTGGCAAGACGCTCCTCGGGGCGCGTCTTGCTTTGGCTTCTCTCCTGGAGGCCCTCAGTCAGACCCATTGTTGACATGTGGCAAGACGCTCCTCGGGGCGCGTCTTGCTTGGGCCTCTCTCCAGAAGGCCCTCAATCATACCCAGTGTTGACACGTGGCAAGACGCTCCTCGGGGCGCGTCTTGCTTGGGCCTCTCTCCTGGAGGCGCTCAGACAGACTGAGAAGTGACATGTGGTCTGACGCTCCTCGGGGCGTGTCTTGCTTGGGCCTCTCTCCTGGAGGCGCTCAGTCAGACCCAGTGGTGACATGTGGCAAGACACTCCTCGGGGCGCATCTTGCTTGGGCCTCTCTCCTGGAGGCCCTCTGTCAGACCCAGTGTTGACATGTGTCAAGACGCTCCACGGGGCGCGTCTTGCTTGGCCTTCTCTCCTGGAGGCCCTCAGTCAAACCCATTGTTGACATGTGGCAAGACGCTCCTCGGGGCGCGTCTTGCTTGGGCCTCTCTCCTGGAGGGGATCAGTCAGACCGAGTGCTGACATGTGGCAAGACGCACCTCGGGCCGCGTGTTGCTTGGGCTTCTTTCCTGGAGGCCCTCAGTCAGACCCATTGTTGACATGTGGCAAGACGCTCCTCGGGGCGCGTCTTGCTTGGGCCTCTCTCCTGGAGGCGCTCAGTCAGAACCAGAGGTGACATGTGGCAAGACGCTCCTCGGGGCGCGTCTTGCTTCGGCCTCTCTCCTGGAGGTCCTCTGTCAGACCCAGTGTTGACATGTGGCAAGACTTTCCTCCGGGCGCATCTTGCTTTGGCCTCTCTCCTGCAGACCCTCAGTAAGACCCATTGTTGACATGTGGCAAGACGCTCCTCGGGGCGCGTCTTGCTTGTGCCTTTCTCCAGAAGGCCCTCAATCAGACCCAGTGTTGACATGTGGCAAGACGCTCCTCGGGGCGCATCTTGCTTGGGCCTCTCTCCTGGAGGCGCTCAGTCAGACTGAGTAGTGACATGTGGCCTGACGCTCCTCGGGGCGCGTCTTGCTTGGGCCTCTCTCCTGGAGGCGCTCAGTCAGACCCAGTGTTGACATGTGGCAAGACGCTCCTCGGGGCACGTCTTGCTTGGGCCTCTCTCCTGGAGGCGCTCAGTCAGACCGAGTAGTGACATGTGGCAAGACGCTCCTCGGGGCGCGTCTTGCTTGGACCTCTCTCCTGGAGGCGCTCAGTCAGACCGAGTGCTGACATAAGGCAAGGCGCTCCTCGGGGCGTGTCTTGCTGGGGCCTCTCTCCTGGAGGCGCTCAATCAGACCCAGTGGTGACACGTGGCAAGACGCTCCTCGGGGCGCGTCTTGCTTGGGCAACTCTCCTGGAGGCGCTCAGTCAGAGCCAGTGGTGACACGTGGCAAGACGCTCCTCGGGGCGCATCTTGCTTGGGCCTCTCTCCTGGAGGCACTCAGTCAGACCCAGTGTTGACACGTGGCAAGACATTCCTCGGGGCGCGTCTTGCTTGGGCCTCTCTCCTGGAGGCGCTCAGTCAGACCCAGTGTTGACATGTGGCAAGACACTCCTCGGGGTGCGTCTTGCTTGGTCCTCTCTCATGGAGGCCCTCTGTCAGACCCAGTGTTGACATGTGTCAAGACGCTCCTCGGGGCACGTCTTGCTTTGGCCTCTCTCCTGGAGGCCCTCTGTCAGACCCAGTGTTGACATGTGTCAAGACGCTCCTCGGGGCGCGTCTTGCTTGGGCTTCTCTCCTGGACGCCCTCAGTCATACCCATTGTTCACATGTGGCAAGACACTCCTCGGGGCGCGTCTTGCTTTGGCCTCTCTCCTGGAGGCGCTCAGTCAGACCGAGTGCTGACATGTGGCAAGACGCTCCTCGGGCCGCGTGTTGCTTGGGCTTCTCTCCTGGAGGCCCTCAGTCAGACCCATTGTTGACATGTTGCAAGACGCTCCTCGGGGCGCGTCTTGCTTGGGCCTCTCTCCTGCAGGCGCTCAGTCAGACCGAGTGCTGACATGTGGAAAGACGCTCCTCGGGGCGCGTCTTGCTTGGGCTTCTCTCCTGGAGGCGCTCAGAAAGAGCCAGTGTTGACATGTGACAAGACGCTCCTCGGGGCGCGTCTTGCTTGGGCCTCTCTCCTGGAGGCGATCAGTCAGACCCAGTGGTGACATGTGGCAAGACATTTCTCGGGGCGCATCTTGCTTGGGCCTCTCTCCTGGAGGCCCTCTGTCAGACCCAGTGTTGGCATGTGGCAAGACATTCCTCAGGGCGCGTCTTGGTTGGGCTTCTCTCATGGAGGCCCTCAGTCAGACCCAGTGTTGACATGTGTCAAGACGCTCCTCGGGGCGTGTCTTGCTTGGGCCTCTCTCCTGGTGGCGCTCAGTCAGACCCAGTGTTGACATGTGGCAAGACGCTCCTCGGGGCGCGTCTTGCTTGGGCTACTCTCCTGGAGGCCCTCAGTCAGACCCATTGTTGACATGTGGCAAGACGCTCCTCGGGGCACGTCTTGCTTGGGCTTCTCTCCTGGAGGCGCTCAAACAGACCAAGTAGTGACATGTGGCAAGACGCTCCTCGGGGCGCGTCTTGCTGGGGCTTCTCTCATGGAGGCACTCAGTCAGACCCAGTGTTGACATGTGGCAAGACGCTCCTCGGGGCGCGTCTTGCTTGGACCTCTCTCCCTGAGGCGCTCAGTCAGACCGAGTAGTGACATGTGGCAAGACTCTCCTCGGGGCGCGTCTTGCTTGGACCTCTCTCCTGGAGGCGCTCAGTCAGAACCAGAGGTGACATGTGGCAAGACGCTCCTCGGGGCGCGTCTTGCTTCGGCCTCTCTCCTGGAGGTCCTCTGTCAGACCCAGTGTTGACATGTGGCAAGACTTTCCTCCGGGCGCATCTTGCTTTGGCCTCTCTCCTGCAGACCCTCAGTAAGACCCATTGTTGACATGTGGCAAGACGCTCCTCGGGGCGCCTCTTGCTTGTGCCTTTCTCCAGAAGGCCCTCAATCAGACCCAGTGTTGACATGTGGCAAGACGCTCCTCGGGGCGCATCTTGCTTGGGCCTCTCTCCTGGAGGCGCTCAGTCAGACTGAGTAGTGACATGTGGCCTGACGCTCCTCGGGGCGCGTCTTGCTTGGGCCTCTCTCCTGGAGGCGCTCAGTCAGACCCAGTGTTGACATGTGGCAAGACGCTCCTCGGGGCACGTCTTGCTTGGGCCTCTCTCCTGGAGGCGCTCAGTCAGACCGAGTAGTGACATGTGGCAAGACGCTCCTCGGGGCGCGTCTTGCTTGGACCTCTCTCCTGGAGGCGCTCAGTTAGACCGAGTAGTGACATGTCGCAAGACGCTCCTCGGGGCGCGTCTTGCTTGGGCCTCTCTCCTGGAGGCGCTCAGTCAGACCGAGTGCTGACATAAGGCAAGACGCTCCTTGGGGCGTGTCTTGCTGGGGCCTCTCTCCTGGAGGCGCTCAATCAGACCCAGTGGTGACACGTGGCAAGACGCTCCTCGGGACGCGTCTTGCTTGGGCCTCTCTCCTGGAGGCGCTCAGTCAGAGCCAGTGGTGACACGTGGCAAGACGCTCCTCGGGGCGCATCTTGCTTGGGCCTCTCTCCTGGAGGCACTCAGTCAGACCCAGTGTTGACACGTGGCAAGACATTCCTCGGGGCGCGTCTTGCTTGGGCCTCTCTCCTGGAGGCGCTCAGTCAGACCCAGTGTTGACATGTGGCAAGACACTCCTCGGGGCGCGTCTTGCTTGGGCCTCTCTCATGGAGGCCCTCTGTCAGACCCAGTGTTGACATGTGTCAAGACGCTCCTCGGGGCACGTCTTGCTTTGGCCTCTCTCCTGGAGGCCCTCTGTCAGACCCAGTGTTGACATGTGTCAAGACGCTCCTCGGGGCGCGTCTTGCTTGGGCTTCTCTCCTGGACGCCCTCAGTCATACCCATTGTTGACATGTGGCAAGACACTCCTCGGGGCGCGTCTTGCTTTGGCCTCTCTCCTGGAGGCGCTCAGTCAGACCGAGTGCTGTCATGTGGCAAGACGCTCCTCGGGCCGCGTGTTGCTTGGGCTTCTCTCCTGGAGGCCCTCAGTCAGACCCATTGTTGACATGTTGCAAGACGCTCCTCGGGGCGCGTCTTGCTTGGGCCTCTCTCCTGCAGGCGCTCAGTCAGACCGAGTGCTGACATGTGGAAAGACGCTCCTCGGGGCGCGTCTTGCTTGGGCTTCTCTCCTGGAGGCGCTCAGAAAGACCCAGTGTTGACATGTGACAAGACGCTCCTCGGGGCGCGTCTTGCCTGGGCCTCTCTCCTGGAGGCGCTCAGTCAGACCCAGTGGTGACATGTGGCAAGACACTCCTCGGGGCGCATCTTGCTTGGGCCTCTCTCCTGGAGGCCCTCTGTCAGACCCAGTGTTGGCATGTGGCAAGACATTCCTCAGGGCGCGTCTTGGTTGGGCTTCTCTCATGGAGGCCCTCAGTCAGACCCAGTGTTGACATGTGGCAAGACGCTCCTCGGGGTGCGTCTTGCTTGGGCTACTCTCCTGGAGGCCCTCAGTCAGACCCATTGTTGACATGTGGCAAGACTTTCCTCGGGGCACGTCTTGCTTGGGCTTCTCACCTGGAGGCGCTCAAACAGACCGAGTAGTGACGTGCCCCGAGGAGCATCTTGCCACTTGTCAACACTGGGTCTGACTGAGAACCTCCAGGAGAGAAGGCCAAGCAAGACGCGCCCCGTGGAGCGTCTTGACACATGTCAACACTGGGTCTGACAGAGGGCCTCCAGGAGAGAGGCCCAAGCAAGACGCGCCCCGAGGAGTGTCTTGCCACATGTCACCACTGGGTCTGACTGAGCGCCTCCAGGAGAGAGGCCCAAGCAAGACGCGCCCCGAGGAGCGTCAGACCACATGTCACTTCTCAGTCTGTCTGAGCGCCTCCAGGAGAGAGGCCCAAGCAAGACGCGCCCCGAGGAGCGTCTTGCCACGTGTCAACACTGGGTATGATTGAGGGCCTTCTGGAGAGAGGCCCAAGCAAGACGCGCCCCGAGGAGCGTCTTGCCACATGTCAACAATGGGTCTGACTGAGGGCCTCCAGGAGAGAAGCCAAAGCAAGACGCGCCCCGAGGAGCGTCTTGCCACATGTCAACACTGGGTCTGACTTAGCGCCTCCAGGAGAGCGGCCCAAGCAAGATGCGCCCCGAGGAGCGTCTTGCCACGTGTCACCACTGGGTCTGACTGAGCTCCTCCAGGAGAGAGGCCCAAGCAAGACGCGCCCCGAGGAGCGTCTTGCCACGTGTCACCACTGGGTCTGATAGAGCACCTCCAGGAGAGAGGCCCCAGCAAGACGCGCCCCGAGGAGCGTCTTGCCTTATGTCAGCACTCGGTCTGACTGAGCGCCTCCAGGAGAGAGGCCCAAGCATGACACGCACTGAGGAGCGTCTTGCCACATGTCACTACTCGGTCTGACTGAGCGCCTCCAGGAGAGAGGCCCAAGCAAGACGTGCCCCGAGGAGCGTCTTGCCACATGTCAACAATGGGTCTGACTGAGGGCCTACAGGAGAGAAGCCCAAGCAAGACGCGCCCCGAGGAGCGTCTTGCCACATGTCAACACTGGGTCTGACTGAGAGCCTCCAGGAGAGAGGCCCAAATGAGACGCGCCCCGAGGAGCGTCTTGCCACATGTCAACAATGGCTCTGACTGAGGGCCTCCAGGAGAGAAGCCCAAGCAAGACGCGCCCCGAGGAGCGTCTTGCCACATGTCAGCACTCGGTCTGACTGAGCGCCTCCAGGAGAGAGGCCCAAGCAAGACGTGCCAAGTGGAGCGTCTTGCCACATGTCAACACTGGGTCTGACGGAGCGCCTCCAGGAGAGAGGCCCAAGCAAGACGCACCCCGAGGAGCGTCTTGCCACATGTGAACACTGGGTCTGACTGAGCGCCTCCAGGAGAGAGGCCCAAGCAAGACGCGCCCGGAGGAGCGTCTTGCCAAATGTCAGCACTCGGTCTGACTGAGCGCCTCCAGGAGAGAGGCCCAAGCAAGACGCGCCCCGAGGAGCATCTTGACACATGTCTCCTCTGGGTCTGACTGAGCGCCTCCAGGAGAGAGGCCCAAGCAAGACGTGCCCCGAGGAGCGTCTTGCCACATGTCAACACTGGGTCAGACTGAGTGCCTCCATGAGAGAAGCCCCAGCAAGACGCGCCCCGAGGAGCGTCTTGCCACATGTCAACACTGGGTCTGACTGAGCGCCTCCAGGAGAGAGGCCCAAGCAAGACGCGCCCCGAGGAGCGTCTTGTCACATGTCACTACTCGGTCTGACTGAGCGCCTCCAGGAGAGAGGCCCAAGCAAGACGTGCCCCGAGGAGCGTCTTGCCACATGTCAACAATGAGTCTGACTGAGGGCCTCCAGGAGAGAAGCCCAAGCAAGAAGTGCCCCGAGGAGAGTCTTGCCACATGTCAACACTGGGTCTGACTGAGCGCCTCCAGGAGAGAGGCCCAAGCAAGACACGCCCCGAGGAGCTTCTTGACACATGTCAACACTGGGTCTGACTGAGGGCCTCCATGAGAGAAGCCCAAGCAAGACGCGCCCCGAGGAGAGTCTTGCCACATGTCAACACTGGGTCTGACAGAGGGCATCCAGGAGAGAGGCCCAAGCAAGACGCGCCCCGAGGAGCGTCTTGCCACGTGTCAACACTGGGTCTGATTGAGGGCCTTCTGGAGAGAGGCCCAAGCAAGACGCGCCCCGAGGAGCGTCTTGCCACATGTCAACAATGGGTCTGACTGAGGGCCTCCAGGAGAGAAGGCCAAGCAAGACGCGCCCCGAGGAGCTTCTTGCCACATGTCAGCACTCGGTCTGACTGAGCGCCTCCAGGAGAGAGGCCCAAGCAAGACGCGCCCCGAGGAGCGTCTTGACACAGGTCACTACTCGGTCT
The DNA here is from genome assembly GCF_043380555.1 of Nothobranchius furzeri. NCBI lineage: Eukaryota > Metazoa > Chordata > Actinopteri > Cyprinodontiformes > Nothobranchiidae > Nothobranchius > Nothobranchius furzeri. The sequence goes on along the minus strand of NC_091755.1, from coordinate 14,617,293 downwards.
AACTGAGCGCCTCCAGGAGAAAGGTCAAAGCAAGACGCGCCCCGAGGAGCGTCTTGCCACATGTCACTACTCGGTTTGACTGAGCGCCTCCAGGAGAGAGGCCCAAGCAAGACGTGCCCCGAGGAGCGTCTTGCCACATGTCAACAATGGGTCTGACTGAGGGCCTCCAGGAGAGAAGCCCAAGCAAGACGCGCCCCGAGGAGCGTCTTGCCACATGTCAACACTGGGTCTGACTGAGGGCCTCCAGGAGAGAAGCCCAAACAAGACGCGCCCCGAGGAGCGTCTTGCCACGTGTCAACACTGGGTCTGATTGAGGGCCTTCTGGAGAGAGACCCAAGCAAGACGCGCCCCGAGGAGCGTCTTGCCACATGTCAACAATGGGTCTGACTGAGGGCCTCCAGGAGAGAAGCCCAAGCAAGACGCGCCCCGAGGAGCTTCTTGCCACATGTCAGCACTCGGTCTGACTGAGCGCCTCCAGGAGAGAGGCCAAAGCAAGACTTGTCCCGAGGAGCGTCTTGCCACATGTCAACAATGGGTCTGACTGAGGGCCTCGAGGAGAGAAGCCCAAGCAAGACGCGCCCCGAGGAGTGTCTTGCCACATGTCACCACTGGGTCTGACTGAGCGCCTCCAGGAGAGAGGCCCAAGCAAGACGCGCCCCGAGGAGCGTCAGGCCACATGTCACTACTCGGTCTGACTGAGCGCCTCAGGGAGAGAGGTCCAAGCAAGACGCGCCCCGAGGAGCGTCTTGCCACATGTCAACACTGGGTCTGACTGAGTTCCTCCATGAGAGAAGCCCCAGCAAGACGCGCCCCGAGGAGCGTCTTGCCACATGTCACTACTCGGTCTGTTTGAGCGCCTCCAGGAGAGAGGCCCAAGCAAGACGTGCCCCGAGGAGAGTCTTGCCACATGTCAACACTGGGTCTGACAGAGGGCCTCCAGGAGAGAGGCCCAAGCAAGACGCGCCCCTAGGAGTGTCTTGCCACATGTCACCACTTGGTCTGACTGAGCGCCTCCAGGAGAGAGGCCCAAGCAACAACGCCCCGAGGAGCGTCAGGCCACATGTCACTACTCAGTCTGACTGAGCGCCTCCAGGAGAGAGGCCAAAGTAAGACGTGCCCCGAGGAGCTTCTTGCCACGTGTCAACACTGGGTCTGATTGAGGGCCTTCTGGAGAGAGGCCCAAGCAAGATGCGCCCCGAGGAGCGTCTTGCCACATGTCAACAATGGGTCTTACTGAGGGCCTCCAGGAGAGAAGCCCAAGCAACACGCGCCCCGAGGAGCTTCTTGCCACATGTCAGCACTCGGTCTGACTGGGCGCCTCCAGGAGAGAGGCCAAAGCAAGACGCGCCCCGAGGAGCGTCTTGACACATGTCAACACTGGGTCTGACAGAGGGCCTCCATGAGAGAGGCCCAAGCAAGACGCGCCCCGAGGAGTGTCTTGCCACATGTCAACACTGGGTCTGACTGAGCGCCTCCAGGAGAGAGGCCCAAGCAAGACGCGCCCCGAGGAGCGTCTTGCCACGTGTCAACACTGGGTCTGACTGAGCGCCTCCAGGAGAGAGGCCCAAGCAAGATGCGCCCCGAGGAGCGTCTTGCCACGTGTCACCACTGGGTCTGAATGAGCGCCTCCAGGAGAGAGGCCCCAGCAAGACGTGCCCCGAGGAGCGTCTTGCCTTATGTCAGCACTCGGTCTGACTGAGCGCCTCCAGGAGAGAGGCCCAAGCAAGACGCGCCCCGAGGAGCGTCTTGCCACATGTCACTACTCGGTTTGACTGAGCGCCTCCAGGAGAGAGGCCCAAGCAAGACGTGCCCCGAGGAGCGTCTTGCCACATGTCAACAATGGGTCTGACTGAGGGCCTCCAGGAGAGAAGCCCAAGCAAGACGCGCCCCGAGGAGCGTCTTGCCACATGTCAACACTGGGTCTGACTGAGGGCCTCTAGGAGAGAGGTCCAAATAAGACGCGCCCCGAGGAGCGTCTTGCCACATGTCAACAATGGGTCGGACTGAGTGCTTCCAGGAGAGAAGCCCAAGCAAGACACGCCCCGAGGAGCGTATTGACACATGTCAACACTGGGTCGGACTGAGGGCCTCCATGAGAGAAGCCCAAGCAAGACGCGCCCCGAGGAGAGTCTTGCCACATGTCAACACTCGGTCTGACAGAGGGCATTCAGGAGAGAGGCCCAAGCAATACGCGCCCCGAGGAGCGTCTTGCCACATGTCACCACTGGGTCTGAATGAGCGCGTCCAGGAAAGCGGCCCAACCAAGACGCGCCCCGAGGAGCGTCTTGCCACGTGTCAACACTGGGTCTGACTGAGCGCCTCCAGGAGAGAGGCCCAAGCAAGACACGCCCCGAGGAGCGTATTGACACATGTCAACACTGGGTCTGACTGAGGGCCTCAAGGAGAGAGGCCCAAGCAAGATGCGCCCGGAGGAGCGTCTTGCCACATGTCAACACTGGGTCTGAAAGAGGGCCTCCAGGAGAGAGGCCCAAGCACGACGCGCCCCGAGGAGCGTCTTGCCACGTGTCAACACTGGGTCTGACTTAGCACCTCCTGGAGAGAGGCCCAAGCAAGATGCGCCCCGAGGAGCGTCTTGCCATGTGTCACCACTGGGTCTGACTGAGCTCCTCCAGGAGAGAGGCCCAAGCAAGACGCGCCCCGAGGAGCGTCTTGCCACGTGTCACCACTGGGTCTGATAGAGCACCTCCAGGAGAGAGGCCCCAGCAAGACGCGCCCCGAGGAGCGTCTTGCCTTATGTCAGCACTCGGTCTGACTGAGCGCCTCCAGGAGAGAGGCCCAAGCAAGACACGCCCCGAGGAGCGTCTTGCCACATGTCACTACTCGGTCTGACTGAGCGAATCCAGGAGAGAGGCCCAAGCAAGACGTGTCCCGAGGAGCGTCTTGCCACATGTCAACAATGGGTCTGACTGAGGGCCTCCAGGAGAGAAGCCCAAGCAAGACGCGCCCCGAGGAGTGTCTTGCCACATGTCACCACTGGGTCTGACTGAGCGCCTCCAGGAGAGAGGCCCAAGCAAGACGCGCCCCGAGGAGCGTCAGGCTACATGTCACTACTCAGTCTGAAAGAGGGCCTCCAGGAGAGAGGCCCAAGCAAGACGCGCCCCGAGGAGCGTCTTGCCACATGTCACCTCTGGTTCTGACTGAGCGCCTCCAGGAGAGAGGCCCAAGCAAGACGCGCCCCGAGGAGCGTCTTGTCACATGTCAACACTGGGTCTTTCTGAGCGCCTCCAGGAGAGAAGCCCAAGCAAGACGCGCCCCGAGGAGCGTCTTGCCACATGTCAACAATGGGTCTGACTGAGGGCCGCCAGGAGAGAAGCCCAAGCAAGACGCGCCCCGAGGAGCTTCTTGCCACATGTCAGCACTCGGTCTGACTGAGCGCCTCCAGGAGAGAGGCCCAAGCAAGACGCGCCCCGAGGAGCGTCTTGACACATGTCAACACTGGGTCTGACAGAGGGCCTCCATGAGAGAGGCCCAAGAAAGACGCGCCCCGAGGAGTGTCTTGCCAAATGTCAACACTGGGTGTGACTGAGCGCCACAGGGAGAGAGGTCCAAGCAAGATGCGCCCCGAGGAGCGTCTTGCCACATGTCACTACTCGGTCTGACTGAACGCCTCAGGGAGAGAGGTCCAAGCAAGACGCGCCCCGAGGAGCGTCTTGCCACATGTCAACACTGGGTCTGACTGAGTGCCTCCATGAGAGAAGCCCCAGCAAGACGCGCCCCGAGGAGCATCTTGCCACATGTCACTACTCGGTCTGTTTGAGCGCCTCCAGGAGAGAGGCCCAAGCAAGACGTGCCCCGAGGAGAGTCTTGCCACATGTCAACACTCGGTCTGACAGAGGGCATCCAGGAGAGAGGCCCAAGCAATACACGCCCCGAGGAGCGTCTTGCCACATGTCACCACTGGGTCTGACTGAGCGCCTCCAGGAGAGAGACCCAACCAAGACGCGCCCTGAGGAGCGTCTTGCCACATGCCAACACTGGGTCTGACAGAGGGCCTCCAGGAGAGAGGCCCAAGCAAGACGCGCCCCGAGGAGCTTCTTGCCACATGTCAGCACTCGGTCTGACTGAGCGCCTCCAGGAGAGAGGCCCAAGCAAGACACGCCCAGAGGAGCGTCTTGCCACATGTCAGCACTCGGTAGTACTGAGCGCCTCCAGGAGAGAGGCCCAAGCAAGACGCGCCCCGAGGAGCATCTTGACACATGTCTCTTCTGGGTCTGACTGAGCGCCTCCAGGAGAGAGGCCCAAGCAAGACGTGCCCCGAGGAGCGTCTTGCCACATGTCAACACTGGGTCTGACTGAGGGCCTCCATGAGAGAAGCCCCAGCAAGACGTGCCCCGAGGAGCATCTTGCCACTTGTCAACACTGGGTCTGACTGAGAACCTCCAGGAGAGAGGCCCAAGCAAGACGCGCCCCGAGGAGCGTCTTGCCACATGTCAACACTGGGTCTGACTGAGCGCCTCCAGGAGAGAGGCCCAAGCAAGACGCGCCCCGAGGAGCGTCTTGTCACATGTCAACAATGGGTCTGACTGAGGGCCTCCAGGAGAGAAGCCCAAGCAAGAAGCGCCCCGAGGAGCTTCTTGCCACATGTCAGCACTCGGTCTGACTGAGCGCCTCCAGGGAAGAGGCCCAAGCAAGACGCGCCCCGAGGAGCGTCTTGACACATTTCTCCTCTGGGTCTGACTGAGCGCCTCCATGAGAGAAGCCCCAGCAAGACGCGCCCCGAGGAGCGTCTTGCCACATGTCAACACTGGGTCTGACTGAGGGCCTCCATGAGAGAAGCCCAAGCAAGACGCGCCCCGAGGAGAGTCTTGCCACATGTCAACAATGGGTCTGACTGAGGGCCTCCAGGAGAGAAGCCCAAGCAAGACGCGCCCCGAGGAGCGTCTTGCCACATGTCAACACTGGGTCTGACTGAGGGCCTCCATGAGAGAAGCCCAAGCAAGACGCGCCCCGAGGAGAGTCTTGCCACATGTCAACAATGGGTCTGACTGAGGGCCTCCAGGAGAGAAGCCCAAGCAAGATGCGCCCCGAGGAGCGTCTTGCCACATGTCAGCACTCGGTCTGACTGAGCGCCTCCAGGAGAGAGGCCCAAGCAAGACGTGCCCCGAGGAGCGTCTTGCCACATGTCAACACTGGGTCTGACTGAGTGCCTCCATGAGAGAAGCCCCAGCAAGACGCGCCCCGAGGAGCTTCTTGCCACATGTCAGCACTCGGTCTGACTGAGCGCCTCCAGGAGAGAGGCCCAAACAAGACGCGCCCGGAGGAGCGTCTTGCCACATGTCAGCACTCGGTCTGACTGAGCGCCTCCAGGAGAGAGGCCCAAGCAAGACGCGCCCCGAGGAGCATCTTGACACATGTCTCCTCTGGGTCTGACTGAGCGCCTCCAGGAGAGAGGCCCAAGCAAGACGTGCCCCGAGGAGCGTCTTGCCACATGTCAACACTGGGTCTGACTGAGGGCCTCCAGGAGAGAGACCCAACCAAGACGCGCCCTGAGGAGCGTCTTGCCACATGCCAACACTGGGTCTGACAGAGGGCCTCCAGGAGAGAGGCCCAAGCAAGACGCGCCCCGAGGAGCTTCTTGCCACATGTCAGCACTCGGTCTGACTGAGCGCCTCCAGGAGAGACCGAGTGCTGACATGTGGCAAGAAGCTCCTCGGGGCGCGTCTTGCTTGGGCTTCTCTCCTGGAGGCCCTCAGTCAGACCCATTGTTGACATGTGGCAAGACGCTCCTCGGGGCGCGTCTTGCTTGGGTCTCTCTCCAGAAGGCCCTCAATAAGACCCAGTGTTGACACGTGGCAAGACGCTCCTCGGGGCGCGTCTTGTTTGGGCTTCTCTCCTGGAGGCCCTCAGTCAGACCCAGTGTTGACATGTGGCAAGACGCTCCTCGGGGCGCGTCTTGCTTGGGCTTCTCTCCTGGAGGCCCTCAGTCAGACCCATTGTTGACATGTGGCAAGACGCTCCTCGGGGCACGTCTTGCTTGGGCCTCTCTCCTGGAGGCGCTCAGTCAAACCGAGTAGTGACATGTGGCAAGACGCTCCTCGGGGCGCGTCTTGCTTTGACCTTTCTCCTGGAGGCGCTCAGTTAGACCGAGTAGTGACCTGTGTCAAGACGCTCCTCGGGGCGCGTCTTGCTTGGGCCTCTCTCCTGGAGGCGCTCAGTCAGACCGAGTGCTGACATGTGGCAAGAAGCTCCTCGGGGCGCGTCTTGCTTGGCCTTCTCTCCTGGAGGCCCTCAGTCAGACCCATTGTTGACATGTGGCAAGACGCTCCTCGGGGCGCGTCTTGCTTGGGCCTCTCTCCAGAAGGCCCTCAATCAGACCCAGTGTTGACACGTGGCAAGACGCTCCTCGGGGCGCGTCTTGCTTGGGCCTCTCTCCTGGATGCCCTCTGTCAGACCCAGTGTTGACATGTGGCAAGACTCTCCTCGGGGCGCGTCTTGCTTGGGCTTCTCTCATGGAGGCCCTCAGTCAGACCCAGTGTTGACATGTGTCAAGAAGCTCCTCGGGGCGTGTCTTGCTTGGGCCTCTCTCCTGGAGGCGCTCAGTCAGACCCAGTGTTGACATGTGGCAAGACTCTCCTCGGGGCACTTCTTGCTTGGGCTTCTCTCCTGGAGGCCCTCAGTCAGACTCATTGTTGACATGTGGCAAGACGCTCCTCGGGGCACGTCTTGCTTGGGCCTCTCTCCTGGAGGCGCTCAGTCAGACCGAGTAGTGACATGTGACAAGACGCTCCTCGGGGCGCGTCTTGCTTGGGCCTCTCTCCTGGAGGCGCTCAGTCAGACCCAGTGTTGACATGTGGCAAGACGCTCCTCGGGGCGCGTCTTGCTGGGGCTTCTCTCATGGAGGCACTCAGTCTGACCCAGTGTTGACATGTGGCAAGACGCTCCTCGGGGCACGTCTTGCTTGGGCCTCTCTCCTGGAGGCGCTCAGTCAGACCCAGAGGAGACATGTGTCAAGATGCTCCTCGGGGCGCGTCTTGCTTGGGCCTCTCTCCTGGAGGCGCTCAGTCAGACCGAGTGCTGACATTTGGCAAGACGCTCCTCCGGGCGCGTCTTGCTTGGGCCTCTCTCCTGGAGGCGCTCAGTCAGACCCAGTGTTCACATGTGGCAAGACGCTCCTCGGGGTGCGTCTTGCTTGGGCCTCTCTCCTGGAGGCGCTCCGTCAGACCCAGTGTTGACATGTGGCAAGACGCTCCACGGGGCACGTCTTGCTTGGGCCTCTCTCCTGGAGGCGCTCAGTCAGACCGAGTGCTGACATGTGGCAAGACGCTCCTCGGGGCGCGTCTTGCTTGGGCTTCTCTCCTGGAGGCCCTCAGTCAGAGCCATTGTTGACATGTGGCAAGACGCTCCTCGGGGCGCGTCTCATTTGGGCCTCTCTCCTGGAGGCTCTCAGTCAGACCCAGTGTTGACATGTGGCAAGACGCTCCTCGGGGCGCGTCTTGCTTGGGCTTCTCTCCTGTAGGCCCTCAGTCAGACCCATTGTTGACATGTGGCAAGACGCTCCTCGGGGCACGTCTTGCTTGGGCCTCTCTCCTGGAGGCGCTCAGTCAGACCGAGTAGTGACATGTGGCAAGACGCTCCTCAGTGCGTGTCATGCTTGGGCCTCTCTCCTGGAGGCGCTCAGTCAGACCGAGTGCTGACATAAGGCAAGACGCTCCTCGGGGCGCGTCTTGCTGGGGCCTCTCTCCTGGAGGTGCTCTATCAGACCCAGTGGTGACACGTGGCAAGACGCTCCTCGGGGCGCGTCTTGCTTGGGCCTCTCTCCTGGAGGAGCTCAGTCAGACCCAGTGGTGACACGTGGCAAGACGCTCCTCGGGGCGCATCTTGCTTGGGCCGCTCTCCTGGAGGCGCTAAGTCAGACCCAGTGTTGACATGTGGCAAGACGCTCCTCGGGGCGCGTCTTGCTTTGGCTTCTCTCCTGGAGGCCCTCAGTCAGACCCATTGTTGACATGTGGCAAGACGCTCCTCGGGGCGCGTCTTGCTTGGGCCTCTCTCCAGAAGGCCCTCAATCATACCCAGTGTTGACACGTGGCAAGACGCTCCTCGGGGCGCGTCTTGCTTGGGCCTCTCTCCTGGAGGCGCTCAGACAGACTGAGAAGTGACATGTGGTCTGACGCTCCTCGGGGCGCGTCTTGCTTGGGCCTCTCTCCTGGAGGCGCTCAGTCAGACCCAGTGGTGACATGTGGCAAGACACTCCTCGGGGCGCGTCTTGCTTGGGCCTCTCTCCTGGAGGCCCTCTGTCAGACCCAGTGTTGACATGTGTCAAGACGCTCCACGGGGCGCGTCTTGCTTGGCCTTCTCTCCTGGAGGCCCTCAGTCAAACCCATTGTTGACATGTGGCAAGACGCTCCTCGGGGCGCGTCTTGCTTGGGCCTCTCTCCTGGAGGGGATCAGTCAGACCGAGTGCTGACATGTGGCAAGACGCACCTCGGGCCGCGTGTTGCTTGGGCTTCTTTCCTGGAGGCCCTCAGTCAGACCCATTGTTGACATGTGGCAAGACGCTCCTCGGGGCGCGTCTTGCTTGGGCCTCTCTCCTGGAGGCGCTCAGTCAGAACCAGAGGTGACATGTGGCAAGACGCTCCTCGGGGCGCGTCTTGCTTCGGCCTCTCTCCTGGAGGTCCTCTGTCAGACCCAGTGTTGACATGTGGCAAGACTTTCCTCCGGGCGCATCTTGCTTTGGCCTCTCTCCTGCAGACCCTCAGTAAGACCCATTGTTGACATGTGGCAAGACGCTCCTCGGGGCGCGTCTTGCTTGTGCCTTTCTCCAGAAGGCCCTCAATCAGACCCAGTGTTGACATGTGGCAAGACGCTCCTCGGGGCGCATCTTGCTCGGGCCTCTCTCCTGGAGGTGCTCAGTCAGACTGAGTAGTGACATGTGGCCTGACGCTCCTCGGGGCGCGTCTTGCTTGGGCCTCTCTCCTGGAGGCGCTCAGTCAGACCCAGTGTTGACATGTGGCAAGACGCTCCTCGGGGCACGTCTTGCTTGGGCCTCTCTCCTGGAGGCGCTCAGTCAGACCGAGTAGTGACATGTGGCAAGACGCTCCTCGGGGCGCGTCTTGCTTGGACCTCTCTCCTGGAGGCGCTCAGTTAGACCGAGTAGTGACATGTCGCAAGACGCTCCTCGGGGCGCGTCTTGCTTGGGCCTCTCTCCTGGAGGCGCTCAGTCAGACCGAGTGCTGACATAAGGCAAGGCGCTCCTCGGGGCGTGTCTTGCTGGGGCCTCTCTCCTGGAGGCGCTCAATCAGACCCAGTGGTGACACGTGGCAAGACGCTCCTCGGGGCGCGTCTTGCTTGGGCCTCTCTCCTGGAGGCGCTCAGTCAGAGCCAGTGGTGACACGTGGCAAGACGCTCCTCGGGGCGCATCTTGCTTGGGCCTCTCTCCTGGAGGCACTCAGTCAGACCCAGTGTTGACACGTGGCAAGACATTCCTCGGGGCGCGTCTTGCTTGGGCCTCTCTCCTGGAGGCGCTCAGTCAGACCCAGTGTTGACATGTGGCAAGACACTCCTCGGGGCGCGTCTTGCTTGGTCCTCTCTCATGGAGGCCCTCTGTCAGACCCAGTGTTGACATGTGTCAAGACGCTCCTCGGGGCGCGTCTTGCTTGGGCTTCTCTCATGGAGGCCCTCAGTCAGACCCAGTGTTGACATGTGTCAAGAAGCTCCTCGGGGCGTGTCTTGCTTGGGCCTCTCTCCTGGAGGCGCTCAGTCAGACCCAGTGTTGACATGTGGCAAGACTCTCCTCGGGGCACTTCTTGCTTGGGCTTCTCTCCTGGAGGCCCTCAGTCAGACCCATTGTTGACATGTGGCAAGACGCTCCTCGGGGCACGTCTTGCTTGGGCCTCTCTCCTGGAGGCGCTCAGTCAGACCAAGTAGTGACATGTGACAAGACGCTCCTCGGGGCGCGTCTTGCTTGGGCCTCTCTCCTGGAGGCGCTCAGTCAGACCCAGTGTTGACATGTGGCAAGACGCTCCTCGGGGCGCGTCTTGCTGGGGCTTCTCTCATGGAGGCACTCAGTCTGACCCAGTGTTGACATGTGGCAAGACGCTCCTCGGGGCACGTCTTGCTTGGGCCTCTCTCCTGGAGGCGCTCAGTCAGACCCAGAGGAGACATGTGTCAAGATGCTCCTCGGGGCGCGTCTTGCTTGGGCCTCTCTCCTGGAGGCGCTCAGTCAGACCGAGTGCTGACATTTGGCAAGACGCTCCTCCGGGCGCGTCTTGCTTGGGCCTCTCTCCTGGAGGCGCTCAGTCAGACCCAGTGTTCACATGTGGCAAGACGCTCCTCGGGGTGCGTCTTGCTTGGGCCTCTCTCCTGGAGGCGCTCCGTCAGACCCAGTGTTGACATGTGGCAAGACGCTCCACGGGGCACGTCTTGCTTGGGCCTCTCTCCTGGAGGCGCTCAGTCAGACCGAGTGCTGACATGTGGCAAGACGCTCCTCGGGGCGCGTCTTGCTTGGGCTTCTCTCCTGGAGGCCCTCAGTCAGACCCATTGTTGACATGTGGCAAGACGCTCCTCGGGGCGCGTCTCATTTGGGCCTCTCTCCTGGAGGCTCTCAGTCAGACCCAGTGTTGACATGTGGCAAGACGCTCCTCGGGGCGCGTCTTGCTTGGGCTTTTCTCCTGTAGGCCCTCAGTCAGACCCATTGTTGACATGTGGCAAGACGCTCCTCGGGGCACGTCTTGCTTGGGCCTCTCTCCTGGAGGCGCTCAGTCAGACCGAGTAGTGACATGTGGCAAGACGCTCCTCAGTGCGTGTCATGCTTGGGCCTCTCTCCTGGAGGCGCTCAGTCAGACCGAGTGCTGACATAAGGCAAGACGCTCCTCGGGGCGCGTCTTGCTGGGGCCTCTCTCCTGGAGGTGCTCTATCAGACCCAGTGGTGACACGTGGCAAGACGCTCCTCGGGGCGCGTCTTGCTTGGGCCTCTCTCCTGGAGGAGCTCAGTCAGACCCAGTGGTGACACGTGGCAAGACGCTCCTCGGGGCGCATCTTGCTTGGGCCGCTCTCCTGGAGGCGCTAAGTCAGACCCAGTGTTGACATGTGGCAAGACGCTCCTCGGGGCGCGTCTTGCTTTGGCTTCTCTCCTGGAGGCCCTCAGTCAGACCCATTGTTGACATGTGGCAAGACGCTCCTCGGGGCGCGTCTTGCTTGGGCCTCTCTCCAGAAGGCCCTCAATCATACCCAGTGTTGACACGTGGCAAGACGCTCCTCGGGGCGCGTCTTGCTTGGGCCTCTCTCCTGGAGGCGCTCAGACAGACTGAGAAGTGACATGTGGTCTGACGCTCCTCGGGGCGTGTCTTGCTTGGGCCTCTCTCCTGGAGGCGCTCAGTCAGACCCAGTGGTGACATGTGGCAAGACACTCCTCGGGGCGCGTCTTGCTTGGGCCTCTCTCCTGGAGGCCCTCTGTCAGACCCAGTGTTGACATGTGTCAAGACGCTCCACGGGGCGCGTCTTGCTTGGCCTTCTCTCCTGGAGGCCCTCAGTCAAACCCATTGTTGACATGTGGCAAGACGCTCCTCGGGGCGCGTCTTGCTTGGGCCTCTCTCCTGGAGGGGATCAGTCAGACCGAGTGCTGACATGTGGCAAGACGCACCTCGGGCCGCGTGTTGCTTGGGCTTCTTTCCTGGAGGCCCTCAGTCAGACCCATTGTTGACATGTGGCAAGACGCTCCTCGGGGCGCGTCTTGCTTGGGCCTCTCTCCTGGAGGCGCTCAGTCAGAACCAGAGGTGACATGTGGCAAGACGCTCCTCGGGGCGCGTCTTGCTTCGGCCTCTCTCCTGGAGGTCCTCTGTCAGACCCAGTGTTGACATGTGGCAAGACTTTCCTCCGGGCGCATCTTGCTTTGGCCTCTCTCCTGCAGACCCTCAGTAAGACCCATTGTTGACATGTGGCAAGACGCTCCTCGGGGCGCGTCTTGCTTGTGCCTTTCTCCAGAAGGCCCTCAATCAGACCCAGTGTTGACATGTGGCAAGACGCTCCTCGGGGCGCATCTTGCTTGGGCATCTCTCCTGGAGGCGCTCAGTCAGACTGAGTAGTGACATGTGGCCTGACGCTCCTCGGGGCGCGTCTTGCTTGGGCCTCTCTCCTGGAGGCGCTCAGTCAGACCCAGTGTTGACATGTGGCAAGACGCTCCTCGGGGCACGTCTTGCTTGGGCCTCTCTCCTGGAGGCGCTCAGTCAGACCGAGTAGTGACATGTGGCAAGACGCTCCTCGGGGCGCGTCTTGCTTGGACCTCTCTCCTGGAGGCGCTCAGTCAGACCGAGTGCTGACATAAGGCAAGGCGCTCCTCGGGGCGTGTCTTGCTGGGGCCTCTCTCCTGGAGGCGCTCAATCAGACCCAGTGGTGACACGTGGCAAGACGCTCCTCGGGGCGCGTCTTGCTTGGGCCACTCTCCTGGAGGCGCTCAGTCAGAGCCAGTGGTGACACGTGGCAAGACGCTCCTCGGGGCGCATCTTGCTTGGGCCTCTCTCCTGGAGGCACTCAGTCAGACCCAGTGTTGACACGTGGCAAGACATTCCTCGGGGCGCGTCTTGCTTGGGCCTCTCTCCTGGAGGCGCTCAGTCAGACCCAGTGTTGACATGTGGCAAGACACTCCTCGGGGTGCGTCTTGCTTGGTCCTCTCTCATGGAGGCCCTCTGTCAGACCCAGTGTTGACATGTGTCAAGACGCTCCTCGGGGCACGTCTTGCTTTGGCCTCTCTCCTGGAGGCCCTCTGTCAGACCCAGTGTTGACATGTGTCAAGACGCTCCTCGGGGCGCGTCTTGCTTGGGCTTCTCTCCTGGACGCCCTCAGTCATACCCATTGTTCACATGTGGCAAGACACTCCTCGGGGCGCGTCTTGCTTTGGCCTCTCTCCTGGAGGCGCTCAGTCAGACCGAGTGCTGACATGTGGCAAGACGCTCCTCGGGCCGCGTGTTGCTTGGGCTTCTCTCCTGGAGGCCCTCAGTCAGACCCATTGTTGACATGTTGCAAGACGCTCCTCGGGGCGCGTCTTGCTTGGGCCTCTCTCCTGCAGGCGCTCAGTCAGACCGAGTGCTGACATGTGGAAAGACGCTCCTCGGGGCGCGTCTTGCTTGGGCTTCTCTCCTGGAGGCGCTCAGAAAGAGCCAGTGTTGACATGTGACAAGACGCTCCTCGGGGCGCGTCTTGCTTGGGCCTCTCTCCTGGAGGCGATCAGTCAGACCCAGTGGTGACATGTGGCAAGACATTTCTCGGGGCGCATCTTGCTTGGGCCTCTCTCCTGGAGGCCCTCTGTCAGACCCAGTGTTGGCATGTGGCAAGACATTCCTCAGGGCGCGTCTTGGTTGGGCTTCTCTCATGGAGGCCCTCAGTCAGACCCAGTGTTGACATGTGTCAAGACGCTCCTCGGGGCGTGTCTTGCTTGGGCCTCTCTCCTGGTGGCGCTCAGTCAGACCCAGTGTTGACATGTGGCAAGACGCTCCTCGGGGCGCGTCTTGCTTGGGCTACTCTCCTGGAGGCCCTCAGTCAGACCCATTGTTGACATGTGGCAAGACGCTCCTCGGGGCACGTCTTGCTTTGGCTTCTCTCCTGGAGGCGCTCAAACAGACCAAGTAGTGACATGTGGCAAGACGCTCCTCGGGGCGCGTCTTGCTGGGGCTTCTCTCATGGAGGCACTCAGTCAGACCCAGTGTTGACATGTGGCAAGACGCTCCTCGGGGCGCGTCTTGCTTGGACCTCTCTCCCTGAGGCGCTCAGTCAGACCGAGTAGTGACATGTGGCAAGACTCTCCTCGGGGCGCGTCTTGCTTGGACCTCTCTCCTGGAGGCGCTCAGTCAGAACCAGAGGTGACATGTGGCAAGACGCTCCTCGGGGCGCGTCTTGCTTCGGCCTCTCTCCTGGAGGTCCTCTGTCAGACCCAGTGTTGACATGTGGCAAGACTTTCCTCCGGGCGCATCTTGCTTTGGCCTCTCTCCTGCAGACCCTCAGTAAGACCCATTGTTGACATGTGGCAAGACGCTCCTCGGGGCGCCTCTTGCTTGTGCCTTTCTCCAGAAGGCCCTCAATCAGACCCAGTGTTGACATGTGGCAAGACGCTCCTCGGGGCGCATCTTGCTTGGGCCTCTCTCCTGGAGGCGCTCAGTCAGACTGAGTAGTGACATGTGGCCTGACGCTCCTCGGGGCGCGTCTTGCTTGGGCCTCTCTCCTGGAGGCGCTCAGTCAGACCCAGTGTTGACATGTGGCAAGACGCTCCTCGGGGCACGTCTTGCTTGGGCCTCTCTCCTGGAGGCGCTCAGTCAGACCGAGTAGTGACATGTGGCAAGACGCTCCTCGGGGCGCGTCTTGCTTGGACCTCTCTCCTGGAGGCGCTCAGTTAGACCGAGTAGTGACATGTCGCAAGACGCTCCTCGGGGCGCGTCTTGCTTGGGCCTCTCTCCTGGAGGCGCTCAGTCAGACCGAGTGCTGACATAAGGCAAGACGCTCCTTGGGGCGTGTCTTGCTGGGGCCTCTCTCCTGGAGGCGCTCAATCAGACCCAGTGGTGACACGTGGCAAGACGCTCCTCGGGACGCGTCTTGCTTGGGCCTCTCTCCTGGAGGCGCTCAGTCAGAGCCAGTGGTGACACGTGGCAAGACGCTCCTCGGGGCGCATCTTGCTTGGGCCTCTCTCCTGGAGGCACTCAGTCAGACCCAGTGTTGACACGTGGCAAGACATTCCTCGGGGCGCGTCTTGCTTGGGCCTCTCTCCTGGAGGCGCTCAGTCAGACCCAGTGTTGACATGTGGCAAGACACTCCTCGGGGCGCGTCTTGCTTGGGCCTCTCTCATGGAGGCCCTCTGTCAGACCCAGTGTTGACATGTGTCAAGACGCTCCTCGGGGCACGTCTTGCTTTGGCCTCTCTCCTGGAGGCCCTCTGTCAGACCCAGTGTTGACATGTGTCAAGACGCTCCTCGGGGCGCGTCTTGCTTGGGCTTCTCTCCTGGACGCCCTCAGTCATACCCATTGTTGACATGTGGCAAGACACTCCTCGGGGCGCGTCTTGCTTTGGCCTCTCTCCTGGAGGCGCTCAGTCAGACCGAGTGCTGTCATGTGGCAAGACGCTCCTCGGGCCGCGTGTTGCTTGGGCTTCTCTCCTGGAGGCCCTCAGTCAGACCCATTGTTGACATGTTGCAAGACGCTCCTCGGGGCGCGTCTTGCTTGGGCCTCTCTCCTGCAGGCGCTCAGTCAGACCGAGTGCTGACATGTGGAAAGACGCTCCTCGGGGCGCGTCTTGCTTGGGCTTCTCTCCTGGAGGCGCTCAGAAAGACCCAGTGTTGACATGTGACAAGACGCTCCTCGGGGCGCGTCTTGCCTGGGCCTCTCTCCTGGAGGCGCTCAGTCAGACCCAGTGGTGACATGTGGCAAGACACTCCTCGGGGCGCATCTTGCTTGGGCCTCTCTCCTGGAGGCCCTCTGTCAGACCCAGTGTTGGCATGTGGCAAGACATTCCTCAGGGCGCGTCTTGGTTGGGCTTCTCTCATGGAGGCCCTCAGTCAGACCCAGTGTTGACATGTGGCAAGACGCTCCTCGGGGTGCGTCTTGCTTGGGCTACTCTCCTGGAGGCCCTCAGTCAGACCCATTGTTGACATGTG
The DNA here is from genome assembly GCF_043380555.1 of Nothobranchius furzeri. Classification (NCBI taxonomy): domain Eukaryota; kingdom Metazoa; phylum Chordata; class Actinopteri; order Cyprinodontiformes; family Nothobranchiidae; genus Nothobranchius; species Nothobranchius furzeri. The sequence goes on along the minus strand of NC_091755.1, from coordinate 14,601,701 downwards.
GCAAGACTTTCCTCGGGGCACGTCTTGCTTGGGCTTCTCACCTGGAGGCGCTCAAACAGACCGAGTAGTGACATGTGGCAAGACGCTCCTCGGGGCGCGTCTTGCTGGGGCTTCTCTCATGGAGGCACTCAGTCAGACCCAGTGTTGACATGTGGCAAGACGCTCCTCGGGGCGCGTCTTGCTTGGACCTCTCTCCCTGAGGCGCTCAGTCAGACCGAGTAGTGACATGTGGCAAGACGCTCCTCGAGGCGCGTCTTGCTTGGACCTCTCTCCCTGAGGCGCTCTGTCAGACCCAGTGTTGACATTTGGCAAGACACTCCTCGGGGCGCGTCTTGCTTGGGCCTCTCTCATGGAGGCCCTCTGTCAGACCCAGTGTTGACATGTGTCAAGACGCTCCTCGGGGGAAGTCTTGCTTTGGCCTCTCTCCTGGAGGCGCTCAGTCATACCCATTGTTGACATGTGGCAAGAAGCTCCTCGGGGCGCGTCTTGCTTGGGCTTCTCTCCTGGAGGCCCTCAGTAAGAACCATTGTTGACATGTGGCAAGACACTCCTCGGGACGCGTCTTGCTTGGGCCTCTCTCCAGAAGGCCCTCAATCAGACCCAGTGTTGACACGTGGCAAGACGCTCCTCGGGGCGTGTCTTGCTTGGGCCTCTCTCCTGGAGGCGCTCAGTCAGACCCAGTGGTGACACGTGGCAAGACGCTCCTCGGGGCGCGTCTTGCTTGGGCCTCTCTCATGGACGCCCTCTGTCAGACCAAGTGTTGACATGTGTCAAGACGCTCCTCAGGGCGCGTCTTGCTTTGGCCTCTCTCCTGGAGGCCCTCTGTCAGACCCAGTGTTGACATGTGTCAAGACGCTCCTCGGGGCGCATCTTGCTTGGGCTTCTCTCCTGGAGGCCCTCAGTCATACCCATTGTTGACATGTGGCAAGACGCTCCTCGGGGCGCGTCTTGCTTTGGCCTCTCTCCTGGAGGCGCTCAGTCAGACCGAGTGCTGACATGTGGCAAGACCCTCCTCGGGCCGCGTGTTGCTTGGGCTTCTCTCCTGGAGGCCCTCAGTCAGACCCATTTTTGACATGTTGCAAGACGCTCCTTTGGGCGCGTCTTGCTTGGGCCTCTCTCCTGGAGGCGCTCAGTAAGACCCAGTGTTGACATGTGACAAGACGCTCCTCGGGGCGCGTCTTGCTTCGGCCTCTCTCCAGGAGGCGCTCAGTCAGACCCAGTGGTGACATGTGGCAAGACACTCCTCGGGGCGCGTCTTGGTTGGGCCTCTCTCCTGGAGGCCCTCTGTCAGACCCAGTGTTGGCATGTGGCAAGACGCTCCTCAGGGCGCGTCTTGGGTTGGCCTCTCTCCTGGAGGTGCTCAGTCAGACCCAGTGGTGACATGTGGCAAGACGCTCCTCGGGGCGCGTATTGCTTGGGCCTCTCTCCTGGATGCCCTCTGTCAGACCGAGTGTTGACATGTGGCAAGACTCTCCTCGGGGCGCGTCTTGCTTGGGCTTCTCTCATGGAGGCCCTCAGTCAGACCCAGTGTTGACATGTGTCAAGACGCTCCTCGGGGCATGTCTTGCTTGGGCCTCTCTCCTGGAGGCGCTCAGTCAGACCCAGTGTTGACATGTGGCAAGACGCTCCTGGGGGCGCGTCTTGCTTGGGCTTCTCTCCTGGAGGCCCTCAGTCAGACCCATTGTTGACATGTGGCAAGATGCTCCTCGGGGCACGTCTTGCTTGGGCTACTCTCCTAGAGGCGCTCAAACAGACCGAGTAGTGACATGTGGCAAGACGCTCCTCGGGGCGCGTCTTGCTGGGGCTTCTCTCATGGAGGAACTCAGTCAGACCCAGTGTTGACTTGTGGCAAGACGCTCCTCGGGGGCGTCCTTCTTTGGCCTCTCTCCTGGAGGCGCTCAGTCAGACCGAGTGCTGACATGTGGCAAGAAGCTCCTCGGGGCGCGTCTTGCTTGGGCTTCTCTCCTGGAGTCCCTCAGTAAGAACCATTGTTGACATGTGGCAAGACGCTCCTCGGGGCGCGTCTTGCTTGGGCCTCTCTCCAGAAGGCCCTCAATCAGACCCAGTGTTGACACGTGGCAAGACGCTCCTCGGGGCGCGACTTGCTTGGGCCTCTCTCCTGGAGGCGCTTAGTCAGACTGAGTAGTGACATGTGGCCTGACTCTCCTCGGGGCGCGTGTTGCTTGGGCCTCTCTCCTGGAGGCGCTCAGTCAGACCAAGTGGTGACATGTGGCAAGACACTCCTCGGGGCGCGTCTTGCTTGGGCCTCTCTCCTGGAGGCCCTCTGTTAGACCCAGTGTTGACATGTGGCAAGACACTCCTCGGGGCGCATCTTGCTTGGGCCTCTCTCATGGAGGCCCTCTGTCAGACCCAGTGTTGACATGTGTCAAGATGCTCCTCGGGGCGCGTCTTGCTTTGGCCTCTCTCCTGGAGGCGCTCAGTCAGACCGAGTGCTGAGTACTGTGGCAAGAAGCTCCTCGGGGCGCGTCTTGCTTGGGCTTCTCTCCTGGAGGCCCTCAGTAAGACCCATTGTTGACATGTGGCAAGACGCTCCTTGGGGCGCTTCTTGCTTGGGCCTCTCTCCTGGAGGCGCTCAGTCAGACTGAGTAGTGACATGTGGCCTGACGCTCCTCGGGGCGCGTGTTGCTTGGGCCTCTCTCCTGGAGGCGCTCAGTAAGACCAAGTGGTGACATGTGGCAAGACGCTCCTCGGGGCGCGTCTTGCTTGGGCCTCTCTCCAGAAGGCCCTCAATCAGACCCAGTGTTGACACGTGGCAAGACGCTCCTCGGGGCGCGTCTTGCTTGGGCCTCTCTCCTGGAGGCGCTCAGTCAGACTGAGTAGTGACATGTGGCCTGACGCTCCTAGGGGCGCGTGTTGCTTGGGCCTCTCTCCTGGAGGCGCTCAGTCAGACCAAGTGGTGACATGTGTCAAGACGCTCCTCGGGGCGCGTCTTGCTTGGGCCTCTCTCCTGGAGGCCCTCTGTCAGACCCAGTGTTGACATGTGGCAAGACGCTCCTCCGGGCGGGTCTTGCTTGGGCCTCTCTCCTGGAGGCCCTCAGTCAGACCCATTGTTGACATGTGGCAAGACGCTCCTCGAGGCGCGTCTTGCTTGGGCCTCTCTCCGGGAGGCGCTCAGTCAGACCGAGTGCTGACATAAGGCAAGACGCTCCTCGGGGCACGTCTTGCTTGGGCCTCTCTCCTGGAGGCCCTCAGTCAGACCCAGTGTTGACATGTGACAAGACGCTCCTCGGGGCGCGTCTTGCTTGGGCCTCTCTCCTGGAGGCTCTCAGTAGGAACCAGAGGTGACATGTGGCAAGACGCTCCTCGGGGCGCGTCTTGCTTGGGCCTCTCTCCTGGAGGCCCTCTGTCAGACCCAGTGTTGACATGTGGCAAGACGCTCCTCCGGGCGCATCTTGCTTGGGCCTCTCTCCTGGAGGCCCTCAGTCAGACCCATTGTTGACACGTGGAAAGACGCTCCTCGGGGCGCGTCTTGCTTGGGCCTCTCTCCTGGAGGCTTTCAGTCAGACCCAGTGTTGGCATGTGGCAAGACACTCCTCGGGGCGCGTCTTGGTTGGGCCTCTTTCCTGGAGGCGCTCATTCAGACCCAGTGGTGACATGTGGCAAGACGCTCCTCGGGGCGCGTATTGCTTGGGCCGCTCTCCTGAATGCCCTCTGTCAGACCGAGTGTAGACATGTGGCAAGACTCTCCTCGGGGCGCGTCTTGCTTGGGCTTCTCTCATGGAGGCCCTCAGTCCGACCCAGTGTTGACATGTGTCAAGACGCTCCTCGGGGCGTGTCTTGCTTGGGCCTCTCTCCTGGAGGCGCTCAGTCAGACCCAGTGCTGACATGTGGCAAGACGCTCCTCGGGGTGCGTCTTACTTGGGCCTCTCTCCTGGAGGAGCTCAGTCAGACTGAGTAGTGACATGTGGCCTGACGCTCCTCGGGGCGCGTCTTGCTTGGACCTCCCTCCTGGAGGCGCTCAGTCAGACCGAGTAGTGACATTTGGCAAGACGCTCCTCGGGGCGCGTCTTGCTTGGACCTCTCTCCTGGAGGCGCTCAGTTAGACCGAGTAGTGACATGTGGCAAGACGCTCCTCGGGGCGCGTCTTGCTTGGGCCTCTCTCCTGGAGGCGCTCAGTCAGACCGAGTGCTGACATAAGCCCAAGCAAGACGCGCCCCGAGGAGAGTCTTGCCACATGTCAACACTGGGTCTGACAGAGGGCATCCAGAAGAGAGGCCCAAGCAATAGACGCCCCGAGGAGCGTCTTGCCACATGTCACCACTGGGTCTGACTGAGCGCCTCCAGGAGAAAGGCCCAAGCAAGAAGCGCCCCGAGGAGCGTCTTGCCACGTGTCAACACTGGGTCTGATTGAGGGCCTTCTGGAGAGAGGCCCAAGCAAGACGCGCCCCGAGGAGCGTCTTGCCACATGTCAACAATGGGTCTGACTGAGGGCCTCCAGGAGAGAAGCCCAAGCAAGACGCGCCCCGAGGATCGTCTTGCCACATGTCAGCACTCGGTCTGACTGAGCGCCTCCAGGAGAGAGGCCCAAGCAAGACGTGCCCCGAGGAGCGTCTTGCCACATGTCAACACTGGGTCTGACTGAGCGCCTGCAGGAGAGAGGCCCAAGCAAGACGCGCCCCGAGTAGCGTCTTGCCACATGTGAACACTGGGTCTTACTGAGCGCCTCCAGGAGAGAGGCCCAAGCAAGACGCGCCCGGAGGAGCGTCTTGCCACATGTCAGCACTAGGTCTGACTGAGCGCCTCCAGGAGAGAGGCCCAAGCAAGACGCACCCCGAGGAGCATCTTGACACATGTCTCCTCTGGGTCTGACTGAGCACCTCCAGGAGAGAGGCCCAAGCAAGACGTGCCCTGAGGAGCGTCTTGCCACATGTCAACACTGGGTCTGACTGAGTGCCTCCATGAGAGAAGCCCAAGCAAGACGCGCCCCGAGGAGCATCTTGCCACATGTCAACACTGGGTCTGACTGAGAACCTCCAGGAGAGAGGCCCAAGCAAGACGCGCCCCGAGGAGCATCTTGCCACATGTCAACACTGTGTCTGACTGAGCGCCTGCAGGAGAGAGGCCCAAGCAAGACGCGCCCCGAGGAGCGTCTTGTCACATGTCACTACTCGGTCTGACTGAGCGCCTCCAGGAGAGAGGCCCAAGCAAGACGTGCCCCGAGGAGCGTCTTGCCACATGTCAACAATGGGTCTGACTGAGGGCCTCCAGGAGAGAGGCCCGAGGAGCGTCTTGCCACATGTCACCTCTGGGTCTGACTGAGCGCCTCCAGGAGAGAGGCGCAAGCAAGAAACGCCCGAGGAGCGTCTTGACACATGTCAACACTGGGTCTGACTGAGCGCCTCCAGGAGAGAGGCCCAAGCAAGAAGCGCCCCGAGGAGCGTCTTGCCACATGTCAACAATGGGTCTGACTGAGGGCCTCCAGGGGAGAAGCCCAAGCAAGACGCTCCCCGAGGAGCGTCTTGCCACATGTCACTACTCGGTCTGACTGAGCGCCTCCCGGAGAGAGGCCCAAGCAAGACGCGCCCAGAGGAGCGTCTTGCCACGTGTCACCACTGGGTCTGATTGAGCACCTCCAGGAGAGAGGCCCCAGCAAGACGCGCCCCGAGGAGCGTCTTGCCTTATGTCAGCACTCGGTCTGACTGAGCGCCTCCAGGAGAGAGGCCCAAGCAAGAAGCGCCCCGAGGAGCGTCTTGCCACATGTCACTACTTGGTCTGACTGAGCGCCTCCAGGAGAGAGGCCCAAGCAAGACGTGCCCCGAGGAGCGTCTTGCCACATGTCAACAATGTGTCTGACTGAGGGCCTCCTGGAGAGAAGCCCAAGCAAGACGCGCCCCGAGGAGCGTCTTGACCCATGTCAACACTGGGTCTGACTGAGGGCCTCCAGGAGAGAGGCCCAAATAAGACGCGCCCCGAGGAGCGTCTTGCCACATGTCAACACTGAGTCTGACTGAGGGCCTCCAGGAGAGAAGCCCAAGCAAGATGCGCCCCGAGAAGCGTCTTGCCACATGTCACCTCTGGGTCTGACTGAGCGCCTCCAGGAGAGAGGCGCAAGCAAGAAACGCCCGAGGAGCGTCTTGACACATGTAAACACTGGGTCTGACTGAGCGCCTCCAGGAGAGAGGCCCCAGCAAGACGCGCCCCGAGTAGCGTCTTGCCTCATGTCAGCACTCGGTCTGACTGAGCGCCTCCAGGAGAGAGGCCCAAGCAAGAAGCGCCCCGAGGAGCGTCTTGCCACATGTCAACAATGGGTCTGACTGAGGGCCTCCAGGGGAGAAGCCCAAGCAAGACGCGCCCCGAGGAGCGTCTTGCCACATGTCACTACTCGGTCTGACTGAGCGCCTCCAGGAGAGAGGTCCAAGCAACACGCGCCCCGAGGAGCGTCTTGCCACATGTCAACACTGGGTCTGACTGAGTGCCTCCATGAGAGAAGCCCCAGCAAGACGGGCCCCGAGGAGCGTCTTGCCACATGGCACTACTCGGTCTGACTGAGCGCCTCCAGGAGAGAGGCCCAGGCAAGATGTGCCCCGAGGAGCGTCTTGCCACATATCAACACTGGGTCTGACTGAGCGCCTCCAGGAGAGAGGCCCAAGCAAGACACGCCCCGAGGAGCTTCTTGACACATGTCAACACTGGGTCTGACTGAGGGCCTCCATGAGAGAAGCCCAAGCAAGACACGCCCCGAGGAGTGTCTTGCCACATGTCAACAATGGGTCTGACAGAGGGCATCCAGGAGAGAGGCCCAAGCAATACGCGCCCCGTGGAGCATCTTGCCACATGTCAACAATGGGTCTGACTGAGGGCCTCCAGGAGAGAAGACAAAGCAAGACTCGCCCCGAGGAGCTTCTTTCCACAAGTCAACAATGGGTCTTACTGAGGGCCTCCATGAGAGAAGCCCAAGCAAGACGCGCCCCGAGGAGTGTCTTGCCACATGTCAACACTGTGTCTGACTGAGCGCCTCCAGGAGAGAGGCCCAAGCAAGACGTGCCCCGAGGAGCGTCTTGCCACGTGTCAACTCTGGGTCTGACTTAGCGCCTCCAGGAGAGAGGCCCAAGCAAGATGCGCCCCGAGGAGCGTCTTGCCACGTGTCACCACTGGGTCTGACTGAGCTCCTTTAGGAGAGAGAACCAAGCAAGACGCGCCCAGAGGAGCGTCTTGCCACTTGTCATCACTGGGTCTGATTGAGCACCTCCAGGAGAGAGGCCCCAGCAAGACGCGCCCCGAGGAGCGTCTTGCCTTATGTCAGCACTCGGTCTGACTGAGCGCCTCCAGGAGAGAGGCCCAAGCAAGACGCGCCCCGAGGAGCGTCTTGCCACATGTCACTACTCGGTCTAACTGAGCGCCTCCAGGAGAGAGGTCCAAGCAAGACGCGCCCCGAGGAGCGTCTTGCCACATGTCAACAATGGTTCTTACTGAGGGCCTCCAGGAGAGAAGCCCAAGCAAGACGCGCCCCGAGGAGCTTCTTGCCACATGTCAACAATGGGTATGACTGAGCGCCTCCAGGAGAGAGGCCAAAGCAAGACGCGCCCCGAGGAGTGTCTTGCCAAATGTCAACACTGGGTCTGACAGAGCGCCTCAGGGAGAGAGGTCCAAGCAAGACGTGCCCCGAGGAGTGTCTTGCCACATGTCACTACTCGGTCTGACTGAGCGCCTCAGGGAGAGAGGTCCAAGCAAGACGCGCCCCGAGGAGCGTCTTGCCACATGTCAACACTGGGTCTGACTGAGTGCCTCCATGAGAGAAGCCCCAGCAAGACGCGCCCCGAGGAGAGTCTTGCCACATGTCACTACTCGGTCTGTTTGAGCGCCTCCAGGAGAGAAGCCCAAGCAAGACGTGCCCCGAGGAGCGTCTTGCCACATGTCAACAATGGGTCTGACTGAGGGCCTACAGGAGAGAAGCCCAAGCAAGACGCGCCCCGAGGAGCGTCTTGCCAATGGTCAACACTGGGTCTGACTGAGAGCCTCCAGGAGAGAGGCCCAAATGAGACGCGCCCCGAGGAGCGTCTTGCCACATGTCAACAATGGGTCTGACTGAGGGCCTCCAGGAGAGAAGCCCAAGCAAGACCCGCCCCGAGGAGCGTCTTGCAACATGTCAGCACTCGGTCTGACTGAGCGCCTCCAGGAGAGAGGCCCAAGCAAGACGTGCCCCGAGGAGCGTCTTGCCACATGTCAACACTGTGTCTGACGGAGCGCCTCCAGGAGAGAGGCCCAAGCAAGACGCACCCCGAGGAGCGTCTTGCCACATGTGAACACTGGGTCTGACTGAGCGCCTCCAGGAGAGAGGCCCAAGCAAGACGCGCCCGGAGGAGCGTCTTGCCACATGTCAGCACTCGGTCTGACTGAGCGCCTCCAGGAGAGAGGCCCAAGCAAGACGCGCCCCGAGGAGCATCTTGACACATGTCTCCTCTGGGTCTGACTGAGCGCCTCCAGGAGAGAGGCCCAAGCAAGACGTGCCCCGAGGAGCGTCTTGCCACATGTCAACACTGGGTCTGACTGAGTGCCTCCATGAGAGAAGCCCCAGCAAGACGCGCCCCGAGGAGCATCTTGCCACATGTCAACACTGGATCTGACTGAGAACCTCCAGGAGAGAGGCCCAAGCAAGACGCGCCCCGAGGAGCGTCTTGCCACATGTCAACACTGGGTCTGACTGAGCGCCTCCAGGAGAGAGGCCCAAGCAAGACGTGCCCCGAGGAGCGTCTTGCCACATGTCAACACTGGGTCTGACTGAGTGCCTCCATGAGAGAAGCCCCAGCAAGACGCGCCCCGAGGAGCGTCTTGACACATGTCAACACTGGGTCTGACTGAGGGCCTCCATGAGAGAAGCCCAAGCAAGACGCGCCCCGAGGAGAGTCTTGCCACATGTCAACACTCGTTCTTACAGAGGGCATCCAGGAGAGAGGCCCAAGCAATACGCGCCCCGAGGAGCGTCTTGCCACATGTAACCACTGGGTCTGACTGAGCACCTCCAGGAGAGAGGCCCAACCAAGACGCGCCCTGAGGAGCGTCTTGCCACATGCCAACACTGGGTCTGACAGAGGGCCTCCAGGAGAGAGGCCCAACCAAGACGCGCCCCGAGGAGTGTCTTGCCACATGTCACCACTGGGTCTGACTGAGCGCCTCCAGGAGAGAGGCCCAAGCAAGACGCGCCCCGAGGAGCATCTTGTCACATGTCAACACTGGGTCTTACTGAGCGCCTCCAGGAGAGAGGCCCAAGCAAGACGCGCCCAAAGGAGCGTCTTGCAACATGTCAACAATGGGTCTGACTGAGGGCCTCCAGGAGAGAAGCCCAAGCAACACGCGGCCCGAGGAGCGTCTTGCCACATGTCAGCACTCGGTCTGACTGAGCGCCTCCAGGAGAGAGGCCAAAGCAAGACGCGCACCGAGGAGCGTCTTGCCACATGTCAACAATGGGTATGACTGAGGGCCTCCAGGAGAGAGGCCAAAGCAAGACGCGCCCTGAGGAGCGTCTTGACACATGTCAATACTGGGTCTGACAGAGGGCGTCCATGAGAGAGGCCCAAGCAAGACGCGCCCGGAGGAGTGTCTTGCCACATGTCAACACTGGGTCTGACTGAGCGCCTCCAGGAGAGAGGCCCAAGCAAGACGCGGCCTGAGGAGCGTCTTGCCACGTGTCAACACTGGGTCTGACTGAGCGCCTCCAGGAGAGAGGCCCAAGCAAGATGCGCCCCGAGGAGCGTCTTGCTAGTGTCACCACTGGGTCTGACTGAGCGCCTCCAGGAGAGAGGCCCAAGCAAGACACGCCCCAAGGAGCGTCTTGCCACGTGTCAACACTGGGTCTGATTGAGGGCCTTCTGGAGAGAGGCCCAAGCAAGACGCGTCCCGAGGAGCGTCTTGCCACATGTCAACAATGGTTCTTACTGAGGGCCTCCAGGAGAGAAGCCCAAGCAAGACGCGCCCCGAGGAGCTTCTTGCCACATGTCAACAATGGGTATGACTGAGCGCCTCCAGGAGAGAGGCCAAAGCAAGACTTCCCCCGAGGAGCGTCTTGACACATGTCAACACTGGGTCTGACAGAGGGCCTCCATGAGAGAGGCCCAAGCAAGACGCGCCCCGAGGAGTGTCTTGCCAAATGTCAACACTGGGTCTGACAGAGCGCCTCAGGGAGAGAGGTCCAAGCAAGACGTGCCCCGAGGAGCGTCTTGCCACATGTCACTACTCGGTCTGACTGAGCGCCTCAGGGAGAGAGGTCCAAGCAAGACGCGCCCCGAGGAGCGTCTTGCCACATGTCAACACTGGGTCTGACTGAGTGCCTCCATGAGAGAAGCCCCAGCAAGATGCGCCCCGAGGAGAGTCTTGCCACATGTCACTACTCGGTCTGTTTGAGCGCCTCCAGGAGAGAAGGCCAAGCAAGACGTGCCCCGAGGAGCGTCTTGCCACATGTCAACAATGGGTCTGACTGAGGGCCTACAGGAGAGAAGCCCAAGCAAGACGCGCCCCGAGGAGCGTCTTGCCACATGTCAACACTGGGTCTGACTGAGAGCCTCCAGGAGAGAGGCCCAAATGAGACGCGCCCCGAGGAGCGTCTTGCCACATGTCAACAATGGGTCTGACTGAGGGCCTCCAGGAGAGAAGTCCAAGCAAGACCCGCCCCGAGGAGCGTCTTGCAACATGTCAGCACTCGGTCTGACTGAGCGCCTCCAGGAGAGAGGCCCAAGCAAGACGTGCCCCGAGGAGCGTCTTGCCACATGTCAACACTGGGTCTGACGGAGCGCCTCCAGGAGAGAGGCCCAAGCAAGACGCACCCCGAGGAGCGTCTTGCCACATGTGAACACTGGGTCTGACTGAGCGCCTCCAGGAGAGAGGCCCAAGCAAGACGCGCCCGGAGGAGCGTCTTTCCACATGTCAGCACTCGGTCTGACTGAGCGCCTCCAGGAGAGAGGCCCAAGCAAGACGCGCCCCGAGGAGCATCTTGACACATGTCTCCTCTGGGTCTGACTGAGTGCCTCCAGGAGAGAGGCCCAACCAAGACGTGCCCCGAGGAGCGTCTTGCCACATGTCAACACTGGGTCTGACTGAGTGCCTCCATGAGAGAAGCCCCAGCAAGACGCGCCCCGAGGAGCATCTTGCCACATGTCAACACTGGATCTGACTGAGAACCTCCAGGAGAGAGGCCCAAGCAAGACGCGCCCCGAGGAGCGTCTTGCCACATGTCAACACTGGGTCTGACTGAGCGCCTCCAGGAGAGAGGCCCAAGCAAGACGCGCCCCGAGGAGCGTCTTGTCACATGTCACTACTCGGTCTGACTGAGCGCCTCCAGGAGAGAGGCCCAAGCAAGACGTGCCCCGAGGAGCGTCTTGCCACATGTCAACAATGGGTCTGACTGAGGGCCTCCAGGAGAGAAGCCCAAGCAAGAAGTGCCCCGAGGAGCGTCTTGCCACATGTCAACACTGGGTCTGACTGAGCGCCTCCAGGAGAGAGGCCCAAGCAAGACACGCCCCGAGGAGCTTCTTGACACATGTCAACACTGGGTCTGACTGAGGGCCTCCATGAGAGAAGCCCAAGCAAGACGCGCCCCGAGGAGAGTCTTGCCACATGTCAACACTGGGTCTGACAGAGGGCATCCAGGAGAGAGGCCCAAGCAATACGCGCCCCGAGGAGCGTCTTGCCACATGTCACCACTGGGTCTGACTGAGCACCTCCAGGAGAGAGGCCCAAGCAAGACGCGCCCCGAGGAGCGTCTTGCCACGTGTCAACACTGGGTCTGATTGAGGGCCTTCTGGAGAGAGGCCCAAGCAAGACGCGCCCCGAGGAGCGTCTTGCCACATGTCAACAATGGGTCTGACTGAGGGCCTCCAGGAGAGAAGCCCAAGCAAGACGCGCCCCGAGGAGCTTCTTGCCACATGTCAACAATGGGTATGACTGAGCGCCTCCAGGAGAGAGGCCAAAGCAAGACTTCCCCCGAGGAGCGTCTTGACACATGTCAACACTGGGTCTGACAGAGGGCCTCCATGAGAGAGGCCCAAGCAAGACGCGCCCCGAGGAGTGTCTTGCCAAATGTCAACACTGGGTCTGACAGAGCGCCTCTGGGAGAGAGGTCCAAGCAAGACGTGCCCCGAGGAGCGTCTTGCCACATGTCACTACTCGGTCTGACTGAGCGCCTCAGGGAGAGAGGTCCAAGCAAGACGCGCCCCGAGGAGCGTCTTGCCACATGTCAACACTGGGTCTGACTGAGTGCCTCCATGAGAGAAGCCCCAGCAAGACGCGCCCCGAGGAGAGTCTTGCCACATGTCACTACTCGGTCTGTTTGAGCGCCTCCAGGAGAGAAGGCCAAGCAAGACGTGCCCCGAGGAGCGTCTTGCCACATGTCAACAATGGGTCTGACTGAGGGCCTACAGGAGAGAAGCCCAAGCAAGACGCGCCCCGAGGAGCGTCTTGCCACATGTCAACACTGGGTCTGACTGAGAGCCTCCAGGAGAGAGGCCCAAATGAGACGCGCCCCGAGGAGCGTCTTGCCACATGTCAACAATGGGTCTGACTGAGGGCCTCCAGGAGAGAGGCCCAAGCAAGACGCGCCCGGAGGAGCGTCTTGCCACATGTCAGCACTCGGTCTGACTGAGCGCCTCCAGGAGAGAGGCCCAAGCAAGACGCGCCCCGAGGAGCATCTTGACACATGTCTCCTCTGGGTCTGACTGAGCGCCTCCAGGAGAGAGGCCCAAGCAAGACGTGCCCCGAGGAGCGTCTTGCCACATGTCAACACTGGGTCTGACTGAGTGCCTCCATGAGAGAAGCCCCAGCAAGACGCGCCCCGAGGAGCATCTTGCCACATGTCAACACTGGATCTGACTGAGAACCTCCAGGAGAGAGGCCCAAGCAAGACGCGCCCCGAGGAGCGTCTTGCCACATGTCAACACTGGGTCTGACTGAGCGCCTCCAGGAGAGAGGCCCAAGCAAGACGCGCCCCGAGGAGCGTCTTGTCACATGTCACTACTCGGTCTGACTGAGCGCCTCCAGGAGAGAGGCCCAAGCAAGACGTGCCCCGAGGAGCGTCTTGCCACATGTCAACAATGGGTCTGACTGAGGGCCTCCAGGAGAGAAGCCCAAGCAAGAAGTGCCCCGAGGAGCGTCTTGCCACATGTCAACAATGGGTCTGACTGAGGGCCTCCAGGAGAGAAGCCCAAGCAAGATGCGCCCCGAGGAGCTTCTTGCCACATGTCAGCACTCGGTCTGACTGAGCGCCTCCAGGAGAGAGGCCCAAGCAAGACGCGCCCCGAGGAGCGTCTTGACACATGTCACTACTCGGTCTAACTGAGCGCCTCCAGGAGAAAGGTCCAAGCAAGACGCGCCCCGAGGAGCGTCTTGCCACATGTCACTACTCGGTTTGACTGAGCGCCTCCAGGAGAGAGGCCCAAGCAAGACGTGCCCCGAGGAGCGTCTTGCCACATGTCAACAATGGGTCTGACTGAGGGCCTCCAGGAGAGAAGCCCAAGCAAGACGCGCCCCGAGGAGCGTCTTGCCACATGTCAACACTGGGTCTGACTGAGGGCCTCCAGGAGAGAAGCCCAAGCAAGACGCGCCACGAGGAGCGTCTTGCCACGTGTCAACACTGGGTCTGATTGAGGGCCTTCTGGAGAGAGACCCAAGCAAGACGCGCCCCGAGGAGCGTCTTGCCACATGTCAACAATGGGTCTGACTGAGCTCCTCCAGGAGAGAGGCCCAAGCAAGACGCGCCCCGAGGAGCGTCTTGCCACGTGTCACCACTGGGTCTGATAGAGCACCTCCAGGAGAGAGGCCCCAGCAAGACGCGCCCCGAGGAGCGTCTTGCCTTATGTCAGCACTCGGTCTGACTGAGCACCTCCAGGAGAGAGGCCCAAGCAAGACACGCCCCGAGGAGCGTCTTGCCACATGTCACTACTCGGTCTGACTGAGCGAATCCAGGAGAGAGGCCCAAGCAAGACGTGTCCCGAGGAGCGTCTTGCCACATGTCACCTCTGGTTCTGACTGAGCGCCTCCAGGAGAGAGGCCCAAGCAAGACGCGCCCCGAGGAGCGTCTTGTCACATGTCAACACTGGGTCTTTCTGAGCGCCTCCAGGAGAGAAGCCCAAGCAAGACGCGCCCCGAGGAGCGTCTTGCCACATGTCAACAATGGGTCTGACTGAGGGCCTCCAGGAGAGAAGCCCAAGCAAGACGCGCCCCGAGGAGCTTCTTGCCACATGTCAGCACTCGGTCTGACTGAGCGCCTCCAGGAGAGAGGCCCAAGCAAGACGCGCCCCGAGGAGCGTCTTGCCACGTGTCAACACTGGGTCTGACTGAGCGCCTCCAGGAGAGAGGCCCACGCAAGATGCGCCCCGAGGAGCGTCTTGCCACGTGTCACCACTGGGTCTGACTGAGCGCCTCCAGGAGAGAGGCCCAAGCAAGACACGCCCCGAGGAGCGTCTTGCCACGTGTCAACACTGGGTCTGATTGAGGGCCTTCTGGAGAGAGGCCCAAGCAAGACGCGTCCCGAGGAGCGTCTTGCCACATGTCAACAATGGTTCTTACTGAGGGCCTCCAGGAGAGAAGCCCAAGCAAGACGCGCCCCGAGGAGCTTCTTGCCACATGTCAACAATGGGTATGACTGAGCGCCTCCAGGAGAGAGGCCAAAGCAAGACTTCCCCCGAGGAGCGTCTTGACACATGTCAACACTGGGTCTGACAGAGGGCCTCCATGAGAGAGGCCCAAGCAAGACGCGCCCCGAGGAGTGTCTTGCCAAATGTCAACACTGGGTCTGACAGAGCGCCTCAGGGAGAGAGGTCCAAGCAAGACGCGCCCCGAGGAGCGTCTTGCCACATGTCAACACTGGGTCTGACTGAGTGCCTCCATGAGAGAAGCCCCAGCAAGACGCGCCCCGAGGAGCGTCTTGCCACATGTCACTACTCGGTCTGTTTGAGCGCCTCCAGGAGAGAAGCCCAAGCAAGACGTGCCCCGAGGAGCGTCTTGCCACATGTCAACAATGGGTCTACCTGAGGGCCTCCAGGAGAGTAGCCCAAGCAAGACGCGCCCCGAGGAGCGTCTTGCCACATGTCAACACTGGGTCTGACTGAGCGCCTCCAGGAGAGAGGCCCAAGCAAGACACGCCCCGAGGAGCGTCTTGACACATGTCAACACTGGGTCTGACTGAGGGCCTCCATGAGAGAAGCCCAACCAAGACGCGCCCTGAGGAATGTCTTGCCACATGCCAACACTGGGTCTGACAGAGGGCCTCCAGGAGAGAGGCCCAAGCAAGATGCGCCCCGAGGAGTGTCTTGCCACATGTCACCACTGGGTCTGACTGAGCGCCTCCAGGAGAGAGGCCCAGGCAAGACGCGCCCCGAGGAGCGTCTTGTCACATGTCAACACTGAGTCTTTCTGAGCGCCTCCAGGAGAGAAGCCCAAGAAAGACGCGCCCCGAGGAGCGTCTTTCCACATGTCAGCACTCGGTCTGACTGAGCGCCTGCAGGAGAGAGGCCCAAGCAAGACGCGCCCCGAGGAGCGTCTTGCAACATGTCAACAATGGGTCTGACTGAGGGCCTCCAGGAGAGAAGCCCAAGCAACACGCGGCCCGAGGAGCGTCTGGCCACATGACAGCACTCGGTCTGACTGAGCGCCTCCAGGAGAGAGGCCAAAGCAAGACTCGCCCCGAGGAGTGTCTTGCCACATGTCAACAATGGGTATGACTGAGGGCGTCCAGGAGAGAAGCCCAAGCAAGACGCGCCCCGAGGAGCGTCTTGACACATGTCAACACTGGGTCTGACAGAGGGCCTCCAGGAGAGAGGCCAAAGCAAGACGTGCCCCGAGGAGCGTCTTGACACATGTCAACACTGGGTCTGACAGAGGGCCTCCATGAGAGAGGCCCAAGCAAGACGCGCCCCGTGGAGTGTCTTGCCACATGTCAACACTGGGTCTGACTGAGCGCCTCCAGGAGAGAGGCCCAAGCAACACGCGCCCCGAGGAATGTCTTGCCACGTGTCAACACTGGGTCTGACTGAGTGCCTCCAGGAGAGAGGCCCAAGCAAGATGCGCCCCGAGGAGCGTCTTGCCACGTGTCACCACTGGCTCTGACTGAGCGCCACCAGGAGAGAGGCCCAAGCAAGACGCGCCCCGAGGAGCGTCTTGCCACGTGTCACCACTGGGTCTGATTGAGCGCCTCCAGGAGAGAGGCCCCAGCAAGACACGCCCCGAGGAGCGTCTTGCCTTATGTCAGCACTCGGTCTGACTGAGCGCCTCCAGGAGAGAGGCCCAAGCAAGACGCGCCCCGAGGAGCGTCTTGCGACATGTCACTACTCGGTCTAACTGAGCGCCTCCAGGAGAGAGGTCCAAGCAAGACGCGCCCCGAGGAGCGTCTTGCCACATGTCACTACTCGGTCTGACTGAGCGCCTCCAGGAGAGAGGCCCAAGCAAGACGTGCCCCGAGGAGCGTCTTGCCACATGTCAACACTGGGTCTGACTGAGCGCCTCCAGGAGAGAGGCCCAAGCAAGACGCGCCCCGAGGAGCGTCAGGCCACATGTCACTACTCAGTCTGACTGAGCGCCTCCAGGAGAGAGGCCCAAGCAAGATGCGCCCCGAGGAGCGTCTTGCCACATGTCAACACTGGGTCTGATTGAGGGCCTTCTGGAGAAAGGCACAAGCAAGACGCGCCCCGAGGAGCGGCTTGCCACATGTCAACAATGGGTCTTACTGAGGGTCTGCAGGAGAGAGGCCAAAGCAAGATGCGCCCGGAGGAAAGTCTTGCCACATGTCAACACTGGGTCTGACAGAGGACCTCCAGGAGAGAGGCCGAAGCAAGACGCGCCCCGAGGAGCGTCTTGCCACATGTCACCTCTGGTTCTGACTGAGCGCCTCCAGGAGAGAGGTCCAAGCAAGACGCGCCCCGAGGAGAGTCTTGCCACATGTCACTACTCGGTCTGACTGAGCGCCTCAGGGAGAGAGGTCCAAGCAAGACGCGCCCCGAGGAGCGTCTTGCCACATGTCAACACTGGGTCTGACTGAGTGCCTCCATGAGAGAAGCCCCAGCAAGACGCGCCCCGAGGAGCGTCTTGCCACATGTCACTACTCGGTCTGTTTGAGCGCCTCCAGGAGAGAAGCCCAAGCAAGACGTGCCCCGAGGAGCGTCTTGCCACATGTCAACAATGGGTCTGACTGAGGGCCTCCAGGAGAGTAGCCCAAGCAAGACGCGCCCCGAGGAGCGTCTTGCCACATGTCAACACTGGGTCTGACTGAGCGCCACCAGGAGAGAGGCCCAAGCAAGACACGCCCCGAGGAGCGTCTTGACACATGTCAACACTGGGTCTGACTGAGGGCCTCCATGAGAGAAGCCCAACCAAGACGCGCCCTGAGGAATGTCTTGCCACATGCCAACACTGGGTCTGACAGAGGGCCTCCAGGAGAGAGGCCCAAGCAAAATGTGCCCCGAGAAGTGTCTTGCCACATGTCACCACTGGGTCTGACTGAGCGCCTCCAGGAGAGAAGCCCAAGCAAGACGCGCCCCGAGGAGCGTCTTTCCACATGTCAGCACTCGGTCTGACTGAGCGCCTGCAGGAGAGAGGCCCAAGCAAGACGCGCCCCGAGGAGCGTCTTGCAACATGTCAACAATTGGTCTGACTGAGGGCCTCCAGGAGAGAAGCCCAAGCAACACGCGGCCCGAGGAGCGTCTTGCCACATGTCAGCACTCGGTCTGACTGAGCGCCTCCAGGAGAGAGGCCAAAGCAAGACGCGCCCCGAGGAGTGTCTTGCCACATGTCAACAATGGGTATGACTGAGGGCGTCCAGGAGAGAAGCCCAAGCAAGACGCGCCCCGAGGAGCGTCTTGACACATGTCAACACTGGGTCTGACAGTGGGCCTCCAGGAGAGAGGCCAAAGCAAGACGTGCCCCGAGGAGCGTCTTGACACATGTCAACACTGGGTCTGACAGAGGGCCTCCATGAGAGAGGCCCAAGCAAGACGCGCCCCGAGGAGTGTCTTGCCACATGTCAACACTGGGTCTGACTGAGCGCCTCCAGGAGAGAGGCCCAAGCAAGACGCGCCCCGAGGAATGTCTTGCCACGTGTCAACACTGGGTCTGACTGAGTGCCTCCAGGAGAGAGGCCCAAGCAAGATGCGCCCCGAGGAGCGTCTTGCCACGTGTCACCACTGGCTCTGACTGAGCGCCTCCAGGAGAGAGGCCCAAGCAAGACGCGCCCCGAGGAGCGTCTTGCCACGTGTCACCACTGGGTCTGATTGAGCGCCTCCAGGAGAGAGGCCCCAGCAAGACACGCCCCGAGGAGCGTCTTGCCTTATGTCAGCACTCGGTCTGACTGAGCGCCTCCAGGAGAGAGGCCCAAGCAAGACGCGCCCCGAGGAGCGTCTTGCGACATGTCACTACTCGGTCTAACTGAGCGCCTCCAGGAGAGAGGTCCAAGCAAGACGCGCCCCGAGGAGCGTCTTGCCACATGTCACTACTCGGTCTGACTGAGCGCCTCCAGGAGAGAGGCCCAAGCAAGACGTGCCCCGAGGAGCGTCTTGCCACATGTCAACACTGGGTCTGACTGAGCGCCTCCAGGAGAGAGGCCCAAGCAAGACGCGCCCCGAGGAGCGTCAGGCCACATGTCACTACTCAGTCTGACTGAGCGCCTCCAGGAGAGAGGCCCAAGCAAGATGCGCCCCGAGGAGCGTCTTGCCACATGTCAACACTGGGTCTGATTGAGGGCCTTCTGGAGAAAGGCACAAGCAAGACGCGCCCCGAGGAGCGTCTTGCCACATGTCAACAATGGGTCTGACTGAGGGCCTCCAGGAAAGAAGCCCAAGCAACACGCGGCCCGAGGTGCGTCTTGCCACATGTCAGCACTCGGTCTGACTGATCCCCTCCAGGAGAGAGGCCCAAGCAAGACGCGCCCCGAGGAGCGTCTTGCCACATGTCAACAATGGGTTTGACTGAGGGCCTCCAGGAGAGAAGGCCAAGCAAGACGCGCCCCGTGGAGCGTCTTGACACATGTCAACACTGGGTCTGACAGAGGGCCTCCAGGAGAGAGGCCCAAGCAAGACGCGCCCCGAGGAGTGTCTTGCCACATGTCACCACTGGGTCTGACTGAGCGCCTCCAGGAGAGAGGCCCAAGCAAGACGCGCCCCGAGGAGCGTCAGACCACATGTCACTACTCAGTCTGTCTGAGCGCCTCCAGGAGAGAGGCCCAAGCAAGACGCGCCCCGAGGAGCGTCTTGCCACGTGTCAACACTGGGTATGATTGAGGGCCTTCTGGAGAGAGGCCCAAGCAAGACGCGCCCCGAGGAGCGTCTTGCCACATGTCAACAATGGGTCTGACTGAGGGCCTCCAGGAGAGAAGCCCAAGCAAGACGCGCCCCGAGGAGCTTCTTGCCACATGTCAGCACTCGGTCTGACTGAGCGCCTCCAGGAGAGAGGCCAAAGCAAGACGCGCCTCGAGGAGCGTCTTGCCACATGTCAACACTGGGTCTGACTTAGCGCCTCCAGGAGAGCGGCCCAAGCAAGATGCGCCCCGAGGAGCGTCTTGCCACGTGTCACCACTGGGTCTGACTGAGCTCCTCCAGGAGAGAGGCCCAAGCAAGACGCGCCCCGAGGAGCGTCTTGCCACGTGTCACCACTGGGTCTGATAGAGCACCTCCAGGAGAGAGGCCCCAGCAAGACGCGCCCCGAGGAGCGTCTTGCCTTATGTCAGCACTCGGTCTGACTGAGCGCCTCCAGGAGAGAGGCCCAAGCATGACACGCACTGAGGAGCGTCTTGCCACATGTCACTACTCGGTCTGACTGAGAGCCTCCAGGAGAGAGGCCCAAGCAAGACGTGCCCCGAGGAGCGTCTTGCCACATGTCAACAATGGGTCTGACTGAGGGCCTACAGGAGAGAAGCCCAAGCAAGACGAGCCCCGAGGAGCGTCCTGCCACATGTCAACACTGGGTCTGACTGAGAGCCTCCAGGAGAGAGGCCCAAATGAGACGCGCCCCGAGGAGCGTCTTGCCACATGTCAACAATGGGTCTGACTGAGGGCCTCCAGGAGAGAAGCCCAAGCAAGACGCGCCCCGAGGAGCGTCTTGCCACATGTCAGCACTCGGTCTGACTGAGCGCCTCCAGGAGAGAGGCCCAAGCAAGACGTGCCCCGAGGAGCGTCTTGCCACATGTCAACACTGGGTCTGACGGAGCGCCTCCAGGAGAGAGGCCCAAGCAAGACGCACCCCGAGGAGCGTCTTGCCACATGTGAACACTGGGTCTGACTGAGCGCCTCCAGGAGAGAGGCCAGAGCAAGATGCGCCCGGAGGAGCGTCTTGCCAAATGTCAGCACTCGGTCTGACTGAGCGCCTCCAGGAGAGAGGCCCAAGCAAGACGCGCCCCGAGGAGCATCTTGACACATGTCTCCTCTGGGTCTGACTGAGCGCCTCCAGGAGAGAGGCCCAAGCAAGACGTGCCCCGAGGAGCGTCTTGCCACATTTCAACACTGGGTCAGACTGAGTGCCTCCATGAGAGAAGCCCCAGCAAGACGCGCCCCGAGGAGCATCTTGCCACATGTCAACACTGGATCTGACTGAGAACCTCCAGGAGAGAGGCCCAAGCAAGACGCGCCCCGAGGAGCGTCTTGCCACATGTCAACACTGGGTCTGACCGAGCGCCTCCAGGAGAGAGGCCCAAGCAAGACGCGCCCCGAGGAGCGTCTTGTCACATGTCACTACTCGGTCTGACTGAGCGCCTCCAGGAGAGAGGCCCAAGCAAGACGTGCCCCGAGGAGCGTCTTGCCACATGTCAACAATGGGTCCGACTGAGGGCCTCCAGGAGAGAAGCCCAAGCAAGAAGTGCCCCGAGGAGCGTCTTGCCACATGTCAACACTGGGTCTGACTGAGCTCCTCCAGGAGAGAGGCCCAAGCAAGACACGCCCCGAGGAGCTTCTTGACACATGTCAACACTGGGTCTGACTGAGGGCCTCCATGAGAGAAGCCCAAGCAAGACGCGCCCCGAGGAGAGTCTTGCCACATGTCAACACTGGGTCTGACAGAGGGCATCCAGGAGAGAGGCCCAAGCAATACGCGCCCCGAGGAGCGTCTTGCCACATGTCACCACTGGGTCTGACTGAGCGCCTCCAGGAGAGAGGCCCAAGCAAGACGCGCCCCGAGGAGCGTCTTGCCACGTGTCAACACTGGGTCTGATTGAGGGCCTTCTGGAGAGAGGCCCAAGCAAGACGCGCCCCGAGGAGCGTCTTGCCACATGTCAACAATGGGTCTGACTGAGGGCCTCCAGGAGAGAAGCCCAAGCAAGACGCGCCCCGAGGAGCTTCTTGCCACATGTCAGCACTCGGTCTGACTGAGCGCCTCCAGGAGAGAGGCCCAAGCAAGACGCGCCCCGAGGCGCGTCTTGACACATGTCACTACTCGGTCTAACTGAGCGCCTCCAGGAGAAAGGTCCAAGCAAGACGCGCCCCGAGGAGCGTCTTGCCACATGTCACTACTCGGTTTGACTGAGCGCCTCCAGGAGAGAGGCCCAAGCAAGACGTGCCCCGAGGAGCGTCTTGCCACATGTCAACAATGGGTCTGACTGAGGGCCTCCAGGAGAGAAGCCCAAGCAAGACGCGCCCCGAGGAGCGTCTTGCCACATGTCAACACTGGGTCTGACTGAGGGCCTCTAGGAGATAGGTCCAAATAAGACGCGCCCCGAGGAGCGTCTTGCCACATGTCAACAATGGGTCTGACTGAGGGCCTCCAGGAGAGAAGCCCAAACAAGACGCGCCCCGAGGAGCGTCTTGCCACGTGTCAACACTGGGTCTGATTGAGGGCCTTCTGGAGAGAGACCCAAGCAAGACGCGCCCCGAGGAGCGTCTTGCCACATGTCAACAATGGGTCTGACTGAGGGCCTCCAGGAGAGAAGCCCAAGCAAGACGCGCCCCGAGGAGCGTCTTGCCACGTGTCAACACTGGGTCTGACTTAGTGCCTCCAGGAGAGAGGCCCAAGCAAGATGCGCCCCGAGGAGCGTCTTGCCATGTGTCACCACTGGGTCTGACTGAGCTCCTCCAGGAGAGAGGCCCAAGCAAGACGCGCCCCGAGGAGCGTCTTGCCACGTGTCACCACTGGGTCTGATAGAGCACCTCCAGGAGAGAGGCCCCAGCAAGACGCGCCCCGAGGAGCGTCTTGCCTTATGTCAGCACTCGGTCTGACTGAGCGCTTCCAGGAGAGAGGCCCAAGCAAGACACGCCCCGAGGAGCGTCTTGCCACGTGTCAACACTGGGTCTGACTTAGCGCCTCCAGGAGAGAGGCCCAAGCAAGATGCGCCCCGAGGAGCGTCTTGCCATGTGTCACCACTGGGTCTGACTGAGCTCCTCCAGGAGAGAGGCCCAAGCAAGACGCGCCCCGAGGAGCGTCTTGCCACGTGTCACCACTGGGTCTGATAGAGCACCTCCAGGAGAGAGGCCCCAGCAAGACGCGCCCCGAGGAGCGTCTTGCCTTATGTCAGCACTCGGTCTGACTGAGCGAATCCAGGAGAGAGGCCCAAGCAAGACGTGTCCCGAGGAGCGTCTTGCCACATGTCAACAATGGGTCTGACTGAGGGCCTCCAGGAGAGAAGCCCAAGCAAGACGCGCCCCGAGGAGTGTCTTGCCACATGTCACCACTGGGTCTGACTGAGCGCCTCCAGGAGAGAGGCCCAAGCAAGACGCGCCCCGAGGAGCGTCAGGCCACATGTCACTACTCGGTCTGACTGAGTGCCTCAGGGAGAGAGGTCCAAGCAAGACGCGCCCCGAGGAGCGTCTTGCCACATGTCAACACTGGGTCTGACTGAGTTCCTCCATGAGAGAAGCCCCAGCAAGACGCGCCCCGAGGAGCGTCTTGCCACATGTCACTACTCGGTCTGTTTGAGCGCCTCCAGGAGAGAGGCCCAAGCAAGACGTGCCCCGAGGAGAGTCTTGCCACATGTCAACACTCGGTCTGACAGAGGGCATCCAGGAGAGAGGTCCAAGCAATACACGCCCCGAGGAGCGTCTTGCCACATGTCACCACTGGGTCTGACTGAGCGCCTCCAGGAGAGAGACCCAACCAAGACGCGCCCTGAGGAGCGTCTTGCCACATGCCAACACTGGGTCTGACAGAGGGCCTCCAGGAGAGAGGCCCAAGCAAGACGCGCCCCGAGGAGCGTCTTGTCACATGTCAACACTGGGTCTTTCTGAGCGCCTCCAGGAGAGAAGCCCAAGAAAGACGCGCCCCGAGGAGAGTCTTTCCACATGTCAGCACTCGGTCTGACTGAGCGCCTCCAGGAGAGAGGCCCAAGCAAGACGCGCCCAAAGGAGCGTCTTGCAACATGTCAACACTGGGTCTGATTGAGGGCCTTCTGGAGAGAGGCCCAAGCAAGACGCGCCCCGAGGAGCGTCTTGCCACATGTCAACAATGGGTCTTACTGAGGGCCTCCAGGAGAGAAGCCCAAGCAACACGCGCCCCGAGGAGCTTCTTGCCACATGTCAGCACTCGGTCTGACTGGGCGCCTCCAGGAGAGAGGCCAAAGCAAGACGCGCCCCGAGGAGCGTCTTGACACATGTCAACACTGGGTCTGACAGAGGGCCTCCATGAGAGAGGCCCAAGCAAGACGCGCCCCGAGGAGTGTCTTGCCACATGTCAACACTGGGTCTGACTGAGCGCCTCCAGGAGAGAGGCCCAAGCAAGACGTGCCCCGAGGAGCGTCTTGCCACATGTCAACACTGGGTCTGACTGAGCGCCTCCAGGAGAGAGGCCCAAGCAAGATGCGCCCCGAGGAGCGTCTTGCCACGTGTCACCACTGGGTCTGACTGAGCGCCTCCAGGAGAGAGGCCCCAGCAAGACGTGCCCCGAGGAGCGTCTTGCCTTATGTCAGCACTCGGTCTGACTGAGCGCCTCCAGGAGAGAGGCCCAAGCAAGACGCGCCCCGAGGAGCGTCTTGCCACATGTCACTACTCGGTTTGACTGAGCGCCTCCAGGAGAGAGGCCCAAGCAAGACGTGCCCCGAGGAGCGTCTTGCCACATGTCAACAATGGGTCTGACTGAGGGCCTCCAGGAGAGAAGCCCAAGCAAGACGCCCCCCGAGGAGCGTCTTGCCACATTTCAACACTGGGTCTGACTGAGGGCCTCTAGGAGAGAGGTCCATATAAGACGCGCCCCGAGGAGCGTCTTGCCACATGTCAACAATGGGTCTGACTGAGTGCTTCCAGGAGAGAAGCCCAAGCAAGACGCGCCCCGAGGAGCGTCTTGCCACATGTCAGCACTCGGTCTGACTGAGCGCCTCCAGGAGAGAGCCCCAAGCAAGACGTGCCCCGAGGAGCGTCTTGCCACATGTCAACACTGGGTCTGACTGAGCGCCTCCAGGAGAGAGGCCCAAGCAAGATGCGCCCGGAGGAGCGTCTTGCCACATGTCAGCACTGGGTCTGACTGAGCGCCTCCAGGAGAGAGGCCCAAGCAAGACACGCCCCAAGGAGCGTATTGACACATGTCAACACTGGGTCGGACTGAGGGCCTCCATGAGAGAAGCCCAAGCAAGACGCGCCCCGAGGAGAGTCTTGCCACATGTCAACACTCGGTCTGACAGAGGGCATTCAGGAGAGAGGCCCAAGCAATACGCGCCCCGAGGAGCGTCTTGCCACATGTCACCACTGGGTCTGAATGAGCGCGTCCAGGAAAGCGGCCCAACCAAGACGCGCCCCGAGGAGCGTCTTGCCACGTGTCAACACTGGGTCTGACTGAGCGCCTCCAGGAGAGAGGCCCAAGCAAGACACGCCCCGAGGAGCGTATCGACACATGTCAACACTGGGTCTGACTGAGGGCCTCCAGGAGAGAGGCCCAAGCAAGATGCGCCCGGAGGAGCGTCTTGCCACATGTCAACACTGGGTCTGAAAGAGGGCCTCCAGGAGAGAGGCCCAAGCAAGACGTGCCCCGAGGAGAGTCTTGCCACATGTCAACACTCGGTCTGACAGAGGGCATCCAGGAGAGAGGTCCAAGCAATACACGCCCCGAGGAGCGTCTTGCCACATGTCACCACTGGGTCTGACTGAGCGCCTCCAGGAGAGAGACCCAACCAAGACGCGCCCTGAGGAGCGTCTTGCCACATGCCAACACTGGGTCTGACAGAGGGCCTCCAGGAGAGAGGCCCAAGCAAGACGCGCCCCGAGGAGCGTCTTGTCACATGTCAACACTGGGTCTTTCTGAGCGCCTCCAGGAGAGAAGCCCAAGAAAGACGCGCCCCGAGGAGAGTCTTTCCACATGTCAGCACTCGGTCTGACTGAGCGCCTCCAGGAGAGAGGCCCAAGCAAGACGCGCCCAAAGGAGCGTCTTGCAACATGTCAACACTGGGTCTGATTGAGGGCCTTCTGGAGAGAGGCCCAAGCAAGACGCGCCCCGAGGAGCGTCTTGCCACATGTCAACAATGGGTCTTACTGAGGGCCTCCAGGAGAGAAGCCCAAGCAACACGCGCCCCGAGGAGCTTCTTGCCACATGTCAGCACTCGGTCTGACTGGGCGCCTCCAGGAGAGAGGCCAAAGCAAGACGCGCCCCGAGGAGCGTCTTGACACATGTCAACACTGGGTCTGACAGAGGGCCTCCATGAGAGAGGCCCAAGCAAGACGCGCCCCGAGGAGTGTCTTGCCACATGTCAACACTGGGTCTGACTGAGCGCCTCCAGGAGAGAGGCCCAAGCAAGACGTGCCCCGAGGAGCGTCTTGCCACGTGTCAACACTGGGTCTGACTGAGCGCCTCCAGGAGAGAGGCCCAAGCAAGATGCGCCCCGAGGAGCGTCTTGCCACGTGTCACCACTGGGTCTGACTGAGCGCCTCCAGGAGAGAGGCCCCAGCAAGACGTGCCCCGAGGAGCGTCTTGCCTTATGTCAGCACTCGGTCTGACTGAGCGCCTCTAGGAGAGAGGCCCAAGCAAGACGCGCCCCGAGGAGCGTCTTGCCACATGTCACTACTCGGTTTGACTGAGCGCCTCCAGGAGAGAGGCCCAAGCAAGACGTGCCCCGAGGAGCGTCTTGCCACATGTCAACAATGGGTCTGACTGAGGGCCTCCAGGAGAGAAGCCCAAGCAAGACGCCCCCCGAGGAGCGTCTTGCCACATGTCAACACTGGGTCTGACTGAGGGCCTCTAGGAGAGAGGTCCAAATAAGACGCGCCCCGAGGAGCGTCTTGCCACATGTCAACAATGGGTCTGACTGAGTGCTTCCAGGAGAGAAGCCCAAGCAAGACGCGCCCCGAGGAGCGTCTTGCCACATGTCAGCACTCGGTCTGACTGAGCGCCTCCAGGAGAGAGGCCCAAGCAAGACGTGCCCCGAGGAGCGTCTTGCCACATGTCAACACTGGGTCTGACTGAGCGCCTCCAGGAGAGAGGCCCAAGCAAGACGCGCCCGGAGGAGCGTCTTGCCACATGTCAGCACTGGGTCTGACTGAGCGCCTCCAGGAGAGAGGCCCAAGCAAGACGCGCCCCGAGGAGCGTCTTGCCACATGTGTTGACATGTGGCAAGACGCTCCTCGGGCCGCTCCTCGGGCCACGTGTTGCTTGGGCTTCTCTCCTGGAGGCCCTCAGTCAGACCCATTGTTGACATGTGGCAAGACGCTCCTCGGGGCGCGTCTTGCTTGGGCCTCTCTCCTGGAGGTGCTCAGTCAGACCGAGTGCTGACATGTGGCAAGACGCTCCTCGGGGCGCGTCTTGCTTGGGCTTCTCTCCTGGAGGCGCTCAGAAAGACCCAGTGTTGACATGTGAAAAGACGCTCCTCGGGGCGCGTCTTGCTTGGGCCTCTCTCCTGGAGGCGCTCAGTCAGACCGAGTGCTGACATAAGGCAAGACGCTCCTCGGGGCGCGTCCTGCTTGGGCCTCTCTCCTGGAGGCGCTCAGTCAGACTGAGTAGTGACATGTGGCCTGACGCTCCTCGGGGTGCGTCTTGCTTGGGCCTCTCTCCTGGAAGCGCTCAGTCAGACCCAGTGGTGACATGTGGCAAGACGCTCCTAGGGGCGCGTCTTGCTTGGGCTTCTCTCCTGGAGGCGCTCAGACAGACCCAGTGTTGACATGTGACAAGACACTCCTCGGGGCGCGTCTTGCTTGGGCCTCTCTCCTGGAGGCCCTCTGTCAGACCCAGTGTTGACATGTGGCAAGACGCTCCTCCCGGCGCATCTTGCTTGGGGCTCTCTCCTGGAGGCCCTCCGTCAGACCCATTGTTGACATGTGGCAAGACGCTCCTCGGGGCGCGTCTTGCTTGGGCCTCTCTCCTGGAGGCGCTCATTCAGACCCAGTGGTGACATGTGTCAAGACGCTCCTCGGGGCGCGTATTGCTTGGGCCTCTCTCCTGAATGCCCTCTGTCAGACCGAGTGTTGACATGTGGCAAGACTCTCCTCGGGGCGCGTCTTGCTTGGGCTTCTCTCATGGAGGCCCTCAGTCCGACCCAGTGTTGACATGTGTCAAGACACTCCTCGGGGCGTGTCTTGCTTGGGCCTCTCTCCTGGAGGCGCTCAGAAAGACCCAGTGTTGACATGTGACAAGACGCTCCTCGGGGCGCGTCTTGCTTGGGCCTCTCTCCTGGAGGCGCTCAGTCAGAACCAGTGGTGACATGTGGCAAGACGCTCCTCGGGGCGTGTATTGCTTGGGCCTCTCTCCTGGATGCCCTCTGTCAGACCGAGTGTTGACATGTGGCAAGACTCTCCTCGGGGCACGTCTTGCTTGGGCCTCTCTCCTGGAGGCGCTCAAACAGACCGAGTAGAGACATGTGGCAAGACGCTCCTCGGGGCGCGTCTTGCTGGGGCTTCTCTCATGGAGGCGCTCAGTCAGACCGAGTAGTGACATGTGGCAAGACGCTCCTTGGGGCGCGTCTTGCTTGGACCTCTCTCCCTGTGGCGCTCAGTCACACCCAGTGTTGACATTTGGCAAGACACTCCTCGGGGCGCGTCTTGCTTGGGCCTCTCTCATGGAGGCCCTCTGTCAGACCCAGTGTTGACATGTGTCAAGACGCTCCTCGGGGCGCGTCTTGCTTGGGCCTCTGTCCTGGAGGCGCTCAGTCAGACCGAGTGCTGACATGTGGCAAGAAGCTCCTCGGGGCGCGTCTTGCTTGGGCTTCTCTCCTGGCGGCCCTCAGTCAGACCCATTGTTGACATGTGGCAAGACGCTCCTCGGGGCGCGTCTTGCTTGGGCTTCTCTCCTGGAGGCGCTCAGAAAGACCCAGTGTTGACATGTGACAAGACGCTCCTCGGGGCGCGTCTTGCTTGGGCCTCTCTCCTGGAGGCGCTCAGTCAGAACCAGAGGTGACATGTGGCAAGACGCTCCTCGGGGCGCGTCTTGCTTGGGCCTCTCTCCTGGAGGCCCTCTTTCAGACTGAGTAGTGACATGTGGCCTGACGCTCCTCGGGGCGCGTCTTGCTTGGGCCTCTCTCCTGGAGGCGCTCAGTCAGACCCAGTGGTGACATGTGGCAAGACACTCCTCGGGGCGCGTCTTGCTTGGGCTTCTCTCCTGGAGGCCCTCAGTCAGACCCATTGTTGACATGTGGCAAGACGCTCCTCGGGACACGTCTTGCTTGGGCCTCTCTCCTGGATTCGCTCAGTCAGACCGAGTAGTGACATGTGGCAAGACGCTCCTCGGGGCGTGTCTTGCTTGGGCCTCTCTCCTGGAGGCGCTCAGTCAGACCGAGTGCTGACATAAGGCAAGACGCTCCTCGGGGCGCGTCTTGCTGGGGCCTCTCTCCTGGAGGTGCTCTATCAGACCCAGTGGTGACACGTGGCAAGACGCTCCTCGGGGCGCGTCTTGCTTGGGCCTCTCTCCTGGAGGCCCTCAGTCAGACCCAGTGGTGACACATGGCAAGACGCTCCTCGGGGCGTGTCTTGCTTGGGCCTCTCTCCTGGAGGCGCTCAGTCAGACCCAGTGTTGACACGTGGCAAGACGCTCCTCGGGGCGCGTCTTGGTTGGGCCGCTTTCCTGGACGCGCTCATTCAGACCCAGTGGTGACATGTGACAAGACGCTCCTCGGGGCGCGTATTGCTTGGGCCTCTCTCCTGAATGCCCTCTGTCAGACCGAGGGTTGACATGTGGCAAGACTCTCCTCGGGGCGCGTCTTGCTTGGGCTTCTCTCATGGAGGCCCTCAGTCCGACCCAGTGTTGACATGTGTCAATACGCTCCTCGGGGCGTGTCTTGCTTGGGCCTCTCTCCTGGAGGCGCTCAGTCAGACCCAGTGCTGACATGTGGCAAGACGCTCCTCCGGGCGCGTCTTGCTTGGGCCTCTCTCCTGGAGGCGCTCAGTCAGACCCAGTGTTGACATGTGGCAAGACGCTCCTCGGGGCACGTCTTGCTTGGGCCTCTCTCCTGGAGGCCCTCTGTCAGACCCAGTGTTGGCATGTGGCAAGACGCTCCTCAGGGCGCGTCTTGGTTGGGTCTCTCTCCTGGAGGCGCTCAGTCAGACCCAGTGGTGACATGTGGCAAGACGCTCCTCGGGGCGTGTATTGCTTGGGCCTCTCTCCTGGATGCCCTCTGTCAGACCGAGTGTTGACATGTGGCAAGACTCTCCTCGGGGCACGTCTTGCTTGGGCCTCTCTCCTGGAGGCGCTCAAACAGACCGAGTAGTGACATGTGGCAAGACGCTCCTCAGGGCGCGTCTTGCTGGGGCTTCTCTCATGGAGGCACTCAGTCAGACCCAGTGTTGACATGTGGCAAGACGCTCCTCGGGGCGCGTCTTGCTTGGACCTCTCTCCCTGAGGCGCTCAGTCAGACCGAGTAGTGACATGTGGCAAGACGCTCCTCGGGGCGCGTCTTGCTTGGACCTCTCTCCCTGTGGCGCTCAGTCACACCCAGTGTTGACATTTGGCAAGACACTCCTCGGGGCGCGTCTTGCTTGGGCCTCTCTCATGGAGGCCCTCTGTCAGACCCAGTGTTGACATGTGTCAAGACGCTCCTCGGGGCGCGTCTTGCTTGGGCCTCTCTCCTGGAGGCGCTCAGTCAGACCGAGTGCTGACATGTGGCAAGAAGCTCCTCGGGGCGCGTCTTGCTTGGGCTTCTCTCCTGGCGGCCCTCAGTCAGACCCATTGTTGACATGTGGCAAGACGCTCCTCGGGGCGCGTCTTGCTTGGGCCTCTCTCCTGGAGGCCCTCTTTCAGACTGAGTAGTGACATGTGGCCTGACGCTCCTCGGGGCGCGTCTTGCTTGGGCCTCTCTCCTGGAGGCGCTCAGTCAGACCCAGTGGTGACATGTGGCAAGACACTCCTCGGGGCGCGTCTTGCTTGGGCTTCTCTCCTGGAGGCCCTCAGTCAGACCCATTGTTGACATGTGGCAAGACGCTCCTCGGGACACGTCTTGCTTGGGCCTCTCTCCTGGATTCGCTCAGTCAGACCGAGTAGTGACATGTGGCAAGACGCTCCTCGGGGCGTGTCTTGCTTGGGCCTCTCTCCTGGAGGCGCTCAGTCAGACCGAGTGCTGACATAAGGCAAGACGCTCCTCGGGGCGCGTCCTGCTTGGGCCTCTCTCCTGGAGGCGCTCAGTCAGACTGAGTAGTGACATGTGGCCTGACGCTCCTCGGGGTGCGTCTTGCTTGGGCCTCTCTCCTGGAAGCGCTCAGTCAGACCCAGTGGTGACATGTGGCAAGACGCTCCTAGGGGCGCGTCTTGCTTGGGCTTCTCTCCTGGAGGCGCTCAGACAGACCCAGTGTTGACATGTGACAAGACACTCCTCGGGGCGCGTCTTGCTTGGGCCTCTCTCCTGGAGGCCCTCTGTCAGACCCAGTGTTGACATGTGGCAAGACGCTCCTCCCGGCGCATCTTGCTTGGGGCTCTCTCCTGGAGGCCCTCCGTCAGACCCATTGTTGACATGTGGCAAGACGCTCCTCGGGGCGCGTCTTGCTTGGGCCTCTCTCCTGGAGGCGCTCATTCAGACCCAGTGGTGACATGTGTCAAGACGCTCCTCGGGGCGCGTATTGCTTGGGCCTCTCTCCTGAATGCCCTCTGTCAGACCGAGTGTTGACATGTGGCAAGACTCTCCTCGGGGCGCGTCTTGCTTGGGCTTCTCTCATGGAGGCCCTCAGTCCGACCCAGTGTTGACATGTGTCAAGACACTCCTCGGGGCGTGTCTTGCTTGGGCCTCTCTCCTGGAGGCGCTCAGAAAGACCCAGTGTTGACATGTGACAAGACGCTCCTCGGGGCGCGTCTTGCTTGGGCCTCTCTCCTGGAGGCGCTCAGTCAGAACCAGTGGTGACATGTGGCAAGACGCTCCTCGGGGCGTGTATTGCTTGGGCCTCTCTCCTGGATGCCCTCTGTCAGACCGAGTGTTGACATGTGGCAAGACTCTCCTCGGGGCACGTCTTGCTTGGGCCTCTCTCCTGGAGGCGCTCAAACAGACCGAGTAGAGACATGTGGCAAGACGCTCCTCGGGGCGCGTCTTGCTGGGGCTTCTCTCATGGAGGCGCTCAGTCAGACCGAGTAGTGACATGTGGCAAGACGCTCCTTGGGGCGCGTCTTGCTTGGACCTCTCTCCCTGTGGCGCTCAGTCACACCCAGTGTTGACATTTGGCAAGACACTCCTCGGGGCGCGTCTTGCTTGGGCCTCTCTCATGGAGGCCCTCTGTCAGACCCAGTGTTGACATGTGTCAAGACGCTCCTCGGGGCGCGTCTTGCTTGGGCCTCTGTCCTGGAGGCGCTCAGTCAGACCGAGTGCTGACATGTGGCAAGAAGCTCCTCGGGGCGCGTCTTGCTTGGGCTTCTCTCCTGGCGGCCCTCAGTCAGACCCATTGTTGACATGTGGCAAGACGCTCCTCGGGGCGCGTCTTGCTTGGGCTTCTCTCCTGGAGGCGCTCAGAAAGACCCAGTGTTGACATGTGACAAGACGCTCCTCGGGGCGCGTCTTGCTTGGGCCTCTCTCCTGGAGGCGCTCAGTCAGAACCAGAGGTGACATGTGGCAAGACGCTCCTCGGGGCGCGTCTTGCTTGGGCCTCTCTCCTGGAGGCCCTCTTTCAGACTGAGTAGTGACATGTGGCCTGACGCTCCTCGGGGCGCGTCTTGCTTGGGCCTCTCTCCTGGAGGCGCTCAGTCAGACCCAGTGGTGACATGTGGCAAGACACTCCTCGGGGCGCGTCTTGCTTGGGCTTCTCTCCTGGAGGCCCTCAGTCAGACCCATTGTTGACATGTGGCAAGACGCTCCTCGGGACACGTCTTGCTTGGGCCTCTCTCCTGGATTCGCTCAGTCAGACCGAGTAGTGACATGTGGCAAGACGCTCCTCGGGGCGTGTCTTGCTTGGGCCTCTCTCCTGGAGGCGCTCAGTCAGACCGAGTGCTGACATAAGG
The DNA here is from genome assembly GCF_043380555.1 of Nothobranchius furzeri. NCBI lineage: Eukaryota > Metazoa > Chordata > Actinopteri > Cyprinodontiformes > Nothobranchiidae > Nothobranchius > Nothobranchius furzeri. The sequence goes on along the minus strand of NC_091755.1, from coordinate 14,569,469 downwards.
CAAGACGCTCCTCGGGGCGCGTCTTGCTGGGGCCTCTCTCCTGGAGGTGCTCTATCAGACCCAGTGGTGACACGTGGCAAGACGCTCCTCGGGGCGCGTCTTGCTTGGGCCTCTCTCCTGGAGGCCCTCAGTCAGACCCAGTGGTGACACATGGCAAGACGCTCCTCGGGGCGTGTCTTGCTTGGGCCTCTCTCCTGGAGGCGCTCAGTCAGACCCAGTGTTGACACGTGGCAAGACGCTCCTCGGGGCGCGTCTTGGTTGGGCCGCTTTCCTGGACGCGCTCATTCAGACCCAGTGGTGACATGTGACAAGACGCTCCTCGGGGCGCGTATTGCTTGGGCCTCTCTCCTGAATGCCCTCTGTCAGACCGAGGGTTGACATGTGGCAAGACTCTCCTCGGGGCGCGTCTTGCTTGGGCTTCTCTCATGGAGGCCCTCAGTCCGACCCAGTGTTGACATGTGTCAATACGCTCCTCGGGGCGTGTCTTGCTTGGGCCTCTCTCCTGGAGGCGCTCAGTCAGACCCAGTGCTGACATGTGGCAAGACGCTCCTCCGGGCGCGTCTTGCTTGGGCCTCTCTCCTGGAGGCGCTCAGTCAGACCCAGTGTTGACATGTGGCAAGACGCTCCTCGGGGCACGTCTTGCTTGGGCCTCTCTCCTGGAGGCCCTCTGTCAGACCCAGTGTTGGCATGTGGCAAGACGCTCCTCAGGGCGCGTCTTGGTTGGGTCTCTCTCCTGGAGGCGCTCAGTCAGACCCAGTGGTGACATGTGGCAAGACGCTCCTCGGGGCGTGTATTGCTTGGGCCTCTCTCCTGGATGCCCTCTGTCAGACCGAGTGTTGACATGTGGCAAGACTCTCCTCGGGGCACGTCTTGCTTGGGCCTCTCTCCTGGAGGCGCTCAAACAGACCGAGTAGTGACATGTGGCAAGACGCTCCTCAGGGCGCGTCTTGCTGGGGCTTCTCTCATGGAGGCACTCAGTCAGACCCAGTGTTGACATGTGGCAAGACGCTCCTCGGGGCGCGTCTTGCTTGGACCTCTCTCCCTGAGGCGCTCAGTCAGACCGAGTAGTGACATGTGGCAAGACGCTCCTCGGGGCGCGTCTTGCTTGGACCTCTCTCCCTGTGGCGCTCAGTCACACCCAGTGTTGACATTTGGCAAGACACTCCTCGGGGCGCGTCTTGCTTGGGCCTCTCTCATGGAGGCCCTCTGTCAGACCCAGTGTTGACATGTGTCAAGACGCTCCTCGGGGCGCGTCTTGCTTGGGCCTCTCTCCTGGAGGCGCTCAGTCAGACCGAGTGCTGACATGTGGCAAGAAGCTCCTCGGGGCGCGTCTTGCTTGGGCTTCTCTCCTGGCGGCCCTCAGTCAGACCCATTGTTGACATGTGGCAAGACGCTCCTCGGGGCGCGTCTTGCTTGGGCCTCTCTCCTGGAGGCCCTCTTTCAGACTGAGTAGTGACATGTGGCCTGACGCTCCTCGGGGCGCGTCTTGCTTGGGCCTCTCTCCTGGAGGCGCTCAGTCAGACCCAGTGGTGACATGTGGCAAGACACTCCTCGGGGCGCGTCTTGCTTGGGCTTCTCTCCTGGAGGCCCTCAGTCAGACCCATTGTTGACATGTGGCAAGACGCTCCTCGGGACACGTCTTGCTTGGGCCTCTCTCCTGGATTCGCTCAGTCAGACCGAGTAGTGACATGTGGCAAGACGCTCCTCGGGGCGTGTCTTGCTTGGGCCTCTCTCCTGGAGGCGCTCAGTCAGACCGAGTGCTGACATAAGGCAAGACGCTCCTCGGGGCGCGTCTTGCTGGGGCCTCTCTCCTGGAGGTGCTCTATCAGACCCAGTGGTGACACGTGGCAAGACGCTCCTCGGGGCGCGTCTTGCTTGGGCCTCTCTCCTGGAGGCCCTCAGTCAGACCCAGTGGTGACACATGGCAAGACGCTCCTCGGGGCGTGTCTTGCTTGGGCCTCTCTCCTGGAGGCGCTCAGTCAGACCCAGTGTTGACACGTGGCAAGACGCTCCTCGGGGCGCGTCTTGGTTGGGCCGCTTTCCTGGACGCGCTCATTCAGACCCAGTGGTGACATGTGGCAAGACGCTCCTCGGGGCGCGTATTGCTTGGGCCTCTCTCCTGAATGCCCTCTGTCAGACCGAGGGTTGACATGTGGCAAGACTCTCCTCGGGGCGCGTCTTGCTTGGGCTTCTCTCATGGAGGCCCTCAGTCCGACCCAGTGTTGACATGTGTCAATACGCTCCTCGGGGCGTGTCTTGCTTGGGCCTCTCTCCTGGAGGCGCTCAGTCAGACCCAGTGCGGACATGTGGCAAGACGCTCCTCCGGGCGCGTCTTGCTTGGGCCTCTCTCCTGGAGGCGCTCAGTCAGACCCAGTGTTGACATGTGGCAAGACGCTCCTCGGGGCACGTCTTGCTTGGGCCTCTCTCCTGGAGGCCCTCTGTCAGACCCAGTGTTGGCATGTGGCAAGACGCTCCTCAGGGCGCGTCTTGGTTGGGTCTCTCTCCTGGAGGCGCTCAGTCAGACCCAGTGGTGACATGTGGCAAGACGCTCCTCGGGGCGTGTATTGCTTGGGCCTCTCTCCTGGATGCCCTCTGTCAGACCGAGTGTTGACATGTGGCAAGACTCTCCTCGGGGCACGTCTTGCTTGGGCCTCTCTCCTGGAGGCGCTCAAACAGACCGAGTAGTGACATGTGGCAAGACGCTCCTCAGGGCGCGTCTTGCTGGGGCTTCTCTCATGGAGGCACTCAGTCAGACCCAGTGTTGACATGTGGCAAGACGCTCCTCGGGGCGCTTCTTGCTTGGACCTCTCTCCCTGAGACGCTCAGTCAGACCGAGTAGTGACATGTGGCAAGACGCTCCTCGGGGTGCGTCTTGCTTGGACCTCTCTCCCTGTGGCGCTCAGTCACACCCAGTGTTGACATTTGGCAAGACACTCCTCGGGGCGCGTCTTGCTTGGGCCTCTCTCATGGAGGCCCTCTGTCAGACCCAGTGTTGACATGTGTCAAGACGCTCCTCGGGGCGCGTCTTGCTTGGGCCTCTCTCCTGGAGGCGCTCAGTCAGACCGAGTGCTGACATGTGGCAAGAAGCTCCTCGGGGCGCGTCTTGCTTGGGCTTCTCTCCTGGCGGCCCTCAGTCAGACCCATTGTTGACATGTGGCAAGACGCTCCTCGGGGCGCGTCTTGCTTGGGCTTCTCTCCTGGAGGCGCTCAGAAAGACCCAGTGTTGACATGTGACAAGACGCTCCTCGGGGCGCGTCTTGCTTGGGCCTCTCTCCTGGAGGCCCTCAGTCAGACCCAGTGGTGACACATGGCAAGACGCTCCTCGGGGCGTGTCTTGCTTGGGCCTCTCTCCTGGAGGCGCTCAGTCAGACCCAGTGTTGACACGTGGCAAGACGCTCCTCGGGGCGCGTCTTGGTTGGGCCGCTTTCCTGGACGCGCTCATTCAGACCCAGTGGTGACATGTGGCAAGACGCTCCTCGGGGCGCGTATTGCTTGGGCCTCTCTCCTGAATGCCCTCTGTCAGACCGAGGGTTGACATGTGGCAAGACTCTCCTCGGGGCGCGTCTTGCTTGGGCTTCTCTCATGGAGGCCCTCAGTCCGACCCAGTGTTGACATGTGTCAATACGCTCCTCGGGGCGTGTCTTGCTTGGGCCTCTCTCCTGGAGGCGCTCAGTCAGACCCAGTGCTGACATGTGGCAAGACGCTCCTCCGGGCGCGTCTTGCTTGGGCCTCTCTCCTGGAGGCGCTCAGTCAGACCCAGTGTTGACATGTGGCAAGACGCTCCTCGGGGCACGTCTTGCTTGGGCCTCTCTCCTGGAGGCCCTCTGTCAGACCCAGTGTTGGCATGTGGCAAGACGCTCCTCAGGGCGCGTCTTGGTTGGGTCTCTCTCCTGGAGGCGCTCAGTCAGACCCAGTGGTGACATGTGGCAAGACGCTCCTCGGGGCGTGTATTGCTTGGGCCTCTCTCCTGGATGCCCTCTGTCAGACCGAGTGTTGACATGTGGCAAGACTCTCCTCGGGGCACGTCTTGCTTGGGCCTCTCTCCTGGAGGCGCTCAAACAGACCGAGTAGTGACATGTGGCAAGACGCTCCTCAGGGCGCGTCTTGCTGGGGCTTCTCTCATGGAGGCACTCAGTCAGACCCAGTGTTGACATGTGGCAAGACGCTCCTCGGGGCGCGTCTTGCTTGGACCTCTCTCCCTGAGGCGCTCAGTCAGACCGAGTAGTGACATGTGGCAAGACGCTCCTCGGGGCGCGTCTTGCTTGGACCTCTCTCCCTGTGGCGCTCAGTCACACCCAGTGTTGACATTTGGCAAGACACTCCTCGGGGCGCGTCTTGCTTGGGCCTCTCTCATGGAGGCCCTCTGTCAGACCCAGTGTTGACATGTGTCAAGACGCTCCTCGGGGCGCGTCTTGCTTGGGCCTCTCTCCTGGAGGCGCTCAGTCAGACCGAGTGCTGACATGTGGCAAGAAGCTCCTCGGGGCGCGTCTTGCTTGGGCTTCTCTCCTGGCGGCCCTCAGTCAGACCCATTGTTGACATGTGGCAAGACGCTCCTCGGGGCGCGTCTTGCTTGGGCCTCTCTCCTGGAGGCCCTCTTTCAGACTGAGTAGTGACATGTGGCCTGACGCTCCTCGGGGCGCGTCTTGCTTGGGCCTCTCTCCTGGAGGCGCTCAGTCAGACCCAGTGGTGACATGTGGCAAGACACTCCTCGGGGCGCGTCTTGCTTGGGCTTCTCTCCTGGAGGCCCTCAGTCAGACCCATTGTTGACATGTGGCAAGACGCTCCTCGGGACACGTCTTGCTTGGGCCTCTCTCCTGGATTCGCTCAGTCAGACCGAGTAGTGACATGTGGCAAGACGCTCCTCGGGGCGTGTCTTGCTTGGGCCTCTCTCCTGGAGGCGCTCAGTCAGACCGAGTGCTGACATAAGGCAAGACGCTCCTCGGGGCGCGTCTTGCTGGGGCCTCTCTCCTGGAGGTGCTCTATCAGACCCAGTGGTGACACGTGGCAAGACGCTCCTCGGGGCGCGTCTTGCTTGGGCCTCTCTCCTGGAGGCCCTCAGTCAGACCCAGTGGTGACACATGGCAAGACGCTCCTCGGGGCGTGTCTTGCTTGGGCCTCTCTCCTGGAGGCGCTCAGTCAGACCCAGTGTTGACACGTGGCAAGACGCTCCTCGGGGCGCGTCTTGGTTGGGCCGCTTTCCTGGACGCGCTCATTCAGACCCAGTGGTGACATGTGGCAAGACGCTCCTCGGGGCGCGTATTGCTTGGGCCTCTCTCCTGAATGCCCTCTGTCAGACCGAGGGTTGACATGTGGCAAGACTCTCCTCGGGGCGCGTCTTGCTTGGGCTTCTCTCATGGAGGCCCTCAGTCCGACCCAGTGTTGACATGTGTCAATACGCTCCTCGGGGCGTGTCTTGCTTGGGCCTCTCTCCTGGAGGCGCTCAGTCAGACCCAGTGCTGACATGTGGCAAGACGCTCCTCCGGGCGCGTCTTGCTTGGGCCTCTCTCCTGGAGGCGCTCAGTCAGACCCAGTGTTGACATGTGGCAAGACGCTCCTCGGGGCACGTCTTGCTTGGGCCTCTCTCCTGGAGGCCCTCTGTCAGACCCAGTGTTGGCATGTGGCAAGACGCTCCTCAGGGCGCGTCTTGGTTGGGTCTCTCTCCTGGAGGCGCTCAGTCAGACCCAGTGGTGACATGTGGCAAGACGCTCCTCGGGGCGTGTATTGCTTGGGCCTCTCTCCTGGATGCCCTCTGTCAGACCGAGTGTTGACATGTGGCAACACTCTCCTCGGGGCACGTCTTGCTTGGGCCTCTCTCCTGGAGGCGCTCAAACAGACCGAGTAGTGACATGTGGCAAGACGCTCCTCAGGGCGCGTCTTGCTGGGGCTTCTCTCATGGAGGCACTCAGTCAGACCCAGTGTTGACATGTGGCAAGACGCTCCTCGGGGCGCGTCTTGCTTGGACCTCTCTCCCTGAGGCGCTCAGTCAGACCGAGTAGTGACATGTGGCAAGACGCTCCTCGGGGCGCGTCTTGCTTGGACCTCTCTCCCTGTGGCGCTCAGTCACACCCAGTGTTGACATTTGGCAAGACACTCCTCGGGGCGCGTCTTGCTTGGGCCTCTCTCATGGAGGCCCTCTGTCAGACCCAGTGTTGACATGTGTCAAGACGCTCCTCGGGGCGCGTTTTGTTTTGGCCTCTCCTCTGGAGGCGCTCAGTCAGACCGAGTGCTGACATGTGGCAAGAAGCTCCTCGGGGCGCGTCTTGCTTGGGCTTCTCTCCTGGCGGCCCTCAGTCAGACCCATTGTTGACATGTGGCAAGACGCTCCTCGGGGCGCGTCTTGCTTGGGCTTCTCTCCTGGAGGCGCTCAGAAAGACCCAGTGTTGACATGTGACAAGACGCTCCTCGGGGGCGCGTCTTGCTTGGGCCTCTCTCCTGGAGGCGCTCAGTCAGAACCAGAGGTGACATGTGGCAAGACGCTCCTCGGGGCGCGTCTTGCTTGGGCCTCTCTCCTGGAGGCGCTCAGTCAGACCCAGTGGTGACATGTGGCAAGACACTCCTCGGGGCGCGTCTTGCTTGGGCTTCTCTCCTGGAGGCCCTCAGTCAGACCCATTGTTGACATGTGGCAAGACGCTCCTCGGGACACGTCTTGCTTGGGCCTCTCTCCTGGATTCGCTCAGTCAGACCGAGTAGTGACATGTGGCAAGACGCTCCTCGGGGCGTGTCTTGCTTGGGCCTCTCTCCTGGAGGCCCTCTTTCAGACTGAGTAGTGACATGTGGCAAGACGCTCCTCGGGGCGCGTCTTGCTTGGGCCTCTCTCCTGGAGGCGCTCAGTCAGACCCAGTGGTGACATGTGGCAAGACACTCCTCGGGGCGCGTCTTGCTTGGGCTTCTCTCCTGGAGGCCCTCAGTCAGACCCATTGTTGACATGTGGCAAGACGCTCCTCGGGACACGTCTTGCTTGGGCCTCTCTCCTGGATTCGCTCAGTCAGACCGAGTAGTGACATGTGGCAAGACGCTCCTCGGGGCGTGTCTTGCTTGGGCCTCTCTCCTGGAGGCGCTCAGTCAGACCGAGTGCTGACATAAGGCAAGACGCTCCTCGGGGCGCGTCTTGCTGGGGCCTCTCTCCTGGAGGTGCTCTATCAGACCCAGTGGTGACACGTGGCAAGACGCTCTTCGGGGCGCGTCTTGCTTGGGCCTCTCTCCTGGAGGAGCTCAGTCGGACCCAGTGGTGACACATGGCAAGACGCTCCTCGGGGCGCATCTTGCTTGGGCCTCTCTCCAGGAGGCGCTAAGTCAGACCCAGTGTTGACACGTGGCAAGACGCTCCTCGGGGCGCGTCGTGCTTGGGCCTCTCTCCTGGAGGCCCTCTTTTAGACCCAGTGTTGACATGTGGCAAGACGCTCCTCCGGGCGCATCTTGCTTGGGCCTCTCTCCTTGAGGCCCTCAGTCAGACCCAGTGTTGACATGTGTCAATACGCTCCTCGGGGCGTGTCTTGCTTGGGCCTCTCTCCTGGAGGCGCTCAGTCAGACCCAGTGTTGACACGTGGCAAGACGCTCCTCGGGGCGCGTCTTGGTTGGGCCGCTTTCCTGGACGCGCTCATTCAGACCCAGTGGTGACATGTGGCAAGACGCTCCTCGGGGCGCGTATTGCTTGGGCCTCTCTCCTGAATGCCCTCTGTCAGACCGAGTGTTGACATGTGGCAAGACTCTCCTCGGGGCGCGTCTTGCTTGGGCTTCTCTCATGGAGGCCCTCAGTCCGACCCAGTGTTGACATGTGTCAATACGCTCCTCGGGGCGTGTCTTGCTTGGGCTTCTCTCCTGGAAGCACTCAGTCCGACCCATTGTTGACATGTGGCAAGACGCTCCTCGGGGCGCGTCTTATTTGGACCTCTCTCCTAGAGGCCCTCAGTCAGACCCAGTGTTGACATGTGGCAAGACGCTCCTCGGGGCGCGTCTTGCTTGGGCTTCTCTCCTGGAGGCCCTCAGTCAGACCCATTGTTGACATGTGGCAAGACGCTCCTCGGGGCACGTCTTGCTTGGGCCTCTCTCCTGGAGGCGCTCAGTCAGACCCAGTGGTGACACGTGGCAAGACGCTCCTCGGGGCGCACCTTGCTTGGGCCTCTCTCCTGGAGGCGCTCAGTCAGACCCAGTGTTGACACGTGGCAAGACGCTCCTCGGGGCGCGTCTTGCTTGGGCCTCTCTCCTGGAGGCGCTCAGTCAGACCCAGTGTTGACATGTGGCAAGACACTCCTCGGGGCGCGTCTTGCTTGGGCCTCTCTCATGGAGGCCCTCTGTCAGACCCAGTGTTGACATGTGTCAAGACGCTCCTCGGGGCGCGTCTTGCTTTGGCCTCTCTCCTGGAGGCGCCCAGTCAGACCGAGTGCTGACATGTGGCAAGAAGCTCCTCGGGGCGCGTGTTGCTTGGGCTTCTCTCCTGGAGGCCCTCAGTAAGACCCATTGTTGACATGTGGCAAGACGCTCCTCGGGGCGCGTCTTGCTTGGGCCTCTCTCCAGAAGGCCCTCAATCAGACCCAGTGTTGACACGTGGCAAGACGCTCCTCGGGGCACGTCTTACTTTGGCCTCTCTCCTGGAGGCGCTCAGTCAGACTGAGTAGTGACATGTGGCCTGACGCTCCTCGGGGCGCGTGTTGCTTGGGCCTCTCTCCTGGAGGCGCTCAGTCAGACCAAGTGGTGACATGTGGCAAGACACTCCTAGGGGCGCGTCTTGCTTGGGCCTCTCTCCTGGAGGCCCTCAGTCATACCCATTGTTGACATGTGGCAAGACGCTCCTCGGGGCGCGTCTTGCTTGGGCCTCTCTCCTGGAGGCGCTCAGTCAGACCGAGTGCTGACATGTGGCAAGACGCTCCTCGGGCCGCGTGATGCTTGGGCTTCTCTCCTGGAGGCCCTCAGTCAGACCCATTGTTGACATGTTGCAAGACGCTCCTTTGGGCGCGTCTTGCTTGGGCCTCTCTCCTGGAGGCGCTCAGTCAGACCGAGTGCTGACATGTGGAAAGACTCTCCTCGGGGCGCGTCTTTCTTGGGCTTCTCTCCTGGAGGCGCTCAGAAAGACCCAGTGTTGACATGTGACAAGACGCTCCTCGGGGCGCGTCTTGCTTGGGCCTCTCTCCTGGAGGCGCTCAGTCAGAACCAGTGGTGACATGTGGCAAGACACTCCTCGGGGCGCGTCTTGCTTGGGCCTCTCTCCTGGAGGCCCTCTGTCAGACCCAGTGTTGGCATGTGGCAAGACGCTCCTCAGGGCGCGTCTTGGTTGGGTCTCTCTCCTGGAGGCGCTCAGTCAGACCCAGTGGTGACATGTGGCAAGACGCTCCTCGGGGCGTGTATTGCTTGGACCTCTCTCCTGGATGCCCTCTGTCAGACCGAGTGTTGACATGTGGCAAGACTCTCCTCGGGGCACGTCTTGCTTGGGCCTCTCTCCTGGAGGCGCTCAAACAGACCGAGTAGTGACATGTGGCAAGACGCTCCTCGGGGCGCGTCTTGCTGGGGCTTCTCTCATGGAGGAACTCAGTCAGACCCAGTGTTGACATGTGGCAAGACGCTCCTCGGGGCGCGTCTTGCTTGGACCTCTCTCCCTGAGGCGCTCAGTCAGACCGAGTAGTGACATGTGGCCTGACGCTCCTCGGGGCGCGTCTTGCTTGGGCCTCTCTCCTGGAGGCGCTCAGTCAGACCCAGTGGTGACATGTGGCAAGACACTCCTCGGGGCGCATCTTGCTTGGGCTTCTCTCCTCGAGGCCCTCAGTCAGACCCATTGTTGACATGTGGCAAGACGCTCCTCGGGACACGTCTTGCTTGGGCCTCTCTCCTGGATTCGCTCAGTCAGACCAAGTGCTGACATAAGGCAAGACGCTCCTCGGGGCGCGTCTTGCTGGGGCCTCTCTCCTGGAGGTGCTCTATCAGACCCAGTTGTGACACGTGGCAAGACGCTCCTCGGGGCACGTCTTGCTTGGGCCTCTCTCCTGGAGGAGCTCAGTCAGACCCAGTGGTGACAAATGGCAAGACGCTCCTCGGGGCGCATCTTGCTTGGGCCTCTCTCCTGGAGGCGCTAAGTCAGACCCAGTGTTGACACGTGGCAAGACGCTCCTCGGGGCGTGTCTTGCTTGGGCCTCTCTCCTGGAAGCGCTCAGTCAGACCGAGTGCTGACATAAGGCAAGACGCTCCTCGGGGCGCGTCTTGCTGGGGCCTCTCTCCTGGAGGTGCTCTATCAGACCCAGTGGTGACACGTGGCAAGACGCTCCTCGGGGCGCGTCTTGCTTGGGCCTCTCTCCTGGAGGAGCTCAGTCAGACCCAGTGGTGACACATGGCAAGACGCTCCTCGGGGCGCATCTTGCTTGGGCCTCTCTCCTGGAGGCGCTAAGTCAGACCCAGTGTTGACACGTGGCAAGACGCTCCTCGGGGCGCGTCTTGCTTTGGCCTCTCTCCTGGAGGCGCTCAGTCAGACCGAGTGCTGACATGTGGCAAGAAGCTCCTCGGGGCGCGTCTTGCTTGGGCTTCTCTCCTGGAGGCCCTCAGTCAGACCCATTGTTGACATGTGGCAAGACGCTCCTCGGGGCGCGTCTTGCTTGGGTCTCTCTCCAGAAGGCCCTCAATCAGACCCAGTGTTGACACGTGGCAAGACGCTCCTCGGGGCGCGTCTTGTTTGGGCTTCTCTCCTGGAGGCCCTCAGTCAGACCCATTGTTGACATGTGGCAAGACGCTCCTCGGGGCGCGTCTTATTTGGACCTCTCTCCTAGAGGCCCTCAGTCAGACCCAGTGTTGACATGTGGCAAGACGCTCCTCGGGGCGCGTCTTGCTTGGGCTTCTCTCCTGGAGGCCCTCAGTCAGACCCATTGTTGACATGTGGCAAGACGCTCCTCGGGGCACGTCTTGCTTGGGCCTCTCTCCTGGAGGCGCTCAGTCAAACCGAGTAGTGACATGTGTCAAGACGCTCCTCGGGGCGCGTCTTGCTTGGGCCTCTCTCCTGGAGGCGCTCAGTCAGACCGAGTGCTGACATGTGGCAAGAAGCTCCTCGGGGCGCGTCTTGCTTGGGCTTCTCTCCTGGAGGCCCTCAGTCAGACCCATTGTTGACATGTGGCAAGACGCTCCTCGGGGCGCGTCTTGCTTGGGCCTCTCTCCAGAAGGCCCTCAATCAGACCCAGTGTTGACACGTGGCAAGACGCTCCTCGGGGCGCGTCTTGCTTGGGCCTCTCTCCTGGAGGCGCTCAGTCAGACCCAGTGGTGACATGTGGCAAGACGCTCCTCGGGGCGCGTATTGCTTGGGCCTCTCTCCTGGATGCCCTCTGTCAGACCCAGTGTTGACATGTGGCAAGACTCTCCTCGGGGCGCGTCTTGCTTGGGCTTCTCTCATGGAGGCCCTCAGTCAGACCCAGTGTTGACATGTGTCAAGAAGCTCCTCGGGGCGTGTCTTGCTTGGGCTTCTCTCCTGGAGGCGCTCAGTCAGACCCAGTGTTGACATGTGGCAAGACTCTCCTCGGGGCACTTCTTGCTTGGGCTTCTCTCCTGGAGGCCCTCAGTCAGACCCATTGTTGACATGTGGCAAGACGCTCCTCGGGGCACGTCTTGCTTGGGCCTCTCTCCTGGAGGCGCTCAGTCAGACCGAGTAGTGACATGTGACAAGACGCTCCTCGGGGCGCGTCTTGCTTGGGCCTCTCTCCTGGAGGCGCTCAGTCAGACCCAGTGTTGACATGTGGCAAGACGCTCCTCGGGGCGCGTCTTGCTGGGGCTTCTCTCATGGAGGCACTCAGTCTGACCCAGTGTTGACATGTGGCAAGACGCTCCTCGGGGCACATCTTGCTTGGGCCTCTCTCCTGGAGGCGCTCAGTCAGACCCAGAGGAGACATGTGTCAAGATGCTCCTCGGGGCGCGTCTTGCTTGGGCCTCTCTCCTGGAGGCGCTCAGTCAGACCGAGTGCTGACATTTGGCAAGACGCTCCTCCGGGCGCGTCTTGCTTGGGCCTCTCTCCTGGAGGCGCTCAGTCAGACCCAGTGTTCACATGTGGCAAGACGCTCCTCGGGGTGCGTCTTGCTTGGGCCTCTCTCCTGGAGGCGCTCCGTCAGACCCAGTGTTGACATGTGGCAAGACGCTCCTCGGGGCACGTCTTGCTTGGGCCTCTCTCCTGGAGGCGCTCAGTCAGACCGAGTGCTGACATGTGGCAAGACGCTCCTCGGGGCGCGTCTTGCTTGGGCTTCTCTCCTGGAGGCCCTCAGTCAGACCCATTGTTGACATGTGGCAAGACGCTCCTCGGGGCGCGTCTCATTTGGGCCTCTCTCCTGGAGGCTCTCAGTCAGACCCAGTGTTGACATGTGGCAAGACGCTCCTCGGGGCGCGTCTTGCTTGGGCTTCTCTCCTGTAGGCCCTCAGTCAGACCCATTGTTGACATGTGGCAAGACGCTCCTCGGGGCACGTCTTGCTTGGGCCTCTCTCCTGGAGGCGCTCAGTCAGACCGAGTAGTGACATGTGGCAAGACGCTCAGTGCGTGTCATGCTTGGGCCTCTCTCCTGGAGGCGCTCAGTCAGACCGAGTGCTGACATAAGGCAAGACGCTCCTCGGGGCGCGTCTTGCTGGGGCCTCTCTCCTGGAGGTGCTCTATCAGACCCAGTGGTGACACGTGGCAAGACGCTCCTCGGGGCGCGTCTTGCTTGGGCCTCTCTCCTGGAGGAGCTCAGTCAGACCCAGTGGTGACACGTGGCAAGACGCTCCTCGGGGCGCATCTTGCTTGGGCCGCTCTCCTGGAGGCGCTAAGTCAGACCCAGTGTTGACATGTGGCAAGACGCTCCTCGGGCCGCGTCTTGCTTTGGCTTCTCTCCTGGAGGCCCTCAGTCAGACCCATTGTTGACATGTGGCAAGACGCTCCTCGGGGCGCGTCTTGCTTGGGCCTCTCTCCAGAAGGCCCTCAATCATACCCAGTGTTGACACGTGGCAAGACGCTCCTCGGGGCGCGTCTTGCTTGGGCCTCTCTCCTGGAGGCGCTCAGACAGACTGAGAAGTGACATGTGGTCTGACGCTCCTCGGGGCGCGTCTTGCTTGGGCCTCTCTCCTGGAGGCGCTCAGTCAGACCCAGTGGTGACATGTGGCAAGACACTCCTCGGGGCGCGTCTTGCTTGGGCCTCTCTCCTGGAGGCCCTCTGTCAGACCCAGTGTTGACATGTGTCAAGACGCTCCACGGGGCGCGTCTTGCTTGGCCTTCTTTCCTGGAGGCCCTCAGTCAAACCCATTGTTGACATGTGGCAAGACGCTCCTCGGGGCGCGTCTTGCTTGGGCCTCTCTCCTGGAGGGGATCAGTCAGACCGAGTGCTGTCATGTGGCAAGACGCACCTCGGGCCGCGTGTTGCTTGGGCTTCTTTCCTGGAGGCCCTCAGTCAGACCCATTGTTGACATGTGGCAAGACGCTCCTCGGGGCGCGTCTTGCTTGGGCCTCTCTCCTGGAGGCGCTCAGTCAGAACCAGAGGTGACATGTGGCAAGACGCTCCTCGGGGCGCGTCTTGCTTCGGCCTCTCTCCTGGAGGTCCTCTGTCAGACACAGTGTTGACATGTGGCAAGACTTTCCTCCGGGCGCATCTTGCTTTGGCCTCTCTCCTGCAGACCCTCAGTAAGACCCATTGTTGACATGTGGCATGACGCTCCTCGGGGCGCGTCTTGCTTGTGCCTTTCTCCAGAAGGCCCTCAATCAGACCCAGTGTTGACATGTGGCAAGACGCTCCTCGGGGCGCATCTTGCTTGGGCCTCTCTCCTGGAGGCGCTCAGTCAGACTGAGTAGTGACATGTGGCCTGACGCTCCTCGGGGCGCGTCTTGCTTGGGCCTCTCTCCTGGAGGCGCTCAGTCAGACCCAGTGTTGACATGTGGCAAGACGCTCCTCGGGGCACGTCTTGCTTGGGCCTCTCTCCTGGAGGCGCTCAGTCAGACCGAGTAGTGACATGTGGCAAGACGCTCCTCGGGGCGCGTCTTGCTTGGGCCTCTCTCCTGGAGGCGCTCAGTCAGACCGAGTGCTGACATAAGACAAGGCGCTCCTCGGGGCGTGTCTTGCTGGGGCCTCTCTCCTGGAGGCGCTCAATCAGACCCAGTGGTGACACGTGGCAAGACGCTCCTCGGGGCGCGTCTTGCTTGGGCCTCTCTCCTGGAGGCGCTCAGTCAGAGCCAGTGGTGACACGTGGCAAGACGCTCCTCGGGGCGCATCTTGCTTGGGCCTCTCTCCTGGAGGCACTCAGTCAGACCCAGTGTTGACACGTGGCAAGACATTCCTCGGGGCGCGTCTTGCTTGGGCCTCTCTCCTGGAGGCGCTCAGTCAGACCCAGTGTTGACATGTGGCAAGACACTCCTCGGGGCACGTCTTGCTTGGGCCTCTCTCATGGAGGCCCTCTGTCAGACCCAGTGTTGACATGTGTCAAGACGCTCCTCGGGGCACGTCTTGCTTTGGCCTCTCTCCTGGAGGCCCTCTGTCAGACCCAGTGTTGACATGTGTCAAGACGCTCCTCGGGGCGCGTCTTGCTTGGGCTTCTCTCCTGGACGCCCTCAGTCATACCCATTGTTGACATGTGGCAAGACACTCCTCGGGGCGCGTCTTGCTTTGGCCTCTCTCCTGGAGGCGCTCAGTCAGACCGAGTGCTGACATGTGGCAAGACGCTCCTTGGGCCGCGTGTTGCTTGGGCTTCTCTCCTGGAGGCCCTCAGTCAGACCCATTGTTGACATGTTGCAAGACGCTCCTCGGGGCGCGTCTTGCTTGGGCCTCTCTCCTGCAGGCGCTCAGTCAGACCGAGTGCTGACATGTGGAAAGACGCTCCTCGGGGCGCGTCTTGCTTGGGCTTCTCTCCTGGAGGCGCTCAGAAAGACCCAGTGTTGACATGTGACAAGACGCTCCTCGGGGCGCGTCTTGCTTGGGCCTCTCTCCTGGAGGCGATCAGTCAGACACAGTGGTGACATGTGGCAAGACACTTCTCGGGGCGTATCTTGCTTGGGCCTCTCTCCTGGATGCCCTCTGTCAGACCCAGTGTTGGCATGTGGCAAGACATTCCTCAGGGCGCGTCTTGGTTGGGCTTCTCTCATGGAGGCCCTCAGTCAGACCCAGTGTTGACATGTGTCAAGACGCTCCTCGGGGCGTGTCTTGCCTCTCTCCTGGAGGTGCTCTATCAGACCCAGTGGTGAGACGTGGCAAGACGCTCCTCGGGGCGCGTCTTGCTTGGGCCTCTCTCCTGGAGGAGCTCAGTCAGACCCAGTGGTGACACGTGGCAAGACGCTCCTCGGGGTGCATCTTGCTTGGGCCGCTCTCCTGGAGGCGCTAAGTCAGACCCAGTGTTGACATGTGGCAAGACGCTCCTCGGGGCGCGTCTTGCTTTGGCCTCTCTCCTGGAGGCGCTCAGTCAGACCGAGTGCTGACATGTGGCAAGAAGCTCCTCGGGGCGCGTCTTGCTTGGGCTTCTCTCCTGGAGGCCCTCAGTCAGACCCATTGTTGACATGTGGCAAGACGCTCCTCGGGGCGCGTCTTGCTTGGGCCTCTCTCCAGAAGGCCCTCAATCATACCCAGTGTTGACACGTGGCAAGACGCTCCTCGGGGCGCGTCTTGCTTGGGCCTCTCTCCTGGAGGCGCTCAGACAGACTGAGTAGTGACATGTGGTCTGACGCTCCTCGGGGCGCGTCTCGCTTGGGCCTCTCTCCTGGAGGCGCTCAGTCAGACCCAGTGGTGACATGTGGCAAGACACTCCTCGGGGCGCGTCTTGCTTGGGCCTCTCTCCTGGAGGCCCTCTGTCAGACCCAGTGTTGACATGTGTCAAGACGCTCCACGGGGCGCGTCTTGCTTGGCCTTCTCTCCTGGAGGCCCTCAGTCAAACCCATTGTTGACATGTGGCAAGACGCTCCTCGGGGCGCGTCTTGCTTGGGCCTCTCTCCTGGAGGGGATCAGTCAGACCGAGTGCTGACATGTGGCAAGACGCACCTCGGGCCGCGTGTTGCTTGGGCTTCTTTCCTGGAGGCCCTCAGTCAGACCCATTGTTGACATGTGGCAAGACGCTCCTCGGGGCGCGTCTTGCTTGGGCCTCTCTCCTGGAGGCGCTCAGTCAGAACCAGAGGTGACATGTGGCAAGACTCTCCTCGGGGCGCGTCTTGCTTCGGCCTCTC
This sequence comes from Nothobranchius furzeri, assembly GCF_043380555.1. NCBI lineage: Eukaryota > Metazoa > Chordata > Actinopteri > Cyprinodontiformes > Nothobranchiidae > Nothobranchius > Nothobranchius furzeri. The sequence goes on along the minus strand of NC_091755.1, from coordinate 14,553,346 downwards.
TCCTGGAGGTCCTCTGTCAGACCCAGTGTTGACATGTGGCAAGACTTTCCTCCGGGCGCATCTTGCTTTGGCCTCTCTCCTGCAGACCCTCAGTAAGACCCATTGTTGACATGTGGCAAGACACTCCTCGGGGCGCGTCTTGCTTGTGCCTTTCTCCAGAAGGCCCTCAATCAGACCAAGTGTTGACATGTGGCAAGACGCTCCTCGGGGCGCATCTTGCTTGGGCCTCTCTCCTGGAGGCGCTCAGTCAGACTGAGTAGTGACATGTGGCCTGACGCTCCTCGGGGCGCGTCTTGCTTGGGCCTCTCTCCTGGAGGCGCTCAGTCAGACCCAGTGTTGACATGTGGCAAGACGCTCCTCGGGGCACGTCTTGCTTGGGCCTCTCTCCTGGAGGCGCTCAGTCAGACCGAGTAGTGACATGTGGCAAGACGCTCCTCGGGGCGCGTCTTGCTTGGACCTCTCTCCTGGAGGCGCTCAGTTAGACCGAGTAGTGACATGTCGCAAGACGCTCCTCGGGGCGCGTCTTGCTTGGGCCTCTCTCCTGGAGGCGCTCAGTCAGACCGAGTGCTGACATAAGGCAAGACGCTCCTCGGGGCGTGTCTTGCTGGGGCCTCTCTCCTGGAGGCGCTCAATCAGACCCAGTGGTGACACGTGGCAAGACGCTCCTCGGGGCGCGTCTTGCTTGGGCCTCTCTCCTGGAGGCGCTCAGTCAGAGCCAGTGGTGACACGTGGCAAGACGCTCCTCGGGGCGCATCTTGCTTGGGCCTCTCTCCTGGAGGCACTCAGTCAGACCCAGTGTTGACACGTGGCAAGACATTCCTCGGGGCGCGTCTTGCTTGGGCTTCTCTCCTGGAGGCGCTCAGTCAGACCCAGTGTTGACATGTGGCAAGACACTCCTCGGGGCGCGTCTTGCTTGGGCCTCTCTCATGGAGGCCCTCTGTCAGACCCAGTGTTGACATGTGTCAAGACGCTCCTCGGGGCACGTCTTGCTTTGGCCTCTCTCCTGGAGGCCCTCTGTCAGACCCAGTGTTGACATGTGTCAAGACGCTCCTCGGGGCGCGTCTTGCTTGGGCTTCTCTCCTGGACGCCCTCAGTCATACCCATTGTTGACATGTGGCAAGACACTCCTCGGGGCGCGTATTGCTTTGGCCTCTCTCCTGGAGGCGCTCAGTCAGACCGAGTGCTGACATGTGGCAAGACGCTCCTCGGGCCGCGTGTTGCTTGGGCTTCTCTCCTGGAGGCCCTCAGTCAGAACAATTGTTGACATGTTGCAAGACGCTCCTCGGGGCGCGTCTTGCTTGGGCCTCTCTCCTGCAGGCGCTCAGTCAGACCGAGTGCTGACATGTGGAAAGACGCTCCTCGGGGCGCGTCTTGCTTGGGCTTCTCTCCTGGAGGCGCTCAGAAAGACCCAGTGTTGACATGTGACACGACGCTCCTCGGGGCGCGTCTTGCTTGGGCCTCTCTCCTGGAGGCGCTCAGTCAGACCCAGTGGTGACATGTGGCAAGACACTTCTCGGGGCGCATCTTGCTTGGGCCTCTCTCCTGGAGGCCCTCTGTCAGACCCAGTGTTGGCATGTGGCAAGACATTCCTCAGGGCGCGTCTTGGTTGGGCTTCTCTCATGGAGGCCCTCAGTCAGACCCAGTGTTGACATGTGTCAAGACGCTCCTCGGGGCGTGTCTTGCTTGGGCCTGTCTCCTGGTGGCGCTCAGTCAGACCCAGTGTTGACATGTGGCAAGACGCTCCTCGGGGCGCGTCTTGCTTGGGCTACTCTCCTGGAGGCCCTCAGTCAGACCCATTGTTGACATGTGGCAAGACGCTCCTCGGGGCACGTCTTGCTTGGGCTTCTCTCCTGGAGGCGCTCAAACAGACCGAGTAGTGACATGTGGCAAGACGCTCCTCGGGGCGCGTCTTGCTGGGGCTTCTCTCATGGAGGCACTCAGTCAGACCCAGTGTTGACATGTGGCAAGACGCTCCTCGGGGCGCGTCTTGCTTGGACCTCTCTCCCTGAGGCGCTCAGTCAGACCGAGTAGTGACATGTGGCAAGACTCTCCTCGGGGCGCGTCTTGCTTGGACCTCTCTCCTGGAGGCGCTCAGTCAGAACCAGAGGTGACATGTGGCAAGACGCTCCTCGGGGCGCGTCTTGCTTCGGCCTCTCTCCTGGAGGTCCTCTGTCAGACCCAGTGTTGACATGTGGCAAGACTTTCCTCCGGGCGCATCTTGCTTTGGCCTCTCTCCTGCAGACCCTCAGTAAGACCCATTGTTGACATGTGGCAAGACGCTCCTCGGGGCGCGTCTTGCTTGTGCCTTTCTCCAGAAGGCCCTCAATCAGACCCAGTGTTGACATGTGGCAAGACGCTCCTCGGGGCGCATCTTGCTTGGGCCTCTCTCCTGGAGGCGCTCAGTCAGACTGAGTAGTGACATGTGGCCTGACGCTCCTCGGGGCGCGTCTTGCTTGGGCCTCTCTCCTGGAGGCGCTCAGTCAGACCCAGTGTTGACATGTGGCAAGACGCTCCTCGGGGCACGTCTTGCTTGGGCCTCTCTCCTGGAGGCGCTCAGTCAGACCGAGTAGTGACATGTGGCAAGACGCTCCTCGGGGCGCGTCTTGCTTGGACCTCTCTCCTGGAGGCGCTCAGTTAGACCGAGTAGTGACATGTCGCAAGACGCTCCTCGGGGCGCGTCTTGCTTGGGCCTCTCTCCTGGAGGCGCTCAGTCAGACCGAGTGCTGACATAAGGCAAGACGCTCCTCGGGGCGTGTCTTGCTGGGGCCTCTCTCCTGGAGGCGCTCAATCAGACCCAGTGGTGACACGTGGCAAGACGCTCCTCGGGGCGCGTCTTGCTTGGGCCTCTCTCCTGGAGGCGCTCAGTCAGAGCCAGTGGTGACACGTGGCAAGACGCTCCTCGGGGCGCATCTTGCTTGGGCCTCTCTCCTGGAGGCACTCAGTCAGACCCAGTGTTGACACGTGGCAAGACATTCCTCGGGGCGCGTGTTGCTTGGGCCTCTCTCCTGGAGGCGCTCAGTCAGACCCAGTGTTGACATGTGGCAAGACACTCCACGGGGCGCGTCTTGCTTGGGCCTCTCTCATGGAGGCCCTCTGTCAGACCCAGTGTTGACATGTGTCAAGACGCTCCTCGGGGCACGTCTTGCTTTGGCCTCTCTCCTGGAGGCCCTCTGTCAGACCCAGTGTTGACATGTGTCAAGACGCTCCTCGGGGCGCGTCTTGCTTGGGCCTCTCTCCTGCAGGCGCTCAGTCAGACCGAGTGCTGACATGTGGAAAGACGCTCCTCGGGGCGCGTCTTGCTTGGGCTTCTCTCCTGGAGGCGCTCAGAAAGACCCAGTGTTGACATGTGACAAGACGCTCCTCGGGGCGCGTCTTGCCTGGGCCTCTCTCCTGGAGGCGCTCAGTCAGACCCAGTGGTGACATGTGGAAAGACACTCCTCGGGGCGCATCTTGCTTGGGCCTCTCTCCTGGAGGCCCTCTGTCAGACCCAGTGTTGGCATGTGGCAAGACATTCCTCAGGGCGCGTCTTGGTTGGGCTTCTCTCATGGAGGCCCTCAGTCAGACCCAGTGTTGACATGTGTCAAGACGCTCCTCGGTGCGTGTCTTGCTTGGGCTACTCTCCTGGAGGCCCTCAGGTAGACCCATTGTTGACATGTGGCAAGACGCTCCTCGGGGCACGTCTTGCTTGGGCTTCTCTCCTGGAGGCGCTCAAACAGACCGAGTAGTGACATGTGGCAAGACGCTCCTCGGGGCGCGTCTTGCTGGGGCTTCTCTCATGGAGGCACTCAGTCAGACCCAGTGTTGACATGTGGCAAGACGCTCCTCGGGGCGCGTCTTGCTTGGACCTCTCTCCCTGAGGCGCTCTGTCAGACTCAGTGTTGACATTTGGCAAGACACTCCTTGGGGCGCGTCTTGCTTGGGCCTCTCTCCTGGAGGCCCTCAGTCAGACCCAGTGTTGACATGTGTCAAGACGCTCCTCGGTGCGTGTCTTGCTTGGGCTACTCTCCTGGAGGCCCTCAGGTAGACCCATTGTTGACATGTGGCAAGACGCTCCTCGGGGCACGTCTTGCTTGGGCTTCTCTCCTGGAGGCGCTCAAACAGACCGAGTAGTGACATGTGGCAAGACGCTCCTCGGGGCGCGTCTTGCTGGGGCTTCTCTCATGGAGGCACTCAGTCAGACCCAGTGTTGACATGTGGCAAGACGCTCCTCGGGGCGCGTCTTGCTTGGACCTCTCTCCCTGAGGCGCTCTGTCAGACTCAGTGTTGACATTTGGCAAGACACTCCTTGGGGCGCGTCTTGCTTGGGCCTCTCTCATGGAGGCCCTCTGTCAGACCCAGTGTTGACATGTGTCAAGACGCTCCTCGGGGGAAGTCTTGCTTTGGCCTCTCTCCTGGAGGCGCTCAGTCATACCCATTGTTGACATGTGGCAAGAAGCTCCTCGGGGCGCGTCTTGCTTGGGCTTCTCTCCTGGAGGCCCTCAGTAAGAACCATTGTTGACATGTGGCAAGACGCTCCTCGGGACGCGTCTTGCTTGGGCCTCTCTCCAGAAGACCCTCAATCAGACCCAGTGTTGACCCGTGGCAAGACGCTCCTCGGGGCGTGTCTTGCTTGGGCCTCTCTCCTGGAGGCGCTCAGTCAGACCCAGTGGTGACACGTGGCAAGACGCTCCTCGGGGCGCATCTTGCTTGGGCCTCTCTCCTGGAGGCGCTCAGTCAGACCCAGTGTTGACACGTGGCAAGACGCTCCTCGGGGCGCGTCTTGCTTGGGCCTCTCTCCTGGAGGCGCTCAGTCAGAACCAGTGTTGACATGTGGCAAGACACTCCTCCGGGCGCGTCTTGCTTGGGCCTCTCTCATGGACGCCCTCTGTCAGACCCAGTGTTGACATGTGTCAAGACGCTCCTCAGGGCGCGTCTTGCTTTGGCCTCTCTCCTGGAGGCCCTCTGTCAGACCCAGTGTTGACATGTGTCAAGACGCTCCTCGGGGCGCTTCTTGCTTGGGCTTCTCTCCTGGAGGCCCTCAGTCATACCCATTGTTGACATGTGGCAAGACGCTCCTCGGGGCGCGTCTTGCTTTGGCCTCTCTCCTGGAGGCGCTCAGTCAGACCGAGTGCTGACATGTGGCAAGACGCTCCTCGGGCCGCGTGTTGCTTGGGCTTCTCTCCTGGAGGCCCTCAGTCAGACCCATTTTTGACATGTTGCAAGACGCTCCTTTGGGCGCGTCTTGCTTGGGCCTCTCTCCTGGAGGCGCTCAGTAAGACCCAGTGTTGACATGTGACAAGACGCTCCTCGGGGCGCGTCTTGCTTGGGCCTCTCTCCAGGAGGCGCTCAGTCAGACCCAGTGGTGACATGTGGCAAGACACTCCTCGGGGCGTGTCTTGGTTGGGCCTCTCTCCTGGAGGCCCTCTGTCAGACCCAGTGTTGGCATGTGGCAAGACGCTCCTCAGTGCGCGTCTTGGTTCGGCCTCTCTCCAGGAGGTGCTCAGTCAGACCCAGTGGTGACATGTGGCAAGACGCTCCTCGGGGTGCGTATTGCTTGGGCCTCTCTCCTGGATGCCCTCTGTCAGACCGAGTGTTGACATGTGGCAAGACTCTCCTCGGGGCGCGTCTTGCTTGGGCTTCTCTCATGGAGGCCCTCAGTCAGACCCAGTGTTGACATGTGTCAAGACGCTCCTCGGGGCATGTCTTGCTTGGGCCTCTCTCCTGGAGGCGCTCAGTCAGACCCAGTGTTGACATGTGGCAAGACGCTCCTGGGGGCGCGTCTTGCTTGGGCTTCTCTCCTGGAGGCCCTCAGTCAGACCCATTGTTGACATGTGGCAAGATGCTCCTCGGGACACGTCTTGCTTGGGCTACTCTCCTAGAGGCGCTCAAACAGACCGAGTAGTGACATGTGGCAAGACGCTCCTCGGGGCGCGTCTTGCTGGGGCTTCTCTCATGGAGGAACTCAGTCAGACCCAGTGTTGACTTGTGGCAAGACGCTCCTCGGGGGGCGTCCTTCTTTGGCCTCTCTCCTGGAGGCGCTCAGTCAGACCGAGTGCTGACATGTGGCAAGAAGCTCCTCGGGCCGCGTCTTGCTTGGGCTTCTTTCCTGGAGTCCCTCAGTAAGAACCATTGTTGACATGTGGCAAGACGCTCCTCGGGGCGCGTCTTGCTTGGGCCTCTCTCCAGAAGGCCCTCAATCAGACCCAGTGTTGACACGTGGCAAGACGCTCCTCGGGGCGCGACTTGCTTGGGCCTCTCTCCTGGAGGCGCTTAGTCAGACTGAGTAGTGACATGTGGCCTGACGCTCCTCGGGGCGCGTGTTGCTTGGGCCTCTCTCCTGGAGGCGCTCAGTCAGACCAAGTGGTGACATGTGGCAAGACACTCCTCGGGGCGCGTCTTTCTTGGGCCTCTCTCCTGGAGGCCCTCTGTTAGACCCAGTGTCGACATGTGGCAAGACACTCCTCGGGGCGCGTCTTGCTTGGGCCTCTCTCATGGAGGCCCTCTGTCAGACCCAGTGTTGACATGTGTCAAGACGCTCCTCGGGGCGCGTCTTGCTTTGGCCTCTCTCCTGGAGGCGCTCAGTCAGACCGAGTGCTGAGTACTGTGGCAAGAAGCTCCTCGGGGCGCGTCTTGCTTGGGCTTCTCTCCTGGAGGCCCTCAGTAAGACCCATTGTTGACATGTGGCAAGACGCTCCTTGGGGCGCTTCTTGCTTGGGACTCTCTCCTGGAGGCGCTCAGTCAGACTGAGTAGTGACATGTGGCCTGACGCTCCTCGGGGCGCGTGTTGCTTGGGCCTCTCTCCTGGAGGCGCTCAGTAAGACCAAGTGGTGACATGTGGCAAGACGCTCCTCGGGGCGCGTCTTGCTTGGGCCTCTCTCCAGAAGGCCCTCAATCAGACCCAGTGTTGACAGGTGGCAAGATGCTCCTCGGGGCGCGTCTTGCTTGGGCCTCTCTCCTGGAGGCGCTCAGTCAGACTGAATAGTGACATGTGGCCTGACGCTCCTAGGGGCGCGTGTTGCTTGGGCCTCTCTCCTGGAGGCGCTCAGTCAGACCAAGTGGTGACATGTGTCAAGACGCTCCTCGGGGCGCGTCTTGCTTGGGCCTCTCTCCTGGAGGCCCTCTGTCAGACCCAGTGTTGACATATGGCAAGACGCTCCTCCGGGCGCGTCTTGCTTGGGCCTCTCTCCTGGAGGCCCTCAGTCAGACCCATTGTTGACATGTGGCAAGACGCTCCTCGGGGCGCGTCTTGCTTGGGCCTCTCTCCTGGAGGCGCTCAGTCAGACCGAGTGCTGACATAAGGCAAGACGCTCCTCGGGGCGCGTCTTGCTTGGGCCTCTCTCCTGGAGGCCCTCAGTCAGACCCAGTGTTGACATGTGACAAGACGCTCCTCGGGGCGCGTCTTGCTTGGGCCTCTCTCCTGGAGGCTCTCAGTCAGAACCAGAGGTGACATGTGGCAAGACGCTCCTCGGGGCGCGTCTTGCTTGGGCCTCTCTCCTGGAGGCCCTCTGTCAGACCCAGTGTTGACATGTGGCAAGACGCTCCTCCGGGCGCATCTTGCTTGGGCCTCTCTCCTGGAGGCCCTCAGTCAGACCCATTGTTGACATGTGGCAAGACGCTCCTCGGGGCGCGTCTTGCTTGGGCCTCTCTCCTGGAGGCGCTCAGTCAGACCGAGTGCTGACATAAGGCAAGACGCTCCTCGGGGCGCGTCTTGCTGGGGCCTCTCTCCTGGAGGCGCTCAGTCAGACCCAGTGCTGACATGTGGCAAGACGATCCTCGGGGCGCGTCTTGCTTGGGCCTCTCTCCTGGAGGCGCTCAGTCAGACCCAGTGTTGACATGTGGCAAGACGCTCCTCGGGGCGCGTCTTGCTTGGGCATCTCTCCTGGAGGCGCTCAGTCAGACCCAGTGTTGACATGTGTCAAGACGCTCCTCTGGGCGCGTCTTGCTTGGGCCCCTCTCCTGGAGGCGCTCAGTCATCCCCAGTGGTGACACGTGGAAAGAAGCTCCTCGGGGCGCGTCTTGCTTGGGCCTCTCTCCTGGAGGCTTTCAGTCAGACCCAGTGTTGGCATGTGGCAAGACACTCCTCGGGGCGCGTCTTGGTTGGGCCTCTTTCCTGGAGGCGCTCATTCAGACCCAGTGGTGACATGTGGCAAGACGCTCCTCGGGGCGCGTATTGCTTGGGCTGCTCTCCTGAATGCCCTCTGTCAGACCGAGTGTAGACATGTGGCAAGACTCTCCTCGGGGCGCGTCTTGCTTGGGCTTCTCTCATGGAGGCCCTCAGTCCGACCCAGTGTTGACATGTGTCAAGACGCTCCTCGGGGCGTGTCTTGCTTGGGCCTCTCTCCTGGAGGCGCTCAGTCAGACCCAGTGCTGACATGTGGCAAGACGCTCCTCGGGGCGCGTCTTACTTGGGCCTCTCTCCTGGAGGCGCTCAGTCAGACTGAGTAGTGACATGTGGCCTGACGCTCCTCGGGGCGCGTCTTGCTTGGACCTCCCTCCTGGAGGCGCTCAGTCAGACCGAGTAGTGACATTTGGCAAGACGCTCCTCGGGGCGCGTCTTGCTTGGACCTCTCTCCTGGAGGCGCTCAGTTAGACCGAGTAGTGACATGTGGCAAGACGCTCCTCGGGGCGCGTCTTGCTTGGGCCTCTATCCTAGAGGCGCTCAGTCAGACCCAGTGTTGACATGTGGCAAGACGCTCCTCGGGGCGCGTCTTGCTTGGTTCTCTCTCCTGGAGGTTCTCAGTCAGATCCAGTGTTGTCATGTGGCAAGACGCTCCTCGGGGCGCGTCTTGCTTGGGCCTCTCTCCTGGAGGCGCTCAGTCAGACCCAGAGGAGACATGTGTCAAGATGCTCCTCGGGGCGCGTCTTGCTTGGGCCTCTCTCCTAGAGACGCTCAGTCAGACCGAGTGCTGACATGTGGCAAGACGCTCCTCCGGGCGCGTCTTGCTTGGGCCTCTCTCCTGGAGGCGCTCAGTCAGACCCAGTGTTCACATGTGGCAAGACGCTCCTCGGGGTGCGTCTTGCTTGGGCCTCTCTCCTGGAGGCGCTCAGTCAGACCCAGTGTTGACATGTGGCAAGACGCTCCTCGGGGCACGTCTTGCTTGGGCCTCTCTCCTGGAGGCGCTCAGTCAGACCGAGTGCTGACATGTGGCAAGACGCTCCTCGGGGCGGGTCTTGCTTGGGCTTCTCTCCTGGAGGCCCTCAGTCAGACACATTGTCAACATGTCAACACTGGGTCTGACAGAGGGCATCCAGGAGAGAGGCCCAAGCAATACACGCCCCGAGGAGCTTCTTGCCACATGTCACCACTGGGTCTGACTGAGCACCTCCAGGAGAGAGGCCCAAGCAAGACGCGCCCCGAGGAGCGTCTTGCCACGTGTCAACACTGGGTCTGACTTAGCGCCTCCAGGAGAGAGGCCCAAGCAAGATGCGCCCCGAGGAGCGTCTTGCCACGTGTCACCACTGGGTCTGACTGAGCTCCTCGAGGAGAGAGGCCCAAGCAAGATGCGCCCCGAGGAGCGTCTTGCCACGTGTCACCACTGGGTCTGATTGAGCACCTCCAGGAGAGAGGCCCCAGCAAGACGCGCCCCGAGGAGCGTCTTGCCTTATGTCAGCACTCGGTCTGACTGAGCGCCTCCAGGAGAGAGGCCCAAGCAAGACGCGCCCCGAGGAGCGTCTTGCCACATGTCACTACTCGGTCTAACTGAGCGCCTCCAGGAGAAAGGTCCAAGCAAGACGCGCCCCGAGGAGCGTCTTGCCACATGTCACTACTCGGTTTGACTGAGCGCCTCCAGGAGAGAGGCCCAAGCAAGACGTGCCCCGAGGAGCGTCTTGCCACATGTCAACAATGGGTCTGACTGAGGGCCTCCAGGAGAGAAGCCCAAGAAAGACGCGCCCCGAGGAGCTTCTTGCCACATGTCAGCACTCGGTCTGACTGGGCGCCTCCAGGAGAGAGGCCAAAGCAAGACGCGCCCCGAGGAGCGTCTTGCCACGTGTCAACACTGGGTCTGACTTAGCGCCTCCAGGAGAGAGGCCCAAGCAAGATGCGCCCCGAGGAGCGTCTTGCCGCGTGTCACCACTGGGTCTGACTGAGCTCCTCCAGGAGAGAGGCCCAAGCAAGACGCGCCCCGAGGAGCGTCTTGCCACGTGTCAACACTGGGTCTGACTTAGCGCCTCCAGGAGAGAGGCCCAAGCAAGATGCGCCCCGAGGAGCGTCTTGCCACGTGTCACCACTGGGTCTGATAGAGCACCTCCAGGAGAGAGGCCCCAGCAAGACACGCCCCGAGGAGCGTCTTGCCTTATGTCAGCACTCGGTATGACTGAGCGCCTCCAGGAGAGAGGCCCAAGCAAGACACGCCCCGAGGAGCGTCTTGCCACATGTCACTACTCGGTCTGACTGAGCGCCTCCAGGAGAGAGGCCCAAGCAAGACGTGTCCCGAGGAGCGTCTTGCCACATGTCAACAATGGGTCTGACTGAGGGCCTCAAGGAGAGAAGCCCAAGCAAGACGCGCCCCGAGGAGCGTCTTGCCACATGTCAACACTGGGTCTGACTGAGGGCCTCCAGGAGAGAGGCCCAAATGAGACGCGCCCCGAGGAGCGTCGAGGTCCAAGCAAGACGCGCCCCGAGGAGCGTCTTGCCACATGTCACTACTCGGTCTGACTGAGCGCCTCAGGGAGAGAGGTCCAAGCAAGACGCGCCCCGAGGAGCGTCTTGCCACATGTCAACAATGGGTCTGACTGAGGGCCTCCATGAGAGAAGCCCAACCAAGACGCGCCCTGAGGAACGTCTTGCCACATGCCAACACTGGGTCTGACAGAGGGCCTCCAGGAGAGAGGCCCAAGCAAGACGCACCCCGAGGAGTGTCTTGCCACATGTCACCACTGGGTCTGACTGAGCGCCTCCAGGAGAGAGGCCCAAGCAAGACGCGCCCCGAGGAGCGTCTTGTCACATGTCAACACTGGGTCTTTCTGAGCGCCTCCAGGAGAGAAGCCCAAGCAAGACGCGCCCCGAGGAGCGTCTTTCCACATGTCAGCACTCGGTCTGACTGAGCGCCTCCAGGAGAGAGGCCAAAGCAAGACGCGCCCCGAGGAGTGTCTTGCCACATGTCAACAATGGGTATGACTGAGGGCGTCCAGGAGAGAAGCCCAAGCAAGACGCGCCCCGAGGAGCGTCTTGACACATGTCAACACTGGGTCTGACAGAGGGCCTCCAGGAGAGAGGCCAAAGCATGACGCGCCCCGAGGAGCGTCTTGACACATGTCAACACTGGGTCTGACTGAGGGCCTCCATGAGAGAAGCCCAACCAAGACGCGCCCTGAGGAACGTCTTGCCACATGCCAACACTGGGTCTGACAGAGGGCCTCCAGGAGAGAGGCCCAAGCAAGACGCGCCCCGAGGAGTGTCTTGCCACATGTCAACACTGGGTCTGACAGAGGAACTCCATGAGAGAGGCCCAAGCAAGACGCGCCCCGAGGAGTGTCTTGCCACATGTCAACACTGGGTCTGACTGAGCGCCTCCAGGAGAGAGGCCCAAGCAAGACGCGCCCCGAGGAATGTCTTGCCACGTGTCAACACTGGGTCTGACTGAGTGCCTCCAGGAGAGAGGCCCAAGCAAGATGCGCCCCGAGGAGCGTCTTGCCACGTGTCACCACTGGCTCTGACTGAGCGCCTCCAGGAGAGAGGCCCAAGCAAGACGCGCCCCGAGGAGCGTCTTGCCACGTGTCACCACTGGGTCTGATTGAGCGCCTCCAGGAGAGAGGCCCCAGCAAGACACGCCCCGAGGGGCGTCTTGCCTTATGTCAGCAATCGGTCTGACTGAGCGCCTCCAGGAGAGAGGCCCAAGCAAGACACGCCCCGAGGAGCGTCTTGCGACATGTCACTACTCGGTCTAACTGAGCGCCTCCAGGAGAGAGGTCCAAGCAAGACGCGCCCCGAGGAGCGTCTTGCCACATGTCACTACTCGGTCTGACTGAGCGCCTCCAGGAGAGAGGCCCAAGCAAGACGTGCCCCGAGGAGCGTCTTGCCACATGTCAACACTGGGTCTGACTGAGCGCCTCCAGGAGAGAGGCCCAAGCAAGACGCGCCCCGAGGAGCGTCAGGCCACATGTCACTACTCAGTCTGACTGAGCGCCTCCAGGAGAGAGGCCCAAGCAAGATGCGCCCCGAGGAGCGTCTTGCCACATGTCAACACTGGGTCTGATTGAGGGCCTTCTGGAGAAAGGCACAAGCAAGACGCGCCCCGAGGAGCGTCTTGCCACATGTCAACAATGGGTCTTACTGAGGGTCTGCAGGAGAGAGGCCCAAGCAAGACGCGCCCCGAGGAGCGTCTTGCCACGTGTCACCACTGGGTCTGATAGAGCACCTCCAGGAGAGAGGCCCCAGCAAGACGCGCCCCGAGGAGCGTCTTGCCTTATGTCAGCACTCGGTCTGACTGAGCGCCTCCAGGAGAGAGGCCCAAGCAAGACACGCCCCGAGGAGCGTCTTGCCACATGTCACTACTCGGTCTGACTGAGCGAATCCAGGAGAGAGGCCCAAGCAAGACGTGTCCCGAGGAGCGTCTTGCCACATGTCAACAATGGGTCTGACTGAGGGCCTCCAGGAGAGAAGCCCAAGCAAGACGCGCCCCGAGGAGTGTCTTGCCACATGTCACCACTGGGTCTGACTGAGCGCCTCCAGGAGAGAGGCCCAAGCAAGACGCGCCCCGAGGAGCGTCAGGCCACATGTCACTACTCAGTCTGAAAGAGGGCCTCCAGGAGAGAGGCCCAAGCAAGACGCGCCCCGAGGAGCGTCTTGCCACATGTCAACAATGGGTCTGACTGAGGGCCGCCAGGAGAGAAGCCCAAGCAAGACGCGCCCCGAGGAGCTTCTTGCCACATGTCAGCACTCGGTCTGACTGAGCGCCTCCAGGAGAGAGGCCCAAGCAAGACGCGCCCCGAGGAGCGTCTTGACACATGTCAACACTGGGTCTGACAGAGGGCCTCCATGAGAGAGGCCCAAGCAAGACGCGCCCCGAGGAGTGTCTTGCCAAATGTCAACACTGGGTGTGACTGAGCGCCACAGGGAGAGAGGTCCAAGCAAGACGCGCCCCGAGGAGCGTCTTGCCACATGTCACTACTCGGTCTGACTGAGCGCCTCAGGGAGAGAGGTCCAAGCAAGACGCGCCCCGAGGAGCGTCTTGCCACATGTCAACACTGGGTCTGACTGAGTGCCTCCATGAGAGAAGCCCCAGCAAGACGCGCCCTGAGGAGCGTCTTGCCACATGTCACTACTCGGTCTGTTTGAGCGCCTCCAGGAGAGAGGCCCAAGCAAGACGTGCCCCGAGGAGAGTCTTGCCACATGTCAACACTCGGTCTGACAGAGGGCATCCAGGAGAGAGGCCCAAGCAATACACGCCCCGAGGAGCGTCTTGCCACATGTCACCACTGGGTCTGACTGAGCGCCTCCAGGAGAGAGACCCAACCAAGACGCGCCCTGAGGAGCGTCTTGCCACATGCCAACACTGGGTCTGACAGAGGGCCTCCAGGAGAGAGGCCCAAGCAAGACGTGCCCCGAGGAGCGTCTTGCCACATGTCAACACTGGGTCTGACTGAGCGCCTCCAGGAGAGAGGCCCAAGCAAGACGCGCCCGGAGGAGCGTCTTGCCACATGTCAGCACTGGGTCTGACTGAGCGCCTCCAGGAGAGAGGCCCAAGCAAGACACGCCCCGAGGAGCGTATTGACACATGTCAACACTGGGTCGGACTGAGGGCCTCCATGAGAGAAGCCCAAGCAAGACGCGCCCCGAGGAGAGTCTTGCCACATGTCAACCCTCGGTCTGACAGAGGGCATTCAGGAGAGAGGCCCAAGCAATACGCGCCCCGAGGAGCGTCTTGCCACATGTCACCACTGGGTCTGAATGAGCGCGTCCAGGAAAGCGGCCCAACCAAGACGCGCCCCGAGGAGCGTCTTGCCACGTGTCAACACTGGGTCTGACTGAGCGCCTCCAGGAGAGAGGCCCAAGCAAGACACGCCCCGAGGAGCGTCTTGCCATGTGTCACCACTGGGTCTGACTGAGGGCCTCCAGGAGAGAGGCCCAAGCAAGACGCGCCCCGAGGAGCGTCTTGTCACATGTCAACACTGGGTCTTTCTGAGCGCCTCCAGGAGAGAAGCCCAAGCAAGACGCGCCCCGAGGAGCGTCTTGCCACATGTCAACAATGGGTCTGACTGAGGGCCGCCAGGAGAGAAGCCCAAGCAAGACGCGCCCCGAGGAGCTTCTTGCCACATGTCAGCACTCGGTCTGACTGAGCGCCTCCAGGAGAGAGGCCCAAGCAAGACGCGCCCCGAGGAGCGTCTTGACACATGTCAACACTGGGTCTGACAGAGGGCCTCCATGAGAGAGGCCCAAGCAAGACGCGCCCCGAGGAGTGTCTTGCCAAATGTCAACACTGGGTGTGACTGAGCGCCACAGGGAGAGAGGTCCAAGCAAGACGCACCCCGAGGAGCGTCTTGCCACATGTCACTACTCGGTCTGACTGAGCGCCTCAGGGAGAGAGGTCCAAGCAAGAAGCGCCCCGAGGAGCGTCTTGCCACATGTCAACACTGGGTCTGACTGAGTGCCTCCATGAGAGAAGCCCCAGCAAGACGCGCCCTGAGGAGCGTCTTGCCACATGTCACTACTCGGTCTGTTTGAGCGCCTCCAGGAGAGAGGCCCAAGCAAGACGTGCCCCGAGGAGAGTCTTGCCACATGTCAACACTCGGTCTGACAGAGGGCATCCAGGAGAGAGGCCCAAGCAATACACGCCCCGAGGAGCGTCTTGCCACATGTCACCACTGGGTCTGACTGAGCGCCTCCAGGAGAGAGACCCAACCAAGACGCGCCCTGAGGAGCGTCTTGCCACATGCCAACACTGGGTCTGACAGAGGGCCTCCAGGAGAGAGGCCCAAGCAAGACGTGCCCCGAGGAGCGTCTTGCCACATGTCAACACTGGGTCTGACTGAGCGCCTCCAGGAGAGAGGCCCAAGCAAGACGCGCCCGGAGGAGCGTCTTGCCACATGTCCGCACTGGGTCTGACTGAGCGCCTCCAGGAGAGAGGCCCAAGCAAGACACGCCCCGAGGAGCGTATTGACACATGTCAACACTGGGTCGGACTGAGGGCCTCCATGAGAGAAGCCCAAGCAAGACGCGCCCCGAGGAGAGTCTTGCCACATGTCAACCCTCGGTCTGACAGAGGGCATTCAGGAGAGAGGCCCAAGCAATACGCGCCCCGAGGAGCGTCTTGCCACATGTCACCACTGGGTCTGAATGAGCGCGTCCAGGAAAGCGGCCCAACCAAGACGCGCCCCGAGGAGCGTCTTGCCACGTGTCAACACTGGGTCTGACTGAGCGCCTCCAGGAGAGAGGCCCAAGCAAGACACGCCCCGAGGAGCGTCTTGCCATGTGTCATCACTGGGTCTGACTGAGGGCCTCCAGGAGAGAGGCCCAAGCAAGACGCGCCCCGAGGAGCGTCTTGCCACGTGTCACCACTGGGTCTGATAGAGCACCTCCAGGAGAGAGGCCCCAGCAAGACGCGCCCCGAGGAGCGTCTTGCCTTATGTCAGCACTCGGTCTGACTGAGCGCCTCCAGGAGAGAGGCCCAAGCAAGACACGCCCCGAGGAGCGTCTTGCCACATGTCACTACTCGGTCTGACTGAGCGAATCCAGGAGAGAGGCCCAAGCAAGACGTGTCCCGAGGAGCGTCTTGCCACATGTCAACAATGGGTCTGACTGAGGGCCTCCAGGAGAGAAGCCCAAGCAAGACGCGCCCCGAGGAGTGTCTTGCCACATGTCACCACTGGGTCTGACTGAGCGCCTCCAGGAGAGAGGCCCAAGCAAGACGCGCCCCGAGGAGCGTCAGGCCACATGTCACTACTCAGTCTGAAAGAGGGCCTCCAGGAGAGAGGCCCAAGCAAGACGCGCCCCGAGGAGCGTCTTGCCACATGTCAACAATGGGTCTGACTGAGGGCCGCCAGGAGAGAAGCCCAAGCAAGACGCGCCCCGAGGAGCTTCTTGCCACATGTCAGCACTCGGTCTGACTGAGCGCCTCCAGGAGAGAGGCCCAAGCAAGACGCGCCCCGAGGAGCGTCTTGACACATGTCAACACTGGGTCTGACAGAGGGCCTCCATGAGAGAGGCCCAAGCAAGACGCGCCCCGAGGAGTGTCTTGCCAAATGTCAACACTGGGTGTGACTGAGCGCCACAGGGAGAGAGGTCCAAGCAAGACGCGCCCCGAGGAGCGTCTTGCCACATGTCACTACTCGGTCTGACTGAGCGCCTCAGGGAGAGAGGTCCAAGCAAGACGCGCCCCGAGGAGCGTCTTGCCACATGTCAACACTGGGTCTGACTGAGTGCCTCCATGAGAGAAGCCCCAGCAAGACGCGCCCTGAGGAGCGTCTTGCCACATGTCACTACTCGGTCTGTTTGAGCGCCTCCAGGAGAGAGGCCCAAGCAAGACGTGCCCCGAGGAGAGTCTTGCCACATGTCAACACTCGGTCTGACAGAGGGCATCCAGGAGAGAGGCCCAAGCAATACACGCCCCGAGGAGCGTCTTGCCACATGTCACCACTGGGTCTGACTGAGCGCCTCCAGGAGAGAGACCCAACCAAGACGCGCCCTGAGGAGCGTCTTGCCACATGCCAACACTGGGTCTGACAGAGGGCCTCCAGGAGAGAGGCCCAAGCAAGACGTGCCCCGAGGAGCGTCTTGCCACATGTCAACACTGGGTCTGACTGAGCGCCTCCAGGAGAGAGGCCCAAGCAAGACGCGCCCGGAGGAGCGTCTTGCCACATGTCAGCACTGGGTCTGACTGAGCGCCTCCAGGAGAGAGGCCCAAGCAAGACACGCCCCGAGGAGCGTATTGACACATGTCAACACTGG
The DNA here is from genome assembly GCF_043380555.1 of Nothobranchius furzeri. Taxonomy (NCBI): domain Eukaryota; kingdom Metazoa; phylum Chordata; class Actinopteri; order Cyprinodontiformes; family Nothobranchiidae; genus Nothobranchius; species Nothobranchius furzeri. The sequence goes on along the minus strand of NC_091755.1, from coordinate 14,536,479 downwards.
GTCGGACTGAGGGCCTCCATGAGAGAAGCCCAAGCAAGACGCGCCCCGAGGAGAGTCTTGCCACATGTCAACCCTCGGTCTGACAGAGGGCATTCAGGAGAGAGGCCCAAGCAATACGCGCCCCGAGGAGCGTCTTGTCACATGTCACCACTGGGTCTGAATGAGCGCGTCCAGGAAAGCGGCCCAACCAAGACGCGCCCCGAGGAGCGTCTTGCCACGTGTCAACACTGGGTCTGACTGAGCGCCTCCAGGAGAGAGGCCCAAGCAAGACACGCCCCGAGGAGCGTCTTGCCATGTGTCACCACTGGGTCTGACTGAGGGCCTCCAGGAGAGAGGCCCAAGCAAGACGCGCCCCGAGGAGCGTCTTGCCACGTGTCACCACTGGGTCTGATAGAGCACCTCCAGGAGAGAGGCCCCAGCAAGACGCGCCCCGAGGAGCGTCTTGCCTTATGTCAGCACTCGGTCTGACTGAGCGCCTCCAGGAGAGAGGCCCAAGCAAGACACGCCCCGAGGAGCGTCTTGCCACATGTCACTACTCGGTCTGACTGAGCGAATCCAGGAGAGAGGCCCAAGCAAGACGTGTCCCGAGGAGCGTCTTGCCACATGTCAACAATGGGTCTGACTGAGGGCCTCCAGGAGAGAAGCCCAAGCAAGACGCGCCCCGAGGAGTGTCTTGCCACATGTCACCACTGGGTCTGACTGAGCGCCTCCAGGAGAGAGGCCCAAGCAAGACGCGCCCCGAGGAGCGTCAGGCCACATGTCACTACTCAGTCTGAAAGAGGGCCTCCAGGAGAGAGGCCCAAGCAAGACGCGCCCCGAGGAGCGTCTTGCCACATGTCACCTCTGGTTCTGACTGAGCGCCTCCAGGAGAGAGGCCCAAGCAAGACGCGCCCCGAGGAGCGTCTTGTCACATGTCAACACTGGGTCTTTCTGAGCGCCTCCAGGAGAGAAGCCCAAGCAAGACGCGCCCCGAGGAGCGTCTTGCCACATGTCAACAATGGGTCTGACTGAGGGCCGCCAGGAGAGAAGCCCAAGCAAGACGCGCCCCGAGGAGCTTCTTGCCACATGTCAGCACTCGGTCTGACTGAGCGCCTCCAGGACAGAGGCCCAAGCAAGACGCGCCCCGAGGAGCGTCTTGACACATGTCAACACTGGGTCTGACAGAGGGCCTCCATGAGAGAGGCCCAAGCAAGACGCGCCCCGAGGAGTGTCTTGCCAAATGTCAACACTGGGTGTGACTGAGCGCCACAGGGAGAGAGGTCCAAGCAAGACGCGCCCCAAGGAGCGTCTTGCCACATGTCACTACTCGGTCTGACTGAGCGCCTCCATGAGAGAAGCCCCAGCAAGACGCGCCCCGAGGAGCGTCTTGCCACATGTCACTACTCGGTCTGTTTGAGCGCCTCCAGGAGAGAGGCCCAAGCAAGACGTGCCCCGAGGAGAGTCTTGCCACATGTCAACACTCGGTCTGACAGAGGGCATCCAGGAGAGAGGCCCAAGCAATACACGCCCCGAGGAGCGTCTTGCCACATGTCACCACTGGTTCTGACTGAGCGCCTCCAGGAGAGAGGCCCAAGCAAGACGCGCCCCGAGGAGCGTCTTGTCACATGTCAACACTGGGTCTTTCTGAGCGCCTCCAGGAGAGAGGCCCAAGCAAGACACGCCCCGAGGAGTGTCTTGACACATGTCAACACTGGGTCGGACTGAGGGCCTCCATGAGAGAAGCCCAAGCAAGACGCGCCCCGAGGAGAGTCTTGCCACATGTCAACACTCGGTCTGACAGAGGGCATTCAGGAGAGAGGCCCAAGCAATACGCGCCCCGAGGAGCGTCTTGACACATGTCACCACTGGGTCTGAATGAGCGCCTCCAGGAGAGAGGCCCAAGCAAGACGCGCCCCGAGGAGCGTCTTGCCACATGTCAACAATGGGTCTGACTGAGGGCCTCCAGGAGAGAGCCCCAAGCAAGATGCGCCGGGAGGAGCGTCTTGCCACATGTCAACACTGGGTCTGACAGAGGGCCTCCAGGAGAGAGGCCCAAGCAAGACGCGCCCCGAGGAGTGTCTTGTCACATGTCAACACTGGGTCTGTCTGAGCGCCTCCAGGAGAGAAGCCCAAGCAAGACGCGCCCCTAGGAGCGTCTTGCCACATGTCACCACTGGGTCTGACTGAGCGCTTCCAGGAGAGAGGCCCAAGCAAGACGCACCCCGAGGAGCGTCAGGCCACATGTCACTACTCAGTCTGACTGAGCGCCTCCAGGAGAGAGGCCCAAGCAGGACGCGCCCCGAGGAGCGTCTTGCCTTATGTCAGCACTCGGTCTGACTGAGCGCCTCCAGGAGAGAGGCCCAAGCAAGACGCGCCCCGAGGAGCGTCTTTTCACATGTCAACACTGGGTCTTTCTGAGCGCCTCCAGGAGAGAAGCCCAAGCAAGACGCGCCCCGAGGAGCGTCTTGCCACATGTCAGCACTCGGTCTGACTGAGCACCTCCAGGAGAGAGGCCCAAGCAAGACGCGCCCCGAGGAGCGTCTTGCCACATGTCAACAATGGGTCTGACTGAGGGCCTCCAGGAGAGAAGCCCAAGCAACACGTGGCCCGAGGAGCGGCCCGAGGAGCGTCTTGCCACATGTCAACACATGTGGCAAGACGCTCCTCGGGGCGCGTCTTGCTTGGGCCTCTCTCCTGGAGGCGCTCAGTCAGACCCAGTGCTGACATGTGGCAAGACGCTCCTCCGGGCGCGTCTTGCTTGGGCCTCTCTCCTGGAGGCGCTCAGTCAGACCCAGTGTTGACATGTGGCAAGACGCTCCTCGGGGCACGTCTTGCTTGGGCCTCTCTCCTGGAGGCGCTCAGTCAGACCGAGTGCTGACATGTGGCAAGACGCTCCTCGGGGCGCGTCTTGCTTGGGCTTCTCTCCTGGAAGCACTCAGTCAGACCCATTGTTGACATGTGGCAAGACGCTCCTCGGGGCGCGTCTTATTTGGACCTCTCTCCTAGAGGCCCTCAGTCAGACCCAGTGTTGACATGTGGCAAGACGCTCCTCGGGGGGCGTCTTGCTTGGGCTTCTCTCCTGGAGGCCCTCAGTCAGACCCATTGTTGACATGTGGCAAGACGCTCCTCGGGGCACGTCTTGCTTGGGCCTCTCTCCTGGAGGCGCTCAGTCAAACCGAGTAGTGACATGTGGCAAGACGCTCCTCGGGGCGCGTCTTGCTTGGGCCTCTCTCCTAGAGGCGCTCAGTCAGACCGAGTGCTGACATAAGGCAAGACGCTCCTCGGGGCACGTCTTGCTGGGGCCTCTCTCCTGGAGGCGCTCAGTCAGACCCAGTGGTGACACGTGGCAAGACGCTCCTCGGGGCGCATCTTGCTTGGGCCTCTCTCCTGGAGGCGCTCAGTCAGACCCAGTGTTGACACGTGGCAAGACGCTCCTCGGGGCACGTCTTGCTTGGGCCTCTCTCCTGGAGGCGCTCAGTCAGACCCAGTGTTGACATGTGGCAAGACACTCCTCGGGGCGCGTCTTGCTTGGGCCTCTCTCATGGAGGCCCTCTGTCAGACCCAGTGTTGACATGTGTCAAGACGCTCCTCGGGGCGCGTCTTGCTTTGGCCTCTCTCCTGGAGGCGCCCAGTCAGACCGAGTGCTGACATGTGGCAAGAAGCTCCTCGGGGCGCGTGTTGCTTGGGCTTCTCTCCTGGAGGCCCTCAGTAAGACCCATTGTTGACATGTGGCAAGACGCTCCTCGGGGCGCGTCTTGCTTGGGCCTCTCTCCAGAAGGCCCTCAATCAGACCCAGTGTTGACATGTTGCAAGACGCTCCTTTGGGCGCGTCTTGCTTGGGCCTCTCTCCTGGAGGCGCTCAGTCAGACCGAGTGCTGACATGTGGAAAGACTCTCCTCGGGGCGCGTCTTTCTTGGGCTTCTCTCCTGGAGGCGCTCAGAAAGACCCAGTGTTGACATGTGACAAGACGCTCCTCGGGGCGCGTCTTGCTTGGGCCTCTCTCCTGGAGGCCCTCTGTCAGACCCAGTGTTGGCATGTGGCAAGACGCTCCTCAGGGCGCGTCTTGGTTGGGTCACTCTCCTGGAGGCGCTCAGTCAGACCCAGTGGTGACATGTGGCAAGACGCTCCTCGGGGCGTGTATTGCTTGGACCTCTCTCCTGGATGCCCTCTGTCAGACCGAGTGTTGACATGTGGCAAGACTCTCCTCGGGGCACGTCTTGCTTGGGCCTCTCTCCTGGAGGCCCTCTTTCAGACCCAGTGTTGACATGTGGCAAGACGCTCCTCCGGGCGCATCTTGCTTGGGCCTCTCTCCTGGAGGCCCTCAGTCAGACCCAGTGTTGACATGTGTCGATACGCTCCTCGGGGCGTGTCTTGCTTGGGCCTCTCTCCTGGAGGCGCTCAGTCAGACCCAGTGTTGACACGTGGCAAGACGCTCCTCGGGGCGCGTCTTGGTTGGGCCGCTTTCCTGGACGCGCTCATTCAGACCCAGTGGTGACATGTGGCAAGACGCTCCTCGGGGCGCGTATTGCTTGGGCCTCTCTCCTGAATGCCCTCTGTCAGACCGAGTGTTGACATGTGGCAAGACTCTCCTCGGGGCGCGTCTTGCTTGGGCTTCTCTCATGGAGGCCCTCAGTCCGACCCAGTGTTGACATGTGTCAATACGCTCCTTGGGGCGTGTCTTGCTTGGGCCTCTCTCCTGGAGGCGCTCAGTCAGACCCAGTGCTGACATGTGGCAAGACGCTCCTCCGGGCGCATCTTGCTTGGGCCTCTCTCCTGGAGGCGCTCAGTCAGACCCAGTGTTGACATGTGGCAAGACGCTCCTCGGGGCACGTCTTGCTTGGGGCTCTCTCCTGGAGGCGCTCAGTCAGACCGAGTGCTGACATGTGGCAAGACGCTCCTCGGGGCGCGTCTTGCTTGGGCTTCTCTCCTGGAAGCACTCAGTCAGACCCATTGTTGACATGTGGCAAGACGCTCCTCGGGGCGCGTCTTATTTGGACCTCTCTCCTAGAGGCCCTCAGTCAGACCCAGCGTTGAAATGTGGCAAGACGCTCCTCGGGGGGCGTCTTGCTTGGGCTTCTCTCCTGGAGGCCCTCAGTCAGACCCATTGTTGACATGTGGCAAGACGCTCCTCGGGGCACGTCTTGCTTGGGCCTCTCTCCTGGAGGCGCTCAGTCAAACCGAGTAGTGACATGTGGCAAGACGCTCCTCGGGGCGCGTCTTGCTTGGGCCTCTCTCCTGGAGGCGCTCAGTCAGACCGAGTGCTGACATAAGGCAAGACGCTCCTCGGGGCACGTCTTGCTGGGGCCTCTCTCCTGGAGGCGCTCAGTCAGACCCAGTGGTGACACGTGGCAAGACGCTCCTCGGGGCGCATCTTGCTTGGGCCTCTCTCCTGGAGGCGCTCAGTCAGACCCAGTGTTGACACGTGGCAAGACGCTCCTCGGGGCACGTCTTGCTTGGGCCTCTCTCCTGGAGGCGCTCAGTCAGACCCAGTGTTGACATGTGGCAAGACACTCCTCGGGGCGCGTCTTGCTTGGGCCTCTCTCATGGAGGCCCTCTGTCAGACCCAGTGTTGACATGTGTCAAGACGCTCCTCGGGGCGCGTCTTGCTTTGGCCTCTCTCCTGGAGGCGCCCAGTCGGACCGAGTGCTGACATGTGGCAAGAAGCTCCTCGGGGCGCGTGTTGCTTGGGCTTCTCTCCTGGAGGCCCTCAGTAAGACCCATTGTTGACATGTGGCAAGACGCTCCTCGGGGCGCGTCTTGCTTGGGCCTCTCTCCAGAAGGCCCTCAATCAGACCCAGTGTTGACATGTTGCAAGACGCTCCTTTGGGCGCGTCTTGCTTGGGCCTCTCTCCTGGAGGCGCTCAGTCAGACCGAGTGCTGACATGTGGAAAGACTCTCCTCGGGGCGCGTCTTTCTTGGGCTTCTCTCCTGGAGGCGCTCAGAAAGACCCAGTGTTGACATGTGACAAGACGCTCCTCGGGGCGCGTCTTGCTTGGGCCTCTCTCCTGGAGGCCCTCTGTCAGACCCAGTGTTGGCATGTGGCAAGACGCTCCTCAGGGCGCGTCTTGGTTGGGTCTCTCTCCTGGAGGCGCTCAGTCAGACCCAGTGGTGACATGTGGCAAGACGCTCCTCGGGGCGTGTATTGCTTGGACCTCTCTCCTGGATGCCCTCTGTCAGACCGAGTGTTGACATGTGGCAAGACTCTCCTCGGGGCACGTCTTGCTTGGGCCTCTCTCCTGGAGGCGCTCAAACAGACCGAGTAGTGACATGTGGCAAGACGCTCCTCGGGGCGCGTCTTGCTGGGGCTTCTCTCATGGAGGAACTCAGTCAGACCCAGTGTTGACATGTGGCAAGACGCTCCTCGGGGCGCGTCTTGCTTGGACCTCTCTCCCTGAGGCACTCAGTCAGACCGAGTAGTGACATGTGGCCTGACGCTCCTCGGGGCGCGTCTTGCTTGGGCCTCTCTCCTGGAGGCGCTCAGTCAGACCCAGTGGTGACATGTGGCAAGACACTCCTCGGGGCGCGTCTTGCTTGGGCTTCTCTCCTGGAGGCCCTCAGTCAGACCCATTGTTGACATGTGGCAAGACGCTCCTCGGGACACGTCTTGCTTGGGCCTCTCTCCTGGATTCGCTCAGTCAGACCGAGTGCTGACATAAGGCAAGACGCTCCTCGGGGCGCGTCTTGCTGGGGCCTCTCTCCTGGAGGTGCTCTATCAGACCCAGTGGTGACACGTGGCAAGACGCTCCTCGGGGCGCGTCTTGCTTGGGCCTCTCTCCTGGAGGAGCTCAGTCAGACCCAGTGGTGACACATGGCAAGACGCTCCTCGGGGCGCATCTTGCTTGGGCCTCTCTCCTGGAGGCGCTAAGTCAGACCCAGTGTTGACACGTGGCAAGACGCTCCTCGGGGCGTGTCTTGCTTGGGCCTCTCTCCTGGAAGCGCTCAGTCAGACCGAGTGCTGACATAAGGCAAGACGCTCCTCGGGGCGCGTCTTGCTGGCGCCTCTCTCCTGGAGGTGCTCTATCAGACCCAGTGGTGACACGTGGCAAGACGCTCCTCGGGGCGCGTCTTGCTTGGGCCTCTCTCCTGGAGGAGCTCAGTCAGACCCAGTGGTGACACATGGCAAGACGCTCCTCGGGGCGCATCTTGCTTGGGCCTCTCTCCTGGAGGCACTAAGTCAGACCCAGTGTTGACACGTGGCAAGACGCTCCTCGGGGCGCGTCTTGCTTGGGCTTCTCTCCTGGAGGCCCTCAGTCAGACCCATTGTTGACATGTGGCAAGACGCTCCTCGGGGCGCGTCTTGCTTGGGTCTCTCTCCAGAAGGCCCTCAATCAGACCCAGTGTTGACACGTGGCAAGACGCTCCTCGGGGCGCGTCTTGTTTGGGCTTCTCTCCTGGAGGCCCTCAGTCAGACCCATTGTTGACATGTGGCAAGACGCTCCTCGGGGCGCGTCTTATTTGGACCTATCTCCTAGAGGCCCTCAGTCAGACCCAGTGTTGACATGTGGCAAGACGCTCCTCGGGGCGCGTCTTGCTTGGGCTTCTCTCCTGGAGGCCCTCAGTCAGACCCATTGTTGACATGTGGCAAGACGCTCCTCGGGGCACGTCTTGCTTGGGCCTCTCTCCTGGAGGCGCTCAGTCAAACCGAGTAGTGACATGTGGCAAGACGCTCCTCGGGGCGCGTCTTGCTTGGACCTTTCTCCTGGAGGCGCTCAGTTAGACCGAGTAGTGACATGTGTCAAGACGCGCCTCGGGGCGCGTCTTGCTTGGGCCTCTCTCCTGGAGGCGCTCAGTCAGACCGAGTGCTGACATGTGGCAAGAAGCTCCTCGGGGCGCGTCTTGCTTGGGCTTCTCTCCTGGAGGCCCTCAGTCAGACCCATTGTTGACATGTGGCAAGACGCTCCTCGGGGCGCGTCTTGCTTGGGCCTCTCTCCAGAAGGCCCTCAATCAGACCCAGTGTTGACACGTGGCAAGACGCTCCTCGGGGCGCGTCTTGCTTGGGCCTCTCTCCTGGAGGCGCTCAGTCAGACCCAGTGGTGACATGTGGCAAGACGCTCCTCGGGGCGCGTATTGCTTGGGCCTCTCTCCTGGATGCCCTCTGTCAGACCCAGTGTTGACATGTGGCAAGACTCTCCTCGGGGCGCGTCTTGCTTGGGCTTCTCTCATGGAGGCCCTCAGTCAGACCCAGTGTTGACATGTGTCAAGAAGCTCCTCGGGGCGTGTCTTGCTTGGGCCTCTCTCCTGGAGGAGCTCAGTCAGACCCAGTGTTGACATGTGGCAAGACGCTCCTCGGGGCACTTCTTGCTTGGGCTTCTCTCCTGGAGGCCCTCAGTCGGACCCATTGTTGACATGTGGCAAGACGCTCCTCGGGGCACGTCTTGCTTGGGCCTCTCTCCTGGAGGCGCTCAGTCAGACCGAGTAGTGACATGTGACAAGACGCTCCTCGGGGCGCGTCTTGCTTGGGCCTCTCTCCTGGAGGCGCTCGGTCAGACCCAGTGTTGACATGTGGCAAGACGCTCCTCGGGGCGCGTCTTGCTTGGGCCTCTCTCCTGGAGGTTCTCAGTCAGATCCAGTGTTGACATGTGGCAAGATGCTCCTCGGGGCGCGTCTTGCTGGGGCTTCTCTCATGGAGGCACTCAGTCTGACCCAGTGTTGAAATGTGGCAAGACGCTCCTCGGGGCACGTCTTGCTTGGGCCTCTCTCCTGGAGGCGCTCAGTCAGACCCAGAGGAGACATGTGTCAAGATGCTCCTCGGGGCGCGTCTTGCTTGGGCCTCTCTCCTGGAGGCGCTCAGTCAGACCGAGTGCTGACATTTGGCAAGACGCTCCTCCGGGCGCATCTTGCTTGGGCCTCTCTCCTGGAGGCGCTCAGTCAGACCCAGTGTTCACATGTGGCAAGACGCTCCTCGGAGTGCGTCTTGCTTGGGCCTCTCTCCTGGAGGCGCTCCGTCAGACCCAGTGTTGACATGTGGCAAGACGCTCCTCGGGGCACGTCTTGCTTGGGCCTCTCTCCTGGAGGCGCTCAGTCAGACCGAGTGCTGACATGTGGCAAGACGCTCCTCGGGGCGCGTCTTGCTTGGGCTTCTCTCCTGGAGGCCCTCAGTCAGACCCATTGTTGACATGTGGCAAGACGCTCCTCGGGGCGCGTCTCATTTGGGCCTCTCTCCTGGAGGCTCTCAGTCAGACCCAGTGTTGACATGTGGCAGGACGCTCCTCGGGGCTCGTCTTGCTTGGGCTTCTCTCCTGTAGGCCCTCAGTCAGACCCATTGTTGACATGTGGCAAGACGCTCCTCGGGGCACGTCTTGCTTGGGCCTCTCTCCTGGAGGCTCTCAGTCAGACCGAGTAGTGACATGTGGCAAGACGCTCCTCAGTGCGTGTCATGCTTGGGCCTCTCTCCTGGAGGCGCTCAGTCAGACCGAGTGCTGACATAAGGCAAGACGCTCCTCGGGGCGCGTCTTGCTGGGGCCTCTCTCCTGGAGGTGCTCTATCAGACCCAGTGGTGACACGTGGCAAGACGCTCCTCGGGGCGCGTCTTGCTTGGGCCTCTCTCCTGGAGGAGCTCAGTCAGACCCAGTGGTGACACGTGGCAAGACGCTCCTCGGGGCGCATCTTGCTTGGGCCGCTCTCCTGGAGGCGCTAAGTCAGACCCAGTGTTGACATGTGGCAAGACGCTCCTCGGGGCGCGTCTTGCTTTGGCCTCTCTCCTGGAGGCGCTCAGTCAGACCGAGTGCTGACATGTGGCAAGAAGCTCCTCGGGGCGCGTCTTGCTTGGGCTTCTCTCCTGGAGGCCCTCAGTCAGACCCATTGTTGACATGTGGCAAGACGCTCCTCGGGGCGCGTCTTGCTTGGGCCTCTCTCCAGAAGGCCCTCAATCATACCCAGTGTTGACACGTGGCAAGACGCTCCTCGGGGCGCGTCTTGCTTGGGCCTCTCTCCTGGAGGCGCTCAGACAGACTGAGTAGTGACATGTGGTCTGACGCTCCTCGGGGCGCGTCTTGCTTGGGCCTCTCTCCTGGAGGCGCTCAGTCAGACCCAGTGGTGACATGTGGCAAAACACTCCTCGGGGCGCGTCTTGCTTGGGCCTCTCTCCTGGAGGCCCTCTGTCAGACCCAGTGTTGACATGTGTCAAGACGCTCCACGGGGCGCGTCTTGCTTGGCCTTCTCTCCTGGAGGCCCTCAGTCAAACCCATTGTTGACATGTGGCAAGACGCTCCTCGGGGCGCGTCTTGCTTGGGCCTCTCTCCTGGAGGGGATCAGTCAGACCGAGTGCTGACATGTGGCAAGACGCACCTCGGGCCGCGTGTTGCTTGGGCTTCTTTCCTGGAGGCCCTCAGTCAGACCCATTGTTGACATGTGGCAAGACGCTCCTCGGGGCGCGTCTTGCTTGTGCCTTTCTCCAGAAGGCCCTCAATCAGACCCAGTGTTGACATGTGGCAAGACGCTCCTCGGGGCGCATCTTGCTTGGGCCTCTCTCCTGGAGGCGCTCAGTCAGACTGAGTAGTGACATGTGGCCTGACGCTCCTCGGGGCGCGTCTTGCTTGGGCCTCTCTCCTGGAGGCGCTCAGTCAGACCCAGTGTTGACATGTGGCAAGACGCTCCTCGGGGCACGTCTTGCTTGGGCCTCTCTCCTGGAGGCGCTCAGTCAGACCGAGTAGTGACATGTGGCAAGACGCTCCTCGGGGCGCGTCTTGCTTGGACCTCTCTCCTGGAGGCGCTCAGTTAGACCGAGTAGTGACATGTCGCAAGACGCTCCTCGGGGCGCGTCTTGCTTGGGCCTCTCTCCTGGAGGCGCTCAGTCAGACCGAGTGCTGACATAAGGCAAGACGCTCCTCGGGGCGTGTCTTGCTGGGGCCTCTCTCCTGGAGGCGCTCAATCAGACCCAGTGGTGACACGTGGCAAGACGCTCCTCGGGGCGCGTCTTGCTTGGGCCTCTCTCCTGGAGGCGCTCAGTCAGAGCCAGTGGTGACACGTGGCAAGACGCTCCTCGGGGCGCATCTTGCTTGGGCCTCTCTCCTGGAGGCACTCAGTCAGACCCAGTGTTGACACGTGGCAAGACATTCCTCGGGGCGCGTCTTGCTTGGGCCTCTCTCCTGGAGGCGCTCAGTCAGACCCAGTGTTGACATGTGGCAAGACACTCCTCGGGGCGCGTCTTGCTTGGGCCTCTCTCATGGAGGCCCTCTGTCAGACCCAGTGTTGACATGTGTCAAGACGCTCCTCGGGGCACGTCTTGCTTTGGCCTCTCTCCTGGAGGCCCTCTGTCAGACCCAGTGTTGACATGTGTCAAGACGCTCCTCGGGGCGCGTCTTGCTTGGGCTTCTCTCCTGGACGCCCTCAGTCATACCCATTGTTGACATGTGGCAAGACACTCCTCGGGGCGCGTCTTGCTTTGGCCTCTCTCCTGGAGGCGCTCAGTCAGACCGAGTGCTGACATGTGGCAAGACGCTCCTCGGGCCGCGTGTTGCTTGGGCTTCTCTCCTGGAGGCCCTCAGTCAGACCAATTGTTGACATGTTGCAAGACGCTCCTCGGGGCGCGTCTTGCTTGGGCCTCTCTCCTGCAGGCGCTCAGTCAGACCGAGTGCTGACATGTGGAAAGACGCTCCTCGGGGCGCGTCTTGCTTGGGCTTCTCTCCTGGAGGCGCTCAGTCAGACCCAGTGGTGACATGTGGCAAGACACTTCTCGGGGCACATTTTGCTTGGGCCTCTCTCCTGGAGGCCCTCTGTCAGACCCAGTGTTGGCATGTGGCAAGACATTCCTCAGGGCGCGTCTTGGTTGGGCTTCTCTCATGGAGGCCCTCAGTCAGACCCAGTGTTGACATGTGTCAAGACGCTCCTCGGGGCGTGTCTTGCTTGGGCCTCTCTCCTGGTGGCGCTCAGTCAGACCCAGTGTTGACATGTGGCAAGACGCTCCTCGGGGCGCGTCTTGCTTGGGCTACTCTCCTGGAGGCCCTCAGTCAGACCCATTGTTGACATGTGGCAAGACGCTCCTCGGGGCACGTCTTGCTTGGGCTTCTCTCCTGGAGGCGCTCAAACAGACCGAGTAGTGACATGTGGCAAGACGCTCCTCGGGGCGCGTCTTGCTGGGGCTTCTCTCATGGAGGCACTCAGTCAGACCCAGTGTTGACATGTGGCAAGACGCTCCTCGGGGCGCGTCTTGCTTGGACCTCTCTCCCTGAGGCGCTCAGTCAGACCGAGTAGTGACATGTGGCAAGACTCTCCTCGGGGCGCGTCTTGCTTGGACCTCTCTCCTGGAGGCGCTCAGTCAGAACCAGAGGTGACATGTGGCAAGACGCTCCTCGGGGCGCGTCTTGCTTCGGCCTCTCTCCTGGAGGTCCTCTGTCAGACCCAGTGTTGACATGTGGCAAGACTTTCCTCCGGGCGCATCTTGCTTTGGCCTCTCTCCTGCAGACCCTCAGTAAGACCCATTGTTGACATGTGGCAAGCCGCTCCTCGGGGCGCGTCTTGCTTGTGCCTTTCTCCAGAAGGCCCTCAATCAGACCCAGTGTTGACATGTGGCAAGACGCTCCTCGGGGCGCATCTTGCTTGGGCCTCTCTCCTGGAGGCGCTCAGTCAGACTGAGTAGTGACATGTGGCCTGACGCTCCTCGGGGCGCGTCTTGCTTGGGCCTCTCTCCTGGAGGCGCTCAGTCAGACCCAGTGTTGACATGTGGCAAGACGCTCCTCGGGGCACGTCTTGCTTGGGCCTCTCTCCTGGAGGCGCTCAGTCAGACCGAGTAGTGACATGTGGCAAGACGCTCCTCGGGGCGCGTCTTGCTTGGACCTCTCTCCTGGAGGCGCTCAGTTAGACCGAGTAGTGACATGTCGCAAGACGCTCCTCGGGGCGCGTCTTGCTTGGGCCTCTCTCCTGGAGGCGCTCAGTCAGACCGAGTGCTGACATAAGGCAAGACGCTCCTCGGGGCGTGTCTTGCTGGGGCCTCTCTCCTGGAGGCGCTCAATCAGACCCAGTGGTGACACGTGGCAAGACGCTCCTCGGGGCGCGTCTTGCTTGGGCCTCTCTCCTGGTGGCGCTCAGTCAGAGCCAGTGGTGACACGTGGCAAGACGCTCCTCGGGGCGCATCTTGCTTGGGCCTCTCTCCTGGAGGCACTCAGTCAGACCCAGTGTTGACACGTGGCAAGACATTCCTCGGGGCGCGTGTTGCTTGGGCCTCTCTCCTGGAGGCGCTCAGTCAGACCCAGTGTTGACATGTGGCAAGACACTCCACGGGGCGCGTCTTGCTTGGGCCTCTCTCATGGAGGCCCTCTGTCAGACCCAGTGTTGACATGTGTCAAGACGCTCCTCGGGGCACGTCTTGCTTTGGCCTCTCTCCTGGAGGCCCTCTGTCAGACCCAGTGTTGACATGTGTCAAGACGCTCCTCGGGGCGCGTCTTGCTTGGGCTTCTCTCCTGGACGCCCTCAGTCATACCCATTGTTGACATGTGGCAAGACACTCCTCGGGGCGAGTCTTGCTTTGGCCTCTCTCCTGGAGGCGCTCAGTCAGACCGAGTGCTGTCATGTGGCCAGACGCTCCTCGGGCCGCGTGTTGCTTGGGCTTCTCTCCTGGAGGCCCTCAGTCAGACCCATTGTTGACATGTTGCAAGACGCTCCTCGGGGCGCGTCTTGCTTGGGCCTCTCTCCTGCAGGCGCTCAGTCAGACCGAGTGCTGACATGTGGAAAGACGCTCCTCGGGGCGCGTCTTTCTTGGGCTTCTCTCCTGGAGGCGCTCAGAAAGACTCAGTGTTGACATGTGACAAGACGCTCCTCGGGGCGCGTCTTGCCTGGGCCTCTCTCCTGGAGGCGCTCAGTCAGACCCAGTGGTGACATGTGGCAAGACACTCCTCGGGGCGCATCTTGCTTGGGCCTCTCTCCTGGAGGCCCTCTGTCAGACCCAGTGTTGGCATGTGGCAAGACATTCCTCAGGGCGCGTCTTGGTTGGGCTTCTCTCATGGAGGCCCTCAGTCAGACCCAGTGTTGACATGTGTCAAGACGCTCCTCGGGGCGTGTCTTGCTTGGGCCTCTCTCCTGGAGGCGCTCAGTCAGACCCAGTGTTGACATGTGGCAAGACGCTCCTCGGGGCGCGTCTTGCTTGGGCTACTCTCCTGGAGGCCCTCAGGTAGACCCATTGTTGACATGTGGCAAGACGCTCCTCGGGGCACGTCTTGCTTGGGCTTCTCTCCTGGAGGCGCTCAAACAGACCGAGTAGTGACATGTGGCAAGACGCTCCTCGGGGCGCGTCTTGCTGGGGCTTCTCTCATGGAGGCACTCAGTCAGACCCAGTGTTGACATGTGGCAAGACGCTCCTCGGGGCGCGTCTTGCTTGGACCTCTCTCCCTGAGGCGCTCTGTCAGACCCAGTGTTGACATTTGGCAAGACACTCCTCGGGGCGCGTCTTGCTTGGGCCTCTCTCATGGAGGCCCTCTGTCAGACCCAGTGTTGACATGTGTCAAGACGCTCCTCGGGGGAAGTCTTGCTTTGGCCTCTCTCCTGGAGGCGCTCAGTCATACCCATTGTTGACATGTGGCAAGAAGCTCCTCGGGGCGCGTCTTGCTTGGGCTTCTCTCCTGGAGGCCCTCAGTAAGAACCATTGTTGACATGTGGCAAGACGCTCCTCGGGACGCGTCTTGCTTGGGCCTCTCTCCAGAAGGCCCTCAATCAGACCCAGTGTTGACACGTGGCAAGACGCTCCTCGGGGCGTGTCTTGCTTGGGCCTCTCTCCTGGAGGCGCTCAGTCAGACCCAGTGGTGACACGTGGCAAGACGCTCCTCGGGGCGCATCTTGCGTGGGCCTCTCTCCTGGAGGCGCTCAGTCAGACCCAGTGTTGACACGTGGCAAGACGCTCCTCGGGGCGCGTCTTGCTTGGGCCTCTCTCCTGGAGGCGCTCAGTCAGACCGAGTGCTGACATGTGGCAAGAAGCTCCTCGGGGCGCGTCTTGCTTGGGCTTCTCTCCTGGAGGCCCTCAGTCAGACCCATTGTTGACATGTGGCAAGACGCTCCTCGGGGCGCGTCTTGCTTGGGCTTCTCTCCTGGAGGCGCTCAGAAAGACCCAGTGTTGACATGTGACAAGACGCTCCTCGGGGCGCGTCTTGCTTGGGCCTCTCTCCTGGAGGCGCTCAGTCAGAACCAGAGGTGACATGTGGCAAGACGCTCCTCGGGACACGTCTTGCTTGGGCCTCTCTCCTGGATTCGCTCAGTCAGACCGAGTAGTGACATGTGGCAAGACGCTCCTCGGGGCGTGTCTTGCTTGGGCCTCTCTCCTGGAGGTGCTCAGTCAGACCGAGTGCTGACATAAGGCAAGACGCTCCTCGGGGCGCGTCTTGCTGGGGCCTCTCTCCTGGAGGTGCTCTATCAGACCCAGTGGTGACACGTGGCAAGACGCTCCTCGGGGCGCGTCTTGCTTGGGCCTCTCTCCTGGAGGAGCTCAGTCAGACCCATTGTTGACATGTGGCAAGACGCTCCTCGGGGCGCGTCTTGCTTGGGTCTCTCTCCAGAAGGCCCTCAATCAGACCCAGTGTTGACACGTGGCAAGACGCTCCTCGTGGCGCGTCTTGCTTGGGCTTCTCTCCTGGAGGCCCTCAGTCAGACCCAGTGTTGACATGTGGCAAGACGCTCCTCGGGGCGCGTCTTGCTTGGGCTTCTCTCCTGGAGGCCCTCAGTCAGACCCATTGTTGACATGTGGCAAGACGCTCCTCGGGGCACGTCTTGCTTGGGCCTCTCTCCTGGAGGCGCTCAGTCAAACCGAGTAGTGACATGTGGCAAGACGCTCCTCGGGGCGCGTCTTGCTTGGACCTTTCTCCTGGAGGCGCTCAGTTAGACCGAGTAGTGACATGTGTCAAGACGCTCCTCGGGGCGCGTCTTGCTTGGGCCTCTCTCCTGGAGGCGCTCAGTCAGACCGAGTGCTGACATGTGGCAAGAAGCTCCTCGGGGCGCATCTTGCTTGGGCTTCTCTCCTGGAGGCCCTCAGTCAGACCCATTGTTGACATGTGGCAAGACGCTCCTCGGGGCACTTCTTGCTTGGGCTTCTCTCCTGGAGGCCCTCAGTCAGACCCATTGTTGACATGTGGCAAGACGCTCCTCGGGGCACGTCTTGCTTGGGCCTCTCTCCTGGAGGCGCTCAGTCAGACCGAGTAGTGACATGTGACAAGACGCTCCTCGGGGCGCGTCTTGCTTGGGCCTCTCTCCTGGAGGCGCTAAGTCAGACCCAGTGTTGACATGTGGCAAGACGCTCCTCGGGGCGCGTCTTGCTTGGGCCTCTCTCCTGGAGGTTCTCAGTCAGATCCAGTGTTGACATGTGGCAAGATGCTCCTCGGGGCGCGTCTTGCTGGGGCTTCTCTCATGGAGGCACTCAGTCAGACCCAGTGTTGACATGTGGCAAGACGCTCCTCGGGGCACGTCTTGCTTGGGCCTCTCTCCTGGAGGCGCTCAGTCAGACCCAGAGGAGACATGTGTCAAGATGCTCCTCGGGGCGCGTCTTGCTTGGGCCTCTCTCCTGGAGGCGCTCAGTCAGACCGAGTGCTGACATGTGGCAAGACGCTCCTCCGGGCGCGTCTTGCTTGGGCCTCTCTCCTGGAGGCACTCAGTCAGACCCAGTGTTCACATGTGGCAAGACGCTCCTCGGGGTGCGTCTTGCTTGGGCCTCTCTCCTGGAGGCGCTCAGTCAGACCGAGTGCTGACATGTTGCAAGACGCTCCTCGGGGCGGGTCTTGCTTGGGCTTCTCTCCTGGAGGCCCTCAGTCAGACCCATTGTTGACATGTGGCAAGACGCTCCTCGGGGCGCGTCTCATTTGGGCCTCTCTCCTGGAGGCTCTCAGTCAGACCCAGTGTTGACATGTGGCAAGACGCTCCTCGGGGCGCGTCTTGCTTGGGCTTCTCTCCTGTAGGCCCTCAGTCAGACCCATTGTTGACATGTGGCAAGACGCTCCTCGGGGCACGTCTTGCTTGGCCTTCTCTCCTGGAGGCGCTCAAACAGACCGAGTAGTGACATGTGGCAAGACTCTCCTCGGGGCGCGTCTTGCTGGGGCTTCTCTCATGGAGGCACTCAGTCAGACCCAGTGTTGACATGTGGCAAGACGCTCCTCGGGGCGCGTCTTGCTTGGACCTCTCTCCCTGAGGCGCTCAGTCAGACCGAGTAGTGACATGTGGCAAGACGCTCCTCGGGGCACGTCTTGCTTGGACCTCTCTCCCAGAGGCGCTCTGTCAGACCCAGTGTTGACATTTGGCAAGACACTCCTCGGGGCGCGTCTTGCTTGGGCCTCTCTCATGGAGGCCCTCTGTCAGACCCAGTGTTGACATGTGTCAAGACGCTCCTCGGGGGAAGTCTTGCTTTGGCCTCTCTCCTGGAGGCGCTCAGTCATACCCATTGTTGACATGTGGCAAGAAGCTCCTCGGGGCGCGTCTTGCTTGGGCTTCTCTCCTGGAGGCCCTCAGTCAGACCCATTGTTGACATGTGGCAAGACGCTCCTCGGGGCGCGTCTTGCTTGGGCCTCTCTCCAGAAGGCCCTCAATCAGACCCAGTGTTGACACGTGGCAAGACGCTCCTCGGGGCGCGCCTTGCTTGGGCCTCTCTCCTGGAGGTGCTCAGTCAGACCCAGTGGTGACATGTGGCAAGACGCTCCTCGGGGCGCGTATTGCTTGGGCCTCTCTCCTGGATGCCCTCTGTCAGACCCAGTGTTGACATGTGGCAAGACTCTCCTCGGGGCGCGTCTTGCTTGGGCTTCTCTCATGGAGGCCCTCAGTCAGACCCAGTGTTGACATGTGTCAAGAAGCTCCTCGGGGCGTGTCTTGCTTGGGCCTCTCTCCTGGAGGCGCTCAGTCAGACCCAGTGTTGACATGTGGCAAGACGCTCCTCGGGGCACTTCTTGCTTGGGCTTCTCTCCTGGAGGCCCTCAGTCAGACCCATTGTTGACATGTGGCAAGACGCTCCTCGGGGCACGTCTTGCTTGGGCCTCTCTCCTGGAGGCGCTCAGTCAGACCGAGTAGTGACATGTGACAAGACGCTCCTCGGGGCGCGTCTTGCTTGGGCCTCTCTCCTGGAGGCGCTCAGTCAGACCCAGTGTTGACATGTGGCAAGACGCTCCTCGGGGCGCGTCTTGCTTGGGCCTCTCTCCTGGAGGTTCTCAGTCAGATCCAGTGTTGACATGTGGCAAGATGCTCCTCGGGGCGCGTCTTGCTGGGGCTTCTCTCATGGAGGCACTCAGTCAGACCCAGTGTTGACATGTGGCAAGACGCTCCTCGGGGCACGTCTTGGTTGGGCCTCTCTCCTGGAGGCACTCAGTCAGACCCAGAGGAGACATGTGTCAAGATGCTCCTCGGGGCGCGTCTTGCTTGGGCCTCTCTCCTGGAGGCGCTCAGTCAGACCGAGTGCTGACATGTGGAAAGACGCTCCTCCGGGCGCGTCTTGCTTGGGCCTCTCTCCTGGAGGCGCTCAGTCAGACCCAGTGTTCACATGTGGCAAGACGCTCCTCGGGGTGCGTCTTGCTTGGGCCTCTCTCCTGGAGGCGCTCCGTCAGACCCAGTGTTGACATGTGGCAAGACGCTCCTCGGGGCACGTCTTGCTTGGGCCTCTCTCCTGGAGGCGCTCAGTCAGACCGAGTGCTGACATGTTGCAAGACGCTCCTCGGGGCGGGTCTTGCTTGGACTTCTCTCCTGGAGGCCCTCAGTCAGACCCATTGTTGACATGTGGCAAGACGCTCCTCGGGGCGCGTCTCATTTGGGCCTCTCTCCTGGAGGCTCTCAGTCAGACCCAGTGTTGACATGTGGCAAGACGCTCCTCGGGGCGCGTCTTGCTTGGGCTTCTCTCCTGTAGGCCCTCAGTCAGACCCATTGTTGACATGTGGCAAGACGCTCCTCGGGGCACGTCTTGCTTGGCCTTCTCTCCTGGAGGCGCTCAAACAGACCGAGTAGTGACATGTGGCAAGACTCTCCTCGGGGCGCATCTTGCTGGGGCTTCTCTCATGGAGGCACTCAGTCAGACCCAGTGTTGACATGTGGCAAGACGCTCCTCGGGGCGCGTCTTGCTTGGACCTCTCTCCCTGAGGCGCTCAGTCAGACCGAGTAGTGACATGTGGCAAGACGCTCCTCGGGGCACGTCTTGCTTGGACCTCTCTCCCTGAGGCGCTCTGTCAGACCCAGTGTTGACATTTGGCAAGACACTCCTCGGGGCGCGTCTTGCTTGGGCCTCTCTCATGGAGGCCCTCTGTCAGACCCAGTGTTGACATGTGTCAAGACGCTCCTCGGGGGAAGTCTTGCTTTGGCCTCTCTCCTGGAGGCGCTCAGTCATACCCATTGTTGACATGTGGCAAGAAGCTCCTCGGGGCGCGTCTTGCTTGGGCTTCTCTCCTGGAGGCCCTCAGTAAGAACCATTGTTGACATGTGGCAAGACGCTCCTCGGGACGCGTCTTGCTTGGGCCTCTCTCCAGAAGGCCCTCAATCAGACCCAGTGTTGACACGTGGCAAGACGCTCCTTGGGGCGTGTCTTGCTTGGGCCTCTCTCCTGGAGGCGCTCAGTCAGACCCAGTGGTGACACTAGCAAGACGCTCCTCGGGGCGCATCTTGCTTGGGCCTCTCTCCTGGAGGCGCTCAGTCAGACCCAGTGTTGACACGTGGCAAGACGCTCCTCAGGCCGCGTCTTGCTTGGGCCTCTCTCCTGGAGGCGCTCAGTCAGACCCAGTGTTGACATGTGGCAAGACACTCCTCCGGGCGCGTCTTGCTTGGGCCTCTCTCATGGACGCCCTCTGTCAGACCCAGTATTGACATGTGTCAAGACGCTCCTCAGGGCGCGTCTTGCTTTGGCCTCTCTCCTGGAGGCCCTCAGTCATACCCATTGTTGACATGTGGCAAGACGCTCCTCGGTGCGCGTCTTGCTTTGGCCTCTCTCCTGGAGGCGCTCAGTCAGACCGAGTGCTGACATGTGGCAAGACGCTCCTCGGGCCGCGTGTTGCTTGGGCTTCTCTCCTGGAGGCCCTCAGTCAGACCCATTGTTGACATGTTGCAAGACGCTCCTTTGGGCGCGTCTTGCTTGGGCCTCTCTCCTGGAGGCGCTCAGTAAGACCCAGTGTTGACATGTGACAAGATGCTCCTCGGGGCGCGTCTTGCTTGGGCCTCTCTCCTGGAGGCGCTCAGTCAGACCCAGTGGTGACATGTGGCAAGACACTCCTCGGGGCGCGTCTTGGTTGGGCCTCTCTCCTGGAGGCCCTCTGTCAGACCCAGTGTTGGCATGTGGCAAGACGCTCCTCAGGGCGCGTCTTGGTTGGGCCTCTCTCCTGGAGGTGCTCAGTCAGACCCAGTGGTTACATGTGGCAAGACGCTCCTCGGGGCGCGTATTGCTTGGGCCTCTCTCCTGGATGCCCTCTGTAAGAACGAGTGTTGACATGTGGCAAGACTCTCCTCGGGGCGCGTCTTGCTTGGGCTTCTCTCATGGAGGCCCTCAGTCAGACCCAGTGTTGACATGTGTCAAGACGCTCCTCGGGGCGCGTCTTGCTGGGGCTTCTCTCATGGAGGCACTCAGTCAGACCCAGTGTTGACATGTGGCAAGACGCTCCTCGGGGCACGTCTTGCTTGGGCCTCTCTCCTGGAGGCGCTCAGTCAGACCCAGTGTTGACATGTGGCAAGACGCTCCTCGGGGCGCGTCTTGCTTGGGCCTCTCTCCTGGAGGTTCTCAGTCAGATCCAGTGTTGACATGTGGCAAGATGCTCCTCGGGGCGCGTCTTGCTGGGGCTTCTCTCATGGAGGCACTCAGTCAGACCCAGTGTTGACATGTGGCAAGACGCTCCTCGGGGCACGTCTTGCTTGGGCCTCTCTCCTGGAGGCGCTCAGTCAGACCCAGAGGAGACATGTGTCAAGATGCTCCTCGGGGCGCGTCTTGCTTGGGCCTCTCTCCTGGAGGCGCTCAGTCAGACCGAGTGCTGACATGTGGCAAGACGCTCCTCCGGGCGCGTCTTGCTTGGGCCTCTCTCCTGGAGGCGCTCAGTCAGACCCAGTGTTCACATGTGGCAAGACGCTCCTCGGGGTGCGTCTTGCTTGGGCCTCTCTCCTGGAGGCGCTCCGTCAGACACAGTGTTGACATGTGGCAAGACGCTCCTCGGGGCACGTCTTGCTTGGGCCTCTCTCCTGGAGGCGCTCAGTCAGACCGAGTGCTGACATGTTGCAAGACGCTCCTCGGGGCGGGTCTTGCTTGGGCTTCTCTCCTGGAGGCCCTCAGTCAGACCCATTGTTGACATGTGGCAAGACGCTCCTCGGGGCGCGTCTCATTTGGGCCTCTCTCCTGGAGGCTCTCAGTCAGACCCAGTGTTGACCATTGGCAAGACGCTCCTCGGGGCGCGTCTTGCTTGGGCTTCTCTCCTGTAGGCCCTCAGTCAGACCCATTGTTGACATGTGGCAAGACGCTCCTCGGGGCACGTCTTGCTTGGGCTTCTCTCCTGGAGGCGCTCAAACAGACCGAGTAGTGACATGTGGCAAGACTCTCCTCGGGGCGCGTCTTGCTGGGGCTTCTCTCATGGAGGCACTCAGTCAGACCCAGTGTTGACATGTGGCAAGACGCTCCTCGGGGCGCGTCTTGCTTGGACCTCTCTCCCTGAGGCGCTCAGTCAGACCGAGTAGTGACATGTGGCAAGACACTCCTCGGGGCACGTCTTGCTTGGACCTCTCTCCCTGAGGCGCTCTGTCAGACCCAGTGTTGACATTTGGCAAGACACTCCTCGGGGCGCGTCTTGCTTTGGCCTCTCTCCTGGAGGCGCTCAGTCATACCCATTGTTGACATGTGGCAAGAAGCTCCTCGGGGCGCGTCTTGCTTGGGCTTCTCTCCTGGAGGCCCTCAGTAAGAACCATTGTTGACATGTGGCAAGACGCTCCTCGGGGCGCGTCTTGCTTGGACCTCTCTCCTGGAGGCGCTCAGTTAGACCGAGTAGTGACATGTGGCAAGACGCTCCTCGGGGCGCGTCTTGCTTGGGCCTCTCTCCTGGAGGCGCTCAGTCAGACCGAGTGCTGACATAAGGCAAGACGCTCCTCGGGGCGCGTCTTGCTGGGGCCTCTCTCCTGGAGGTGCTCAATCAGACCCAGTGATGACAAGTGGCAAGACGCTCCTCTGGGCGCGTCTTGCTTGGTTCTCTCTCCTAAAGGAGCTCAGTCAGACCCAGTGGTGACACGTGGCAAGACGCTCCTCGGGGCGCATCTTGCTTGGGCCTCTCTCCTGGAGGCGCTAAGTCAGACCCAGAGTTGACACGTGGCAAGACGCTCCTCGGGGCACGTCTTGCTTGGGCCTCTCTCCTGGAGGCGCTCAGTCAGACACAGTGTTGACATGTGGCAAGACACTCCTCGGGGCGCGTCTTGCTTGGGCTTCTCTCATGGAGGCCCTCAGTAAGACCCATTGTTGACTTGTGGAAAGAAGCTCCTCGGGGCGAGTCTTGCTTTGTCTTCTCTCCTGGAGGCCCTCAGTCAGACCCATTGTTGACATGTGGCAAGATGCTCCACGGGGCGCGTATTGCTTGGGCCTCTCTCCTGGATGCCCTCTGTCAGACCCATTGTTGACATGTGGCAAGACACTCCTCGGGGCGTGTCTTGCTTGGGCTTCTCTCATGGAGGCCCTCAGTCAGACCCAGTGTTGACATGTGTCAAGAAGCTCCTCGGGGCGTGTCTTGCTTGGGCCTCTCTCCTGGAGGCGCTCAGTCAGACCCAGTGTTGATATGTGGCAAGACGCTCCTCGGGGCACATCTTGCCTGGGCCTCTCTCCTGGAGGCGCTCAGTCAGACCGAGTAGTGCCATGTGGCAAGACGCTCCTCGGGGCCCGTCTTGCTGGGGCTTCTCTCATGGAGGCACTCAGTCAGACCCAGTGTTGACATGTGGCAAGACGCTCCTCGGGGCGCGTGTTGCTTGGACCTCTCTCCTGGAGGCGCTCAGTCAGACCGAGTAGTGACATGTGGCAAGACGCTCCTCGGGGCGCGTCTTGCTTGGGCTTCTCCCCTGGAGGCCCTCAGTCAGACCCATTGTTGACATGTGGCAAGACGCTCCTCGGGGCGCTTCTTGCTAGGGCCTCTCTCCTGGAGGCGCTCAGTCAGACCGAGTGCTGACATGAGGCAAGACGCTACTCGGGGCGCGTCTTGCTGGGGCCTCTCTCCTGGAGGCGCTCAGTCAGACCCAGTGTTTACATGTGTCAAGACGCTCCTCGGGCGTTTCTTGCTTGCGCCTCTCTCCTGGAGGCGCTCAGTCAGACCCAGAGGTGACATGTGGCAAGACGCTTCTCGGGGCGCATCTTGCTTGGGCTTCTCTCCTGGAGGCCCTCAGTCAGACTCAGTGTTGACATGTGGCAAGACGCTCCTCGGGGCGCGTCTTATTTGGGCCTCTCTCCTGGAGGCCCTCAGTCAGACCCAGTGTTGACATGGGTCAAGACGCTCCTCGGGGCGCGTCTTGCTTGGGCTTCTCTCCTGGAGGCCCTCAGTCAGACACATTGTTGACATGTGGCAAGACGCTCCTCGGGGCACGTCTTGCTTGGGCCTCTCTCCTGGAGGCGCTCAGTCAGACCAAGTAGTGACATGTGGCAAGACGCTCCTCGGGGCGCTTCTTGCTTGGGCCTCTCTCCTGGAGGCGCTCAGTCAGACCGAGTGCTGACATAAGGCAAGACGCTCCTCGGGGCGCGTCTTGCTGGGGCCTCTCTCCTGGAGGTGCTCAATCAGACCCAGTGGTGACACGTGGCAAGACGCTCCTCTGGGCGCGTCTTGCTTGGGCCTCTCTCCGGGAGGCGCTCAGTCAGACCGAGTAGTGACATGTGGCAAGACGCTCCTCGGGGAGCGTCTTGCTTGGGCTTCTCCCCTGGAGGCCCTCAGTCAGACCCATTGTTGACATGTGGCAAGACGCTCCTCGGGGCGCTTCTTGCTTGGGCCTCTCTCCTGGAGGCGCTCAGTCAGACCCAGTGTTGACATGTGTCAAGACGCTCCTCGGGCGTTTCTTGCTTGCGCCTCTCTCCTGGAGGCGCTCAGTCAGACCCAGAGGTGACATGTGGCAAGACGCTCCTCGGGCCTCTCTCCTGGAGGCCCTCAGTCAGACCCATTGTTGACATGTGGCAAGACGCTCCTCGGGGCACGTCTTGCTTGGGCCTCTCTCCTGGAGGCGCTCAGTCAGACCGAGTAGTGACATGTGACAAGACGCTCCTCGGGGCGCGTCTTGCTTGGGCCTCTCTCCTGGAGGCGCTCAGTCAGACACAGTGTTGACATGTGGCAAGATGCTCCTCGGGGCGCGTCTTGCTTGGGCCTCTCTCCTGGAGGTTCTCAGTCAGACCCAGTGTTGACATGTGGCAAGATGCTCCTCGGGGCGCGTCTTGCTTGGGCTTCTCTCATGGAGGCACTCAGTCAGACCCAGTGTTGACATGTGGCAAGACGCTCCTCAGGGCACGTCTTGCTTGGGCCTCTCTCCTGGAGGCGCTCAGTCAGACCCAGAGGAGACATGTGTCAAGATGCTCCTCGGGGTGCGTCTTGCTTGGGCCTCTCTCCTGGAGGCGCTCAGTCAGACCTAGTGCTGACATGTGGCAAGACGCTCCTCCGGGCGCGTCTTGCTTGGGCCTCTCTCCTGGAGGCGCTCAGTAAGACCCAGTGTTCACATGTGGCAAGACGCTACTCGGGGCGCGTCTTGCTTGGGCCTCTCTCCTGCAGGCGCTCAGTCAGACCCAGTGTTGACATGTGGCAAGACGCTCCTCGGGGCACGTCTTGCTTGGGCCTCTCTCCTGGAGGCGCTCAGTCAGACCGAGTGCTGACATGTGGCAAGACGATCCTCGGGGCGCGTCTTGCTTGGGCTTCTCTCCTGGAGGCCCTCAGTCAGACCCATTGTTGACATGTGGCAAGACGCTCCTCGGGGCGCGTCTTGCTTGGGCCTCTCTCCAGAAGGCCCTCAATCAGACCCAGTGTTGACACGTGGCAAGACGCTCCTCGGGGCGCTTCTTGCTTGGGCCTTTCTCCTGGAGGCGCTCAGTCAGACCCAGTGGTGACATGTGGCAAGACGCTCCTCGGGGCGTCTATTGCTTGGGCCTCTCTTCTGGATGCCCTCTGTCAGACCCAGTGTTGACATGTGGCAAGACTCTCCTCGGGGCGCGTCTTGCTTGGGCTTATGTCAGCACTCGGTCTGACTGAGCGCCTCCAGGAGAGAGGCCCAAGCAAGACGCGCCCCGAGGAGCGTCTTGCCACATGTCACTACTCGGTCTAACTGAGCGCCTCCAGGAGAGAGGTCCAAGCAAGACGCGCCCCGAGGAGCGTCTTGCCAAATGTCACTACTCGGTCTGACTGAGCGCCTCCAGGAGGGAGGTCCAAGCAAGACGCGCCCCGAGGAGCGTCAGGCCACATGTCACTACTCAGTCTGACTGAGCTCCTCCAGGAGAGAGGCCCAAGTAAGACGCACCCCGAGGAGCGTCTTGCCACATGTCAGCACTGGGTCTGACTGAGCGCCTCCAGGAGAGAGGCCCAAGCAAGACACGCCCCGAGGAGCGTCTTGACACATGTCAACACTGGGTCGGACTGAGGGCCTCCATGAGAGAAGCCCAAGCAAGACGCGCCCCGAGGAGAGTCTTGCCACATGTCTACACTCGGTCTGACAGAGGGCATTCAGGAGAGCGGCCCAAGCAATACGCGCCCCGAGGAGCGTCTTGCCACATGTCACCACTGGGTCTGAATGAGCGCCTCCAGGAAAGAGGCCCAACCAAGACGCGCCCCGAGGAGTGTCTTGCCACATGCCAACACTGGGTCTGACTGAAAGCCTCCAGGAGAGAGGCCCAAGCAAGACGCGCCCCGAGGAGCGTCTTTCCACGTGTCACCACTGGGGATGACTGAGCGCCTCCAGGAGAGAGGCCCAAGCAAGACGCGCCCAGAGGAGCGTCTTGACACATGTCAACACTGGGTCTGACTGAGCGCCTCCAGGAGAGAGGCCCAAGCAAGACGCGCCCCGAGGAGCGTCTTGCCACATGTCAACACTGGGTCTGACTGAGCGCCTCCAGGAGAGAGGCCCAAGCAAGACGCGCCCCGAGGATCGTCTTGCCACATGTCAGCACTGGGTCTGACTGAGCGCCTCCAGGAGAGAGGCCCCAGCAAGACGCGCCCCGAGGAGCGTCTTGCCTTATGTCAGCACTCGGTCTGACTGAGCGCCTCCAGGAGAGAGGCCCAAGCAAGACGCTCCCCGAGGAGCGTCTTGCCACATGTCAACAATGGGTCTGACTGAGGGCCTCCAGGAGAGAGGCCCAAGCAAGATGCGCCCGGAGGAGCGTCTTGCCACATGTCAACACTGGGTCTGACAGAGGGCCTCCAGGAGAGAGGCCCAAGCAAGACGCGCCCCGAGGAGCGTCTTGCCACATGTCACCTCTGGTTCCTACTGAGAGCCTCCAGGAGAGAGGCCCAAGCAAGACGCGCCCCGAGGAGCGTCTTGTCACATGTCAACACTGGGTCTGACTGAGGGCCTCCAGGAGAGAGGCCCAAGCAAGACGTGCCCCGAGGAGCGTCTTGCCTTATGTCAGCACTCGGTCTGACTGAGCGCCTCCCGGAGAGAGGCCCAAGCAAGACGCGCCTCGAGGAGCATCTTGCCACATGTCAACAATGGGTCTGACTGAGGGCCTCCAGGAGAGAGGCCCAAGCAAGACCCGCCCGGAGGAGCGTCTTGCCACATGTCAACACTGGGTCTGACAGAGGGCCTCCAGGAGAGAGGCCCAAGCAAGACGCGCCCCGAGGAGCGTCTTGACACATGTCACCACTTGGTCTGACTGAGCGCCTCCAGGAGAGAGGCCCAAGCAACACGCGCCCCTAGGAGCGTCAGGCCACATGTCACTACTCAGTCTGACTGAGCGCCTCCAGGAGAGAGGCCCAAGCAAGACGCGCCCCGAGGAGCGTCTTGCCACGTGTCAACACTGGGTCTGATTGAGGGCCTTCTGGAGAGAGGCCCAAGCAAGACGCGCCCCGAGGAGCGTCTTGCCACATGTCACCACTTGGTCTTACTGAGCGCCTCCAGGAGAGAGGCCCAAGCAACACGCGCCCCGAGGAGCGTCAGGCCACATGTCACTACTCAGTCTGACTGAGCGCCTCCAGGAGAGAGGCCCAAGCAAGAAGCGCCCCAAGGAGCGTCTTGCCACATGTCAACAATGGGTCTTACTGAGGGCCTCCAGGAGAGAAGCCCAAGCAAGACGCGCCCCGAGGAGCTTCTTGCCACAGTACTCAGCACTCGGTCTGACTGAGCGCCTCCAGGAGAGAGGCCAAAGCAAGACGCGCCCCGAGGAGCATCTTGACACATGTCAACACTGGGTCTGACAGAGGGCCTCCATGAGAGAGGCCCAAGCAAGATGCGCCCCGAGGAGTGTCTTGCCACATGTCAACACTGGGTCTAACAGAGGGCCTCCAGGAGAGAGGCCCAAGCAAGACGCGCCCCGAGGAGTGTCTTGCCACATGTCACCACTTGGTCTGACTGAGCGCCTCCAGGAGAGAGGCCCAAGCAACACGCGCCCCGAGGAGAGTCAGGCCACATGTCACTACTCAGTCTGACTAAGCGCCTCCAGGAGAGAGGCCCAAGCAAGTCGCGCCCCGAGGAGCGTCTTGCCACGTGTCAACACTGGGTCTGATTGAGGGCCTTCTGGAGAGAGGCCCAAGCAAGACGCGCCCCGAGGAGCGTCTTGCCACATGTCAACAATGGTTCTTACTGAGGGACTCCAGGAGAGAAGCCCAAGCAAGACGCGCCCCGAGGAGCTTCTTGCCACATGTCAGCACTCGGTCTGACTGAGCGCCTCCAGGAGAGAGGCCAAAGAAGGACGCCCCCGAGGAGCGTCTTGCCACAAGTCAACACTGGGTCTGACTGAGTTCCTCCATGAGAGAAGCCCCAGCAAGACGCGCCCCGAGGAGCGTCTTGCCACATGTCACTACTCGGTCTGTTTGAGCGCCTCTAGGAGAGTAGCCCAAGCAAGACGTGCCCCGAGGAGCATCTTGCCACATGTCAACAATGGGTCTGACTGAGGGCCTCCAGGAGAGAAGCCCAAGCAAGACGCGCCCCCAGGAGCGTCTTGCCACATGTCAACACTGGGTCTGACTGAGCGCCTCCAGGAGAGAGGCCCAAGCAAGACATGCCCCGAGGAGCGTCTTGACACATGTCAACACTGGGTCTGACTGAGGGCCTCCATGAGAGAAGCCCAAGCAAGACGCGCCCCGAGGAGAGTCTTGCCACATGTCAACACTCGGTCTGACAGAGGGCATCCAGGAGAGAGGCCCAAGCAATACGCGCCCCGAGGAGCGTCTTGCCACATGTCACCACTGGGTCTGACTGAGCACCTCCAGGAGAGAGGCCAACCCAAGACGCGCCCTGAGGAGCGTCTTGCCACATGCCAACACTGGGTCTGACAGAGGGCCTCCAGGAGAGAGGCCCAACCAAGACGCGCCCCGAGGAGTGTCTTGCCACATGTCACCACTGGGTCTGACTGAGCGCCTCCTGGAGAGAGGCCGAAGCAAGACGCGCCCCGAGGAGCGTCTTGTCACATGTCAACACTGGGTCTTACTGAGCGCCTCCAGGAGAGAGGCCCAAGCAAGACGCGCCCAAAGGAGCGTCTTGCAACATGTCAAAAATGGGTCTGACTGAGGGCCTCCAGGAGAGAAGCCCAAGCAACACGCGGCCCGAGGAGGGTCTTGCCACATGTCAGCACTCGGTCTGACTGAGCGCCTCCAGGAGAGAGGCCAAAGCAAGACGCGCCCCGAGGAGCGTCTTGCCACATGTCAACAATGGGTATGACTGAGGGCCTCCAGGAGAGAAGCCCAAGCAAGATGCGCCCCGAGGAGCGTCTTGACACATGTCAACACTGGGTCTGACAGAGGGCCTCCAGGAGAGAGGCCA
Source organism: Nothobranchius furzeri (assembly GCF_043380555.1). NCBI lineage: Eukaryota > Metazoa > Chordata > Actinopteri > Cyprinodontiformes > Nothobranchiidae > Nothobranchius > Nothobranchius furzeri. Next base: position 14,507,682 of record NC_091755.1, on the reverse strand, counting down.
AAGCAAGACGCGCCCTGAGGAGCGTCTTGACACATGTCAACACTTGGTCTGACAGAGGGCGTCCATGAGAGAGGCCCAAGCAAGACGCGCCCCGAGGAGCGTCTTGCCACGTGTCACCACTGGGTCTGACTGAGCGCCTCCAGGAGAGAGGCCCAAGCAAGACACGCCCCGAGGAGCGTCTTGCCACGTGTCAACACTGGGTCTGATTGAGGGCCTTCTGGAGAGAGGCCCAAGCAAGACGCGTCCCGAGGAGTGTCTTGCCACATGTCAACAATGGTTCTTACTGAGGGCCTCCAGGAGAGAAGCCCAAGCAAGACGCGCCCCGAGGAGCTTCTTGCCACATGTCAACAATGGGTATGACTGAGCGCCTCCAGGAGAGAGGCCAAAGCAAGACTTCCCCCGAGGAGCGTCTTGACACATGTCAACACTGGGTCTGACAGAGGGCCTCCATGAGAGAGGCCCAAGCAAGACGCGCCCCGAGGAGTGTCTTGCCAAATGTCAACACTGGGTCTGACAGAGCGCCTCAGGGAGAGAGGTCCAAGCAAGACGCGCCTCGAGGAGCGTCTTGCCACATGTCACTACTCGGTCTGACTGAGCGCCTCAGGGAGAGAGGTCCAAGCAAGACGCGCCCCGAGGAGCGTCTTGCCACATGTCAACACTGGGTCTGACTGAGTGCCTCCATGAGAGAAGCCCCAGCAAGACGCGCCCCGAGGAGCGTCTTGCCACATGTCACTACTCGGTCTGTTTGAGCGCCTCCAGGTGAGAAGCCCAAGCAAGACGTGCCCCGAGGAAAGTCTTGCCACATGTCAACAATGGGTCTGACTGAGGGCCTCCAGGAGAGTAGCCCAAGCAAGACGCACCCCGAGGAGCGTCTTGCCACATGTCAACACTGGGTCTGACTGAGGGCCTCCATGAGAGAAGCCCAACCAAGACGCGCCCTGAGGAATGTCTTGCCACATGCCAACACTGGGTCTGACAGAGGGCCTCCAGGAGAGAGGCCCAAGCAAGATGCGCCCCGAGGAGTGTCTTGCCACATGTCACCACTGGGTCTGACTGAGCGCCTCCAGGAGAGAGGCCCAGGCAAGACGCGCCCCGAGGAGCGTCTTGTCACATGTCAACACTGGGTCTTTCTGAGCGCCTCCAGGAGAGAAGCCCAAGCAAGACGCGCCCCGAGGAGCGTCTTTCCACATGTCAGCACTCGGTCTGACTGAGCGCCTGCAGGAGAGAGGCCCAAGCAAGACGCGCCCCGAGGAGCGTCTTGCAACATGTCAACAATGGGTCTGACTGAGGGCCTCCAGGAGAGAAGCCCAAGCAACACGCGGCCCGAGGAGCGTCTTGCCACATGACAGCACTCGGTCTGACTGAGCGCCTCCAGGAGAGAGGCCAAAGCAAGACGCGCCCCGAGGAGTGTCTTGCCACATGTCAACAATGGGTATGACTGAGGGCGTCCAGGAGAGAAGCCCAAGCAAGACGCGCCCCGAGGAGCGTCTTGACACATGTCAACACTGGGTCTGACAGAGGGCCTCCAGGAGAGAGGCCAAAGCAAGACGTGCCCCGAGGAGCGTCTTGACACATGTCAACACTGGGTCTGACAGAGGGCCTCCATGAGAGAGGCCCAAGCAAGACGCGCCCCGAGGAGTGTCTTGCCACATGTCAACACTGGGTCTGACTGAGCGCCTCCAGGAGAGAGGCCCAAGCAAGACGCGCCCCGAGGAATGTCTTGCCACGTGTCAACACTGGGTCTGACTGAGTGCCTCCAGGAGAGAGGCCCAAGCAAGATGCGCCCCGAGGAGCGTCTTGCCACGTGTCACCACTGGCTCTGACTGAGCGCCTCCAGGAGAGAGGCCCAAGCAAGACGCGTCCCGAGGAGCGTCTTGCCACGTGTCACCACTGGGTCTGATTGAGCGCCTCCAGGAGAGAGGCCCCAGCAAGACACGCCCCAAGGAGCGTCTTGCCTTATGTCAGCACTCGGTCTGACTGAGCGCCTCCAGGAGAGAGGCCCAAGCAAGACGCGCCCCGAGGAGCGTCTTGCGACATGTCACTACTCGGTCTAACTGAGCGCCTCCAGGAGAGAGGTCCAAGCAAGACGCGCCCCGAGGAGCGTCTTGCCACATGTCACTACTCGGTCTGACTGAGCGCCTCCAGGAGAGAGGCCCAAGCAAGACGTGCCCCGAGGAGCGTCTTGCCACATGTCAACACTGGGTCTGACTGAGCGCCTCCAGGAGAGAGGCCCAAGCAAGACGCGCCCCGAGGAGCGTCAGGCCACATGTCACTACTCAGTCTGACTGAGCGCCTCCAGGAGAGAGGCCCAAGCAAGATGCGCCCCGAGGAGCGTCTTGCCACATGTCAACACTGGGTCTGATTGAGGGCCTTCTGGAGAAAGGCACAAGCAAGAGGCGCCCCGAGGAGCGTCTTGCCACATGTCAACAATGGGTCTTACTGAGGGTCTGCAGGAGAGAGGCCAAAGCAAGATGCGCCCGGAGGAAAGTCTTGCCACATGTCAACACTGGGTCTGACAGAGGACCTCCAGGAGAGAGGCCGAAGCAAGACGCGCCCCGAGGAGCGTCTTGCCACATGTCACCTCTGGTTCTGACTGAGCGCCTCCAGGAGAGAGGTCCAAGCAAGACGCGCCCCGAGGAGAGTCTTGCCACATGTCACTACTCGGTCTGACTGAGCGCCTCAGGGAGAGAGGTCCAAGCAAGACGCGCCCCGAGGAGCGTCTTGCCACATGTCAACACTGGGTCTGACTGAGTGCCTCCATGAGAGAAGCCCCAGCAAGACGCGCCCCGAGGAGCGTCTTGCCACATGTCACTACTTGGTCTGTTTGAGCGCCTCCAGGAGAGAAGCCCAAGCAAGACGTGCCCCGAGGAGCGTCTTGCCACATGTCAACAATGGGTCTGACTGAGGGCCTCCAGGAGAGTAGCCCAAGCAAGACGCGCCCCGAGGAGCGTCTTGCCACATGTCAACACTGGGTCTGACTGAGCGCCACCAGGAGAGAGGCCCAAGCAAGACACGCCCCGAGGAGCGTCTTGACACATGTCAACACTGGGTCTGACTGAGGGCCTCCATGAGAGAAGCCCAACCAAGACGCGCCCTGAGGAATGTCTTGCCACATGCCAACACTGGGTCTGACAGAGGGCCTCCAGGAGAGAGGCCCAAGCAAGATGCGCCCCGAGAAATGTCTTGCCACATGTCACCACTGGGTCTGACTGATCGCCTCCAGGAGAGAGGCCCAAGCAAGACGCGCCCCGAGGAGCGTCTTGTCACATGTCAACACTGGGTCTTTCTGAGCGCCTCCAGGAGAGAAGCCCAAGCAAGACGCGCCCCGAGGAGCGTCTTTCCACATGTCAGCACTCGGTCTGACTGAGCGCCTGCAGGAGAGAGGCCCAAACAAGACGCGCCCCGAGGAGCGTCTTGCAACATGTCAACAATGGGTCTGACTGAGGGCCTCCAGGAGAGAAGCCCAAGCAACACGCGGCCCGAGGAGCGTCTTGCCACATGTCAGCACTCGGTCTGACTGAGCGCCTCCAGGAGAGAGGCCAAAGCAAGACGCGCCCCGAGGAGTGTCTTGCCACATGTGAACAATGGGTATGACTGAGGGCGTCCAGGAGAGAAGCCCAAGCAAGACGCGCCCCGAGGAGCGTCTTGACACATGTCAACACTGGGTCTGACAGAGGGCCTCCAGGAGAGAGGCCAAAGCAAGACGTGCCCCGAGGAGCGTCTTGACACATGTCAACACTGGGTCTGACAGAGGGCCTCCATGAGAGAGGACCAAGCAAGACGCACCCCGAGGAGTGTCTTGCCACATGTCAACACTGGGTCTGACTGAGCGCCTCCAGGAGAGAGGCCCAAGCAAGACGCGCCCCGAGGAATGTCTTGCCACGTGTCAACACTGGGTCTGACTGAGTGCCTCCAGGAGAGAGGCCCAAGCAAGATGCGCCCCGAGGAGCGTCTTGCCACGTGTCACCACTGGCTCTGACTGAGCGCCTCCAGGAGAGAGGCCCAAGCAAGACGCGCCCCGAGGAGCGTCTTGCCACGTGTCACCACTGGGTCTGATTGAGCGCCTCCAGGAGAGAGGCCCCAGCAAGACACGCCCCGAGGAGCGCCTTGCCTTATGTCAGCACTCGGTCTGACTGAGCGCCTCCAGGAGAGAGGCCCAAGCAAGACGCGCCCCGAGGAGCGTCTTGCGACATGTCACTACTCGGTCTAACTGAGCGCCTCCAGGAGAGAGGTCCAAGCGAGACGCGCCCCGAGGAGCGTCTTGCCACATGTCACTACTCGGTCTGACTGAGCGCCTCCAGGAGAGAGGCCCAAGCAAGACGTGCCCCGAGGAGCGTCTTGCCACATGTCAACACTGGGTCTGACTGAGCGCCTCCAGGAGAGAGGCCCAAGCAAGACGCGCCCCGAGGAGCGTCAGGCCACATGTCACTACTCAGTCTGACTGAGCGCCTCCAGGAGAGAGGCCCAAGCAAGATGCGCCCCGAGGAGCGTCTTGCCACATGTCAACACTGGGTCTGATTGAGGGCCTTCTGGAGAAAGGCACAAGCAAGACGCGCCCCGAGGAGCGTCTTGCCACATGTCAACAATGGGTCTTACTGAGGGTCTGCAGGAGAGAGGCCAAAGCAAGATGCGCCCGGAGGAAAGTCTTGCCACATGTCAACACTGGGTCTGACAGAGGACCTCCAGGAGAGAGGCCGAAGCAAGACGCGCCCCGAGGAGCGTCTTGCCACATGTCACCTCTGGTTCTGACTGAGCGCCTCCAGGAGAGAGGCCCAAGCAAGACGCGCCCCGAGGAGCGTCTTGCCACATGTCAACAATGGGTCTGACTGAGGGCCTCCAGGAAAGAAGCCCAAGCAACACGCGGCCCGAGGTGCGTCTTGCCACATGTCAGCACTCGGTCTGACTGATCCCCTCCAGGAGAGAGGCCCAAGCAAGACGCGCCCCGTGGAGCGTCTTGACACATGTCAACACTGGGTCTGACAGAGGGCCTCCAGGAGAGAGGCCCAAGCAAGACGCGCCCCGAGGAGTGTCTTGCCACATGTCACCACTGGGTCTGACTGAGCGCCTCCAGGAGAGAGGCCCAAGCAAGACACGCCCCGAGGAGCGTCAGACCACATGTCACTTCTCAGTCTGTCTGAGCGCCTCCAGGAGAGAGGCCCAAGCAAGACGCGCCCCGAGGAGCGTCTTGCCACGTGTCAACACTGGGTATGATTGATGGCCTTCTGGAGAGAGGCCCAAGCAAGACGCGCCCCGAGGAGCGTCTTGCCACATGTCAACAATGGGTCTGACTGAGGGCCTCCAGGAGAGAAGCCAAAGCAAGACGCGCCCCGAGGAGCGTCTTGCCACATGTCAACACTGGGTCTGACTTAGCGCCTCCAGGAGAGCGGCCCAAGCAAGATGCGCCCCGAGGAGCGTCTTGCCACGTGTCACCACTGGGTCTGACTGAGCTCCTCCAGGAGAGAGGCCCAAGCAAGACGCGCCCCGAGGAGCGTCTTGCCACGTGTCACCACTGGGTCTGATAGAGCACCTCCAGGAGAGAGGCCCCAGCAAGACGCGCCCCGAGGAGCGTCTTGCCTTATGTCAGCACTCGGTCTGACTGAGCGCCTCCAGGAGAGAGGCCCAAGCATGACACGCACTGAGGAGCGTCTTGCCACATGTCACTACTCGGTCTGACTGAGCGCCTCCAGGAGAGAGGCCCAAGCAAGACGTGCCCCGAGGAGCGTCTTGCCACATGTCAACAATGGGTCTGACTGAGGGCCTACAGGAGAAAAGCCCAAGCAAGACGCGCCCCGAGGAGCGTCTTGCCACATGTCAACACTGGGTCTGACTGAGAGCCTCCAGGAGAGAGGCCCAAATGAGACGCGCCCCGAGGAGCGTCTTGCCACATGTCAACAATGGGTCTGACTGAGGGCCTCCAGGAGAGAAGCCCAAGCAAGACGCGCCCCGAGGAGCGTCTTGCCACATGTCAGCACTCGGTCTGACTGAGCGCCTCCAGGAGAGAGGCCCAAGCAAGACGTGCCCCGTGGAGCGTCTTGCCACATGTCAACACTGGGTCTGACGGAGCGCCTCCAGGAGAGAGGCCCAAGCAAGACGCACCCCGAGGAGCGTCTTGCCACATGTGAACACTGGGTCTGACTGAGCGCCTCCAGGAGAGAGGCCCAAGCAAGACGCGCCCGGAGGAGCGTCTTGCCAAATGTCAGCACTCGGTCTGACTGAGCGCCTCCAGGAGAGAGGCCCAAGCAAGACGCGCCCCGAGGAGCATCTTGACACATGTCTCCTCTGGGTCTGACTGAGCGCCTCCAGGAGAGAGGCCCAAGCAAGACGTGCCCCGAGGAGCGTCTTGCCACATGTCAACACTGGGTCAGACTGAGTGCCTCCATGAGAGAAGCCCCAGCAAGACGCGCCCCGAGGAGCGTCTTGCCACATGTCAACACTGGGTCTGACTGAGCGCCTCCAGGAGAGAGGCCCAAGCAAGACGCGCCCCGAGGAGCGTCTTGTCACATGTCACTACTCGGTCTGACTGAGCGCCTCCAGGAGAGAGGCCCAAGCAAGACGTGCCCCGAGGAGCGTCTTGCCACATGTCAACAATGGGTCTGACTGAGGGCCTCCAGGAGAGAAGCCCAAGCAAGAAGTGCCCCGAGGAGAGTCTTGCCACATGTCAACACTGGGTCTGACTGAGCGCCTCCAGGAGAGAGGCCCAAGCAAGACACGCCCCGAGGAGCTTCTTGACACATGTCAACACTGGGTCTGACTGAGGGCCTCCATGAGAGAAGCCCAAGCAAGATGCGCCCCGAGGAGCGTCTTGACACATGTCAACACTGGGTCTGACAGAGGGCCTCCATGAGAGAGGACCAAGCAAGACGCGCCCCGAGGAGTGTCTTGCCACATGTCAACACTGGGTCTGACTGAGCGCCTCCAGGAGAGAGGCCCAAGCAAGACGCGCCCCGAGGAATGTCTTGCCACGTGTCAACACTGGGTCTGACTGAGTGCCTCCAGGAGAGAGGCCCAAGCAAGATGCGCCCCGAGGAGCGTCTTGCCACGTGTCACCACTGGGTCTGATTGAGCGCCTCCAGGAGAGAGGCCCCAGCAAGACACGCCCCGAGGAGCGCCTTGCCTTATGTCAGCACTCGGTCTGACTGAGCGCCTCCAGGAGAGAGGCCCAAGCAAGACGCGCCCCGAGGAGCGTCTTGCGACATGTCACTACTCGGTCTAACTGAGCGCCTCCAGGAGAGAGGTCCAAGCAAGACGCGCCCCGAGGAGCGTCTTGCCACATGTCACTACTCGGTCTGACTGAGCGCCTCCAGGAGAGAGGCCCAAGCAAGACGTGCCCCGAGGAGCGTCTTGCCACATGTCAACACTGGGTCTGACTGAGCGCCTCCAGGAGAGAGGCCCAAGCAAGACGCGCCCCGAGGAGCGTCAGGCCACATGTCACTACTCAGTCTGACTGAGCACCTCCAGGAGAGAGGCCCAAGCAAGATGCGCCCCGAGGAGCGTCTTGCCACATGTCAACACTGGGTCTGATTGAGGGCCTTCTGGAGAAAGGCACAAGCAAGACGCGCCCCGAGGAGCGTCTTGCCACATGTCAACAATGGGTCCTACTGAGGGTCTGCAGGAGAGAGGCCAAAGCAAGATGCGCCCGGAGGAAAGTCTTGCCACATGTCAACACTGGGTCTGACAGAGGACCTCCAGGAGAGAGGCCGAAGCAAGACGCGCCCCGAGGAGCGTCTTGCCACATGTCACCTCTGGTTCTGACTGAGCACCTCCAGGAGAGAGGCCCAAGCAAGACGCGCCCCGAGGAGCGTCTTGCCACATGTCAACAATGGGTCTGACTGAGGGCCTCCAGGAAAGAAGCCCAAGCAACACGCGGCCCGAGGTGCGTCTTGCCACATGTCAGCACTCGGTCTGACTGATCCCCTCCAGGAGAGAGGCCCAAGCAAGACGCGCCCCGAGGAGCGTCTTGCCACATGTCAACAATGGGTTTGACTGAGGGCCTCCAGGAGAGAAGGCCAAGCAAGACGCGCCCCGTGGAGCGTCTTGACACATGTCAACACTGGGTCTGACAGAGGGCCTCCAGGAGAGAGGCCCAAGCAAGACGCGCCCCGAGGAGTGTCTTGCCACATGTCACCACTGGGTCTGACTGAGCGCCTCCAGGAGAGAGGCCCAAGCAAGACGCGCCCCGAGGAGCGTCAGACCACATGTCACTTCTCAGTCTGTCTGAGCGCCTCCAGGAGAGAGGCCCAAGCAAGACGCGCCCCGAGGAGCGTCTTGCCACGTGTCAACACTGGGTATGATTGAGGGCCTTCTGGAGAGAGGCCCAAGCAAGACGCGCCCCGAGGAGCGTCTTGCCACATGTCAACAATGGGTCTGACTGAGGGCCTCCAGGAGAGAAGCCAAAGCAAGACGCGCCCCGAGGAGCGTCTTGCCACATGTCAACACTGGGTCTGACTTAGCGCCTCCAGGAGAGCGGCCCAAGCAAGATGCGCCCCGAGGAGCGTCTTGCCACGTGTCACCACTGGGTCTGACTGAGCTCCTCCAGGAGAGAGGCCCAAGCAAGACGCGCCCCGAGGAGCGTCTTGCCACGTGTCACCACTGGGTCTGATAGAGCACCTCCAGGAGAGAGGCCCCAGCAAGACGCGCCCCGAGGAGCGTCTTGCCTTATGTCAGCACTCGGTCTGACTGAGCGCCTCCAGGAGAGAGGCCCAAGCATGACACGCACTGAGGAGCGTCTTGCCACATGTCACTACTCGGTCTGACTGAGCGCCTCCAGGAGAGAGGCCCAAGCAAGACGTGCCCCGAGGAGCGTCTTGCCACATGTCAACAATGGGTCTGACTGAGGGCCTACAGGAGAGAAGCCCAAGCAAGACGCGCCCCGAGGAGCGTCTTGCCACATGTCAACACTGGGTCTGACTGAGAGCCTCCAGGAGAGAGGCCCAAATGAGACGCGCCCCGAGGAGCGTCTTGCCACATGTCAACAATGGCTCTGACTGAGGGCCTCCAGGAGAGAAGCCCAAGCAAGACGCGCCCCGAGGAGCGTCTTGCCACATGTCAGCACTCGGTCTGACTGAGCGCCTCCAGGAGAGAGGCCCAAGCAAGACGTGCCCCGTGGAGCGTCTTGCCACATGTCAACACTGGGTCTGACGGAGCGCCTCCAGGAGAGAGGCCCAAGCAAGACGCACCCCGAGGAGCGTCTTGCCACATGTGAACACTGGGTCTGACTGAGCGCCTCCAGGAGAGAGGCCCAAGCAAGACGCGCCCGGAGGAGCGTCTTGCCAAATGTCAGCACTCGGTCTGACTGAGCGCCTCCAGGAGAGAGGCCCAAGCAAGACGCGCCCCGAGGAGCATCTTGACACATGTCTCCTCTGGGTCTGACTGAGCGCCTCCAGGAGAGAGGCCCAAGCAAGACGTGCCCCGAGGAGCGTCTTGCCACATGTCAACACTGGGTCAGACTGAGTGCCTCCATGAGAGAAGCCCCAGCAAGACGCGCCCCGAGGAGCGTCTTGCCACATGTCAACACTGGGTCTGACTGAGCGCCTCCAGGAGAGAGGCCCAAGCAAGACGCGCCCCGAGGAGCGTCTTGTCACATGTCACTACTCGGTCTGACTGAGCGCCTCCAGGAGAGAGGCCCAAGCAAGACGTGCCCCGAGGAGCGTCTTGCCACATGTCAACAATGAGTCTGACTGAGGGCCTCCAGGAGAGAAGCCCAAGCAAGAAGTGCCCCGAGGAGAGTCTTGCCACATGTCAACACTGGGTCTGACTGAGCGCCTCCAGGAGAGAGGCCCAAGCAAGACACGCCCCGAGGAGCTTCTTGACACATGTCAACACTGGGTCTGACTGAGGGCCTCCATGAGAGAAGCCCAAGCAAGACGCGCCCCGAGGAGAGTCTTGCCACATGTCAACACTGGGTCTGACAGAGGGCATCCAGGAGAGAGGCCCAAGCAAGACGCGCCCCGAGGAGCGTCTTGCCACGTGTCAACACTGGGTCTGATTGAGGGCCTTCTGGAGAGAGGCCCAAGCAAGACGCGCCCCGAGGAGCGTCTTGCCACATGTCAACAATGGGTCTGACTGAGGGCCTCCAGGAGAGAAGGCCAAGCAAGACGCGCCCCGAGGAGCTTCTTGCCACATGTCAGCACTCGGTCTGACTGAGCGCCTCCAGGAGAGAGGCCCAAGCAAGACGCGCCCCGAGGAGCGTCTTGACACAGGTCACTACTCGGTCTAACTGAGCGCCTCCAGGAGAAAGGTCAAAGCAAGACGCGCCCCGAGGAGCGTCTTGCCACATGTCACTACTCGGTTTGACTGAGCGCCTCCAGGAGAGAGGCCCAAGCAAGACGTGCCCCGAGGAGCGTCTTGCCACATGTCAACAATGGGTCTGACTGAGGGCCTCCAGGAGAGAAGCCCAAGCAAGACGCGCCCCGAGGAGCGTCTTGCCACATGTCAACACTGGGTCTGACTGAGGGCCTCCAGGAGAGAAGCCCAAACAAGACGCGCCCCGAGGAGCGTCTTGCCACGTGTCAACACTGGGTCTGATTGAGGGCCTTCTGGAGAGAGACCCAAGCAAGACGCGCCCCGAGGAGCGTCTTGCCACATGTCAACAATGGGTCTGACTGAGGGCCTCCAGGAGAGAATCCCAAGCAAGACGCGCCCCGAGGAGCTTCTTGCCACATGTCAGCACTCGGTCTCTCCTGGAGGCGCTCAGTCAGACCGAGTGCTGACATGTGGCAAGAAGCTCCTCGGGGCGCGTCTTGCTTGGGCCTCTCTCCTGGAGGCCCTCTGTCAGACCCAGTGTTGGCATGTGGCAAGACGCTCCTCAGGGCGCGTCTTGGTTGGGTCTCTCTCCTGGAGGCCCTCAGTCAGACCCAGTGTTGACATGTGGCAAGACGCTCCTCGGGGCACGTCTTGCTTGGGCCTCTCTCCTGGAGGCGCTCAGTCAGACCCAGAGGAGACATGTGTCAAGATGCTCCTCGGGGCGCGTCTTGCTTGGGCCTCTCTCCTGGAGGCGCTCAGTCAGACCGAGTGCTGACATGTGGCAAGACGCTCCTCCGGGCGCGTCTTGTTTGGGCCTCTCTCCTGGAGGCGCTCAGTCAGACCGAGCGCTGACATGTGGCAAGAAGCTCCTCGGGGCGCGTCTTGCTGGGGCTTCTCTCATGGAGGCACTCAGTCAGACCCAGTGTTGACATGTGGCAAGACGCTCCTCGGGGCACGTCTTGCTTGGGCCTCTCTCCTGGAGGCGCTCAGTCAGACCGAGTGCTGACATGTGGCAAGACGCTCCTCGGGGCGCATCTTGCTTGGGCTTCTCTCCTGGAGGCCCTCAGTCAGACCCATTGTTGACATGTGGCAAGACTCTCCTCGGGGCGCGTCTTGCTTGGGCTTCTCTCATGGAGGCCCTCAGTCAGACCCAGTGTTGACATGTGGCAAGACGCTCCTCGGGGCGCGTCTTGCTTGGGCTTCTCTCCTGGAGGCCCTCAGTCAGACCCATTGTTGACATGTGGCAAGACTCTCCTCGGGGCGCGTCTTGCTTGGGCTTCTCTCATGGAGGCCCTCAGTCAGACCCAGTGTTGACATGTGGCAAGACGCTCCTCGGGGCGCGTCTTGCTGGGGCTTCTCTCATGGAGGCGCTCAGTCAGACCCAGAGGAGAAATGTGTCAAGACGCTCCTCGGGGCGCGTCTTGCTTGGGCCTCTTCCCTGGAGGCGCTCAGTCAGACCGAGTGCTGACATGTGGCAAGAAGCTCCTCGGGGCGCTTCTTGCTTGGGCTTCTCTCCTGGAGGCCCTCAGTCAGACCCATTGTTGACATGTGACAAGACGCTCCTCGGGGCGCGTCTTGCTTGGGCCTCTCTCCTGGAGGCGCTCAGTCAGACCCAGTGTTGACATGTGGCAAGACGCTCCTCGGGGCGCGTCTTGCTTGGGCCTCTCTCCTGGAGGTTCTCAGTCAGACCCAGTGTTGACAAGTGGCAAGATGCTCCTCGGGGCACGTCTTGCTGGGGCTTCTCTCATGGAGGCCCTCAGTCAGACCCAGTGTTGACATGTGGCAAGACGCTCCTCGGGGCACGTCTTGCTTGGGCCTCTCTCCTGGAGGCGCTCAGTCAGACCCAGAAGAGACATGTGTCAAGATGCTCCTCGGGGCGCGTCTTGCTTGGGCCTCTCTCCTGGAGGCGCTCAGTACTACCGAGTGCTGACATGTGGCAAGACGCTCCTCTGGGCGTGTCTTGCTTGGGCCTCTCTCCTGGAGGCGCTCAGTCAGACCGAGTGCTGACATGTGGCAAGAAGCTCCTCGGGGCGCGTCTTGCTTGGGCCTCTCTCCTGGAGGCCCTCTGTCAGACCCAGTGTTGGCATGTGGCAAGACGCTCCTCAGGGCGCGTCTTGGTTGGGTCTCTCTCCTGGAGGCGCTCAGTCAGACCCAGTGGTGACATGTGGCAAGACGCTCCTCGGGGCGTGTATTGCTTGGGCCTCTCTCCTGGATGCCCTCTGTCAGACCGAGTGTTGACATGTGGCAAGACTCTCCTCGGGGCACGTCTTGCTTGGGCCTCTCTCCTGGAGGCGCTCAAACAGACCGAGTAGTGACATGTGGCAAGATGCTCCTCGGGGCGCGTCTTGCTGGGGCTTCTCTCATGGAGGCACTCAGTCAGACCCAGTGTTGACATGTGGCAAGACGCTCCTCGGGGCGCGTCTTGCTTGGACCTCTCTCCCTGAGGCGTTCAGTCAGACCGAGTAGTGACATGTGGCAAGACGCTCCTCGGGGCGCATCTTGCTTGGACCTCTCTCCCTGTGGCGCTCAGTCACACCCAGTGTTGACATTTGGCAAGACACTCCTCGGGGCGCGTCTTTCTTGGGCCTCTCTCATGGAGGCCCTCTGTCAGACCCAGTGTTGACATGTGTCAAGACGCTCCTCGGGGCGCGTCTTGCTTGGGCCTCTCTCCTGGAGGCGCTCAGTCAGACCGAGTGCTGACATGTGGCAAGAAGCTCCTCGGGGCGCGTCTTGCTTGGGCTTCTCTCCTGGCGGCCCTCAGTCAGACCCATTGTTGACATGTGGCAAGACGCTCCTCGGGGCGCGTCTTGCTTGGGCTTCTCTCCTGGAGGCGCTCAGAAAGACCCAGTGTTGACATGTGACAAGACGCTCCTCGGGGCGCGTCTTGCTTGGGCCTCTCTCCTGGAGGCGCTCAGTCAGAACCAGAGGTGACATGTGGCAAGACGCTCCTCGGGGCGCGTCTTGCTTGGGCCTCTCTCCTGGAGGCCCTCTTTCAGACTGAGTAGTGACATGTAGCCTGACGCTCCTCGGGGCGCGTCTTGCTTGGGCCTCTCTCCTGGAGGCGCTCAGTCAGACCCAGTGGTGACATGTGGCAAGACACTCCTCGGGGCGCGTCTTGCTTGGGCTTCTCTCCTGGAGGCCCTCAGTCAGACCCATTGTTGACATGTGGCAAGACGCTCCTCGGGACACGTCTTGCTTGGGCCTCTCTCCTGGATTCGCTCAGTCAGACCGAGTAGTGACATGTGGCAAGACGCTCCTCGGGGCGTGTCTTGCTTGGGCCTCTCTCCTGGAGGCGCTCAGTCAGACCGAGTGCTGACATAAGGCAAGACGCTCCTCGGGGCGCGTCTTGCTGGGGCCTCTCTCCTGGAGGTGCTCTATCAGACCCAGTGGTGACACGTGGCAAGACGCTCCTCGGGGCGCGTCTTGCTTGGGCCTCTCTCCTGGAGGAGCTCAGTCAGACCCAGTGGTGACACATGGCAAGACGCTCCTCGGGGCGCATCTTGCTTGGGCCTCTCTCCAGGAGGTGCTAAGTCAGACCCAGTGTTGACACGTGGCAAGACGCTCCTCGGGGCGCGTCGTGCTTGGGCCTCTCTCCTGGAGGCCCTCTTTCAGACCCAGTGTTGACATGTGGCAAGACGCTCCTCCGGGCGCATCTTGCTTGGGCCTCTCTCCTTGAGGCCCTCAGTCAGACCCAGTGTTGACATGTGTCAATACGCTCCTCGGGGCGTGTCTTGCTTGGGCCTCTCTCCTGGAGGCGCTCAGTCAGACCCAGTGTTGACACGTGGCAAGACGCTCCTCGGGGCGCGTCTTGGTTGGGCCGCTTTCCTGGACGCGCTCATTCAGACCCAGTGGTGACATGTGGCAAGACGCTCCTCGGGGCGCGTATTGCTTGGGCCTCTCTCCTGAATGCCCTCTGTCAGACCGAGTGTTGACATGTGGCAAGACTCTCCTCGGGGCGCGTCTTGCTTGGGCTTCTCTCATGGAGGCCCTCAGTCCGACCCAGTGTTGACATGTGTCAATACGCTCCTCGGGGCGTGTCTTGCTTGGGCTTCTCTCCTGGAAGCACTCAGTCCGACCCATTGTTGACATGTGGCAAGACGCTCCTCGGGGCGCGTCTTATTTGGACCTCTCTCCTAGAGGCCCTCAGTCAGACCCAGTGTTGACATGTGGCAAGACGCTCCTCGGGGCGCGTCTTGCTTGGGCTTCTCTCCTGGAGGCCCTCAGTCAGACCCATTGTTGACATGTGGCAAGACGCTCCTCGGGGCACGTCTTGCTTGGGCCTCTCTCCTGGAGGCGCTCAGTCAAACCGAGTAGTGACATGTGGCAAGACGCTCCTCGGGGCGCGTCTTGCTTGGGCCTCTCTCCTGGAGGCGCTCAGTCAGACCGAGTGCTGACATAAGGCAAGACGCTCCTCGGGGCACGTCTTGCTGGGGCCTCTCTCCTGGAGGCGCTCATTCAGACCCAGTGGTGACACGTGGCAAGACGCTCCTCGGGGCGCATCTTGCTTGGACCTCTCTCCTGGAGGCGCTCAGTCAGACCCAGTGTTGACACGTGGCAAGACGCTCCTCGGGGCGCGTCTTGCTTGGGCCTCTCTCCTGGAGGCGCTCAGTCAGACCCAGTGTTGACATGTGGCAAGACACTCCTCGGGGCGCGTCTTGCTTGGGCCTCTCTCATGGAGGCCCTCTGTCAGACCCAGTGTTGACATGTGTCAAGACGCTCCTCGGGGCGCGTCTTGCTTTGGCCTCTCTCCTGGAGGCGCCCAGTCAGACCGAGTGCTGACATGTGGCAAGAAGCTCCTCGGGGCGCGTGTTGCTTGGGCTTCTCTCCTGGAGGCCCTCAGTAAGACCCATTGTTGACATGTGGCAAGACGCTCCTCGGGGCGCATCTTGCTTGGGCCTCTCTCCAGAAGGCCCTCAATCAGACCCAGTGTTGACACGTGGCAAGAAGCTCCTCGGGGCACGTCTTACTTTGGCCTCTCTCCTGGAGGCGCTCAGTCAGACTGAGTAGTGACATGTGGCCTGACGCTCCTCGGGGCGTTGTTGCTTGGGCCTCTCTCCTGGAGGCGCTCAGTCAGACCAAGTGGTGACATGTGGCAAGACACTCCTAGGGGCGCGTCTTGCTTGGGCCTCTCTCCTGGAGGCCCTCTGTCAGACCCAGTGTTGACATGTGGCAAGACTCTCCTCGGGGCACGTCTTGCTTGGGCCTCTCTCCTGGAGGCGCTCAAACAGACCGAGTAGTGACATGTGGCAAGACGCTCCTCGGGGCGCGTCTTGCTGGGGCTTCTCTCATGGAGGAACTCAGTCAGACCCAGTGTTGACATGTGGCAAGACGCTCCTCGGGGCGCGTCTTGCTTGGACCTCTCTCCCTGAGGCGCTCAGTCAGACCGAGTAGTGACATGTGGCCTGACGCTCCTCGGGGCGCGTCTTGCTTGGGCCTCTCTCCTGGAGGCGCTCAGTCAGACCCAGTGGTGACATGTGGCAAGACACTCCTCGGGGCGCGTCTTGCTTGGGCTTCTCTCCTCGAGGCCCTCAGTCAGACCCATTGTTGACATGTGGCAAGACGCTCCTCGGGACACGTCTTGCTTTGGCCTCTCTCCTGGAGGCGCTCAGTCAGACCGAGTGCTGACATGTGGCAAGAAGCTCCTCGGGGCGCGTCTTGCTTGGGCTTCTCTCCTGGAGGCCCTCAGTCAGACCCATTGTTGACATGTGGCAAGACGCTCCTCGGGGCGCGTCTTGCTTGGGTCTCTCTCCAGAAGGCCCTCAATCAGACCCAGTGTTGACACGTGGCAAGACGCTCCTCGGGGCGCGTCTTGTTTGGGCTTCTCTCCTGGAGGCCCTCAGTCAGACCCAGTGTTGACATGTGGCAAGACGCTCCTCGGGGCGCGTCTTGCTTGGGCTTCTCTCCTGGAGGCCCTCAGTCAGACCCATTGTTGACATGTGGCAAGACGCTCCTCGGGGCACGTCTTGCTTGGGCCTCTCTCCTGGAGGCGCTCAGTCAAACCGAGTAGTGACATGTGGCAAGACGCTCCTCGGGGCGCGTCTTGCTTTGACCTTTCTCCTGGAGGCGCTCAGTTAGACCGAGTAGTGACCTGTGTCAAGACGCTCCTCGGGGCGCGTCTTGCTTGGGCCTCTCTCCTGGAGGCGCTCAGTCAGACCGAGTGCTGACATGTGGCAAGAAGCTCCTCGGGGCGCGTCTTGCTTGGCCTTCTCTCCTGGAGGCCCTCAGTCAGACCCATTGTTGACATGTGGCAAGACGCTCCTCGGGGCGCGTCTTGCTTGGGCCTCTCTCCAGAAGGCCCTCAATCAGACCCAGTGTTGACACGTGGCAAGACGCTCCTCGGGGCGCGTCTTGCTTGGGCCTCTCTCCTGGATGCCCTCTGTCAGACCCAGTGTTGACATGTGGCAAGACTCTCCTCGGGGCGCGTCTTGCTTGGGCTTCTCTCATGGAGGCCCTCAGTCAGACCCAGTGTTGACATGTGTCAAGAAGCTCCTCGGGGCGTGTCTTGCTTGGGCCTCTCTCCTGGAGGCGCTCAGTCAGACCCAGTGTTGACATGTGGCAAGACTCTCCTCGGGGCACTTCTTGCTTGGGCTTCTCTCCTGGAGGCCCTCAGTCAGACTCATTGTTGACATGTGGCAAGACGCTCCTCGGGGCACGTCTTGCTTGGGCCTCTCTCCTGGAGGCGCTCAGTCAGACCGAGTAGTGACATGTGACAAGACGCTCCTCGGGGCGCGTCTTGCTTGGGCCTCTCTCCTGGAGGCGCTCAGTCAGACCCAGTGTTGACATGTGGCAAGACGCTCCTCGGGGCGCGTCTTGCTGGGGATTCTCTCATGGAGGCACTCAGTCTGACCCAGTGTTGACATGTGGCAAGACGCTCCTCGGGGCACGTCTTGCTTGGGCCTCTCTCCTGGAGGCGCTCAGTCAGACCCAGAGGAGACATGTGTCAAGATGCTCCTCGGGGCGCGTCTTGCTTGGGCCTCTCTCCTGGAGGCGCTCAGTCAGACCGAGTGCTGACATTTGGCAAGACGCTCCTCCGGGCGCGTCTTGCTTGGGCCTCTCTCCTGGAGGCGCTCAGTCAGACCCAGTGTTCACATGTGGCAAGACGCTCCTCGGGGTGCGTCTTGCTTGGGCCTCTCTCCTGGAGGCGCTCCGTCAGACCCAGTGTTGACATGTGGCAAGACGCTCCACGGGGCACGTCTTGCTTGGGCCTCTCTCCTGGAGGCGCTCAGTCAGACCGAGTGCTGACATGTGGCAAGACGCTCCTCGGGGCGCGTCTTGCTTGGGCTTCTCTCCTGGAGGCCCTCAGTCAGAGCCATTGTTGACATGTGGCAAGACGCTCCTCGGGGCGCGTCTCATTTGGGCCTCTCTCCTGGAGGCTCTCAGTCAGACCCAGTGTTGACATGTGGCAAGACGCTCCTCGGGGCGCGTCTTGCTTGGGCTTCTCTCCTGTAGGCCCTCAGTCAGACCCATTGTTGACATGTGGCAAGACGCTCCTCGGGGCACGTCTTGCTTGGGCCTCTCTCCTGGAGGCGCTCAGTCAGACCGAGTAGTGACATGTGGCAAGACGCTCCTCAGTGCGTGTCATGCTTGGGCCTCTCTCCTGGAGGCGCTCAGTCAGACCGAGTGCTGACATAAGGCAAGACGCTCCTCGGGGCGCGTCTTGCTGGGGCCTCTCTCCTGGAGGTGCTCTATCAGACCCAGTGGTGACACGTGGCAAGACGCTCCTCGGGGCGCGTCTTGCTTGGGCCTCTCTCCTGGAGGAGCTCAGTCAGACCCAGTGGTGACACGTGGCAAGACGCTCCTCGGGGCGCATCTTGCTTGGGCCGCTCTCCTGGAGGCGCTAAGTCAGACCCAGTGTTGACATGTGGCAAGACGCTCCTCGGGGCGCGTCTTGCTTTGGCTTCTCTCCTGGAGGCCCTCAGTCAGACCCATTGTTGACATGTGGCAAGACGCTCCTCGGGGCGCGTCTTGCTTGGGCCTCTCTCCAGAAGGCCCTCAATCATACCCAGTGTTGACACGTGGCAAGACGCTCCTCGGGGCGCGTCTTGCTTGGGCCTCTCTCCTGGAGGCGCTCAGACAGACTGAGAAGTGACATGTGGTCTGACGCTCCTCGGGGCGCGTCTTGCTTGGGCCTCTCTCCTGGAGGCGCTCAGTCAGACCCAGTGGTGACATGTGGCAAGACACTCCTCGGGGCGCGTCTTGCTTGGGCCTCTCTCCTGGAGGCCCTCTGTCAGACCCAGTGTTGACATGTGTCAAGACGCTCCACGGGGCGCGTCTTGCTTGGCCTTCTCTCCTGGAGGCCCTCAGTCAAACCCATTGTTGACATGTGGCAAGACGCTCCTCGGGGCGCGTCTTGCTTGGGCCTCTCTCCTGGAGGGGATCAGTCAGACCGAGTGCTGACATGTGGCAAGACGCACCTCGGGCCGCGTGTTGCTTGGGCTTCTTTCCTGGAGGCCCTCAGTCAGACCCATTGTTGACATGTGGCAAGACGCTCCTCGGGGCGCGTCTTGCTTGGGCCTCTCTCCTGGAGGCGCTCAGTCAGAACCAGAGGTGACATGTGGCAAGACGCTCCTCGGGGCGCGTCTTGCTTCGGCCTCTCTCCTGGAGGTCCTCTGTCAGACCCAGTGTTGACATGTGGCAAGACTTTCCTCCGGGCGCATCTTGCTTTGGCCTCTCTCCTGCAGACCCTCAGTAAGACCCATTGTTGACATGTGGCAAGACGCTCCTCGGGGCGCGTCTTGCTTGTGCCTTTCTCCAGAAGGCCCTCAATCAGACCCAGTGTTGACATGTGGCAAGACGCTCCTCGGGGCGCATCTTGCTTGGGCCTCTCTCCTGGAGGCGCTCAGTCAGACTGAGTAGTGACATGTGGCCTGACGCTCCTCGGGGCGCGTCTTGCTTGGGCCTCTCTCCTGGAGGCGCTCAGTCAGACCCAGTGTTGACATGTGGCAAGACGCTCCTCGGGGCACGTCTTGCTTGGGCCTCTCTCCTGGAGGCGCTCAGTCAGACCGAGTAGTGACATGTGGCAAGACGCTCCTCGGGGCGCGTCTTGCTTGGACCTCTCTCCTGGAGGCGCTCAGTTAGACCGAGTAGTGACATGTCGCAAGACGCTCCTCGGGGCGCGTCTTGCTTGGGCCTCTCTCCTGGAGGCGCTCAGTCAGACCGAGTGCTGACATAAGGCAAGGCGCTCCTCGGGGCGTGTCTTGCTGGGGCCTCTCTCCTGGAGGCGCTCAATCAGACCCAGTGGTGACACGTGGCAAGACGCTCCTCGGGGCGTGTCTTGCTTGGGCCTCTCTCCTGGAGGCGCTCAGTCAGAGCCAGTGGTGACACGTGGCAAGACGCTCCTCGGGGCGCATCTTGCTTGGGCCTCTCTCCTGGAGGCACTCAGTCAGACCCAGTGTTGACACGTGGCAAGACATTCCTCGGGGCGCGTCTTGCTTGGGCCTCTCTCCTGGAGGCGCTCAGTCAGACCCAGTGTTGACATGTGGCAAGACACTCCTCGGGGCGCGTCTTGCTTGGTCCTCTCTCATGGAGGCCCTCTGTCAGACCCAGTGTTGACATGTGTCAAGACGCTCCTCGGGGCGCGTCTTGCTTGGGCTTCTCTCATGGAGGCCCTCAGTCAGACCCAGTGTTGACATGTGTCAAGAAGCTCCTCGGGGCGTGTCTTGCTTGGGCCTCTCTCCTGGAGGCGCTCAGTCAGACCCAGTGTTGACATGTGGCAAGACTCTCCTCGGGGCACTTCTTGCTTGGGCTTCTCTCCTGGAGGCCCTCAGTCAGACCCATTGTTGACATGTGGCAAGACGCTCCTCGGGGCACGTCTTGCTTGGGCCTCTCTCCTGGAGGCGCTCAGTCAGACCGAGTAGTGACATGTGACAAGACGCTCCTCGGGGCGCGTCTTGCTTGGGCCTCTCTCCTGGAGGCGCTCAGTCAGACCCAGTGTTGACATGTGGCAAGACGCTCCTCGGGGCGCGTCTTGCTGGGGCTTCTCTCATGGAGGCACTCAGTCTGACCCAGTGTTGACATGTGGCAAGACGCTCCTCGGGGCACGTCTTGCTTGGGCCTCTCTCCTGGAGGCGCTCAGTCAGACCCAGAGGAGACATGTGTCAAGATGCTCCTCGGGGCGCGTCTTGCTTGGGCCTCTCTCCTGGAGGCGCTCAGTCAGACCGAGTGCTGACATTTGGCAAGACGCTCCTCCGGGCGCGTCTTGCTTGGGCCTCTCTCCTGGAGGCGCTCAGTCAGACCCAGTGTTCACATGTGGCAAGACGCTCCTCGGGGTGCGTCTTGCTTGGGCCTCTCTCCTGGAGGCGCTCCGTCAGACCCAGTGTTGACATGTGGCAAGACGCTCCACGGGGCACGTCTTGCTTGGGCCTCTCTCCTGGAGGCGCTCAGTCAGACCGAGTGCTGACATGTGGCAAGACGCTCCTCGGGGCGCGTCTTGCTTGGGCTTCTCTCCTGGAGGCCCTCAGTCAGACCCATTGTTGACATGTGGCAAGACGCTCCTCGGGGCGCGTCTCATTTGGGCCTCTCTCCTGGAGGCTCTCAGTCAGACCCAGTGTTGACATGTGGCAAGACGCTCCTCGGGGCGCGTCTTGCTTGGGCTTCTCTCCTGTAGGCCCTCAGTCAGACCCATTGTTGACATGTGGCAAGACGCTCCTCGGGGCACGTCTTGCTTGGGCCTCTCTCCTGGAGGCGCTCAGTCAGACCGAGTAGTGACATGTGGCAAGACGCTCCTCAGTGCGTGTCATGCTTGGGCCTCTCTCCTGGAGGCGCTCAGTCAGACCGAGTGCTGACATAAGGCAAGACGCTCCTCGGGGCGCGTCTTGCTGGGGCCTCTCTCCTGGAGGTGCTCTATCAGACCCAGTGGTGACACGTGGCAAGACGCTCCTCGGGGCGCGTCTTGCTTGGGCCTCTCTCCTGGAGGAGCTCAGTCAGACCCAGTGGTGACACGTGGCAAGACGCTCCTCGGGGCGCATCTTGCTTGGGCCGCTCTCCTGGAGGCGCTAAGTCAGACCCAGTGTTGACATGTGGCAAGACGCTCCTCGGGGCGCGTCTTGCTTTGGCTTCTCTCCTGGAGGCCCTCAGTCAGACCCATTGTTGACATGTGGCAAGACGCTCCTCGGGGCGCGTCTTGCTTGGGCCTCTCTCCAGAAGGCCCTCAATCATACCCAGTGTTGACACGTGGCAAGACGCTCCTCGGGGCGCGTCTTGCTTGGGCCTCTCTCCTGGAGGCGCTCAGACAGACTGAGAAGTGACATGTGGTCTGACGCTCCTCGGGGCGTGTCTTGCTTGGGCCTCTCTCCTGGAGGCGCTCAGTCAGACCCAGTGGTGACATGTGGCAAGACACTCCTCGGGGCGCGTCTTGCTTGGGCCTCTCTCCTGGAGGCCCTCTGTCAGACCCAGTGTTGACATGTGTCAAGACGCTCCACGGGGCGCGTCTTGCTTGGCCTTCTCTCCTGGAGGCCCTCAGTCAAACCCATTGTTGACATGTGGCAAGACGCTCCTCGGGGCGCGTCTTGCTTGGGCCTCTCTCCTGGAGGGGATCAGTCAGACCGAGTGCTGACATGTGGCAAGACGCACCTCGGGCCGCGTGTTGCTTGGGCTTCTTTCCTGGAGGCCCTCAGTCAGACCCATTGTTGACATGTGGCAAGACGCTCCTCGGGGCGCGTCTTGCTTGGGCCTCTCTCCTGGAGGCGCTCAGTCAGAACCAGAGGTGACATGTGGCAAGACGCTCCTCGGGGCGCGTCTTGCTTCGGCCTCTCTCCTGGAGGTCCTCTGTCAGACCCAGTGTTGACATGTGGCAAGACTTTCCTCCGGGCGCATCTTGCTTTGGCCTCTCTCCTGCAGACCCTCAGTAAGACCCATTGTTGACATGTGGCAAGACGCTCCTCGGGGCGCGTCTTGCTTGTGCCTTTCTCCAGAAGGCCCTCAATCAGACCCAGTGTTGACATGTGGCAAGACGCTCCTCGGGGCGCATCTTGCTTGGGCCTCTCTCCTGGAGGCGCTCAGTCAGACTGAGTAGTGACATGTGGCCTGACGCTCCTCGGGGCGCGTCTTGCTTGGGCCTCTCTCCTGGAGGCGCTCAGTCAGACCCAGTGTTGACATGTGGCAAGACGCTCCTCGGGGCACGTCTTGCTTGGGCCTCTCTCCTGGAGGCGCTCAGTCAGACCGAGTAGTGACATGTGGCAAGACGCTCCTCGGGGCGCGTCTTGCTTGGACCTCTCTCCTGGAGGCGCTCAGTTAGACCGAGTAGTGACATGTCGCAAGACGCTCCTCGGGGCGCGTCTTGCTTGGGCCTCTCTCCTGGAGGCGCTCAGTCAGACCGAGTGCTGACATAAGGCAAGGCGCTCCTCGGGGCGTGTCTTGCTGGGGCCTCTCTCCTGGAGGCGCTCAATCAGACCCAGTGGTGACACGTGGCAAGACGCTCCTCGGGGCGCGTCTTGCTTGGGCCTCTCTCCTGGAGGCGCTCAGTCAGAGCCAGTGGTGACACGTGGCAAGACGCTCCTCGGGGCGCATCTTGCTTGGGCCTCTCTCCTGGAGGCACTCAGTCAGACCCAGTGTTGACACGTGGCAAGACATTCCTCGGGGCGCGTCTTGCTTGGGCCTCTCTCCTGGAGGCGCTCAGTCAGACCCAGTGTTGACATGTGGCAAGACACTCCTCGGGGCGCGTCTTGCTTGGTCCTCTCTCATGGAGGCCCTCTGTCAGACCCAGTGTTGACATGTGTCAAGACGCTCCTCGGGGCACGTCTTGCTTTGGCCTCTCTCCTGGAGGCCCTCTGTCAGACCCAGTGTTGACATGTGTCAAGACGCTCCTCGGGGCGCGTCTTGCTTGGGCTTCTCTCCTGGACGCCCTCAGTCATACCCATTGTTCACATGTGGCAAGACACTCCTCGGGGCGCGTCTTGCTTTGGCCTCTCTCCTGGAGGCGCTCAGTCAGACCGAGTGCTGACATGTGGCAAGACGCTCCTCGGGCCGCGTGTTGCTTGGGCTTCTCTCCTGGAGGCCCTCAGTCAGACCCATTGTTGACATGTTGCAAGACGCTCCTCGGGGCGCGTCTTGCTTGGGCCTCTCTCCTGCAGGCGCTCAGTCAGACCGAGTGCTGACATGTGGAAAGACGCTCCTCGGGGCGCGTCTTGCTTGGGCTTCTCTCCTGGAGGCGCTCAGAAAGACCCAGTGTTGACATGTGACAAGACGCTCCTCGGGGCGCGTCTTGCTTGGGCCTCTCTCCTGGAGGCGATCAGTCAGACCCAGTGGTGACATGTGGCAAGACACTTCTCGGGGCGCATCTTGCTTGGGCCTCTCTCCTGGAGGCCCTCTGTCAGACCCAGTGTTGGCATGTGGCAAGACATTCCTCAGGGCGCGTCTTGGTTGGGCTTCTCTCATGGAGGCCCTCAGTCAGACCCAGTGTTGACATGTGTCAAGACGCTCCTCGGGGCGTGTCTTGCTTGGGCCTCTCTCCTGGTGGCGCTCAGTCAGACCCAGTGTTGACATGTGGCAAGACGCTCCTCGGGGCGCGTCTTGCTTGGGCTACTCTCCTGGAGGCCCTCAGTCAGACCCATTGTTGACATGTGGCAAGACGCTCCTCGGGGCACGTCTTGCTTGGGCTTCTCTCCTGGAGGCGCTCAAACAGACCAAGTAGTGACATGTGGCAAGACGCTCCTCGGGGCGCGTCTTGCTGGGGCTTCTCTCATGGAGGCACTCAGTCAGACCCAGTGTTGACATGTGGCAAGACGCTCCTCGGGGCGCGTCTTGCTTGGACCTCTCTCCCTGAGGCGCTCAGTCAGACCGAGTAGTGACATGTGGCAAGACTCTCCTCGGGGCGCGTCTTGCTTGGACCTCTCTCCTGGAGGCGCTCAGTCAGAACCAGAGGTGACATGTGGCAAGACGCTCCTCGGGGCGCGTCTTGCTTCGGCCTCTCTCCTGGAGGTCCTCTGTCAGACCCAGTGTTGACATGTGGCAAGACTTTCCTCCGGGCGCATCTTGCTTTGGCCTCTCTCCTGCAGACCCTCAGTAAGACCCATTGTTGACATGTGGCAAGACGCTCCTCGGGGCGCCTCTTGCTTGTGCCTTTCTCCAGAAGGCCCTCAATCAGACCCAGTGTTGACATGTGGCAAGACGCTCCTCGGGGCGCATCTTGCTTGGGCCTCTCTCCTGGAGGCGCTCAGTCAGACTGAGTAGTGACATGTGGCCTGACGCTCCTCGGGGCGCGTCTTGCTTGGGCCTCTCTCCTGGAGGCGCTCAGTCAGACCCAGTGTTGACATGTGGCAAGACGCTCCTCGGGGCACGTCTTGCTTGGGCCTCTCTCCTGGAGGCGCTCAGTCAGACCGAGTAGTGACATGTGGCAAGACGCTCCTCGGGGCGCGTCTTGCTTGGACCTCTCTCCTGGAGGCGCTCAGTTAGACCGAGTAGTGACATGTCGCAAGACGCTCCTCGGGGCGCGTCTTGCTTGGGCCTCTCTCCTGGAGGCGCTCAGTCAGAGCCAGTGGTGACACGTGGCAAGATGCTCCTCGGGGCGCATCTTGCTTGGGCCTCTCTCCTGGAGGCACTCAGTCAGACCCAGTGTTGACACGTGGCAAGACATTCCTCGGGGCGCGTCTTGCTTGGGCCTCTCTCCTGGAGGCGCTCAGTCAGACCCAGTGTTGACATGTGGCAAGACACTCCTCGGGGCGCGTCTTGCTTGGGCCTCTCTCATGGAGGCCCTCTGTCAGACCCAGTGTTGACATGTGTCAAGACGCTCCTCGGGGCACGTCTTGCTTTGGCCTCTCTCCTGGAGGCCCTCTGTCAGACCCAGTGTTGACATGTGTCAAGACGCTCCTCGGGGCGCGTCTTGCTTGGGCTTCTCTCCTGGACGCCCTCAGTCATACCCATTGTTGACATGTGGCAAGACACTCCTCGGGGCGCGTCTTGCTTTGGCCTCTCTCCTGGAGGCGCTCAGTCAGACCGAGTGCTGTCATGTGGCAAGACGCTCCTCGGGCCGCGTGTTGCTTGGGCTTCTCTCCTGGAGGCCCTCAGTCAGACCCATTGTTGACATGTTGCAAGACGCTCCTCGGGGCGCGTCTTGCTTGGGCCTCTCTCCTGCAGGCGCTCAGTCAGACCGAGTGCTGACATGTGGAAAGACGCTCCTCGGGGCGCGTCTTGCTTGGGCTTCTCTCCTGGAGGCGCTCAGAAAGACCCAGTGTTGACATGTGACAAGACGCTCCTCGGGGCGCGTCTTGCCTGGGCCTCTCTCCTGGAGGCGCTCAGTCAGACCCAGTGGTGACATGTGGCAAGACACTCCTCGGGGCGCATCTTGCTTGGGCCTCTCTCCTGGAGGCCCTCTGTCAGACCCAGTGTTGGCATGTGGCAAGACATTCCTCAGGGCGCGTCTTGGTTGGGCTTCTCTCATGGAGGCCCTCAGTCAGACCCAGTGTTGACATGTGGCAAGACGCTCCTCGGGGTGCGTCTTGCTTGGGCTACTCTCCTGGAGGCCCTCAGTCAGACCCATTGTTGACATGTGGCAAGACTTTCCTCGGGGCACGTCTTGCTTGGGCTTCTCACCTGGAGGCGCTCAAACAGACCGAGTAGTGACATGTGGCAAGACGCTCCTCGGGGCGCGTCTTGCTGGGGCTTCTCTCATGGAGGCACTCAGTCAGACCCAGTGTTGACATGTGGCAAGACGCTCCTCGGGGCGCGTCTTGCTTGGACCTCTCTCCCTGAGGCGCTCAGTCAGACCGAGTAGTGACATGTGGCAAGACGCTCCTCGAGGCGCGTCTTGCTTGGACCTCTCTCCCTGAGGCGCTCTGTCAGACCCAGTGTTGACATTTGGCAAGACACTCCTCGGGGCGCGTCTTGCTTGGGCCTCTCTCATGGAGGCCCTCTGTCAGACCCAGTGTTGACATGTGTCAAGACGCTCCTCGGGGGAAGTCTTGCTTTGGCCTCTCTCCTGGAGGCGCTCAGTCATACCCATTGTTGACATGTGGCAAGAAGCTCCTCGGGGCGCGTCTTGCTTGGGCTTCTCTCCTGGAGGCCCTCAATAAGAACCATTGTTGACATGTGGCAAGACACTCCTCGGGACGCGTCTTGCTTGGGCCTCTCTCCAGAAGGCCCTCAATCAGACCCAGTGTTGACACGTGGCAAGACGCTCCTCGGGGCGTGTCTTGCTTGGGCCTCTCTCCTGGAGGCGCTCAGTCAGACCCAGTGGTGACACGTGGCAAGACGCTCCTCGGGGCGCGTCTTGCTTGGGCCTCTCTCATGGACGCCCTCTGTCAGACCAAGTGTTGACATGTGTCAAGACGCTCCTCAGGGCGCGTCTTGCTTTGGCCTCTCTCCTGGAGGCCCTCTGTCAGACCCAGTGTTGACATGTGTCAAGACGCTCCTCGGGGCGCATCTTGCTTGGGCTTCTCTCCTGGAGGCCCTCAGTCATACCCATTGTTGACATGTGGCAAGACGCTCCTCGGGGCGCGTCTTGCTTTGGCCTCTCTCCTGGAGGCGCTCAGTCAGACCGAGTGCTGACATGTGGCAAGACCCTCCTCGGGCCGCGTGTTGCTTGGGCTTCTCTCCTGGAGGCCCTCAGTCATACCCATTTTTGACATGTTGCAAGACGCTCCTTTGGGCGCGTCTTGCTTGGGCCTCTCTCCTGGAGGCGCTCAGTAAGACCCAGTGTTGACATGTGACAAGACGCTCCTCGGGGCGCGTCTTGCTTCGGCCTCTCTCCAGGAGGCGCTCAGTCAGACCCAGTGGTGACATGTGGCAAGACACTCCTCGGGGCGCGTCTTGGTTGGGCCTCTCTCCTGGAGGCCCTCTGTCAGACCCAGTGTTGGCATGTGGCAAGACGCTCCTCAGGGCGCGTCTTGGGTTGGCCTCTCTCCTGGAGGTGCTCAGTCAGACCCAGTGGTGACATGTGGCAAGACGCTCCTCGGGGCGCGTATTGCTTGGGCCTCTCTCCTGGATGCCCTCTGTCAGACCGAGTGTTGACATGTGGCAAGACTCTCCTCGGGGCGCGTCTTGCTTGGGCTTCTCTCATGGAGGCCCTCAGTCAGACCCAGTGTTGACATGTGTCAAGACGCTCCTCGGGGCATGTCTTGCTTGGGCCTCTCTCCTGGAGGCGCTCAGTCAGACCCAGTGTTGACATGTGGCAAGACGCTCCTGGGGGCGCGTCTTGCTTGGGCTTCTCTCCTGGAGGCCCTCAGTCAGACCCATTGTTGACATGTGGCAAGATGCTCCTCGGGGCACGTCTTGCTTGGGCTACTCTCCTAGAGGCGCTCAAACAGACCGAGTAGTGACATGTGGCAAGACGCTCCTCGGGGCGCGTCTTGCTGGGGCTTCTCTCATGGAGGAACTCAGTCAGACCCAGTGTTGACTTGTGGCAAGACGCTCCTCGGGGGCGTCCTTCTTTGGCCTCTCTCCTGGAGGCGCTCAGTCAGACCGAGTGCTGACATGTGGCAAGAAGCTCCTCGGGGCGCGTCTTGCTTGGGCTTCTCTCCTGGAGTCCCTCAGTAAGAACCATTGTTGACATGTGGCAAGACGCTCCTCGGGGCGCGTCTTGCTTGGGCCTCTCTCCAGAAGGCCCTCAATCAGACCCAGTGTTGACACGTGGCAAGACGCTCCTCGGGGCGCGACTTGCTTGGGCCTCTCTCCTGGAGGCGCTTAGTCAGACTGAGTAGTGACATGTGGCCTGACGCTCCTCGGGGCGCGAGTTGCTTGGGCCTCTCTCCTGGAGGCGCTCAGTCAGACCAAGTGGTGACATGTGGCAAGACACTCCTCGGGGCGCGTCTTGCTTGGGCCTCTCTCCTGGAGGCCCTCTGTTAGACCCAGTGTTGTCATGTGGCAAGACACTCCTCGGGGCGCATCTTGCTTGGGCCTCTCTCATGGAGGCCCTCTGTCAGACCCAGTGTTGACATGTGTCAAGATGCTCCTCGGGGCGCGTCTTGCTTTGGCCTCTCTCCTGGAGGCGCTCA
Source organism: Nothobranchius furzeri (assembly GCF_043380555.1). NCBI lineage: Eukaryota > Metazoa > Chordata > Actinopteri > Cyprinodontiformes > Nothobranchiidae > Nothobranchius > Nothobranchius furzeri. The sequence goes on along the minus strand of NC_091755.1, from coordinate 14,479,513 downwards.
GTCAGACCGAGTGCTGAGTACTGTGGCAAGAAGCTCCTCGGGGCGCGTCTTGCTTGGGCTTCTCTCCTGGAGGCCCTCAGTAAGACCCATTGTTGACATGTGGCAAGACGCTCCTTGGGGCGCTTCTTGCTTGGGCCTCTCTCCTGGAGGCGCTCAGTCAGACTGAGTAGTGACATGTGGCCTGACGCTCCTCGGGGCGCGTGTTGCTTGGGCCTCTCTCCTGGAGGCGCTCAGTAAGACCAAGTGGTGACATGTGGCAAGACGCTCCTCGAGGCGCGTCTTGCTTGGGCCTCTCTCCGGGAGGCGCTCAGTCAGACCGAGTGCTGACATAAGGCAAGACGCTCCTCGGGGCACGTCTTGCTTGGGCCTTTCTCCTGGAGGCCCTCAGTCAGACCCAGTGTTGACATGTGACAAGACGCTCCTCGGGGCGCGTCTTGCTTGGGCCTCTCTCCTGGAGGCTCTCAGTCAGAACCAGAGGTGACATGTGGCAAGACGCTCCTCGGGGCGCGTCTTGCTTGGGCCTCTCTCCTGGAGGCCCTCTGTCAGACCCAGTGTTGACATGTGGCAAGACGCTCCTCCGGGCGCATCTTGCTTGGGCCTCTCTCCTGGAGGCCCTCAGTCAGACCCATTGTTGACATGTGGCAAGACGCTCCTCGGGGAGCGTCTTGCTTGGGCCTCTCTCCTGGAGGCGCTCAGTCAGACCGAGTGCTGACATAAGGCAAGACGCTCCTCGGGGCGCGTCTTGCTGGGGCCTCTCTCCTGGAGGCGCTCAGTCAGACCCAGTGCTGACATGTGGCAAGACGATCCTCGGGGCGCGTCTTGCTTGGGCCTCTCTCCTGGAGGCGCTCAGTCAGACCCAGTGTTGACATGTGGCAAGACGCTCCTCGGGGCGCGTCTTGCTTGGGCCTCTCTCCTGGAGGCGCTCAGTCAGACCCAGTGTTGACATGTGTCAAGACGCTCCTCTGGGCGCGTCTTGCTTGGGCCTCTCTCCTGGAGGCGCTCAGTCATCCCCAGTGGTGACACGTGGAAAGACGCTCCTCGGGGCGCGTCTTGCTTGGGCCTCTCTCCTGGAGGCTTTCAGTCAGACCCAGTGTTGGCATGTGGCAAGACACTCCTCGGGGCGCGTCTTGGTTGGGCCTCTTTCCTGGAGGCGCTCATTCAGACCCAGTGGTGACATGTGGCAAGACGCTCCTCGGGGCGCGTATTGCTTGGGCCGCTCTCCTGAATGCCCTCTGTCAGACCGAGTGTAGACATGTGGCAAGACTCTCCTCGGGGCGCGTCTTGCTTGGGCTTCTCTCATGGAGGCCCTCAGTCCGACCCAGTGTTGACATGTGTCAAGACGCTCCTCGGGGCGTGTCTTGCTTGGGCCTCTCTCCTGGAGGCGCTCAGTCAGACCCAGTGCTGACATGTGGCAAGACGCTCCTCGGGGTGCGTCTTACTTGGGCCTCTCTCCTGGAGGAGCTCAGTCAGACTGAGTAGTGACATGTGGCCTGACGCTCCTCGGGGCGCGTCTTGCTTGGACCTCCCTCCTGGAGGCGCTCAGTCAGACCGAGTAGTGACATTTGGCAAGACGCTCCTCGGGGCGCGTCTTGCTTGGACCTCTCTCCTGGAGGCGCTCAGTTAGACCGAGTAGTGACATGTGGCAAGACGCTCCTCGGGGCGCGTCTTGCTTGGGCCTCTCTCCTGGAGGCGCTCAGTCAGACCGAGTGCTGACATAAGCCCAAGCAAGACGCGCCCCGAGGAGAGTCTTGCCACATGTCAACACTGGGTCTGACAGAGGGCATCCAGAAGAGAGGCCCAAGCAATAGACGCCCCGAGGAGCGTCTTGCCACATGTCACCACTGGGTCTGACTGAGCGCCTCCAGGAGAAAGGCCCAAGCAAGAAGCGCCCCGAGGAGCGTCTTGCCACGTGTCAACACTGGGTCTGATTGAGGGCCTTCTGGAGAGAGGCCCAAGCAAGACGCGCCCCGAGGAGCGTCTTGCCACATGTCAACAATGGGTCTGACTGAGGGCCTCCAGGAGAGAAGCCCAAGCAAGACGCGCCCCGAGGATCGTCTTGCCACATGTCAGCACTCGGTCTGACTGAGCGCCTCCAGGAGAGAGGCCCAAGCAAGACGTGCCCCGAGGAGCGTCTTGCCACATGTCAACACTGGGTCTGACTGAGCGCCTGCAGGAGAGAGGCCCAAGCAAGACGCGCCCCGAGTAGCGTCTTGCCACATGTGAACACTGGGTCTTACTGAGCGCCTCCAGGAGAGAGGCCCAAGCAAGACGCGCCCGGAGGAGCGTCTTGCCACATGTCAGCACTAGGTCTGACTGAGCGCCTCCAGGAGAGAGGCCCAAGCAAGACGCACCCCGAGGAGCATCTTGACACATGTCTCCTCTGGGTCTGACTGAGCGCCTCCAGGAGAGAGGCCCAAGCAAGACGTGCCCTGAGGAGCGTCTTGCCACATGTCAACACTGGGTCTGACTGAGTGCCTCCATGAGAGAAGCCCAAGCAAGACGCGCCCCGAGGAGCATCTTGCCACATGTCAACACTGGGTCTGACTGAGAACCTCCAGGAGAGAGGCCCAAGCAAGACGCGCCCCGAGGAGCATCTTGCCACATGTCAACACTGTGTCTGACTGAGCGCCTCCAGGAGAGAGGCCCAAGCAAGACGCGCCCCGAGGAGCGTCTTGTCACATGTCACTACTCGGTCTGACTGAGCGCCTCCAGGAGAGAGGCCCAAGCAAGACGTGCCCCGAGGAGCGTCTTGCCACATGTCAACAATGGGTCTGACTGAGGGCCTCCAGGAGAGAGGCCCGAGGAGCGTCTTGCCACATGTCACCTCTGGGTCTGACTGAGCGCCTCCAGGAGAGAGGCGCAAGCAAGAAACGCCCGAGGAGCGTCTTGACACATGTCAACACTGGGTCTGACTGAGCGCCTCCAGGAGAGAGGCCCAAGCAAGAAGCGCCCCGAGGAGCGTCTTGCCACATGTCAACAATGGGTCTGACTGAGGGCCTCCAGGGGAGAAGCCCAAGCAAGACGCTCCCCGAGGAGCGTCTTGCCACATGTCACTACTCGGTCTGACTGAGCGCCTCCCGGAGAGAGGCCCAAGCAAGACGCGCCCAGAGGAGCGTCTTGCCACGTGTCACCACTGGGTCTGATTGAGCACCTCCAGGAGAGAGGCCCCAGCAAGACGCGCCCCGAGGAGCGTCTTGCCTTATGTCAGCACTCGGTCTGACTGAGCGCCTCCAGGAGAGAGGCCCAAGCAAGAAGCGCCCCGAGGAGCGTCTTGCCACATGTCACTACTTGGTCTGACTGAGCGCCTCCAGGAGAGAGGCCCAAGCAAGACGTGCCCCGAGGAGCGTCTTGCCACATGTCAACAATGTGTCTGACTGAGGGCCTCCAGGAGAGAAGCCCAAGCAAGACGCGCCCCGAGGAGCGTCTTGCCCCATGTCAACACTGGGTCTGACTGAGGGCCTCCAGGAGAGAGGCCCAAATAAGACGCGCCCCGAGGAGCGTCTTGCCACATGTCAACACTGGGTCTGACTGAGGGCCTCCAGGAGAGAAGCCCAAGCAAGATGCGCCCCGAGAAGCGTCTTGCCACATGTCACCTCTGGGTCTGACTGAGCGCCTCCAGGAGAGAGGCGCAAGCAAGAAACGCCCGAGGAGCGTCTTGACACATGTAAACACTGGGTCTGACTGAGCGCCTCCAGGAGAGAGGCCCCAGCAAGACGCGCCCCGAGTAGCGTCTTGCCTCATGTCAGCACTCGGTCTGACTGAGCGCCTCCAGGAGAGAGGCCCAAGCAAGAAGCGCCCCGAGGAGCGTCTTGCCACATGTCAACACTGGGTCTGACTGAGTGCCTCCATGAGAGAAGCCCCAGCAAGACGGGCCCCGAGGAGCGTCTTGCCACATGGCACTACTCGGTCTGACTGAGCGCCTCCAGGAGAGAGGCCCAGGCAAGATGTGCCCCGAGGAGCGTCTTGCCACATATCAACACTGGGTCTGACTGAGCGCCTCCAGGAGAGAGGCCCAAGCAAGACACGCCCCGAGGAGCTTCTTGACACATGTCAACACTGGGTCTGACTGAGGGCCTCCATGAGAGAAGCCCAAGCAAGACACGCCCCGAGGAGTGTCTTGCCACATGTCAACAATGGGTCTGACAGAGGGCATCCAGGAGAGAGGCCCAAGCAATACGCGCCCCGTGGAGCATCTTGCCACATGTCAACAATGGGTCTGACTGAGGGCCTCCAGGAGAGAAGACAAAGCAAGACTCGCCCCGAGGAGCTTCTTTCCACAAGTCAACAATGGGTCTTACTGAGGGCCTCCATGAGAGAAGCCCAAGCAAGACGCGCCCCGAGGAGTGTCTTGCCACATGTCAACACTGTGTCTGACTGAGCGCCTCCAGGAGAGAGGCCCAAGCAAGACGTGCCCCGAGGAGCGTCTTGCCACGTGTCAACTCTGGGTCTGACTTAGCGCCTCCAGGAGAGAGGCCCAAGCAAGATGCGCCCCGAGGAGCGTCTTGCCACGTGTCACCACTGGGTCTGACTGAGCTCCTTTAGGAGAGAGAACCAAGCAAGACGCGCCCAGAGGAGCGTCTTGCCACTTGTCATCACTGGGTCTGATTGAGCACCTCCAGGAGAGAGGCCCCAGCAAGACGCGCCCCGAGGAGCGTCTTGCCTTATGTCAGCACTCGGTCTGACTGAGCGCCTCCAGGAGAGAGGCCCAAGCAAGACGCGCCCCGAGGAGCGTCTTGCCACATGTCACTACTCGGTCTAACTGAGCGCCTCCAGGAGAGAGGTCCAAGCAAGACGCGCCCCGAGGAGCGTCTTGCCACATGTCAACAATGGTTCTTACTGAGGGCCTCCAGGAGAGAAGCCCAAGCAAGACGCGCCCCGAGGAGCTTCTTGCCACATGTCAACAATGGGTATGACTGAGCGCCTCCAGGAGAGAGGCCAAAGCAAGACGCGCCCCGAGGAGTGTCTTGCCAAATGTCAACACTGGGTCTGACAGAGCGCCTCAGGGAGAGAGGTCCAAGCAAGACGTGCCCCGAGGAGTGTCTTGCCACATGTCACTACTCGGTCTGACTGAGCGCCTCAGGGAGAGAGGTCCAAGCAAGACGCGCCCCGAGGAGCGTCTTGCCACATGTCAACACTGGGTCTGACTGAGTGCCTCCATGAGAGAAGCCCCAGCAAGACGCGCCCCGAGGAGAGTCTTGCCACATGTCACTACTCGGTCTGTTTGAGCGCCTCCAGGAGAGAAGCCCAAGCAAGACGTGCCCCGAGGAGCGTCTTGCCACATGTCAACAATGGGTCTGACTGAGGGCCTACAGGAGAGAAGCCCAAGCAAGACGCGCCCCGAGGAGCGTCTTGCCAATGGTCAACACTGGGTCTGACTGAGAGCCTCCAGGAGAGAGGCCCAAATGAGACGCGCCCCGAGGAGCGTCTTGCCACATGTCAACAATGGGTCTGACTGAGGGCCTCCAGGAGAGAAGCCCAAGCAAGACCCGCCCCGAGGAGCGTCTTGCAACATGTCAGCACTCGGTCTGACTGAGCGCCTCCAGGAGAGAGGCCCAAGCAAGACGTGCCCCGAGGAGCGTCTTGCCACATGTCAACACTGTGTCTGACGGAGCGCCTCCAGGAGAGAGGCCCAAGCAAGACGCACCCCGAGGAGCGTCTTGCCACATGTGAACACTGGGTCTGACTGAGCGCCTCCAGGAGAGAGGCCCAAGCAAGACGCGCCCGGAGGAGCGTCTTGCCACATGTCAGCACTCGGTCTGACTGAGCGCCTCCAGGAGAGAGGCCCAAGCAAGACGCGCCCCGAGGAGCATCTTGACACATGTCTCCTCTGGGTCTGACTGAGCGCCTCCAGGAGAGAGGCCCAAGCAAGACGTGCCCCGAGGAGCGTCTTGCCACATGTCAACACTGGGTCTGACTGAGTGCCTCCATGAGAGAAGCCCCAGCAAGACGCGCCCCGAGGAGCATCTTGCCACATGTCAACACTGGATCTGACTGAGAACCTCCAGGAGAGAGGCCCAAGCAAGACGCGCCCCGAGGAGCGTCTTGCCACATGTCAACACTGGGTCTGACTGAGCGCCTCCAGGAGAGAGGCCCAAGCAAGACGTGCCCCGAGGAGCGTCTTGCCACATGTCAACACTGGGTCTGACTGAGTGCCTCCATGAGAGAAGCCCCAGCAAGACGCGCCCCGAGGAGCGTCTTGACACATGTCAACACTGGGTCTGACTGAGGGCCTCCATGAGAGAAGCCCAAGCAAGACGCGCCCCGAGGAGAGTCTTGCCACATGTCAACACTCGTTCTTACAGAGGGCATCCAGGAGAGAGGCCCAAGCAATACGCGCCCCGAGGAGCGTCTTGCCACATGTAACCACTGGGTCTGACTGAGCACCTCCAGGAGAGAGGCCCAACCAAGACGCGCCCTGAGGAGCGTCTTGCCACATGCCAACACTGGGTCTGACAGAGGGCCTCCAGGAGAGAGGCCCAACCAAGACGCGCCCCGAGGAGTGTCTTGCCACATGTCACCACTGGGTCTGACTGAGCGCCTCCAGGAGAGAGGCCCAAGCAAGACGCGCCCCGAGGAGCATCTTGTCACATGTCAACACTGGGTCTTACTGAGCGCCTCCAGGAGAGAGGCCCAAGCAAGACGCGCCCAAAGGAGCGTCTTGCAACATGTCAACAATGGGTCTGACTGAGGGCCTCCAGGAGAGAAGCCCAAGCAACACGCGGCCCGAGGAGCGTCTTGCCACATGTCAGCACTCGGTCTGACTGAGCGCCTCCAGGAGAGAGGCCCAAGCAAGACGCGCCCCGAGGAGCGTCTTGACACATGTCAATACTGGGTCTGACAGAGGGCGTCCATGAGAGAGGCCCAAGCAAGACGCGCCCGGAGGAGTGTCTTGCCACATGTCAACAATGGGTATGACTGAGGGCCTCCAGGAGAGAGGCCAAAGCAAGACGCGCCCTGAGGAGCGTCTTGACACATGTCAATACTGGGTCTGACAGAGGGCGTCCATGAGAGAGGCCCAAGCAAGACGCGCCCGGAGGAGTGTCTTGCCACATGTCAACACTGGGTCTGACTGAGCGCCTCCAGGAGAGAGGCCCAAGCAAGACGCGGCCTGAGGAGCGTCTTGCCATGTGTCAACACTGGGTCTGACTGAGCGCCTCCAGGAGAGAGGCCCAAGCAAGATGCGCCCCGAGGAGCGTCTTGCTAGTGTCACCACTGGGTCTGACTGAGCGCCTCCAGGAGAGAGGCCCAAGCAAGACACGCCCCAAGGAGCGTCTTGCCACGTGTCAACACTGGGTCTGATTGAGGGCCTTCTGGAGAGAGGCCCAAGCAAGACGCGTCCCGAGGAGCGTCTTGCCACATGTCAACAATGGTTCTTACTGAGGGCCTCCAGGAGAGAAGCCCAAGCAAGACGCGCCCCGAGGAGCTTCTTGCCACATGTCAACAATGGGTATGACTGAGCGCCTCCAGGTGAGAGGCCAAAGCAAGACTTCCCCCGAGGAGCGTCTTGACACATGTCAACACTGGGTCTGACAGAGGGCCTCCATGAGAGAGGCCCAAGCAAGACGCGCCCCGAGGAGTGTCTTGCCAAATGTCAACACTGGGTCTGACAGAGCGCCTCAGGGAGAGAGGTCCAAGCAAGACGTGCCCCGAGGAGCGTCTTGCCACATGTCACTACTCGGTCTGACTGAGCGCCTCAGGGAGAGAGGTCCAAGCAAGACGCGCCCCGAGGAGCGTCTTGCCACATGTCAACACTGGGTCTGACTGAGTGCCTCCATGAGAGAAGCCCCAGCAAGATGCGCCCCGAGGAGAGTCTTGCCACATGTCACTACTCGGTCTGTTTGAGCGCCTCCAGGAGAGAAGGCCAAGCAAGACGTGCCCCGAGGAGCGTCTTGCCACATGTCAACAATGGGTCTGACTGAGGGCCTACAGGAGAGAAGCCCAAGCAAGACGCGCCCCGAGGAGCGTCTTGCCACATGTCAACACTGGGTCTGACTGAGAGCCTCCAGGAGAGAGGCCCAAATGAGACGCGCCCCGAGGAGCGTCTTGCCACATGTCAACAATGGGTCTGACTGAGGGCCTCCAGGAGAGAAGTCCAAGCAAGACCCGCCCCGAGGAGCGTCTTGCAACATGTCAGCACTCGGTCTGACTGAGCGCCTCCAGGAGAGAGGCCCAAGCAAGACGTGCCCCGAGGAGCGTCTTGCCACATGTCAACACTGGGTCTGACGGAGCGCCTCCAGGAGAGAGGCCCAAGCAAGACGCACCCCGAGGAGCGTCTTGCCACATGTGAACACTGGGTCTGACTGAGCGCCTCCAGGAGAGAGGCCCAAGCAAGACGCGCCCGGAGGAGCGTCTTTCCACATGTCAGCACTCGGTCTGACTGAGCGCCTCCAGGAGAGAGGCCCAAGCAAGACGCGCCCCGAGGAGCATCTTGACACATGTCTCCTCTGGGTCTGACTGAGCGCCTCCAGGAGAGAGGCCCAAGCAAGACGTGCCCCGAGGAGCGTCTTGCCACATGTCAACACTGGGTCTGACTGAGTGCCTCCATGAGAGAAGCCCCAGCAAGACGCGCCCCGAGGAGCATCTTGCCACATGTCAACACTGGATCTGACTGAGAACCTCCAGGAGAGAGGCCCAAGCAAGACGCGCCCCGAGGAGCGTCTTGCCACATGTCAACACTGGGTCTGACTGAGCGCCTCCAGGAGAGAGGCCCAAGCAAGACGCGCCCCGAGGAGCGTCTTGTCACATGTCACTACTCGGTCTGACTGAGCGCCTCCAGGAGAGAGGCCCAAGCAAGACGTGCCCCGAGGAGCGTCTTGCCACATGTCAACAATGGGTCTGACTGAGGGCCTCCAGGAGAGAAGCCCAAGCAAGAAGTGCCCCGAGGAGCGTCTTGCCACATGTCAACACTGGGTCTGACTGAGCGCCTCCAGGAGAGAGGCCCAAGCAAGACACGCCCCGAGGAGCTTCTTGACACATGTCAACACTGGGTCTGACTGAGGGCCTCCATGAGAGAAGCCCAAGCAAGACGCGCCCCGAGGAGAGTCTTGCCACATGTCAACACTGGGTCTGACAGAGGGCATCCAGGAGAGAGGCCCAAGCAATACGCGCCCCGAGGAGCGTCTTGCCACATGTCACCACTGGGTCTGACTGAGCACCTCCAGGAGAGAGGCCCAAGCAAGACGCGCCCCGAGGAGCGTCTTGCCACGTGTCAACACTGGGTCTGATTGAGGGCCTTCTGGAGAGAGGCCCAAGCAAGACGCGCCCCGAGGAGCGTCTTGCCACATGTCAACAATGGGTCTGACTGAGGGCCTCCAGGAGAGAAGCCCAAGCAAGACGCGCCCCGAGGAGCTTCTTGCCACATGTCAACAATGGGTATGACTGAGCGCCTCCAGGAGAGAGGCCAAAGCAAGACTTCCCCCGAGGAGCGTCTTGACACATGTCAACACTGGGTCTGACAGAGGGCCTCCATGAGAGAGGCCCAAGCAAGACGCGCCCCGAGGAGTGTCTTGCCAAATGTCAACACTGGGTCTGACAGAGCGCCTCTGGGAGAGAGGTCCAAGCAAGACGTGCCCCGAGGAGCGTCTTGCCACATGTCACTACTCGGTCTGACTGAGCGCCTCAGGGAGAGAGGTCCAAGCAAGATGCGCCCCGAGGAGCGTCTTGCCACATGTCAACACTGGGTCTGACTGAGTGCCTCCATGAGAGAAGCCCCAGCAAGACGCGCCCCGAGGAGAGTCTTGCAACATGTCACTACTCGGTCTGTTTGAGCGCCTCCAGGAGAGAAGGCCAAGCAAGACGTGCCCCGAGGAGCGTCTTGCCACATGTCAACAATGGGTCTGACTGAGGGCCTACAGGAGAGAAGCCCAAGCAAGACGCGCCCCGAGGAGCGTCTTGCCACATGTCAACACTGGGTCTGACTGAGAGCCTCCAGGAGAGAGGCCCAAATGAGACGCGCCCCGAGGAGCGTCTTGCCACATGTCAACAATGGGTCTGACTGAGGGCCTCCAGGAGAGAAGCCCAAGCAAGACCCGCCCCGAGGAGCGTCTTGCAACATGTCAGCACTCGGTCTGACTGAGCGCCTCCAGGAGAGAGGCCCAAGCAAGACGCACCCCGAGGAGCGTCTTGCCACATGTGAACACTGGGTCTGACTGAGTGCCTCCAGGAGAGAGGCCCAAGCAAGACGCGCCCGGAGGAGCGTCTTGCCACATGTCAGCACTCGGTCTGACTGAGCGCCTCCAGGAGAGAGGCCCAAGCAAGACGCGCTCCGAGGAGCATCTTGACACATGTCTCCTCTGGGTCTGACTGAGCGCCTCCAGGAGAGAGGCCCAAGCAAGACGTGCCCGAGGAGCGTCTTGCCACATGTCAACACTGGGTCTGACTGAGTGCCTCCATGAGAGAAGCCCCAGCAAGACGCGCCCCGAGGAGCATCTTGCCACATGTCAACACTGGATCTGACTGAGAACCTCCAGGAGAGAGGCCCAAGCAAGACGCGCCCCGAGGAGCGTCTTGCCACATGTCAACACTGGGTCTGACTGAGCGCCTCCAGGAGAGAGGCCCAAGCAAGACGCGCCCCGAGGAGCGTCTTGCCACATGTCAACAATGGGTCTGACTGAGGGCCTCCAGGAGAGAAGCCCAAGCAAGATGCGCCCCGAGGAGCTTCTTGCCACATGTCAGCACTCGGTCTGACTGAGCGCCTCCAGGAGAGAGGCCCAAGCAAGACGCGCCCCGAGGAGCGTCTTGACACATGTCACTACTCGGTCTAACTGAGCGCCTCCAGGAGAAAGGTCCAAGCAAGACGCGCCCCGAGGAGCGTCTTGCCACATGTCACTACTCGGTTTGACTGAGCGCCTCCAGGAGAGAGGCCCAAGCAAGACGCGCCCCGAGGAGCGTCTTGCCACATGTCAACACTGGGTCTGACTGAGGGCCTCCAGGAGAGAAGCCCAAGCAAGACGCGCCATGAGGAGCGTCTTGCCACGTGTCAACACTGGGTCTGATTGAGGGCCTTCTGGAGAGAGACCCAAGCAAGACGCGCCCCGAGGAGCGTCTTGCCACATGTCAACAATGGGTCTGACTGAGCTCCTCCAGGAGAGAGGCCCAAGCAAGACGCGCCCCGAGGAGCGTCTTGCCACGTGTCACCACTGGGTCTGATAGAGCACCTCCAGGAGAGAGGCCCCAGCAAGACGCGCCCCGAGGAGCGTCTTGCCTTATGTCAGCACTCGGTCTGACTGAGCACCTCCAGGAGAGAGGCCCAAGCAAGACACGCCCCGAGGAGCGTCTTGCCACATGTCACTACTCGGTCTGACTGAGCGAATCCAGGAGAGAGGCCCAAGCAAGACGTGTCCCGAGGAGCGTCTTGCCACATGTCACCTCTGGTTCTGACTGAGCGCCTCCAGGAGAGAGGCCCAAGCAAGACGCGCCCCGAGGAGCGTCTTTTCACATGTCAACACTGGGTCTTTCTGAGCGCCTCCAGGAGAGAAGCCCAAGCAAGACGCGCCCCGAGGAGCGTCTTGCCACATGTCAACAATGGGTCTGACTGAGGGCCTCCAGGAGAGAAGCCCAAGCAAGACGCGCCCCGAGGAGCTTCTTGCCACATGTCAGCACTCGGTCTGACTGAGCGCCTCCAGGAGAGAGGCCCAAGCAAGACGCGCCCCGAGGAGCGTCTTGCCACGTGTCAACACTGGGTCTGACTGAGCGCCTCCAGGAGAGAGGCCCACGCAAGATGCGCCCCGAGGAGCGTCTTGCCACGTGTCACCACTGGGTCTGACTGAGCGCCTCCAGGAGAGAGGCCCAAGCAAGACACGCCCCGAGGAGCGTCTTGCCACGTGTCAACACTGGGTCTGATTGAGGGCCTTCTGGAGAGAGGCCCAAGCAAGACGCGTCCCGAGGAGCGTCTTGCCACATGTCAACAATGGTTCTTACTGAGGGCCTCCAGGAGAGAAGCCCAAGCAAGACGCGCCCCGAGGAGCTTCTTGCCACATGTCAACAATGGGTATGACTGAGCGCCTCCAGGAGAGAGGCCAAAGCAAGACTTCCCCCGAGGAGCGTCTTGACACATGTCAACACTGGGTCTGACAGAGGGCCTCCATGAGAGAGGCCCAAGCAAGACGCGCCCCGAGGAGTGTCTTGCCAAATGTCAACACTGGGTCTGACAGAGCGCCTCAGGGAGAGAGGTCCAAGCAAGACGCGCCCCGAGGAGCGTCTTGCCACATGTCAACACTGGGTCTGACTGAGTGCCTCCATGAGAGAAGCCCCAGCAAGACGCGCCCCGAGGAGCGTCTTGCCACATGTCACTACTCGGTCTGTTTGAGCGCCTCCAGGAGAGAAGCCCAAGCAAGACGTGCCCCGAGGAGCGTCTTGCCACATGTCAACAATGGGTCTACCTGAGGGCCTCCAGGAGAGTAGCCCAAGCAAGACGCGCCCCGAGGAGCGTCTTGCCACATGTCAACACTGGGTCTGACTGAGCGCCTCCAGGAGAGAGGCCCAAGCAAGACACGCCCCGAGGAGCGTCTTGACACATGTCAACACTGGGTCTGACTGAGGGCCTCCATGAGAGAAGCCCAACCAAGACGCGCCCTGAGGAATGTCTTGCCACATGCCAACACTGGGTCTGACAGAGGGCCTCCAGGAGAGAGGCCCAAGCAAGATGCGCCCCGAGGAGTGTCTTGCCACATGTCACCACTGGGTCTGACTGAGCGCCTCCAGGAGAGAGGCCCAGGCAAGACGCGCCCCGAGGAGCGTCTTGTCACATGTCAACACTGAGTCTTTCTGAGCGCCTCCAGGAGAGAAGCCCAAGAAAGACGCGCCCCGAGGAGCGTCTTTCCACATGTCAGCACTCGGTCTGACTGAGCGCCTGCAGGAGAGAGGCCCAAGCAAGACGCGCCCCGAGGAGCGTCTTGCAACATGTCAACAATGGGTCTGACTGAGGGCCTCCAGGAGAGAAGCCCAAGCAACACGCGGCCCGAGGAGCGTCTGGCCACATGACAGCACTCGGTCTGACTGAGCGCCTCCAGGAGAGAGGCCAAAGCAAGACTCGCCCCGAGGAGTGTCTTGCCACATGTCAACAATGGGTATGACTGAGGGCGTCCAGGAGAGAAGCCCAAGCAAGACGCGCCCCGAGGAGCGTCTTGACACATGTCAACACTGGGTCTGACAGAGGGCCTCCAGGAGAGAGGCCAAAGCAAGACGTGCCCCGAGGAGCGTCTTGACACATGTCAACACTGGGTCTGACAGAGGGCCTCCATGAGAGAGGCCCAAGCAAGACGCGCCCCGTGGAGTGTCTTGCCACATGTCAACACTGGGTCTGACTGAGCGCCTCCAGGAGAGAGGCCCAAGCAACACGCGCCCCGAGGAATTTCTTGCCACGTGTCAACACTGGGTCTGACTGAGTGCCTCCAGGAGAGAGGCCCAAGCAAGATGCGCCCCGAGGAGCGTCTTGCCACGTGTCACCACTGGCTCTGACTGAGCGCCACCAGGAGAGAGGCCCAAGCAAGACGCGCCCCGAGGAGCGTCTTGCCACGTGTCACCACTGGGTCTGATTGAGCGCCTCCAGGAGAGAGGCCCCAGCAAGACACGCCCCGAGGAGCGTCTTGCCTTATGTCAGCACTCGGTCTGACTGAGCGCCTCCAGGAGAGAGGCCCAAGCAAGACGCGCCCCGAGGAGCGTCTTGCGACATGTCACTACTCGGTCTAACTGAGCGCCTCCAGGAGAGAGGTCCAAGCAAGACGCGCCCCGAGGAGCGTCTTGCCACATGTCACTACTCGGTCTGACTGAGCGCCTCCAGGAGAGAGGCCCAAGCAAGACGTGCCCCGAGGAGCGTCTTGCCACATGTCAACACTGGGTCTGACTGAGCGCCTCCAGGAGAGAGGCCCAAGCAAGACGCGCCCCGAGGAGCGTCAGGCCACATGTCACTACTCAGTCTGACTGAGCGCCTCCAGGAGAGAGGCCCAAGCAAGATGCGCCCCGAGGAGCGTCTTGCCACATGTCAACACTGGGTCTGATTGAGGGCCTTCTGGAGAAAGGCACAAGCAAGACGCGCCCCGAGGAGCGGCTTGCCACATGTCAACAATGGGTCTTACTGAGGGTCTGCAGGAGAGAGGCCAAAGCAAGATGCGCCCGGAGGAAAGTCTTGCCACATGTCAACACTGGGTCTGACAGAGGACCTCCAGGAGAGAGGCCGAAGCAAGACGCGCCCCGAGGAGCGTCTTGCCACATGTCACCTCTGGTTCTGACTGAGCGCCTCCAGGAGAGAGGTCCAAGCAAGACGCGCCCCGAGGAGAGTCTTGCCACATGTCACTACTCGGTCTGACTGAGCGCCTCAGGGAGAGAGGTCCAAGCAAGACGCGCCCCGAGGAGCGTCTTGCCACATGTCAACACTGGGTCTGACTGAGTGCCTCCATGAGAGAAGCCCCAGCAAGACGCGCCCCGAGGAGCGTCTTGCCACATGTCACTACTCGGTCTGTTTGAGCGCCTCCAGGAGAGAAGCCCAAGCAAGACGTGCCCCGAGGAGCGTCTTGCCACATGTCAACAATGGGTCTGACTGAGGGCCTCCAGGAGAGTAGCCCAAGCAAGACGCGCCCCGAGGAGCGTCTTGCCACATGTCAACACTGGGTCTGACTGAGCGCCACCAGGAGAGAGGCCCAAGCAAGACACGCCCCGAGGAGCGTCTTGACACATGTCAACACTGGGTCTGACTGAGGGCCTCCATGAGAGAAGCCCAACCAAGACGCGCCCTGAGGAATGTCTTGCCACATGCCAACACTGGGTCTGACAGAGGGCCTCCAGGAGAGAGGCCCAAGCAAAATGTGCCCCGAGAAGTGTCTTGCCACATGTCACCACTGGGTCTGACTGAGCGCCTCCAGGAGAGAAGCCCAAGCAAGACGCGCCCCGAGGAGCGTCTTTCCACATGTCAGCACTCGGTCTGACTGAGCGCCTGCAGGAGAGAGGCCCAAGCAAGACGCGCCCCGAGGAGCGTCTTGCAACATGTCAACAATTGGTCTGACTGAGGGCCTCCAGGAGAGAAGCCCAAGCAACACGCGGCCCGAGGAGCGTCTTGCCACATGTCAGCACTCGGTCTGACTGAGCGCCTCCAGGAGAGAGGCCAAAGCAAGACGCGCCCCGAGGAGTGTCTTGCCACATGTCAACAATGGGTATGACTGAGGGCGTCCAGGAGAGAAGCCCAAGCAAGACGCGCCCCGAGGAGCGTCTTGACACATGTCAACACTGGGTCTGACAGAGGGCCTCCAGGAGAGAGGCCAAAGCAAGACGTGCCCCGAGGAGCGTCTTGACACATGTCAACACTGGGTCTGACAGAGGGCCTCCATGAGAGAGGCCCAAGCAAGACGCGCCCCGAGGAGTGTCTTGCCACATGTCAACACTGGGTCTGACTGAGCGCCTCCAGGAGAGAGGCCCAAGCAAGACGCGCCCCGAGGAATGTCTTGCCACGTGTCAACACTGGGTCTGACTGAGTGCCTCCAGGAGAGAGGCCCAAGCAAGATGCGCCCCGAGGAGCGTCTTGCCACGTGTCACCACTGGCTCTGACTGAGCGCCTCCAGGAGAGAGGCCCAAGCAAGACGCGCCCCGAGGAGCGTCTTGCCACGTGTCACCACTGGGTCTGATTGAGCGCCTCCAGGAGAGAGGCCCCAGCAAGACACGCCCCGAGGAGCGTCTTGCCTTATGTCAGCACTCGGTCTGACTGAGCGCCTCCAGGAGAGAGGCCCAAGCAAGACGCGCCCCGAGGAGCGTCTTGCGACATGTCACTACTCGGTCTAACTGAGCGCCTCCAGGAGAGAGGTCCAAGCAAGACGCGCCCCGAGGAGCGTCTTGCCACATGTCACTACTCGGTCTGACTGAGCGCCTCCAGGAGAGAGGCCCAAGCAAGACGTGCCCCGAGGAGCGTCTTGCCACATGTCAACACTGGGTCTGACTGAGCGCCTCCAGGAGAGAGGCCCAAGCAAGACGCGCCCCGAGGAGCGTCAGGCCACATGTCACTACTCAGTCTGACTGAGCGCCTCCAGGAGAGAGGCCCAAGCAAGATGCGCCCCGAGGAGCGTCTTGCCACATGTCAACACTGGGTCTGATTGAGGGCCTTCTGGAGAAAGGCACAAGCAAGACGCGCCCCGAGGAGCGTCTTGCCACATGTCAACAATGGGTCTGACTGAGGGCCTCCAGGAAAGAAGCCCAAGCAACACGCGGCCCGAGGTGCGTCTTGCCACATGTCAGCACTCGGTCTGACTGATCCCCTCCAGGAGAGAGGCCCAAGCAAGACGCGCCCCGAGGAGCGTCTTGCCACATGTCAACAATGGGTTTGACTGAGGGCCTCCAGTGAGAGAAGGCCAAGCAAGACGCGCCCCGTGGAGCGTCTTGACACATGTCAACACTGGGTCTGACAGAGGGCCTCCAGGAGAGAGGCCCAAGCAAGACGCGCCCCGAGGAGTGTCTTGCCACATGTCACCACTGGGTCTGACTGAGCGCCTCCAGGAGAGAGGCCCAAGCAAGACGCGCCCCGAGGAGCGTCAGACCACATGTCACTACTCAGTCTGTCTGAGCGCCTCCAGGAGAGAGGCCCAAGCAAGACGCGCCCCGAGGAGCGTCTTGCCACGTGTCAACACTGGGTATGATTGAGGGCCTTCTGGAGAGAGGCCCAAGCAAGACGCGCCCCGAGGAGCGTCAGGCCACATGTCACTACTCAGTCTGTCTGAGCGCCTCCAGGAGAGAGGCCCAAGCAAGACGCGCCCCGAGGAGCGTCTTGCCACGTGTCACCACTGGGTCTGACTGAGCTCCTCCAGGAGAGAGGCCCAAGCAAGACGCGCCCCGAGGAGCGTCTTGCCACGTGTCACCACTGGGTCTGATAGAGCACCTCCAGGAGAGAGGCCCCAGCAAGACGCGCCCCGAGGAGCGTCTTGCCTTATGTCAGCACTCGGTCTGACTGAGCGCCTCCAGGAGAGAGGCCCAAGCATGACACGCACTGAGGAGCGTCTTGCCACATGTCACTACTCGGTCTGACTGAGAGCCTCCAGGAGAGAGGCCCAAGCAAGACGTGCCCCGAGGAGCGTCTTGCCACATGTCAACAATGGGTCTGACTGAGGGCCTACAGGAGAGAAGCCCAAGCAAGACGCGCCCCGAGGAGCGTCTTGCCACATGTCAACACTGGGTCTGACTGAGAGCCTCCAGGAGAGAGGCCCAAATGAGACGCGCCCCGAGGAGCGTCTTGCCACATGTCAACAATGGGTCTGACTGAGGGCCTCCAGGAGAGAAGCCCAAGCAAGACGCGCCCCGAGGAGCGTCTTGCCACATGTCAGCACTCGGTCTGACTGAGCGCCTCCAGGAGAGAGGCCCAAGCAAGACGTGCCCCGAGGAGCGTCTTGCCACATGTCAACACTGGGTCTGACGGAGCGCCTCCAGGAGAGAGGCCCAAGCAAGACGCACCCCGAGGAGCGTCTTGCCACATGTGAACACTGGGTCTGACTGAGCGCCTCCAGGAGAGAGGCCCAAGCAAGACGCGCCCGGAGGAGCGTCTTGCCAAATGTCAGCACTCGGTCTGACTGAGCGCCTCCAGGAGAGAGGCCCAAGCAAGACGCGCCCCGAGGAGCATCTTGACACATGTCTCCTCTGGGTCTGACTGAGCGCCTCCAGGAGAGAGGCCCAAGCAAGACGTGCCCCGAGGAGCGTCTTGCCACATTTCAACACTGGGTCAGACTGAGTGCCTCCATGAGAGAAGCCCCAGCAAGACGCGCCCCGAGGAGCATCTTGCCACATGTCAACACTGGATCTGACTGAGAACCTCCAGGAGAGAGGCCCAAGCAAGACGCGCCCCGAGGAGCGTCTTGCCACATGTCAACACTGGGTCTGACCGAGCGCCTCCAGGAGAGAGGCCCAAGCAAGACGCGCCCCGAGGAGCGTCTTGTCACATGTCACTACTCGGTCTGACTGAGCGCCTCCAGGAGAGAGGCCCAAGCAAGACGTGCCCCGAGGAGCGTCTTGCCACATGTCGACAATGGGTCTGACTGAGGGCCTCCAGGAGAGAAGCCCAAGCAAGAAGTGCCCCGAGGAGCGTCTTGCCACATGTCAACACTGGGTCTGACTGAGCTCCTCCAGGAGAGAGGCCCAAGCAAGACACGCCCCGAGGAGCTTCTTGACACATGTCAACACTGGGTCTGACTGAGGGCCTCCATGAGAGAAGCCCAAGCAAGACGCGCCCCGAGGAGAGTCTTGCCACATGTCAACACTGGGTCTGACAGAGGGCATCCAGGAGAGAGGCCCAAGCAATACGCGCCCCGAGGAGCGTCTTGCCACATGTCACCACTGGGTCTGACTGAGCGCCTCCAGGAGAGAGGCCCAAGCAAGACGCGCCCCGAGGAGCGTCTTGCCACGTGTCAACACTGGGTCTGATTGAGGGCCTTCTGGAGAGAGGCCCAAGCAAGACGCGCCCCGAGGAGCGTCTTGCCACATGTCAACAATGGGTCTGACTGAGGGCCTCCAGGAGAGAAGCCCAAGCAAGACGCGCCCCGAGGAGCTTCTTGCCACATGTCAGCACTCGGTCTGACTGAGCGCCTCCAGGAGAGAGGCCCAAGCAAGACGCGCCCCGAGGCGCGTCTTGACACATGTCACTACTCGGTCTAACTGAGCGCCTCCAGGAGAAAGGTCCAAGCAAGACGCGCCCCGAGGAGCGTCTTGCCACATGTCACTACTCGGTTTGACTGAGCGCCTCCAGGAGAGAGGCCCAAGCATGACGTGCCCCGAGGAGCGTCTTGCCACATGTCAACAATGGGTCTGACTGAGGGCCTCCAGGAGAGAAGCCCAAGCAAGACGCGCCCCGAGGAGCGTCTTGCCACATGTCAACACTGGGTCTGACTGAGGGCCTCTAGGAGATAGGTCCAAATAAGACGCGCCCCGAGGAGCGTCTTGCCACATGTCAACAATGGGTCTGACTGAGGGCCTCCAGGAGAGAAGCCCAAACAAGACGCGCCCCGAGGAGCGTCTTGCCACGTGTCAACACTGGGTCTGATTGAGGGCCTTCTGGAGAGAGACCCAAGCAAGACGCGCCCCGAGGAGCGTCTTGCCACATGTCAACAATGGGTCTGACTGAGGGCCTCCAGGAGAGAAGCCCAAGCAAGACGCGCCCCGAGGAGCGTCTTGCCACGTGTCAACACTGGGTCTGACTTAGTGCCTCCAGGAGAGAGGCCCAAGCAAGATGCGCCCCGAGGAGCGTCTTGCCATGTGTCACCACTGGGTCTGACTGAGCTCCTCCAGGAGAGAGGCCCAAGCAAGACGCGCCCCGAGGAGCGTCTTGCCACGTGTCACCACTGGGTCTGATAGAGCACCTCCAGGAGAGAGGCCCCAGCAAGACGCGCCCCGAGGAGCGTCTTGCCTTATGTCAGCACTCGGTCTGACTGAGCGCTTCCAGGAGAGAGGCCCAAGCAAGACACGCCCCGAGGAGCGTCTTGCCACGTGTCAACACTGGGTCTGACTTAGCGCCTCCAGGAGAGAGGCCCAAGCAAGATGCGCCCCGAGGAGCGTCTTGCCATGTGTCACCACTGGGTCTGACTGAGCTCCTCCAGGAGAGAGGCCCAAGCACGACGTGCCCCGAGGAGCGTCTTGCCACGTGTCACCACTGGGTCTGATAGAGCACCTCCAGGAGAGAGGCCCCAGCAAGACGCGCCCCGAGGAGCGTCTTGCCTTATGTCAGCACTCGGTCTGACTGAGCGAATCCAGGAGAGAGGCACAAGCAAGACGTGTCCCGAGGAGCGTCTTGCCACATGTCAACAATGGGTCTGACTGAGGGCCTCCAGGAGAGAAGCCCAAGCAAGACGCGCCCCGAGGAGTGTCTTGCCACATGTCACCACTGGGTCTGACTGAGCGCCTCCAGGAGAGAGGCCCAAGCAAGACGCGCCCCGAGGAGCGTCAGGCCACATGTCACTACTCGGTCTGACTGAGTGCCTCAGGGAGAGAGGTCCAAGCAAGACGCGCCCCGAGGAGCGTCTTGCCACATGTCAACACTGGGTCTGACTGAGTTCCTCCATGAGAGAAGCCCCAGCAAGACGCGCCCCGAGGAGCGTCTTGCCACATGTCACTACTCGGTCTGTTTGAGCGCCTCCAGGAGAGAGGCCCAAGCAAGACGTGCCCCGAGGAGAGTCTTGCCACATGTCAACACTCGGTCTGACAGAGGGCATCCAGGAGAGAGGTCCAAGCAATACACGCCCCGAGGAGCGTCTTGCCACATGTCACCACTGGGTCTGACTGAGCGCCTCCAGGAGAGAGACCCAACCAAGACGCGCCCTGAGGAGCGTCTTGCCACATGCCAACACTGGGTCTGACAGAGGGCCTCCAGGAGAGAGGCCCAAGCAAGACGCGCCCCGAGGAGCGTCTTGTCACATGTCAACACTGGGTCTTTCTGAGCGCCTCCAGGAGAGAAGCCCAAGAAAGATGCGCCCCGAGGAGAGTCTTTCCACATGTCAGCACTCGGTCTGACTGAGCGCCTCCAGGAGAGAGGCCCAAGCAAGACGCGCCCAAAGGAGCGTCTTGCAACATGTCAACACTGGGTCTGATTGAGGGCCTTCTGGAGAGAGGCCCAAGCAAGACGCGCCCCGAGGAGCGTCTTGCCACATGTCAACAATGGGTCTTACTGAGGGCCTCCAGGAGAGAAGCCCAAGCAACACGCGCCCCGAGGAGCTTCTTGCCACATGTCAGCACTCGGTCTGACTGGGCGCCTCCAGGAGAGAGGCCAAAGCAAGACGCGCCCCGAGGAGCGTCTTGACACATGTCAACACTGGGTCTGACAGAGGGCCTCCATGAGAGAGGCCCAAGCAAGACGCGCCCCGAGGAGTGTCTTGCCACATGTCAACACTGGGTCTGACTGAGCGCCTCCAGGAGAGAGGCCCAAGCAAGACGTGCCCCGAGGAGCGTCTTGCCACGTGTCAACACTGGGTCTGACTGAGCGCCTCCAGGAGAGAGGCCCAAGCAAGATGCGCCCCGAGGAGCGTCTTGCCACGTGTCACCACTGGGTCTGACTGAGCGCCTCCAGGAGAGAGGCCCCAGCAAGACGTGCCCCGAGGAGCGTCTTGCCTTATGTCAGCACTCGGTCTGACTGAGCGCCTCCAGGAGAGAGCCCCAAGCAAGACGCGCCCCGAGGAGCGTCTTGCCACATGTCACTACTCGGTTTGACTGAGCGCCTCCAGGAGAGAGGCCCAAGCAAGACGTGCCCCGAGGAGCGTCTTGCCACATGTCAACAATGGGTCTGACTGAGGGCCTCCAGGAGAGAAGCCCAAGCAAGACGCCCCCCGAGGAGCGTCTTGCCACATTTCAACACTGGGTCTGACTGAGGGCCTCTAGGAGAGAGGTCCAAATAAGACGCGCCCCGAGGAGCGTCTTGCCACATGTCAACAATGGGTCTGACTGAGTGCTTCCAGGAGAGAAGCCCAAGCAAGACGCGCCCCGAGGAGCGTCTTGCCACATGTCAGCACTCGGTCTGACTGAGCGCCTCCAGGAGAGAGCCCCAAGCAAGACGTGCCCCGAGGAGCGTCTTGCCACATGTCAACACTGGGTCTGACTGAGCGCCTCCAGGAGAGAGGCCCAAGCAAGATGCGCCCGGAGGAGCGTCTTGCCACATGTCAGCACTGGGTCTGACTGAGCGCCTCCAGGAGAGAGGCCCAAGCAAGACACGCCCCAAGGAGCGTATTGACACATGTCAACACTGGGTCGGACTGAGGGCCTCCATGAGAGAAGCCCAAGCAAGACGCGCCCCGAGGAGAGTCTTGCCACATGTCAACACTCGGTCTGACAGAGGGCATTCAGGAGAGAGGCCCAAGCAATACGCGCCCCGAGGAGCGTCTTGCCACATGTCACCACTGGGTCTGAATGAGCGCGTCCAGGAAAGCGGCCCAACCAAGACGCGCCCCGAGGAGCGTCTTGCCACGTGTCAACACTGGGTCTGACTGAGCGCCTCCAGGAGAGAGGCCCAAGCAAGACACGCCCCGAGGAGCGTATCGACACATGTCAACACTGGGTCTGACTGAGGGCCTCCAGGAGAGAGGCCCAAGCAAGATGCGCCCGGAGGAGCGTCTTGCCACATGTCAACACTGGGTCTGAAAGAGGGCCTCCAGGAGAGAGGCCCAAGCAAGACGTGCCCCGAGGAGAGTCTTGCCACATGTCAACACTCGGTCTGACAGAGGGCATCCAGGAGAGAGGTCCAAGCAATACACGCCCCGAGGAGCGTCTTGCCACATGTCACCACTGGGTCTGACTGAGCGCCTCCAGGAGAGAGACCCAACCAAGACGCGCCCTGAGGAGCGTCTTGCCACATGCCAACACTGGGTCTGACAGAGGGCCTCCAGGAGAGAGGCCCAAGCAAGACGCGCCCCGAGGAGCGTCTTGTCACATGTCAACACTGGGTCTTTCTGAGCGCCTCCAGGAGAGAAGCCCAAGAAAGACGCGCCCCGAGGAGAGTCTTTCCACATGTCAGCACTCGGTCTGACTGAGCGCCTCCAGGAGAGAGGCCCAAGCAAGACGCGCCCAAAGGAGCGTCTTGCAACATGTCAACACTGGGTCTGATTGAGGGCCTTCTGGAGAGAGGCCCAAGCAAGACGCGCCCCGAGGAGCGTCTTGCCACATGTCAACAATGGGTCTTACTGAGGGCCTCCAGGAGAGAAGCCCAAGCAACACGCGCCCCGAGGAGCTTCTTGCCACATGTCAGCACTCGGTCTGACTGGGCGCCTCCAGGAGAGAGGCCAAAGCAAGACGCGCCCCGAGGAGCGTCTTGACACATGTCAACACTGGGTCTGACAGAGGGCCTCCATGAGAGAGGCCCAAGCAAGACGCGCCCCGAGGAGTGTCTTGCCACATGTCAACACTGGGTCTGACTGAGCGCCTCCAGGAGAGAGGCCCAAGCAAGACGTGCCCCGAGGAGCGTCTTGCCACGTGTCAACACTGGGTCTGACTGAGCGCCTCCAGGAGAGAGGCCCAAGCAAGATGCGCCCCGAGGAGCGTCTTGCCACGTGTCACCACTGGGTCTGACTGAGCGCCTCCAGGAGAGAGGCCCCAGCAAGACGTGCCCCGAGGAGCGTCTTGCCTTATGTCAGCACTCGGTCTGACTGAGCGCCTCTAGGAGAGAGGCCCAAGCAAGACGCGCCCCGAGGAGCGTCTTGCCACATGTCACTACTCGGTTTGACTGAGCGCCTCCAGGAGAGAGGCCCAAGCAAGACGTGCCCCGAGGAGCGTCTTGCCACATGTCAACAATGGGTCTGACTGAGGGCCTCCAGGAGAGAAGCCCAAGCAAGACGCCCCCCGAGGAGCGTCTTGCCACATGTCAACACTGGGTCTGACTGAGGGCCTCTAGGAGAGAGGTCCAAATAAGACGCGCCCCGAGGAGCGTCTTGCCACATGTCAACAATGGGTCTGACTGAGTGCTTCCAGGAGAGAAGCCCAAGCAAGACGCGCCCCGAGGAGCGTCTTGCCACATGTCAGCACTCGGTCTGACTGAGCGCCTCCAGGAGAGAGGCCCAAGCAAGACGTGCCCCGAGGAGGTGGCGTGTCTTGCTTGGGCCTCTCTCCTGGAGGCCCTCTTTCAGACTGAGTAGTGACATGTGGCAAGACGCTCCTCGGGGCGCGTCTTGCTTGGGCCTCTCTCCTGGAGGCGCTCAGTCAGACCGAGTGCTGACATGTGGCAAGACGCTCCTCGGGGCGCGTCTTGCTTGGGCTTCTCTCCTGGAGGCGCTCAGAAAGACCCAGTGTTGACATGTGAAAAGACGCTCCTCGGGGCGCGTCTTGCTTGGGCCTCTCTCCTGGAGGCGCTCAGTCAGACCGAGTGCTGACATAAGGCAAGACGCTCCTCGGGGCGCGTCCTGCTTGGGCCTCTCTCCTGGAGGCGCTCAGTCAGACTGAGTAGTGACATGTGGCCTGACGCTCCTCGGGGTGCGTCTTGCTTGGGCCTCTCTCCTGGAAGCGCTCAGTCAGACCCAGTGTTGACATGTGGCAAGACGCTCCTAGGGGCGCGTCTTGCTTGGGCTTCTCTCCTGGAGGCGCTCAGACAGACCCAGTGTTGACATGTGACAAGACACTCCTCGGGGCGCGTCTTGCTTGGGCCTCTCTCCTGGAGGCCCTCTGTCAGACCCAGTGTTGACATGTGGCAAGACGCTCCTCCCGGCGCATCTTGCTTGGGGCTCTCTCCTGGAGGCCCTCAGTCAGACCCATTGTTGACATGTGGCAAGACGCTCCTCGGGGCGCGTCTTGCTTGGGCCTCTCTCCTGGAGGCGCTCATTCAGACCCAGTGGTGACATGTGTCAAGACGCTCCTCGGGGCGCGTATTGCTTGGGCCTCTCTCCTGAATGCCCTCTGTCAGACCGAGTGTTGACATGTGGCAAGACTCTCCTCGGGGCGCGTCTTGCTTGGGCTTCTCTCATGGAGGCCCTCAGTCCGACCCAGTGTTGACATGTGTCAAGACACTCCTCGGGGCGTGTCTTGCTTGGGCCTCTCTCCTGGAGGCGCTCAGAAAGACCCAGTGTTGACATGTGACAAGACGCTCCTCGGGGCGCGTCTTGCTTGGGCCTCTCTCCTGGAGGCGCTCAGTCAGAACCAGTGGTGACATGTGGCAAGACGCTCCTCGGGGCGTGTATTGCTTGGGCCTCTCTCCTGGATGCCCTCTGTCAGACCGAGTGTTGACATGTGGCAAGACTCTCCTCGGGGCACGTCTTGCTTGGGCCTCTCTCCTGGAGGCGCTCAAACAGACCGAGTAGTGACATGTGGCAAGACGCTCCTCGGGGCGCGTCTTGCTGGGGCTTCTCTCATGGAGGCGCTCAGTCAGACCGAGTAGTGACATGTGGCAAGACGCTCCTTGGGGCGCGTCTTGCTTGGACCTCTCTCCCTGTGGCGCTCAGTCACACCCAGTGTTGACATTTGGCAAGACACTCCTCGGGGCGCGTCTTGCTTGGGCCTCTCTCATGGAGGCCCTCTGTCAGACCCAGTGTTGACATGTGTCAAGACGCTCCTCGGGGCGCGTCTTGCTTGGGCCTCTGTCCTGGAGGCGCTCAGTCAGACCGAGTGCTGACATGTGGCAAGAAGCTCCTCGGGGCGCGTCTTGCTTGGGCTTCTCTCCTGGCGGCCCTCAGTCAGACCCATTGTTGACATGTGGCAAGACGCTCCTCGGGGCGCGTCTTGCTTGGGCTTCTCTCCTGGAGGCGCTCAGAAAGACCCAGTGTTGACATGTGACAAGACGCTCCTCGGGGCGCGTCTTGCTTGGGCCTCTCTCCTGGAGGCGCTCAGTCAGAACCAGAGGTGACATGTGGCAAGACGCTCCTCGGGGCGCGTCTTGCTTGGGCCTCTCTCCTGGAGGCCCTCTTTCAGACTGAGTAGTGACATGTGGCCTGACGCTCCTCGGGGCGCGTCTTGCTTGGGCCTCTCTCCTGGAGGCGCTCAGTCAGACCCAGTGGTGACATGTGGCAAGACACTCCTCGGGGCGCGTCTTGCTTGGGCTTCTCTCCTGGAGGCCCTCAGTCAGACCCATTGTTGACATGTGGCAAGACGCTCCTCGGGACACGTCTTGCTTGGGCCTCTCTCCTGGATTCGCTCAGTCAGACCGAGTAGTGACATGTGGCAAGACGCTCCTCGGGGCGTGTCTTGCTTGGGCCTCTCTCCTGGAGGCGCTCAGTCAGACCGAGTGCTGACATAAGGCAAGACGCTCCTCGGGGCGCGTCTTGCTGGGGCCTCTCTCCTGGAGGTGCTCTATCAGACCCAGTGGTGACACGTGGCAAGACGCTCCTCGGGGCGCGTCTTGCTTGGGCCTCTCTCCTGGAGGCCCTCAGTCAGACCCAGTGGTGACACATGGCAAGACGCTCCTCGGGGCGTGTCTTGCTTGGGCCTCTCTCCTGGAGGCGCTCAGTCAGACCCAGTGTTGACACGTGGCAAGACGCTCCTCGGGGCGCGTCTTGGTTGGGCCGCTTTCCTGGACGCGCTCATTCAGACCCAGTGGTGACATGTGGCAAGACGCTCCTCGGGGCGCGTATTGCTTGGGCCTCTCTCCTGAATGCCCTCTGTCAGACCGAGGGTTGACATGTGGCAAGACTCTCCTCGGGGCGCGTCTTGCTTGGGCTTCTCTCATGGAGGCCCTCAGTCCGACCCAGTGTTGACATGTGTCAATACGCTCCTCGGGGCGTGTCTTGCTTGGGCCTCTCTCCTGGAGGCGCTCAGTCAGACCCAGTGCTGACATGTGGCAAGACGCTCCTCCGGGCGCGTCTTGCTTGGGCCTCTCTCCTGGAGGCGCTCAGTCAGACCCAGTGTTGACATGTGGCAAGACGCTCCTCGGGGCACGTCTTGCTTGGGCCTCTCTCCTGGAGGCCCTCTGTCAGACCCAGTGTTGGCATGTGGCAAGACGCTCCTCAGGGCGCGTCTTGGTTGGGTCTCTCTCCTGGAGGCGCTCAGTCAGACCCAGTGGTGACATGTGGCAAGACGCTCCTCGGGGCGTGTATTGCTTGGGCCTCTCTCCTGGATGCCCTCTGTCAGACCGAGTGTTGACATGTGGCAAGACTCTCCTCGGGGCACGTCTTGCTTGGGCCTCTCTCCTGGAGGCGCTCAAACAGACCGAGTAGTGACATGTGGCAAGACGCTCCTCAGGGCGCGTCTTGCTGGGGCTTCTCTCATGGAGGCACTCAGTCAGACCCAGTGTTGACATGTGGCAAGACGCTCCTCGGGGCGCTTCTTGCTTGGACCTCTCTCCCTGAGGCGCTCAGTCAGACCGAGTAGTGACATGTGGCAAGACGCTCCTCGGGGCGCGTCTTGCTTGGACCTCTCTCCCTGTGGCGCTCAGTCACACCCAGTGTTGACATTTGCCAAGACACTCCTCGGGGCGCGTCTTGCTTGGGCCTCTCTCATGGAGGCCCTCTGTCAGACCCAGTGTTGACATGTGTCAAGACGCTCCTCGGGGCGCGTCTTGCTTGGGCCTCTCTCCTGGAGGCGCTCAGTCAGACCGAGTGCTGACATGTGGCAAGAAGCTCCTCGGGGCGCGTCTTGCTTGGGCTTCTCTCCTGGCGGCCCTCAGTCAGACCCATTGTTGACATGTGGCAAGACGCTCCTCGGGGCGCGTCTTGCTTGGGCTTCTCTCCTGGAGGCGCTCAGAAAGACCCAGTGTTGACATGTGACAAGACGCTCCTCGGGGCGCGTCTTGCTTGGGCCTCTCTCCTGGAGGCCCTCAGTCAGACCCAGTGGTGACACATGGCAAGACGCTCCTCGGGGCGTGTCTTGCTTGGGCCTCTCTCCTGGAGGCGCTCAGTCAGACCCAGTGTTGACACGTGGCAAGACGCTCCTCGGGGCGCGTCTTGGTTGGGCCGCTTTCCTGGACGCGCTCATTCAGACCCAGTGGTGACATGTGGCAAGACGCTCCTCGGGGCGCGTATTGCTTGGGCCTCTCTCCTGAATGCCCTCTGTCAGACCGAGGGTTGACATGTGGCAAGACTCTCCTCGGGGCGCGTCTTGCTTGGGCTTCTCTCATGGAGGCCCTCAGTCCGACCCAGTGTTGACATGTGTCAATACGCTCCTCGGGGCGTGTCTTGCTTGGGCCTCTCTCCTGGAGGCGCTCAGTCAGACCCAGTGCTGACATGTGGCAAGACGCTCCTCCGGGCGCGTCTTGCTTGGGCCTCTCTCCTGGAGGCGCTCAGTCAGACCCAGTGTTGACATGTGGCAAGACGCTCCTCGGGGCACGTCTTGCTTGGGCCTCTCTCCTGGAGGCCCTCTGTCAGACCCAGTGTTGGCATGTGGCAAGACGCTCCTCAGGGCGCGTCTTGGTTGGGTCTCTCTCCTGGAGGCGCTCAGTCAGACCCAGTGGTGACATGTGGCAAGACGCTCCTCGGGGCGTGTATTGCTTGGGCCTCTCTCCTGGATGCCCTCTGTCAGACCGAGTGTTGACATGTGGCAAGACTCTCCTCGGGGCACGTCTTGCTTGGGCCTCTCTCCTGGAGGCGCTCAAACAGACCGAGTAGTGACATGTGGCAAGACGCTCCTCAGGGCGCGTCTTGCTGGGGCTTCTCTCATGGAGGCACTCAGTCAGACCCAGTGTTGACATGTGGCAAGACGCTCCTCGGGGCGCGTCTTGCTTGGACCTCTCTCCCTGAGGCGCTCAGTCAGACCGAGTAGTGACATGTGGCAAGACGCTCCTCGGGGCGCGTCTTGCTTGGACCTCTCTCCCTGTGGCGCTCAGTCACACCCAGTGTTGACATTTGGCAAGACACTCCTCGGGGCGCGTCTTGCTTGGGCCTCTCTCATGGAGGCCCTCTGTCAGACCCAGTGTTGACATGTGTCAAGACGCTCCTCGGGGCGCGTCTTGCTTGGGCCTCTCTCCTGGAGGCGCTCAGTCAGACCGAGTGCTGACATGTGGCAAGAAGCTCCTCGGGGCGCGTCTTGCTTGGGCTTCTCTCCTGGCGGCCCTCAGTCAGACCCATTGTTGACATGTGGCAAGACGCTCCTCGGGGCGCGTCTTGCTTGGGCCTCTCTCCTGGAGGCCCTCTTTCAGACTGAGTAGTGACATGTGGCCTGACGCTCCTCGGGGCGCGTCTTGCTTGGGCCTCTCTCCTGGAGGCGCTCAGTCAGACCCAGTGGTGACATGTGGCAAGACACTCCTCGGGGCGCGTCTTGCTTGGGCTTCTCTCCTGGAGGCCCTCAGTCAGACCCATTGTTGACATGTGGCAAGACGCTCCTCGGGACACGTCTTGCTTGGGCCTCTCTCCTGGATTCGCTCAGTCAGACCGAGTAGTGACATGTGGCAAGACGCTCCTCGGGGCGTGTCTTGCTTGGGCCTCTCTCCTGGAGGCGCTCAGTCAGACCGAGTGCTGACATAAGGCAAGACGCTCCTCGGGGCGCGTCTTGCTGGGGCCTCTCTCCTGGAGGTGCTCTATCAGACCCAGTGGTGACACGTGGCAAGACGCTCCTCGGGGCGCGTCTTGCTTGGGCCTCTCTCCTGGAGGCCCTCAGTCAGACCCAGTGGTGACACATGGCAAGACGCTCCTCGGGGCGTGTCTTGCTTGGGCCTCTCTCCTGGAGGCGCTCAGTCAGACCCAGTGTTGACACGTGGCAAGACGCTCCTCGGGGCGCGTCTTGGTTGGGCCGCTTTCCTGGACGCGCTCATTCAGACCCAGTGGTGACATGTGGCAAGACGCTCCTCGGGGCGCGTATTGCTTGGTCCTCTCTCCTGAATGCCCTCTGTCAGACCGAGGGTTGACATGTGGCAAGACTCTCCTCGGGGCGCGTCTTGCTTGGGCTTCTCTCATGGAGGCCCTCAGTCCGACCCAGTGTTGACATGTGTCAATACGCTCCTCGGGGCGTGTCTTGCTTGGGCCTCTCTCCTGGAGGCGCTCAGTCAGACCCAGTGCTGACATGTGGCAAGACGCTCCTCCGGGCGCGTCTTGCTTGGGCCTCTCTCCTGGAGGCGCTCAGTCAGACCCAGTGTTGACATGTGGCAAGACGCTCCTCGGGGCACGTCTTGCTTGGGCCTCTCTCCTGGAGGCCCTCTGTCAGACCCAGTGTTGGCATGTGGCAAGACGCTCCTCAGGGCGCGTCTTGGTTGGGTCTCTCTCCTGGAGGCGCTCAGTCAGACCCAGTGGTGACATGTGGCAAGACGCTCCTCGGGGCGTGTATTGCTTGGGCCTCTCTCCTGGATGCCCTCTGTCAGACCGAGTGTTGACATGTGGCAACACTCTCCTCGGGGCACGTCTTGCTTGGGCCTCTCTCCTGGAGGCGCTCAAACAGACCGAGTAGTGACATGTGGCAAGACGCTCCTCAGGGCGCGTCTTGCTGGGGCTTCTCTCATGGAGGCACTCAGTCAGACCCAGTGTTGACATGTGGCAAGACGCTCCTCGGGGCGCGTCTTGCTTGGAGCTCTCTCCCTGAGGCGCTCAGTCAGACCGAGTAGTGACATGTGGCAAGACGCTCCTCGGGGCGCGTCTTGCTTGGACCTCTCTCCCTGTGGCGCTCAGTCACACCCAGTGTTGACATTTGGCAAGACACTCCTCGGGGCGCGTCTTGCTTGGGCCTCTCTCATGGAGGCCCTCTGTCAGACCCAGTGTTGACATGTGTCAAGACGCTCCTCGGGGCGCGTTTTGTTTTGGCCTCTCCTCTGGAGGCGCTCAGTCAGACCGAGTGCTGACATGTGGCAAGAAGCTCCTCGGGGCGCGTCTTGCTTGGGCTTCTCTCCTGGCGGCCCTCAGTCAGACCCATTGTTGACATGTGGCAAGACGCTCCTCGGGGCGCGTCTTGCTTGGGCTTCTCTCCTGGAGGCGCTCAGAAAGACCCAGTGTTGACATGTGACAAGACGCTCCTCGGGGGCGCGTCTTGCTTGGGCCTCTCTCCTGGAGGCGCTCAGTCAGAACCAGAGGTGACATGTGGCAACACGCTCCTCGGGGCGCGTCTTGCTTGGGCCTCTCTCCTGGAGGCGCTCAGTCAGACCCAGTGGTGACATGTGGCAAGACACTCCTCGGGGCGCGTCTTGCTTGGGCTTCTCTCCTGGAGGCCCTCAGTCAGACCCATTGTTGACATGTGGCAAGACGCTCCTCGGGACACGTCTTGCTTGGGCCTCTCTCCTGGATTCGCTCAGTCAGACCGAGTAGTGACATGTGGCAAGACGCTCCTCGGGGCGTGTCTTGCTTGGGCCTCTCTCCTGGAGGCCCTCTTTCAGACTGAGTAGTGACATGTGGCAAGACGCTCCTCGGGGCGCGTCTTGCTTGGGCCTCTCTCCTGGAGGCGCTCAGTCAGACCCAGTGGTGACATGTGGCAAGACACTCCTCGGGGCGCGTCTTGCTTGGGCTTCTCTCCTGGAGGCCCTCAGTCAGACCCATTGTTGACATGTGGCAAGACGCTCCTCGGGACACGTCTTGCTTGGGCCTCTCTCCTGGATTCGCTCAGTCAGACCGAGTAGTGACATGTGGCAAGACGCTCCTCGGGGCGTGTCTTGCTTGGGCCTCTCTCCTGGAGGCGCTCAGTCAGACCGAGTGCTGACATAAGGCAAGACGCTCCTCGGGGCGCGTCTTGCTGGGGCCTCTCTCCTGGAGGTGCTCTATCAGACCCAGTGGTGACACGTGGCAAGACGCTCTTCGGGGCGCGTCTTGCTTGGGCCTCTCTCCTGGAGGAGCTCAGTCGGACCCAGTGGTGACACATGGCAAGACGCTCCTCGGGGCGCATCTTGCTTGGGCCTCTCTCCAGGAGGCGCTAAGTCAGACCCAGTGTTGACACGTGGCAAGACGCTCCTCGGGGCGCGTCGTGCTTGGGCCTCTCTCCTGGAGGCCCTCTTTCAGACCCAGTGTTGACATGTGGCAAGACGCTCCTCCGGGCGCATCTTGCTTGGGCCTCTCTCCTTGAGGCCCTCAGTCAGACCCAGTGTTGACATGTGTCAATACGCTCCTCGGGGCGTGTCTTGCTTGGGCCTCTCTCCTGGAGGCGCTCAGTCAGACCCAGTGTTGACACGTGGCAAGACGCTCCTCGGGGCGCGTCTTGGTTGGGCCGCTTTCCTGGACGCGCTCATTCAGACCCAGTGGTGACATGTGGCAAGACGCTCCTCGGGGCGCGTATTGCTTGGGCCTCTCTCCTGAATGCCCTCTGTCAGACCGAGTGTTGACATGTGGCAAGACTCTCCTCGGGGCGCGTCTTGCTTGGGCTTCTCTCATGGAGGCCCTCAGTCCGACCCAGTGTTGACATGTGTCAATACGCTCCTCGGGGCGTGTCTTGCTTGGGCTTCTCTCCTGGAAGCACTCAGTCCGACCCATTGTTGACATGTGGCAAGACGCTCCTCGGGGCGCGTCTTATTTGGACCTCTCTCCTAGAGGCCCTCAGTCAGACCCAGTGTTGACATGTGGCAAGACGCTCCTCGGGGCGCGTCTTGCTTGGGCTTCTCTCCTGGAGGCCCTCAGTCAGACCCATTGTTGACATGTGGCAAGACGCTCCTCGGGGCACGTCTTGCTTGGGCCTCTCTCCTGGAGGCGCTCAGTCAGACCCAGTGGTGACACGTGGCAAGACGCTCCTCGGGGCGCACCTTGCTTGGGCCTCTCTCCTGGAGGCGCTCAGTCAGACCCAGTGTTGACACGTGGCAAGACGCTCCTCGGGGCGCGTCTTGCTTGGGCCTCTCTCCTGGAGGCGCTCAGTCAGACCCAGTGTTGACATGTGGCAAGACACTCCTCGGGGCGCGTCTTGCTTGGGCCTCTCTCATGGAGGCCCTCTGTCAGACCCAGTGTTGACATGTGTCAAGACGCTCCTCGGGGCCTGTCTTGCTTTGGCCTCTCTCCTGGAGGCGCCCAGTCAGACCGAGTGCTGACATGTGGCAAGAAGCTCCTCGGGGCGCGTGTTGCTTGGGCTTCTCTCCTGGAGGCCCTCAGTAAGACCCATTGTTGACATGTGGCAAGACGCTCCTCGGGGCGCGTCTTGCTTGGGCCTCTCTCCAGAAGGCCCTCAATCAGACCCAGTGTTGACACGTGGCAAGACGCTCCTCGGGGCACGTCTTACTTTGGCCTCTCTCCTGGAGGCGCTCAGTCAGACTGAGTAGTGACATGTGGCCTGACGCTCCTCGGGGCGCGTGTTGCTTGGGCCTCTCTCCTGGAGGCGCTCAGTCAGACCAAGTGGTGACATGTGGCAAGACACTCCTAGGGGCGCGTCTTGCTTGGGCCTCTCTCCTGGAGGCCCTCAGTCATACCCATTGTTGACATGTGGCAAGACGCTCCTCGGGGCGCGTCTTGCTTGGGCCTCTCTCCTGGAGGCGCTCAGTCAGACCGAGTGCTGACATGTGGCAAGACGCTCCTCGGGCCGCGTGATGCTTGGGCTTCTCTCCTGGAGGCCCTCAGTCAGACCCATTGTTGACATGTTGCAAGACGCTCCTTTGGGCGCGTCTTGCTTGGGCCTCTCTCCTGGAGGCGCTCAGTCAGACCGAGTGCTGACATGTGGAAAGACTCTCCTCGGGGCGCGTCTTTCTTGGGCTTCTCTCCTGGAGGCGCTCAGAAAGACCCAGTGTTGACATGTGACAAGACGCTCCTCGGGGCGCGTCTTGCTTGGGCCTCTCTCCTGGAGGCGCTCAGTCAGAACCAGTGGTGACATGTGGCAAGACACTCCTCGGGGCGCGTCTTGCTTGGGTCTCTCTCCTGGAGGCCCTCTGTCAGACCCAGTGTTGGCATGTGGCAAGACGCTCCTCAGGGCGCGTCTTGGTTGGGTCTCTCTCCTGGAGGCGCTCAGTCAGACCCAGTGGTGACATGTGGCAAGACGCTCCTCGGGGCGTGTATTGCTTGGACCTCTCTCCTGGATGCCCTCTGTCAGACCGAGTGTTGACATGTGGCAAGACTCTCCTCGGGGCACGTCTTGCTTGGGCCTCTCTCCTGGAGGCGCTCAAACAGACCGAGTAGTGACATGTGGCAAGACGCTCCTCGGGGCGCGTCTTGCTGGGGCTTCTCTCATGGAGGAACTCAGTCAGACCCAGTGTTGACATGTGGCAAGACGCTCCTCGGGGCGCGTCTTGCTTGGACCTCTCTCCCTGAGGCGCTCAGTCAGACCGAGTAGTGACATGTGGCCTGACGCTCCTCGGGGCGCGTCTTGCTTGGGCCTCTCTCCTGGAGGCGCTCAGTCAGACCCAGTGGTGACATGTGGCAAGACACTCCTCGGGGCGCATCTTGCTTGGGCTTCTCTCCTCGAGGCCCTCAGTCAGACCCATTGTTGACATGTGGCAAGACGCTCCTCGGGACACGTCTTGCTTGGGCCTCTCTCCTGGATTCGCTCAGTCAGACTAAGTGCTGACATAAGGCAAGACGCTCCTCGGGGCGCGTCTTGCTGGGGCCTCTCTCCTGGAGGTGCTCTATCAGACCCAGTTGTGACACGTGGCAAGACGCTCCTCGGGGCACGTCTTGCTTGGGCCTCTCTCCTGGAGGAGCTCAGTCAGACCCAGTGGTGACAAATGGCAAGACGCTCCTCGGGGCGCATCTTGCTTGGGCCTCTCTCCTGGAGGCGCTAAGTCAGACCCAGTGTTGACACGTGGCAAGACGCTCCTCGGGGCGTGTCTTGCTTGGGCCTCTCTCCTGGAAGCGCTCAGTCAGACCGAGTGCTGACATAAGGCAAGACGCTCCTCGGGGCGCGTCTTGCTGGGGCCTCTCTCCTGGAGGTGCTCTATCAGACCCAGTGGTGACACGTGGCAAGACGCTCCTCGGGGCGCGTCTTGCTTGGGCCTCTCTCCTGGAGGAGCTCAGTCAGACCCAGTGGTGACACATGGCAAGACGCTCCTCGGGGCGCATCTTGCTTGGGCCTCTCTCCTGGAGGCGCTAAGTCAGACCCAGTGTTGACACGTGGCAAGACGCTCCTCGGGGCGCGTCTTGCTTTGGCCTCTCTCCTGGAGGCGCTCAGTCAGACCGAGTGCTGACATGTGGCAAGAAGCTCCTCGGGGCGCGTCTTGCTTGGGCTTCTCTCCTGGAGGCCCTCAGTCAGACCCATTGTTGACATGTGGCAAGACGCTCCTCGGGGCGCGTCTTGCTTGGGTCTCTCTCCAGAAGGCCCTCAATCAGACCCAGTGTTGACACGTGGCAAGACGCTCCTCGGGGCGCGTCTTGTTTGGGCTTCTCTCCTGGAGGCCCTCAGTCAGACCCATTGTTGACATGTGGCAAGACGCTCCTCGGGGCGCGTCTTATTTGGACCTCTCTCCTAGAGGCCCTCAGTCAGACCCAGTGTTGACATGTGGCAAGACGCTCCTCGGGGCGCGTCTTGCTTGGGCTTCTCTCCTGGAGGCCCTCAGTCAGACCCATTGTTGACATGTGGCAAGACGCTCCTCGGGGCACGTCTTGCTTGGGCCTCTCTCCTGGAGGCGCTCAGTCAAACCGAGTAGTGACATGTGTCAAGACGCTCCTCGGGGCGCGTCTTGCTTGGGCCTCTCTCCTGGAGGCGCTCAGTCAGACCGAGTGCTGACATGTGGCAAGAAGCTCCTCGGGGCGCGTCTTGCTTGGGCTTCTCTCCTGGAGGCCCTCAGTCAGACCCATTGTTGACATGTGGCAAGACGCTCCTCGGGGCGCGTCTTGCTTGGGCCTCTCTCCAGAAGGCCCTCAATCAGACCCAGTGTTGACACGTGGCAAGACGCTCCTCGGGGCGCGTCTTGCTTGGGCCTCTCTCCTGGAGGCGCTCAGTCAGACCCAGTGGTGACATGTGGCAAGACGCTCCTCGGGGCGCGTATTGCTTGGGCCTCTCTCCTGGATGCCCTCTGTCAGACCCAGTGTTGACATGTGGCAAGACTCTCCTCGGGGCGCGTCTTGCTTGGGCTTCTCTCATGGAGGCCCTCAGTCAGACCCAGTGTTGACATGTGTCAAGAAGCTCCTCGGGGCGTGTCTTGCTTGGGCTTCTCTCCTGGAGGCGCTCAGTCAGACCCAGTGTTGACATGTGGCAAGACTCTCCTCGGGGCACTTCTTGCTTGGGCTTCTCTCCTGGAGGCCCTCAGTCAGACCCATTGTTGACATGTGGCAAGACGCTCCTCGGGGCACGTCTTGCTTGGGCCTCTCTCCTGGAGGCGCTCAGTCAGACCGAGTAGTGACATGTGACAAGACGCTCCTCGGGGCGCGTCTTGCTTGGGCCTCTCTCCTGGAGGCGCTCAGTCAGACCCAGTGTTGACATGTGGCAAGACGCTCCTCGGGGCGCGTCTTGCTGGGGCTTCTCTCATGGAGGCACTCAGTCTGACCCAGTGTTGACATGTGGCAAGACACTCCTCGGGGCACATCTTGCTTGGGCCTCTCTCCTGGAGGCGCTCAGTCAGACCCAGAGGAGACATGTGTCAAGATGCTCCTCGGGGCGCGTCTTGCTTGGGCCTCTCTCCTGGAGGCGCTCAGTCAGACCGAGTGCTGACATTTGGCAAGACGCTCCTCCGGGCGCGTCTTGCTTGGGCCTCTCTCCTGGAGGCGCTCAGTCAGACCCAGTGTTCACATGTGGCAAGACGCTCCTCGGGGTGCGTCTTGCTTGGGCCTCTCTCCTGGAGGCGCTCCGTCAGACCCAGTGTTGACATGTGGCAAGACGCTCCTCGGGGCACGTCTTGCTTGGGCCTCTCTCCTGGAGGCGCTCAGTCAGACCGAGTGCTGACATGTGGCAAGACGCTCCTCGGGGCGCGTCTTGCTTGGGCTTCTCTCCTGGAGGCCCTCAGTCAGACCCATTGTTGACATGTGGCAAGACGCTCCTCGGGGCGCGTCTCATTTGGGCCTCT
Organism: Nothobranchius furzeri; assembly: GCF_043380555.1. NCBI lineage: Eukaryota > Metazoa > Chordata > Actinopteri > Cyprinodontiformes > Nothobranchiidae > Nothobranchius > Nothobranchius furzeri. The sequence goes on along the minus strand of NC_091755.1, from coordinate 14,443,344 downwards.
CTCCTGGAGGCTCTCAGTCAGACCCAGTGTTGACATGTGGCAAGACGCTCCTCGGGGCGCGTCTTGCTTGGGCTTCTCTCCTGTAGGCCCTCAGTCAGACCCATTGTTGACATGTGGCAAGACGCTCCTCGGGGCACGTCTTGCTTGGGCCTCTCTCCTGGAGGCGCTCAGTCAGACCGAGTAGTGACATGTGGCAAGACGCTCAGTGCGTGTCATGCTTGGGCCTCTCTCCTGGAGGCGCTCAGTCAGACCGAGTGCTGACATAAGGCAAGACGCTCCTCGGGGCGCGTCTTGCTGGGGCCTCTCGCCTGGAGGTGCTCTATCAGACCCAGTGGTGACACGTGGCAAGACGCTCCTCGGGGCGCGTCTTGCTTGGGCCTCTCTCCTGGAGGAGCTCAGTCAGACCCAGTGGTGACACGTGGCAAGACGCTCCTCGGGGCGCATCTTGCTTGGGCCGCTCTCCTGGAGGCGCTAAGTCAGACCCAGTGTTGACATGTGGCAAGACGCTCCTCGGGCCGCGTCTTGCTTTGGCTTCTCTCCTGGAGGCCCTCAGTCAGACCCATTGTTGACATGTGGCAAGACGCTCCTCGGGGCGCGTCTTGCTTGGGCCTCTCTCCAGAAGGCCCTCAATCATACCCAGTGTTGACACGTGGCAAGACGCTCCTCGGGGCGCGTCTTGCTTGGGCCTCTCTCCTGGAGGCGCTCAGACAGACTGAGAAGTGACATGTGGTCTGACGCTCCTCGGGGCGCGTCTTGCTTGGGCCTCTCTCCTGGAGGCGCTCAGTCAGACCCAGTGGTGACATGTGGCAAGACACTCCTCGGGGCGCGTCTTGCTTGGGCCTCTCTCCTGGAGGCCCTCTGTCAGACCCAGTGTTGACATGTGTCAAGACGCTCCACGGGGCGCGTCTTGCTTGGGCCTCTCTCCTGGAGGGGATCAGTCAGACCGAGTGCTGTCATGTGGCAAGACGCACCTCGGGCCGCGTGTTGCTTGGGCTTCTTTCCTGGAGGCCCTCAGTCAGACCCATTGTTGACATGTGGCAAGACGCTCCTCGGGGCGCGTCTTGCTTGGGCCTCTCTCCTGGAGGCGCTCAGTCAGAACCAGAGGTGACATGTGGCAAGACGCTCCTCGGGGCGCGTCTTGCTTCGGCCTCTCTCCTGGAGGTCCTCTGTCAGACACAGTGTTGACATGTGGCAAGACTTTCCTCCGGGCGCATCTTGCTTTGGCCTCTCTCCTGCAGACCCTCAGTAAGACCCATTGTTGACATGTGGCATGACGCTCCTCGGGGCGCGTCTTGCTTGTGCCTTTCTCCAGAAGGCCCTCAATCAGACCCAGTGTTGACATGTGGCAAGACGCTCCTCGGGGCGCATCTTGCTTGGGCCTCTCTCCTGGAGGCGCTCAGTCAGACTGAGTAGTGACATGTGGCCTGACGCTCCTCGGGGCGCGTCTTGCTTGGGCCTCTCTCCTGGAGGCGCTCAGTCAGACCCAGTGTTGACATGTGGCAAGACGCTCCTCGGGGCACGTCTTGCTTGGGCCTCTCTCCTGGAGGCGCTCAGTCAGACCGAGTAGTGACATGTGGCAAGACGCTCCTCGGGGCGCGTCTTGCTTGGGCCTCTCTCCTGGAGGCGCTCAGTCAGACCGAGTGCTGACATAAGACAAGGCGCTCCTCGGGGCGTGTCTTGCTGGGGCCTCTCTCCTGGAGGCGCTCAATCAGACCCAGTGGTGACACGTGGCAAGACGCTCCTCGGGGCGCGTCTTGCTTGGGCCTCTCTCCTGGAGGCGCTCAGTCAGAGCCAGTGGTGACACGTGGCAAGACGCTCCTCGGGGCGCATCTTGCTTGGGCCTCTCTCCTGGAGGCACTATGTCAGACCCAGTGTTGACACGTGGCAAGACATTCCTCGGGGCGCGTCTTGCTTGGGCCTCTCTCCTGGAGGCGCTCAGTCAGACCCAGTGTTGACATGTGGCAAGACACTCCTCGGGGCACGTCTTGCTTGGGCCTCTCTCATGGAGGCCCTCTGTCAGACCCAGCGGTTGACATGTGTCAAGACGCTCCTCGGGGCACGTCTTGCTTTGGCCTCTCTCCTGGAGGCCCTCTGTCAGACCCAGTGTTGACATGTGTCAAGACGCTCCTCGGGGCGCGTCTTGCTTGGGCTTCTCTCCTGGACGCCCTCAGTCATACCCATTGTTGACATGTGGCAAGACACTCCTCGGGGCGCGTCTTGCTTTGGCCTCTCTCCTGGAGGCGCTCAGTCAGACCGAGTGCTGACATGTGGCAAGACGCTCCTTGGGCCGCGTGTTGCTTGGGCTTCTCTCCTGGAGGCCCTCAGTCAGACCCATTGTTGACATGTTGCAAGACGCTCCTCGGGGCGCGTCTTGCTTGGGCCTCTCTCCTGCAGGCGCTCAGTCAGACCGAGTGCTGACATGTGGAAAGACGCTCCTCGGGGCGCGTCTTGCTTGGGCTTCTCTCCTGGAGGCGCTCAGAAAGACCCAGTGTTGACATGTGACAAGACGCTCCTCGGGGCGCGTCTTGCTTGGGCCTCTCTCCTGGAGGCGATCAGTCAGACACAGTGGTGACATGTGGCAAGACACTTCTCGGGGCGTATCTTGCTTGGGCCTCTCTCCTGGATGCCCTCTGTCAGACCCAGTGTTGGCATGTGGCAAGACATTCCTCAGGGCGCGTCTTGGTTGGGCTTCTCTCATGGAGGCCCTCAGTCAGACCCAGTGTTGACATGTGTCAAGACGCTCCTCGGGGCGTGTCTTGCCTCTCTCCTGGAGGTGCTCTATCAGACCCAGTGGTGAGACGTGGCAAGACGCTCCTCGGGGCGCGTCTTGCTTGGGCCTCTCTCCTGGAGGAGCTCAGTCAGACCCAGTGGTGACACGTGGCAAGACGCTCCTCGGGGTGCATCTTGCTTGGGCCGCTCTCCTGGAGGCGCTAAGTCAGACCCAGTGTTGACACGTGGCAAGACGCTCCTCGGGGCGCGTCTTGCTTGGGCCTCTCTCCTGGAGGCGCTCAGACAGACTGAGAAGTGACATGTGGTCTGACGCTCCTCGGGGCGCGTCTTGCTTGGGCCTCTCTCCTGGAGGCGCTCAGTCAGACCCAGTGGTGACATGTGGCAAGACACTCCTCGGGGCGCGTCTTGCTTGGGCCTCTCTCCTGGAGGCCCTCTGTCAGACCCAGTGTTGACATGTGTCAAGACGCTCCACGGGGCGCGTCTTGCTTGGGCCTCTCTCCTGGAGGGGATCAGTCAGACCGAGTGCTGTCATGTGGCAAGACGCACCTCGGGCCGCGTGTTGCTTGGGCTTCTTTCCTGGAGGCCCTCAGTCAGACCCATTGTTGACATGTGGCAAGACGCTCCTCGGGGCGCGTCTTGCTTGGGCCTCTCTCCTGGAGGCGCTCAGTCAGAACCAGAGGTGACATGTGGCAAGACGCTCCTCGGGGCGCGTCTTGCTTCGGCCTCTCTCCTGGAGGTCCTCTGTCAGACACAGTGTTGACATGTGGCAAGACTTTCCTCCGGGCGCATCTTGCTTTGGCCTCTCTCCTGCAGACCCTCAGTAAGACCCATTGTTGACATGTGGCATGACGCTCCTCGGGGCGCGTCTTGCTTGTGCCTTTCTCCAGAAGGCCCTCAATCAGACCCAGTGTTGACATGTGGCAAGACGCTCCTCGGGGCGCATCTTGCTTGGGCCTCTCTCCTGGAGGCGCTCAGTCAGACTGAGTAGTGACATGTGGCCTGACGCTCCTCGGGGCGCGTCTTGCTTGGGCCTCTCTCCTGGAGGCGCTCAGTCAGACCCAGTGTTGACATGTGGCAAGACGCTCCTCGGGGCACGTCTTGCTTGGGCCTCTCTCCTGGAGGCGCTCAGTCAGACCGAGTAGTGACATGTGGCAAGACGCTCCTCGGGGCGCGTCTTGCTTGGGCCTCTCTCCTGGAGGCGCTCAGTCAGACCGAGTGCTGACATAAGACAAGGCGCTCCTCGGGGCGTGTCTTGCTGGGGCCTCTCTCCTGGAGGCGCTCAATCAGACCCAGTGGTGACACGTGGCAAGACGCTCCTCGGGGCGCGTCTTGCTTGGGCCTCTCTCCTGGAGGCGCTCAGTCAGAGCCAGTGGTGACACGTGGCAAGACGCTCCTCGGGGCGCATCTTGCTTGGGCCTCTCTCCTGGAGGCACTCAGTCAGACCCAGTGTTGACACGTGGCAAGACATTCCTCGGGGCGCGTCTTGCTTGGGCCTCTCTCCTGGAGGCGCTCAGTCAGACCCAGTGTTGACATGTGGCAAGACACTCCTCGGGGCACGTCTTGCTTGGGCCTCTCTCATGGAGGCCCTCTGTCAGACCCAGCGGTTGACATGTGTCAAGACGCTCCTCGGGGCACGTCTTGCTTTGGCCTCTCTCCTGGAGGCCCTCTGTCAGACCCAGTGTTGACATGTGTCAAGACGCTCCTCGGGGCGCGTCTTGCTTGGGCTTCTCTCCTGGACGCCCTCAGTCATACCCATTGTTGACATGTGGCAAGACACTCCTCGGGGCGCGTCTTGCTTTGGCCTCTCTCCTGGAGGCGCTCAGTCAGACCGAGTGCTGACATGTGGCAAGACGCTCCTTGGGCCGCGTGTTGCTTGGGCTTCTCTCCTGGAGGCCCTCAGTCAGACCCATTGTTGACATGTTGCAAGACGCTCCTCGGGGCGCGTCTTGCTTGGGCCTCTCTCCTGCAGGCGCTCAGTCAGACCGAGTGCTGACATGTGGAAAGACGCTCCTCGGGGCGCGTCTTGCTTGGGCTTCTCTCCTGGAGGCGCTCAGAAAGACCCAGTGTTGACATGTGACAAGACGCTCCTCGGGGCGCGTCTTGCTTGGGCCTCTCTCCTGGAGGCGATCAGTCAGACACAGTGGTGACATGTGGCAAGACACTTCTCGGGGCGTATCTTGCTTGGGCCTCTCTCCTGGATGCCCTCTGTCAGACCCAGTGTTGGCATGTGGCAAGACATTCCTCAGGGCGCGTCTTGGTTGGGCTTCTCTCATGGAGGCCCTCAGTCAGACCCAGTGTTGACATGTGTCAAGACGCTCCTCGGGGCGTGTCTTGCCTCTCTCCTGGAGGTGCTCTATCAGACCCAGTGGTGAGACGTGGCAAGACGCTCCTCGGGGCGCGTCTTGCTTGGGCCTCTCTCCTGGAGGAGCTCAGTCAGACCCAGTGGTGACACGTGGCAAGACGCTCCTCGGGGTGCATCTTGCTTGGGCCGCTCTCCTGGAGGCGCTAAGTCAGACCCAGTGTTGACATGTGGCAAGACGCTCCTCGGGGCGCGTCTTGCTTTGGCCTCTCTCCTGGAGGCGCTCAGTCAGACCGAGTGCTGACATGTGGCAAGAAGCTCCTCGGGGCGCGTCTTGCTTGGGCTTCTCTCCTGGAGGCCCTCAGTCAGACCCATTGTTGACATGTGGCAAGACGCTCCTCGGGGCGCGTCTTGCTTGGGCCTCTCTCCAGAAGGCCCTCAATCATACCCAGTGTTGACACGTGGCAAGACGCTCCTCGGGGCGCGTCTTGCTTGGGCCTCTCTCCTGGAGGCGCTCAGACAGACTGAGTAGTGACATGTGGTCTGACGCTCCTCGGGGCGCGTCTCGCTTGGGCCTCTCTCCTGGAGGCGCTCAGTCAGACCCAGTGGTGACATGTGGCAAGACACTCCTCGGGGCGCGTCTTGCTTGGGCCTCTCTCCTGGAGGCCCTCTGTCAGACCCAGTGTTGACATGTGTCAAGACGCTCCACGGGGCGCGTCTTGCTTGGCCTTCTCTCCTGGAGGCCCTCAGTCAAACCCATTGTTGACATGTGGCAAGACGCTCCTCGGGGCGCGTCTTGCTTGGGCCTCTCTCCTGGAGGGGATCAGTCAGACCGAGTGCTGACATGTGGCAAGACGCACCTCGGGCCGCGTGTTGCTTGGGCTTCTTTCCTGGAGGCCCTCAGTCAGACCCATTGTTGACATGTGGCAAGACGCTCCTCGGGGCGCGTCTTGCTTCGGCCTCTCTCCTGGAGGTCCTCTGTCAGACCCAGTGTTGACATGTGGCAAGACTTTCCTCCGGGCGCATCTTGCTTTGGCCTCTCTCCTGCAGACCCTCAGTAAGACCCATTGTTGACATGTGGCAAGACACTCCTCGGGGCGCGTCTTGCTTGTGCCTTTCTCCAGAAGGCCCTCAATCAGACCAAGTGTTGACATGTGGCAAGACGCTCCTCGGGGCGCATCTTGCTTGGGCCTCTCTCCTGGAGGCGCTCAGTCAGACTGAGTAGTGACATGTGGCCTGACGCTCCTCGGGGCGCGTCTTGCTTGGGCCTCTCTCCTGGAGGCGCTCAGTCAGACCCAGTGTTGACATGTGGCAAGACGCTCCTCGGGGCACGTCTTGCTTGGGCCTCTCTCCTGGAGGCGCTCAGTCAGACCGAGTAGTGACATGTGGCAAGACGCTCCTCGGGGCGCGTCTTGCTTGGACCTCTCTCCTGGAGGCGCTCAGTTAGACCGAGTAGTGACATGTCGCAAGACGCTCCTCGGGGCGCGTCTTGCTTGGGCCTCTCTCCTGGAGGCGCTCAGTCAGACCGAGTGCTGACATAAGGCAAGACGCTCCTCGGGGCGTGTCTTGCTGGGGCCTCTCTCCTGGAGGCGCTCAATCAGACCCAGTGGTGACACGTGGCAAGACGCTCCTCGGGGCGCGTCTTGCTTGGGCCTCTCTCCTGGAGGCGCTCAGTCAGAGCCAGTGGTGACACGTGGCAAGACGCTCCTCGGGGCGCATCTTGCTTGGGCCTCTCTCCTGGAGGCACTCAGTCAGACCCAGTGTTGACACGTGGCAAGACATTCCTCGGGGCGCGTCTTGCTTGGGCTTCTCTCCTGGAGGCGCTCAGTCAGACCCAGTGTTGACATGTGGCAAGACACTCCTCGGGGCGCGTCTTGCTTGGGCCTCTCTCATGGAGGCCCTCTGTCAGACCCAGTGTTGACATGTGTCAAGACGCTCCTCGGGGCACGTCTTGCTTTGGCCTCTCTCCTGGAGGCCCTCTGTCAGACCCAGTGTTGACATGTGTCAAGACGCTCCTCGGGGCGCGTCTTGCTTGGGCTTCTCTCCTGGACGCCCTCAGTCATACCCATTGTTGACATGTGGCAAGACACTCCTCGGGGCGCGTATTGCTTTGGCCTCTCTCCTGGAGGCGCTCAGTCAGACCGAGTGCTGACATGTGGCAAGACGCTCCTCGGGCCGCGTGTTGCTTGGGCTTCTCTCCTGGAGGCCCTCAGTCAGAACAATTCTTGACATGTTGCAAGACGCTCCTCGGGGCGCGTCTTGCTTGGGCCTCTCTCCTGCAGGCGCTCAGTCAGACCGAGTGCTGACATGTGGAAAGACGCTCCTCGGGGCGCGTCTTGCTTGGGCTTCTCTCCTGGAGGCGCTCAGAAAGACCCAGTGTTGACATGTGACACGACGCTCCTCGGGGCGCGTCTTGCTTGGGCCTCTCTCCTGGAGGCGCTCAGTCAGACCCAGTGGTGACATGTGGCAAGACACTTCTCGGGGCGCATCTTGCTTGGGCCTCTCTCCTGGAGGCCCTCTGTAAGACCCAGTGTTGGCATGTGGCAAGACATTCCTCAGGGCGCGTCTTGGTTGGGCTTCTCTCATGGAGGCCCTCAGTCAGACCCAGTGTTGACATGTGTCAAGACGCTCCTCGGGGCGTGTCTTGCTTGGGCCTGTCTCCTGGTGGCGCTCAGTCAGACCCAGTTTTGACATGTGGCAAGACGCTCCTCGGGGCGCGTCTTGCTTGGGCTACTCTCCTGGAGGCCCTCAGTCAGACCCATTGTTGACATGTGGCAAGACGCTCCTCGGGGCACGTCTTGCTTGGGCTTCTCTCCTGGAGGCGCTCAAACAGACCGAGTAGTGACATGTGGCAAGACGCTCCTCGGGGCGCGTCTTGCTGGGGCTTCTCTCATGGAGGCACTCAGTCAGACCCAGTGTTGACATGTGGCAAGACGCTCCTCGGGGCGCGTCTTGCTTGGACCTCTCTCCCTGAGGCGCTCAGTCAGACCGAGTAGTGACATGTGGCAAGACTCTCCTCGGGGCGCGTCTTGCTTGGACCTCTCTCCTGGAGGCGCTCAGTCAGAACCAGAGGTGACATGTGGCAAGACGCTCCTCGGGGCGCGTCTTGCTTCGGCCTCTCTCCTGGAGGTCCTCTGTCAGACCCAGTGTTGACATGTGGCAAGACTTTCCTCCGGGCGCATCTTGCTTTGGCCTCTCTCCTGCAGACCCTCAGTAAGACCCATTGTTGACATGTGGCAAGACGCTCCTCGGGGCGCGTCTTGCTTGTGCCTTTCTCCAGAAGGCCCTCAATCAGACCCAGTGTTGACATGTGGCAAGACGCTCCTCGGGGCGCATCTTGCTTGGGCCTCTCTCCTGGAGGCGCTCAGTCAGACTGAGTAGTGACATGTGGCCTGACGCTCCTCGGGGCGCGTCTTGCTTGGGCCTCTCTCCTGGAGGCGCTCAGTCAGACCCAGTGTTGACATGTGGCAAGACGCTCCTCGGGGCACGTCTTGCTTGGGCCTCTCTCCTGGAGGCGCTCAGTCAGACCGAGTAGTGACATGTGGCAAGACGCTCCTCGGGGCGCGTCTTGCTTGGACCTCTCTCCTGGAGGCGCTCAGTTAGACCGAGTAGTGACATGTCGCAAGACGCTCCTCGGGGCGCGTCTTGCTTGGGCCTCTCTCCTGGAGGCGCTCAGTCAGACCGAGTGCTGACATAAGGCAAGACGCTCCTCGGGGCGTGTCTTGCTGGGGCCTCTCTCCTGGAGGCGCTCAATCAGACCCAGTGGTGACACGTGGCAAGACGCTCCTCGGGGCGCGTCTTGCTTGGGCCTCTCTCCTGGAGGCGCTCAGTCAGAGCCAGTGGTGACACGTGGCAAGACGCTCCTCGGGGCGCATCTTGCTTGGGCCTCTCTCCTGGAGGCACTCAGTCAGACCCAGTGTTGACACGTGGCAAGACATTCCTCGGGGCGCGTGTTGCTTGGGCCTCTCTCCTGGAGGCGCTCAGTCAGACCCAGTGTTGACATGTGGCAAGACACTCCACGGGGCGCGTCTTGCTTGGGCCTCTCTCATGGAGGCCCTCTGTCAGACCCAGTGTTGACATGTGTCAAGACGCTCCTCGGGGCACGTCTTGCTTTGGCCTCTCTCCTGGAGGCCCTCTGTCAGACCCAGTGTTGACATGTGTCAAGACGCTCCTCGGGGCGCGTCTTGCTTGGGCTTCTCTCCTGGACGCCCTCAGTCATACCCATTGTTGACATGTGGCAAGACACTCCTCGGGGCGAGTCTTGCTTTGGCCTCTCTCCTGGAGGCGCTCAGTCAGACCGAGTGCTGTCATGTGGCAAGACGCTCCTCGGGCCGCGTGTTGCTTGGGCTTCTCTCCTGGAGGCCCTCAGTCAGACCCATTGTTGACATGTTGCAAGACGCTCCTCGGGGCGCGTCTTGCTTGGGCCTCTCTCCTGCAGGCGCTCAGTCAGACCGAGTGCTGACATGTGGAAAGACGCTCCTCGGGGCGCGTCTTGCTTGGGCTTCTCTCCTGGAGGCGCTCAGAAAGACCCAGTGTTGACATGTGACAAGACGCTCCTCGGGGCGCGTCTTGCCTGGGCCTCTCTCCTGGAGGCGCTCAGTCAGACCCAGTGGTGACATGTGGAAAGACACTCCTCGGGGCGCATCTTGCTTGGGCCTCTCTCCTGGAGGCCCTCTGTCAGACCCAGTGTTGGCATGTGGCAAGACATTCCTCAGGGCGCGTCTTGGTTGGGCTTCTCTCATGGAGGCCCTCAGTCAGACCCAGTGTTGACATGTGTCAAGACGCTCCTCGGTGCGTGTCTTGCTTGGGCTACTCTCCTGGAGGCCCTCAGGTAGACCCATTGTTGACATGTGGCAAGACGCTCCTCGGGGCACGTCTTGCTTGGGCTTCTCTCCTGGAGGCGCTCAAACAGACCGAGTAGTGACATGTGGCAAGACGCTCCTCGGGGCGCGTCTTGCTGGGGCTTCTCTCATGGAGGCACTCAGTCAGACCCAGTGTTGACATGTGGCAAGACGCTCCTCGGGGCGCGTCTTGCTTGGACCTCTCTCCCTGAGGCGCTCTGTCAGACCCAGTGTTGACATTTGGCAAGACACTCGTTGGGGCGCGTCTTGCTTGGGCCTCTCTCATGGAGGCCCTCTGTCAGACCCAGTGTTGACATGTGTCAAGACGCTCCTCGGGGGAAGTCTTGCTTTGGCCTCTCTCCTGGAGGCGCTCAGTCATACCCATTGTTGACATGTGGCAAGAAGCTCCTCGGGGCGCGTCTTGCTTGGGCTTCTCTCCTGGAGGCCCTCAGTAAGAACCATTGTTGACATGTGGCAAGACGCTCCTCGGGACGCGTCTTGCTTGGGCCTCTCTCCAGAAGACCCTCAATCAGACCCAGTGTTGACCCGTGGCAAGACGCTCCTCGGGGCGTGTCTTGCTTGGGCCTCTCTCCTGGAGGCGCTCAGTCAGACCCAGTGGTGACACGTGGCAAGACGCTCCTCGGGGCGCATCTTGCTTGGGCCTCTCTCCTGGAGGCGCTCAGTCAGACCCAGTGTTGACACGTGGCAAGACGCTCCTCGGGGCGCGTCTTGCTTGGGCCTCTCTCCTGGAGGCGCTCAGTCAGAACCAGTGTTGACATGTGGCAAGACACTCCTCCGGGCGCGTCTTGCTTGGGCCTCTCTCATGGACGCCCTCTGTCAGACCCAGTGTTGACATGTGTCAAGACGCTCCTCAGGGCGCGTCTTGCTTTGGCCTCTCTCCTGGAGGCCCTCTGTCAGACCCAGTGTTGACATGTGTCAAGACGCTCCTCGGGGCGCTTCTTGCTTGGGCTTCTCTCCTGGAGGCCCTCAGTCATACCCATTGTTGACATGTGGCAAGACGCTCCTCGGGGCGCGTCTTGCTTTGGCCTCTCTCCTGGAGGCGCTCAGTCAGACCGAGTGCTGACATGTGGCAAGACGCTCCTCGGGCCGCGTGTTGCTTGGGCTTCTCTCCTGGAGGCCCTCAGTCAGACCCATTTTTGACATGTTGCAAGACGCTCCTTTGGGCGCGTCTTGCTTGGGCCTCTCTCCTGGAGGCGCTCAGTAAGACCCAGTGTTGACATGTGACAAGACGCTCCTCGGGGCGCGTCTTGCTTGGGCCTCTCTCCAGGAGGCGCTCAGTCAGACCCAGTGGTGACATGTGGCAAGACACTCCTCGGGGCGTGTCTTGGTTGGGCCTCTCTCCTGGAGGCCCTCTGTCAGACCCAGTGTTGGCATGTGGCAAGACGCTCCTCAGTGCGCGTCTTGGTTTGGCCTCTCTCCAGGAGGTGCTCAGTCAGACCCAGTGGTGACATGTGGCAAGACGCTCCTCGGGGCGCGTATTGCTTGGGCCTCTCTCCTGGATGCCCTCTGTCAGACCGAGTGTTGACATGTGGCAAGACTCTCCTCGGGGCGCGTCTTGCTTGGGCTTCTCTCATGGAGGCCCTCAGTCAGACCCAGTGTTGACATGTGTCAAGACGCTCCTCGGGGCATGTCTTGCTTGGGCCTCTCTCCTGGAGGCGCTCAGTCAGACCCAGTGTTGACATGTGGCAAGACGCTCCTGGGGGCGCGTCTTGCTTGGGCTTCTCTCCTGGAGGCCCTCAGTCAGACCCATTGTTGACATGTGGCAAGATGCTCCTCGGGACACGTCTTGCTTGGGCTACTCTCCTAGAGGCGCTCAAACAGACCGAGTAGTGACATGTGGCAAGACGCTCCTCGGGGCGCGTCTTGCTGGGGCTTCTCTCATGGAGGAACTCAGTCAGACCCAGTGTTGACTTGTGGCAAGACGCTCCTCGGGGGGCGTCCTTCTTTGGCCTCTCTCCTGGAGGCGCTCAGTCAGACCGAGTGCTGACATGTGGCAAGAAGCTCCTCGGGCCGCGTCTTGCTTGGGCTTCTTTCCTGGAGTCCCTCAGTAAGAACCATTGTTGACATGTGGCAAGACGCTCCTCGGGGCGCGTCTTGCTTGGGCCTCTCTCCAGAAGGCCCTCAATCAGACCCAGTGTTGACACGTGGCAAGACGCTCCTCGGGGCGCGACTTGCTTGGGCCTCTCTCCTGGAGGCGCTTAGTCAGACTGAGTAGTGACATGTGGCCTGACGCTCCTCGGGGCGCGTGTTGCTTGGGCCTCTCTCCTGGAGGCGCTCAGTCAGACCAAGTGGTGACATGTGGCAAGACACTCCTCGGGGCGCGTCTTTCTTGGGCCTCTCTCCTGGAGGCCCTCTGTTAGACCCAGTGTCGACATGTGGCAAGACACTCCTCGGGGCGCGTCTTGCTTGGGCCTCTCTCATGGAGGCCCTCTGTCAGACCCAGTGTTGACATGTGTCAAGACGCTCCTCGGGGCGCGTCTTGCTTTGGCCTCTCTCCTGGAGGCGCTCAGTCAGACCGAGTGCTGAGTACTGTGGCAAGAAGCTCCTCGGGGCGCGTCTTGCTTGGGCTTCTCTCCTGGAGGCCCTCAGTAAGACCCATTGTTGACATGTGGCAAGACGCTCCTTGGGGCGCTTCTTGCTTGGGCCTCTCTCCTGGAGGCGCTCAGTCAGACTGAGTAGTGACATGTGGCCTGACGCTCCTCGGGGCGCGTGTTGCTTGGGCCTCTCTCCTGGAGGCGCTCAGTAAGACCAAGTGGTGACATGTGGCAAGACGCTCCTCGGGGCGCGTCTTGCTTGGGCCTCTCTCCAGAAGGCCCTCAATCAGACCCAGTGTTGACAGGTGGCAAGATGCTCCTCGGGGCGCGTCTTGCTTGGGCCTCTCTCCTGGAGGCGCTCAGTCAGACTGAATAGTGACATGTGGCCTGACGCTCCTAGGGGCGCGTGTTGCTTGGGCCTCTCTCCTGGAGGCGCTCAGTCAGACCAAGTGGTGACATGTGTCAAGACGCTCCTCGGGGCGCGTCTTGCTTGGGCCTCTCTCCTGGAGGCCCTCTGTCAGACCCAGTGTTGACATATGGCAAGACGCTCCTCCGGGCGCGTCTTGCTTGGGCCTCTCTCCTGGAGGCCCTCAGTCAGACCCATTGTTGACATGTGGCAAGACGCTCCTCGGGGCGCGTCTTGCTTGGGCCTCTCTCCTGGAGGCGCTCAGTCAGACCGAGTGCTGACATAAGGCAAGACGCTCCTCGGGGCGCGTCTTGCTTGGGCCTCTCTCCTGGAGGCCCTCAGTCAGACCCAGTGTTGACATGTGACAAGACGCTCCTCGGGGCGCGTCTTGCTTGGGCCTCTCTCCTGGAGGCTCTCAGTCAGAACCAGAGGTGACATGTGGCAAGACGCTCCTCGGGGCGCGTCTTGCTTGGGCCTCTCTCCTGGAGGCCCTCTGTCAGACCCAGTGTTGACATGTGGCAAGACGCTCCTCCGGGCGCATCTTGCTTGGGCCTCTCTCCTGGAGGCCCTCAGTCAGACCCATTGTTGACATGTGGCAAGACGCTCCTCGGGGCGCGTCTTGCTTGGGCCTCTCTCCTGGAGGCGCTCAGTCAGACCGAGTGCTGACATAAGGCAAGACGCTCCTCGGGGCGCGTCTTGCTGGGGCCTCTCTCCTGGAGGCGCTCAGTCAGACCCAGTGCTGACATGTGGCAAGACGATCCTCGGGGCGCGTCTTGCTTGGGCCTCTCTCCTGGAGGCGCTCAGTCAGACCCAGTGTTGACATGTGGCAAGACGCTCCTCGGGGCGCGTCTTGCTTGGGCATCTCTCCTGGAGGCGCTCAGTCAGACCCAGTGTTGACATGTGTCAAGACGCTCCTCTGGGCGCGTCTTGCTTGGGCCCCTCTCCTGGAGGCGCTCAGTCATCCCCAGTGGTGACACGTGGAAAGAAGCTCCTCGGGGCGCGTCTTGCTTGGGCCTCTCTCCTGGAGGCTTTCAGTCAGACCCAGTGTTGGCATGTGGCAAGACACTCCTCGGGGCGCGTCTTGGTTGGGCCTCTTTCCTGGAGGCGCTCATTCAGACCCAGTGGTGACATGTGGCAAGACGCTCCTCGGGGCGCGTATTGCTTGGGCCGCTCTCCTGAATGCCCTCTGTCAGACCGAGTGTAGACATGTGGCAAGACTCTCCTCGGGGCGCGTCTTGCTTGGGCTTCTCTCATGGAGGCCCTCAGTCCGACCCAGTGTTGACATGTGTCAAGACGCTCCTCGGGGCGTGTCTTGCTTGGGCCTCTCTCCTGGAGGCGCTCAGTCAGACCCAGTGCTGACATGTGGCAAGACGCTCCTCGGGGCGCGTCTTACTTGGGCCTCTCTCCTGGAGGCGCTCAGTCAGACTGAGTAGTGACATGTGGCCTGACGCTCCTCGGGGCGCGTCTTGCTTGGACCTCCCTCCTGGAGGCGCTCAGTCAGACCGAGTAGTGACATTTGGCAAGACGCTCCTCGGGGCGCGTCTTGCTTGGACCTCTCTCCTGGAGGCGCTCAGTTAGACCGAGTAGTGACATGTGGCAAGACGCTCCTCGGGGCGCGTCTTGCTTGGGCCTCTATCCTAGAGGCGCTCAGTCAGACCCAGTGTTGACATGTGGCAAGACGCTCCTCGGGGCGCGTCTTGCTTGGTTCTCTCTCCTGGAGGTTCTCAGTCAGATCCAGTGTTGTCATGTGGCAAGACGCTCCTCGGGGCGCGTCTTGCTTGGGCCTCTCTCCTGGAGGCGCTCAGTCAGACCCAGAGGAGACATGTGTCAAGATGCTCCTCGGGGCGCGTCTTGCTTGGGCCTCTCTCCTAGAGACGCTCAGTCAGACCGAGTGCTGACATGTGGCAAGACGCTCCTCCGGGCGCGTCTTGCTTGGGCCTCTCTCCTGGAGGCGCTCAGTCAGACCCAGTGTTCACATGTGGCAAGACGCTCCTCGGGGTGCGTCTTGCTTGGGCCTCTCTCCTGGAGGCGCTCAGTCAGACCCAGTGTTGACATGTGGCAAGACGCTCCTCGGGGCACGTCTTGCTTGGGCCTCTCTCCTGGAGGCGCTCAGTCAGACCGAGTGCTGACATGTGGCAAGACGCTCCTCGGGGCGGGTCTTGCTTGGGCTTCTCTCCTGGAGGCCCTCAGTCAGACACATTGTCAACATGTCAACACTGGGTCTGACAGAGGGCATCCAGGAGAGAGGCCCAAGCAATACACGCCCCGAGGAGCTTCTTGCCACATGTCACCACTGGGTCTGACTGAGCACCTCCAGGAGAGAGGCCCAAGCAAGACGCGCCCCGAGGAGCGTCTTGCCACGTGTCAACACTGGGTCTGACTTAGCGCCTCCAGGAGAGAGGCCCAAGCAAGATGCGCCCCGAGGAGCGTCTTGCCACGTGTCACCACTGGGTCTGACTGAGCTCCTCGAGGAGAGAGGCCCAAGCAAGATGCGCCCCGAGGAGCGTCTTGCCACGTGTCACCACTGGGTCTGATTGAGCACCTCCAGGAGAGAGGCCCCAGCAAGACGCGCCCCGAGGAGCGTCTTGCCTTATGTCAGCACTCGGTCTGACTGAGCGCCTCCAGGAGAGAGGCCCAAGCAAGACGCGCCCCGAGGAGCGTCTTGCCACATGTCACTACTCGGTCTAACTGAGCGCCTCCAGGAGAAAGGTCCAAGCAAGACGCGCCCCGAGGAGCGTCTTGCCACATGTCACTACTCGGTTTGACTGAGCGCCTCCAGGAGAGAGGCCCAAGCAAGACGTGCCCCGAGGAGCGTCTTGCCACATGTCAACAATGGGTCTGACTGAGGGCCTCCAGGAGAGAAGCCCAAGCAAGACGCGCCCCGAGGAGCTTCTTGCCACATGTCAGCACTCGGTCTGACTGGGCGCCTCCAGGAGAGAGGCCAAAGCAAGACGCGCCCCGAGGAGCGTCTTGCCACGTGTCAACACTGGGTCTGACTTAGCGCCTCCAGGAGAGAGGCCCAAGCAAGATGCGCCCCGAGGAGCGTCTTGCCGCGTGTCACCACTGGGTCTGACTGAGCTCCTCCAGGAGAGAGGCCCAAGCAAGACGCGCCCCGAGGAGCGTCTTGCCACGTGTCAACACTGGGTCTGACTTAGCGCCTCCAGGAGAGAGGCCCAAGCAAGATGCGCCCCGAGGAGCGTCTTGCCACGTGTCACCACTGGGTCTGATAGAGCACCTCCAGGAGAGAGGCCCCAGCAAGACACGCCCCGAGGAGCGTCTTGCCTTATGTCAGCACTCGGTATGACTGAGCGCCTCCAGGAGAGAGGCCCAAGCAAGACACGCCCCGAGGAGCGTCTTGCCACATGTCACTACTCGGTCTGACTGAGCGCCTCCAGGAGAGAGGCCCAAGCAAGACGTGTCCCGAGGAGCGTCTTGCCACATGTCAACAATGGGTCTGACTGAGGGCCTCAAGGAGAGAAGCCCAAGCAAGACGCGCCCCGAGGAGCGTCTTGCCACATGTCAACACTGGGTCTGACTGAGGGCCTCCAGGAGAGAGGCCCAAATGAGACGCGCCCCGAGGAGCGTCGAGGTCCAAGCAAGACGCGCCCCGAGGAGCGTCTTGCCACATGTCACTACTCGGTCTGACTGAGCGCCTCAGGGAGAGAGGTCCAAGCAAGACGCGCCCCGAGGAGCGTCTTGCCACATGTCAACAATGGGTCTGACTGAGGGCCTCCATGAGAGAAGCCCAACCAAGACGCGCCCTGAGGAACGTCTTGCCACATGCCAACACTGGGTCTGACAGAGGGCCTCCAGGAGAGAGGCCCAAGCAAGACGCACCCCGAGGAGTGTCTTGCCACATGTCACCACTGGGTCTGACTGAGCGCCTCCAGGAGAGAGGCCCAAGCAAGACGCGCCCCGAGGAGCGTCTTGTCACATGTCAACACTGGGTCTTTCTGAGCGCCTCCAGGAGAGAAGCCCAAGCAAGACGCGCCCCGAGGAGCGTCTTTCCACATGTCAGCACTCGGTCTGACTGAGCGCCTGCAGGAGAGAGGCCCAAGCAAGACGCGCCCAAAGGAGCGTCTTGCAACATGTCAACAATGGGTCTGACTGAGGGCCTCCAGGAGAGAAGCCCAAGCAACACGCGGCTCGAGGAGCGTCTTGCCACATGTCAGCACTCGGTCTGACTGAGCGCCTCCAGGAGAGAGGCCAAAGCAAGACGCGCCCCGAGGAGTGTCTTGCCACATGTCAACAATGGGTATGACTGAGGGCGTCCAGGAGAGAAGCCCAAGCAAGACGCGCCCCGAGGAGCGTCTTGACACATGTCAACACTGGGTCTGACAGAGGGCCTCCAGGAGAGAGGCCAAAGCAAGACGCGCCCCGAGGAGCGTCTTGACACATGTCAACACTGGGTCTGACTGAGGGCCTCCATGAGAGAAGCCCAACCAAGACGCGCCCTGAGGAACGTCTTGCCACATGCCAACACTGGGTCTGACAGAGGGCCTCCAGGAGAGAGGCCCAAGCAAGACGCGCCCCGAGGAGTGTCTTGCCACATGTCAACACTGGGTCTGACAGAGGAACTCCATGAGAGAGGCCCAAGCAAGACGCGCCCCGAGGAGTGTCTTGCCACATGTCAACACTGGGTCTGACTGAGCGCCTCCAGGAGAGAGGCCCAAGCAAGACGCGCCCCGAGGAATGTCTTGCCACGTGTCAACACTGGGTCTGACTGAGTGCCTCCAGGAGAGAGGCCCAAGCAAGATGCGCCCCGAGGAGCGTCTTGCCACGTGTCACCACTGGCTCTGACTGAGCGCCTCCAGGAGAGAGGCCCAAGCAAGACGCGCCCCGAGGAGCGTCTTGCCACGTGTCACCACTGGGTCTGATTGAGCGCCTCCAGGAGAGAGGCCCCAGCAAGACACGCCCCGAGGGGCGTCTTGCCTTATGTCAGCAATCGGTCTGACTGAGCGCCTCCAGGAGAGAGGCCCAAGCAAGACGCGCCCCGAGGAGCGTCTTGCGACATGTCACTACTCGGTCTAACTGAGCGCCTCCAGGAGAGAGGTCCAAGCAAGACGCGCCCCGAGGAGCGTCTTGCCACATGTCACTACTCGGTCTGACTGAGCGCCTCCAGGAGAGAGGCCCAAGCAAGACGTGCCCCGAGGAGCGTCTTGCCACATGTCAACACTGGGTCTGACTGAGCGCCTCCAGGAGAGAGGCCCAAGCAAGACGCGCCCCGAGGAGCGTCAGGCCACATGTCACTACTCAGTCTGACTGAGCGCCTCCAGGAGAGAGGCCCAAGCAAGATGCGCCCCGAGGAGCGTCTTGCCACATGTCAACACTGGGTCTGATTGAGGGCCTTCTGGAGAAAGGCACAAGCAAGACGCGCCCCGAGGAGCGTCTTGCCACATGTCAACAATGGGTCTTACTGAGGGTCTGCAGGAGAGAGGCCAAAGCAAGATGCGCCCGGAGGAGCGTCTTGCCACATGTCAACACTGGGTCTGACAGAGGGCATCCAGGAGAGAGGCCGAAGCAAGACGCGCCCCATGGAGCGTCTTGCCACATGTCACATCTGGTTCTGACTGAGCGCCTCCAGGAGAGAGGCCCAAGCAAGATGCGCCCAGAGGAGCGTCTTGCCACATGTCAACAATGGGTCTGACTGAGGGCCTCCAGGAAAGAAGCCCAAGCAATACGCGCCCCGAGGAGCGTCTTGCGACATGTCACTACTCGGTCTGATTGAGCGCCTCCAGGAGAGAGGCCCCAGCAAGACACGCCCCGAGGAGCGTCTTGCCTTATGTCAGCACTCGGTCTGACTGAGCGCCTCCAGGAGAGAGGCCCAAGCAAGACGCGCCCCGAGGAGCGTCTTGCGACATGTCACTACTCGGTCTAAATGAGCGCCTCCAGGAGAGAGGTCCAAGCAAGACGCGCCCCGAGGAGCGTCTTGCCACATGTCACTACTCGGTCTGACTGAGCGCCTCCAGGAGAGAGGCCCAAGCAAGACGTGCCCCGAGGAGCGTCTTGCCACATGTCAACACTGGGTCTGACTGAGCGCCTCCAGGAGAGAGGCCCAAGCAAGACGCGCCCCGAGGAGCGTCAGGCCACATGTCACTACTCAGTCTGACTGAGCGCCTCCAGGAGAGAGGCCCAAGCAAGATGCGCCCCGAGGAGCGTCTTGCCACATGTCAACACTGGGTCTGATTGAGGGCCTTCTGGAGAAAGGCACAAGCAAGACGCGCCCCGAGGAGCGTCTTGCCACATGTCAACAATGGGTCTTACTGAGGGTCTGCAGGAGAGAGGCCAAAGCAAGATGCGCCCGGAGGAGCATCTTGCCACATGTCAACACTGGGTCTGACAGAGGGCCTCCAGGAGAGAGGCCGAAGCAAGACGCGCCCCGAGGAGCGTCTTGCCACTTGTCACCTCTGGTTCTGACTGAGCGCCTCCAGGAGAGAGGCCCAAGCAAGACGCGCCCCGAGGAGCGTCTTGCCACATGTCAACAATGGGTCTGACTGAGGGCCTCCAGGAAAGAAGCCCAAGCAATACGCGCCCCGAGGAGCGTCTTGCCACATGTCACCACTGGGTCTGACTGAGCGCCTCCAGGAGAGAGGCCCAAGCAAGACGCGCCCCGAGGAGCGTCTTGCCACGTGTCAACACTGGGTCTGATTGAGGGCCTTCTGGAGAGAGGCCCAAGCAAGGCGCGCCCCGAGGAGCGTCTTGCCACATGTCAACAATGGGTCTGACTGAGGGCCTCCAGGAGAGAAGCCCAAGCAAGACGCGCCCCGAGGAGCTTCTTGCCACATGTCAGCACTCGGTCTGACTGAGCGCCTCCAGGAGAGAGGCCCAAGCAAGACGCGCCCCGAGGAGCGTCTTGACACATGTCAACACTGGGTCTGACAGAGGGCCTCCATGAGAGAGGCCCAAGCAAGACACGCCCCGAGGAGTGTCTTGCCACATGTCAACACTGGGTCTGACTGAGCGCCTCCAGGAGAGAGGCCCAAGCAAGACGCGCCCCGAGGAGCATCTTGCCACGTGTCAACACTGGGTCTGACTTAGCGCCTCCAGGAGAGAGGCCCAAGCAAGATGCGCCCCGAGGAGCGTCTTGCCACGTGTCACCACTGGGTCTGACTGAGCTCCTCCAGGAGAGAGGCCCAAGCAAGACGCGCCCCGAGGAGCGTCTTGCCTTATGTCAGCACTCGGTCTGACTGAGCGCCTCCAGGAGAGAGGCCCAAGCAAGACGCGCCCCGAGGAGCGTCTTGCCACATGTCACTACTCGGTCTAACTGAGCGCCTCCAGGAGAAAGGTCCAAGCAAGACGCGCCCCGAGGAGCGTCTTGCCACATGTCACTACTCGGTTTTACTGAGCGCCTCCAGGAGAGAGGCCCAAGCAAGACGTGCCCCGAGGAGCGTCTTGCCACATGTCAACAATGGGTCTGACTGAGGGCCTCCAGGAGAGAAGCCCAAGCAAGACGCGCCCCGAGGAGCGTCTTGCCACATGTCAACACTGGGTCTGACTGAGGGCCTCTAGGAGAGAGGTCCAAATAAGACGCGCCCCGAGGAGCGTCTTGCCACATGTCAACAATGGGTCTGACTGAGGGCCTCCAGGAGAGAAGCCCAAGCAAGACGCGCCCCGAGGAGCGTCTTGCCACATGTCAGCACTCGGTCTGACTGAGCGCCTCCAGGAGAGAGGCCCAAGCAAGACGCGCCCCGAGGAGTGTCTTGCGACATTTCAACAATGGGTCTGACTGAGGGCCTCCAGGAGAGAAGCCCAAGCAAGACGCGCCCCGAGGAGCTTCTTGCCACATGTCAGCACTCGGTCTGACTGAGCGCCTCCAGGAGAGAGGCCCAAGCAAGACGCGCCCCGAGGAGCGTCTTGACACATGTCAACACTGGGTCTGACAGAGGGCCTCCATGAGAGAGGCCCAAGCAAGACGCGCCCCGAGGAGTGTCTTGCCACATGTCAACACATGGTCTGACTGAGCGCCTCCAGGAGAGAGGCCCAAGCAAGACGCGCCCCGAGGAGCGTCTTGCCACGTGTCAACACTGGGTCTGACTTAGCGCCTCCAGGAGAGAGGCTTAAGCAAGATGCGCCCCGAGGAGCGTCTTGCCACGTGTCACCACTGGGTCTGACTGAGCTCCTCCAGGAGAGAGGCCCAAGCAAGACGCGCCCCGAGGAGCGTCTTGCCTTATGTCAGCACTCGGGCTGACTGAGCGCCTCCAGGAGAGAGGCCCAAGCAAGACGCGCCCCGAGGAGCGTCTTGCCAAATGTCACTACTGGGTCTAACTGAGCGCCTCCAGGAGAAAGGTCCAAGCAAGACGCGCCCCGAGGAGCGTCTTGCCACATGTCACTACTGGGTTTGACTGAGCGCCTCCAGGAGAGAGGCCCAAGCAAGACGTGCCCCGAGGAGCGTCTTGCCACATGTCAACAATGGGTCTGACTGAGGGCCTCCAGGAGAGAAGCCCAAGCAAGACGCGCCCCGAGGAGCGTATTGCCACATGTCAGCACTCGGTCTGACTGAGCGCCTCCAGGAGAGAGGCCCAAGCAAGACGCGCCCCGAGGAGCGTCTTGCCACATGTCAACACTGGGTCTGACTGAGGGCCTCTAGGAGAGAGGTCCAAATAAGACGCGCCCCGAGGAGCGTCTTGCCACATGTCAACACTGGGTCTGACTGAGCGCCTCCAGGAGAGAGGCCCAAGCAAGACGCGCCCCGAGGAGAGTCTTGCCACATGTGAACACTGGGTCTGACTGAGCGCCTCCAGGAGAGAGGCCCAAGCAAGACGCGCCCCGAGGAGCGTCTTGACACATGTCACTACTCGGTCTAACTGAGCGCCTCCAGGAGAAAGGTCCAAGCGCATACGCATGCACGGGTCGTTACGGTCCGTGTCACGGACCGGTGTGTTACAACCCGACTAACGAAACGTACCAGGTGATAACTTTGCATCTGCCCATTACAGCGGAGCGAGCGTTTCGCCACACTCCCAAACCAAGGTTAATAGTTGTAGCGCACGCCCTTTCGGACCTCGGTGCACGCGAAACACTGGCGTAGCCTCACAACATCACGCTCGAGACAGCTCAAGCGTTACGCGAAACAAAGGACGTGTTCAAATCCATAGAGAATATACGGTCTTTAGCGTATGCGTATATAAAGAAGGTCGATGACATTTACAGACCCGGCGGCGTGGGCACCACAGTAGAACAACAAGGTGCTCTCAAGCGCACACAGATACTGGCCGCATTATCACTCGCGATGTCTGTCCTGACATGCCCGTTTCTGATTTCTATGTATATTAAATTATGACAAGAGCTACGGTGGTTACGATTACACTGTGACCACGTGCCTTAGTTTCTGCTAGTGACCTATAAATACATTTGACCACTTGCTCTCACTGCCATTAAAGCGGCAGTACCCGCACGTACAACACCCAAGAAAAAAAAAGCTCTCGCTGTTTGTACTGGGTGTACTCTCAGTAGTCGCAGTTGCTCAGGCCATGATGGTACGCTCACATAACGCCTCTGAGATACGTCCCATCACACCACCTCCTAGACTACTCGCGAAGGAGTATTCAACACCCCCTTTGTACGAAGCAACCATTATAACGAGCACAGCACAACGCTTGCCGCACGCGAAGACAACATGCAGGAGACAACGCTACCACCTGTTGTGAGAACAACGGATTCGAGTGACAACGATCGCGACTATGACGAGCACATTACAAGACCCTTTGTGCACGAAGACCAGGTGCAGGAGACAACGCTACCACCTGTCGTGAGAAACAAGAGTTTGGTTAACAATGATCATCGTCGTGTCCCATTGTAAACGGGCGCGCCATTGCAAACATCGTACATGTGTGTTAACCCACCTGTATGCGACAGACTTTGTGTGTTGCATGACATCGAGATGTATTGACGTCTGTGTCAATACAGGACTCTCTATAAGCTGGGAGCTGGACGCTAACGACCCATGCATGCGCCACACAAAATGTATCGTACATGTGTTAACCCACCTGTATGCGACAGACTTTGTGTGTTGCATGACATCGAGATGTATTGACGTCTGTGTCAATACAGGACTCTCTAAGCTGGGAGCTGGACGCTAACGACCCGTGCATGCGCCACACAAAAGGTAACTCGACTAACTACAAAACAAATATTGTGATGTAGAAAGTTGGCTCGACTGTTTGAATCAGCTGCAGCTGCGGTTTACTCACGAAGTGAATCGCACGCTTGTTAGAAGTACATTCGGAGCACTTAAAAAATACATCGCTCTCATCGAGTTCTGTCTCAGCGTTCACCGGCTGATGGGCAAGAGCGTGACATGGGATCGCCAGGAACTTACTTAAGGACTATCATCTCATTTGGTATTTACTCACGGACCCAAGAAACCAGTTCCGAAAAATGGTCGAGAATTATAACTTGTCTAATAGCAACTGGAAGATATGTTGCGTCATAAGCCTCTGATGGTTCACAAGGTGCACGGTCCACTCGAAATCCTAATGCTGTATTTGTAGTACATACACTAAGTCTTCTCTGTTGATGTCAGACTAGAGTTTTATTAGAGTTTTACTTTGCAACAATGGGATTCGAGCAATTGATGTGTATATTTTTAATAGCCTATTCCTAGGCTGAATGTATGACATGGCTCATATGTATCATTATGTATCGTTTCCATTAAGTACTAATTTAAATAAAGTCCCTCTGTCCTCAGTGCTAGGTTGTGGGTTTAATACACATTATTATGATCAACCTGTTGAATAGTATAATAACAATATTCCTGTAAAAGTCATTTAGTAATGAACAACCTCAGTTCTGTGAAAGAACATCATGTCTCTGATGTGTACACTGCAGGCCTGACCAGGGTTTGCACGCAAGGGCCTGTGTGTGTGTGTGTGTGTGTGTGTGTGTGTGTGTGTGTGTGTGTGTGTGTGTGTGTGTGTGTGTGAAACAAATAAAGATAAATATAGCTAGTGCGGCCACGAGCGGTCGTGCAGGGTAGAGGCTGCGCGAAAACGCCTCTAAAACAAGCGCGTGCCCACGCCCGATCCGTGGAAGCACGTAGAACTAGCAAACATACTAGCAGAAATCAACGATCGCACACGGGTCATTGAGTGTGTACAGGGTTCGTCTGCGTGTGTGGCATTGGGCAATCTAGCGGCAACCGAGTGGCCTGAAGGCGGAACCGGCCAACCCGTCGCCCTCACCATCGTTGCGCTTCGAGATGAACTATTGCTAAAGATGATCGTCCTCGTCAACCACGGCGCTACCAGAGTTACCACGACAAGCGCCTTAAAAGCGTTCTCGTTTGGGTCAGCGCCACCAGAATTGAATCGACAAGTCAGCGGATATTACACAACTCGTAACGAAGACCCTCTCCGCGACGTCGCGGCCAGTGTGCGCAGTGTACAGCAAATGACAAACGATGTTGCGAGCGATATATCGGAAAAACTTTGCACTGACTCAACGGTCGCCACTGCAGGTTGTGTGAGTCTCGCGCAAAGTGCCATATCAAACGTGCGCAAGCTAGTGACAGGCAACTTCACCAGATCCGTAGATTCTGCATACGCTCGGATACGAATGAAAGTA
This sequence comes from Nothobranchius furzeri, assembly GCF_043380555.1. NCBI lineage: Eukaryota > Metazoa > Chordata > Actinopteri > Cyprinodontiformes > Nothobranchiidae > Nothobranchius > Nothobranchius furzeri. Next base: position 14,418,951 of record NC_091755.1, on the reverse strand, counting down.
TCGAGAGATAACACCGACACGAGTTGCGCGACGGCGCTGGCTGCAGTCGCTACAACACTGGATTTATTAATCAACGCAATTGTGATCGTAATGGCGTATCGAGTGTGCACCAGAAACTACAACCAGTACTACAGAAAACTGGCATGAGGGTCGCGGTCTAACGTTATGTTGGTGTCTCGCATCGACCGTCGACAGCCGTTTGCCAGCGGCTGAAAATGGCACAGTTGACGAAATGGAAACGCCGACCGTCGATAGTGCACTCTTGCAAGTTCCAACCGCACCATCTCAGGAGACTTACCACAGAGGCATATTAGCGGAGGGTAGATAGAAAATGCGCAAACCGCCGCAACCGCCCATATACATACTATCCGAGTTCAACATAGAGTGGAGTAAGAAGTTACTACCGATTGTATTTCCAACGTGCAAGCAGCTGGTGTGTGACGCTTTACTTGAGTATCACAGAGGTTGCGATGTCCTGTGTTCCACGAGCGCATGGAAACAAGTGAAGGAACTTCTACGGACCGTACTGTTGGGGTATGAGCGAGCTGTAAAATCAATACAACCTAGACACGCAGACTTTGCCGCGTTACTGGACACGCATATCGCCACAACAAAACCGGGTCAAGTGTTCGTGGCGTCACCGCGCTCGACTATACAGGTCTTGGCCTACCACGAGTACATGAGCCCACAGATCCTAAGCGAGGTCGAAGCCGTTGTGTCTACCCAACGCAAATTCAGCACAGCCGTGCGCGCTAAGACAAGTCCCTCTAGACTGCTGGAAACTTTGGAAACGTGGAAGGCTGGCGTGTACGCGCTTTCTACACATCTCAACGGTATGATCACGATACTCTCGGCCGCACAACAACTAATGGTCATGTGTTCGGAAGGTCTGATCAGGTCTGACATGACCGGTTGTCAATCGACATCGAGCGTGCACTCACACACGGATATCCTGGCGTACAGTAAAGCGACGGCGACCTCTACGCTCACGTTGATCGCCGATGTTTCAAAGGGCAATCGAGTGTGTTGGCTGACGAAAGCTATGGTGACCGACGGTCGCGTCGACTACAATGTGCCTCATTGCGACTGGAGAGGCGTATGTGATCCTTTGCAAATCGATAACACCACCGCGGTCGAGTGCGAAGTCACGGTCGGCGGCGTGTTGTCCTTACTGTGCCCCATACAATGTGACGGTCCATGTGACGGACCGGTGTGTTACGACCCGACTAACGAAACGTACCAGGTGATAACATTGCATCCGCCCATTACAGCGGAGCGAGCGTTTCGCCACACTCCCAAACCAAGGTTAATAGTTGTAGCGCACGCCCTTTCGGACCTCGGTGCACGTGAAACACTGGCGTACACTCACAACATCACGCTCGAGACAGCTCAAGCGTTACGCGAAACAAAGGACGTGTTCAAATCCATAGAGAATATACGGTCTTTAGCGTATGCGTATATAAAGAAGGTCGATGACATTTACAGACCCGGCGGCGTTGGCACCACAGTAGAACAACAAGGTGCTCTCAAGCGCACACAGATTCTAGCCGCATTATCACTCGCGATGTCTGTCCTGACATGCCCGTTTCTGATTTCTATGTATATTAAATTATGACAAGAGCTACGGTGGTTACGATTACACTCTGACCATGTGCCTTAGTTTCTGCTAGTGACCTATAAATACATTTGCCCACTTGCTCTCACTGCCATTAAAGCGGCTGTACCCACACATACAACACCCAAGAAAAAAAATGATCTCGCTGTCTGTACTTGGTGTACTCTCAGTAGTCGCAGTTGCTCAGGCCATGGTGGTACGCTCACATAACGCCTCTGAGATACGTCCCATCACACCACCTCCTAGACTACTCGCGAAGGAGTATTCAACACCCCCTTTGTACGAAGACAACCATTATAACGAGCACAGCACAACGCTTGCCGCACGCGAAGACAACATGCAGGAGACAACGCTACCACCTGTCGTGAGAACAACGGATTCGAGTGACAACGATCGCGACTATGACGAGCACATTACAACACCCTCTGTGCACGAAGACCAGGAGCAGGAGACAATGCTACCACCTGTCGTGAGAAACAAGAGTTTGGTTAACAATGATCATCGTCGTGTCCCATTGTAAACGGGCGCGCCATTGCACACATCATACATGTGTGTTAACCCACCTGTATGCGACAGACTTTGTGTGTTGCATGACATCGAGATGTATTGACGTCTGTGTCAATACAGGACTCTCTATAAGCCGGGAGCTGGACGCTAACGACCCGTGCATGCGCCACACAAAAGGTATCGTACATGTGTTAACCCACCTGTATGCGACAGACTTTGTGTGTTGCATGACATCGAGATGTATTGACGTCTGTGTCAATACAGGACTCTCTAAGCTGGGAGCTGGACGCTAACGACCCGTGCATGCGCCACACAAAAGGTAACTCGACTAACTACAAAACGAATATTGTGATGTAGAAAGTTGGCTCGACTGTTTGAATCAGCTGCAGCTGCGGTTTACTCACGAAGTGAATCGCACGCTTGTTAGAAGTACATTCGGAGCACTTAAAAAATACATCGCTCTCATCGAGTTCCGTCTCAGCGTTCACCGGCTGATGGGCAAGAGCGTGACATGGGATCGCCAGGAACTTACTTAAGGACTATCATCTCATTTGGCATTTACTCACGGATCCAAGAAACCAGTTCCGAAAAATGGTCGAGAATTATAACTTGTCTAATAGCAACTGGAAGATATGTTGCGTCATAAGCCTCTGATGGTTCACAAGGTGCACGGTCCACTCGAAATCCTAATGCTGTATTTGTAGTACATACACTAAGTCTTCTCTGTTGATGTCAGACTAGAGTTTTATTAGAGTTTTACTTTGCAACAATGGGATTCGAGCAATTGATGTGTATATTTTTAATAGTGCACAATGCTACTATTCCTAGGCTGGATGTATGACATGGCTCTTATTTATCATTATGTATCGTTTCCATTAAGTACTAATTTAAATAAAGTCCCTCTGTCCTCAGTGCTAGGTTGTGGGTTAAATACACATTATTATGATCAACCTGTTGAATAGTATAATAACAATATTCCTGTAAAAGTCATTTAGTAATGAACAACCTCAGTTCTGTGAAAGAACATCATGTCTCTGATATGTACACTGCAGGCCTGACCGGGGTTTGCACGCAAGGGCCTGTGTATGTGTGTGTGTGTGTGTGTGTGTGTGTGTGTGTGTGTGTGTGTGTGTGTGTGTGTGTGTGTGTGTGTGTGTGTGTGTGAAACAAATAAAGATAAATATAGCTAGTGCGGCCACGAGCGGTCGTGCAGGGTAGAGGCTGCGCGAAAACGCCTCTAAAACATGCGCGTGCCCACGCCCGATCCGTGGAAGCACGTAGAACTAGCAAACGTACTAGCAGAAATCAACGATCGCACACGGGTCATTGAGTGTGTACAGGGTTGGTCTGCGTGTGTGGCCTTGGGCAATCTAGCGGCAACCGAGTGGCCTGAAGGCGGAACCGGCCAACCCGTCGCCCTCACCATCGTTGCGCTTCGAGATGAACTATTGCTAAAGATGATCGTCCTCGTCAACCACGGTGCTACCAGAGTTACCACGACATGCGCCTTAAAAGCGTTCTCGTTTGGGTCAGCGCCACCAGAATTGAATCGGCAAGTCAGCGGATATTACACAACTCGTAACGAAGACCCTCTCCGCGACCTCGCGGCCAGTGTGCGCAGTGTACAGCAAATGACAAACGATGTTGCGAGCGATATATCGGAAAAACTTTGCACTGACGCGACGGTCGCCACTGCAGGTTGTGTGAGTCACGCGCAAAGTGCCATATCAAATGTGCGCAAGCTAGTGACAAGCAACTTCACCAGATCCGTAGATTCTGCATACGCTCGGATACGAATGAAAGTATCGAGAGATAACACCGACACGAGTTGCGCGACGGCGCTGGCTGCAGTCGCTACAACACTGGATTTATTAATCAACGTAATTGTGATAACTTGTCTAATAGCAACTGGAAGATATATTGCGTCATAAGCCTCTGATGGTTCACAAGGTGCACGGTCCACTCGAAATCCTAATGCTGTATTTGTAGTACATACACTAAGTCTTCTCTGTTGATGTCAGACTAGAGTTTTATTAGAGTTTGACTTTGCAACAATGGGATTCGAGCAATTGATGTGTATATTTTTAATAGTGCACAATGCTACTATTCCTAGGCTGAATGTATGACATGGCTCGTATGTATCATTATGTATCGTTTCCATTAAGTACTAATTTAAATAAGGTCCCTCTGTCCTCAGTGCTAGGTTGTGGGTTTAATACACATTATTATGATCAACCTGTTGAATAGTATAATAACAATATTCCTGTAAAAGTCATTTAGTAATGAACAACCTCAGTTCTGTGAAAGAACATCATGTCTCTGATGTGTACACTGCAGGCCTGACCGGGGTTTGCACGCAAGGGCCTGTGTGTGTGTGTGTGTGTGTGTGTGTGTGTGTGTGTGTGTGTGTGTGTGTGTGTGTGTGTGTGTGTGTGTGTGTGTGTGTGTGTGTGTGTGAAACAAATAAAGATAAATATAGCTAGTGCGGCCACGAGCGGTCGTGCAGGGTAGAGGCTGCGCGAAAACGCCTCTAAAACAAGCGCGTGCCCACGCCCGATCCGTGGAAGCACGTAGAACTAGCAAACGTACTAGCAGAAATCAACGATCGCACACGGGTCATTGAGTGTGTACAGGGTTCGTCTGCGTGTGTGGCATTGGGCAATCTAGCGGCAACCGAGTGGCCTGAAGGCGGAACCGGCCAACCCGTCGCCCTCACCATCGTTGCGCTTCGAGATGAACTATTGCTAAAGATGATCGTCCTCGTCAACCACGGTGCTACCAGAGTTACCACGACATGCGCCTTAAAAGCGTTCTCGTTTGGGTCAGCGCCACCAGAATTGAATCGGCAAGTCAGCGGATATTACACAACTCGTAACGAAGACCCTCTCCGCGACCTCGCGGCCAGTGTGCGCAGTGTACAGCAAATGACAAACGATGTTGCGAGCGATATATCGGAAAAACTTTGCACGAACGCGACGGTCGCCACTGCAGGTTGTGTGAGTCACGCGCAAAGTGCCATATCAAATGTGCGCAAGCTAGTGACAAGCAACTTCACCAGATCCGTAGATTCTGCATACGCTCGGATACGAATGAAAGTATCGAGAGATAACACCGACACGAGTTGCGCGACTGCGCTGGCTGCAGTCGCTACATCACTAGATTTATTAATCAACGTAATTGTGATAACTTGTCTAATAGCAACTGGAAGATATATTGCGTCATAAGCCTCTGATGGTTCACAAGGTGCACGGTCCACTCGAAATCCTAATGCTGTATTTGTAGTACATACACTAAGTCTTCTCTGTTGATGTCAGACTAGAGTTTTATCAGAGTTTTACTTTGCAACAATGGGATTCGAGCAATTGATGTGTATATTTTTAATAGTGCACAATTCTACTATTCCTAGGCTGAATGTATGACATGGCTCTTATGTATCATTATGTATCGTTTCCATTAAGTACTAATTTAAATAAAGTCCCTCTGTCCTCAGTGCTAGGTTGTGGGTTTAATACACATTATTATGATCAACCTGTTGAATAGTATAATAACAATATTCCTGTAAAAGTCATTTAGTAATGAACAACCTCAGTTCTGTGAAAGAACATCATGTCACTGATGTGTACACTGCAGGCCTGACCGGGGTTTGCACGCAAGGGCCTGTGTGTGTGTGTGTGTGTGTGTGTGTGTGTGTGTGTGTGTGTGTGTGTGTGTGTGTGTGTGTGTGTGTGTGTGTGTGTGTGTGTGTGTGAAACAAATAAAGATAAATATAGCTAGTGCGGCCACGAGCAGTCGTGCAGGGTAGAGGCTGCGCGAAAACGCCTCTAAAACAAGCGCGTGCCCGCGCCCAATCCGGCGTCTACTTGTTCGACGAACTCAGCAGGTTCTCCAACAATAGGGTCGGCGTGATCGTGTCCTTACCACATGTCAACACTGAGTCTGACAGAGGGCCTCCAGGAGAGAGGCCCAAGCAAGACGCGCCCCGAGGAGCGTCTTGCCACATGTCACCTCTGGGTCTGACTGAGCGCCTCCAGGAGAGAGGCCCAAGCAAGACGCGCCCCGAGGAGCGTCTTGTCACATGTCAACACTGGGTCTGACTGAGCGCCTCCAGAAGAGAAGCCCCAGCAAGACGTGCTCCGAGGAGCGTCTTGCCACATGTCAGCACTCGGTCTGAGTGAGCGCCTCCAGGAGAGAGGCCCAAGCAAGAAGCGCCCCGAGGAGCGTCTTGCCGCATGTCAACAATGGGTCTGACTGAGGGCCTCCAGGAGAGAAGCCCAAGCAAGATGCGCCCCGAGGAGCGTCTTGCCACATGTCAGCACTCGGTCTGACTGAGCGCCTCCAGGAGAGAGGGCCAAGCAAGACGCGCCCCGAGGAGCGTCTTGCCACATGTCAACGAAGGGTCTGACAGAGGGCCTCCAGGAGAGAGGCCCAAGCAAGACGCGCCCCGAGGAGCGTCTTGCCACATGTCAACACTTGGTCTGACTGAGCGCCTCCAGGAGAGAGGCCCAAGCAAGACGCGCCCCGAGGAGCGTCTTGCCACATGTCAACACTGGGTCTGACAGCGGGCCTCCAGGAGAGAGGCCCAAGCAAGACGCGCCCCGAGGAGCGTCTTGTCACATATCAACACTGGGTCTGACTTACCGCCTCCAGGAGAGAGGCCCAAGAAAAGATGCGCCCTGAGGAGCGTCTTGCCACGTGTCACCACTGCGTCTGACTGAGCTCCTCCAGGAGAGAGGCCCAAGCAAGACGCGCCCCGAGGAGCGTCTTGCCTTATGTCAGCACTCGGTCTGACTGAGCGCCTCCAGGAGAGAGGCCCAAGCAAGACGCGCCCCGAGGAGCGTCTTGCCACATGTCACTACTTGGTCTGACTGAGCGCCTCCAGGAGAGAGGCCCAAGCAAGACGTGCCCCGAGGAGCGTCTTGCCACATGTCAACAATGGGTCTGACTGAGGGCCTCCAGGAGAGAAGCCCAAGCAAGACGCGCCCCGAGGAGCGTCTTGCCACATGTCAACACTGGGTCTGACTGAGGGCCTCCAGGAGAGAGGCCCTAATAAGACGCGCCCCGAGGAGCGTCTTGCCACATGTCAACACTGGGTCTGACTGAGGGCCTCCAGGAGAGAAGCCCAAGCAAGATGCGCCCAGAGGAGCGTCTTGCCACATGTCAACACTGGGTCTGACTGAGCGCCTCCAGGAGAGAGGCCCGAGGAGCGTCTTGCCACATGTCACCTCTGGGTCTGACTGAGCGCCTCCAGGAGAGAGGCGCAAGCAAGGAACCCCCGAGGAGCGTCTTGACACATGTCAACACTGGGTCTGACTAAGCGCCTCCAGGAGAGAGGCCCCAGCAAGACGCGCCCCGAGGAGCGTCGTGCCTCATGTCAGCACTCGGTCTGACTGAGCGCCTCCAGGAGAGAGGCCCAAGCAAGAAGCGCCCCGAGGAGCGTCTTGCCACATGTCAACACTGGGTCTAATTGAGCGCCTCCAGGAGAGAGGCCCAAGCAAGACGCGCCCCGAGGAGCGTCTTGCCACATGTCACCACTGGGTCTGATTGAGCACCTCCAGGAGAGAGGCCCCAGCAAGACGCGCCCCGAGGAGCGTCTTGCCTTATGTCAGCACTCGGTCTGACTGAGCGCCTCCAGGAGAGAGGCCCAAGCAAGAAGCGCCCCGAGGAGCGTCTTTCCACATGTCACTACTTGGTCTGACTGAGCGCCTCCAGGAGAGAGGCCAAAGCAAGACGTGCCCCGAGGAGCGTCTTGCCACATGTCAACAATGGGTCTGACTGAGGGCCTCCAGGAGAGAAGCCCAAGCAAGACGCGCCCCGAGGAGCGTCTTGCCACATGACAACACTGGGTCTGACTGAGGGCCTCCAGGAGAGAGGCCCAAATAAGACGCGCCCCGACGAGCGTCTTGCCACATGTCAACACTGGGTCTGACTGAGGGCCTCCAGGAGAGAAGCCCAAGCAAGATGCGCCCCGAGGAGCGTCTTGCCACATGTCACCTCTGGGTCTGACTGAGCGCCTCCAGGAGAGAGGCGCAAGCAAGAAACGCCCGAGGAGCATCTTGACACATGTAAACACTGGGTCTGACTGAGCGCCTCCAGGAGAGAGGCCCCAGCAAGACGCGCCCCGAGGAGCATCTTGCCTCATATCAGCACTCGGTCTGACTGAGCGCCTCCAGGAGAGAGGCCCAAGCAAGAAGCGCCCGGAGGAGAGTCTTGCCACATGTCAACAATGGGTCTGACTGAGGGCCTCCAGGGGAGAAGCCCAAGCAAGACGCGCCCCGAGGAGCGTCTTGCCACATGTCAACACTGGGTCTAATTGAGCGCCTCCAGGAGAGAGGCCCAAGCAAGACGCGCCCCGAGGAGCGTCTTGCCACATGTCACTACTCGGTCTGACTGAGCGCCTCCAGGAGAGAGGTCCAAGCAACACGCGCCCCGAGGAGCGTCTTGCCACATGTCAACACTGGGTCTGACTGAGTGCCTCCATGAGAGAAGCCCCAGCAAGATGGGCCTCGAGGAGCGTCTTGCCACATGGCACTACTCGGTCTGACTGAGCGCCTCCAGGAGAGAGGCCCAAGCAAGATGTGCCCCGAGGAGCGTCTTGCCACATGTCAACACTGGGTCTGACTGAGCGCCTCCAGGAGAGAGGCCCAAGCAAGACACGCCCCGAGGAGCTTCTTGACACATGTCAACACTGGGTCTGACTGAGGGCCTCCATGAGAGAAGCCCAAGCAAGACGCGCCCCGAGGAGTGTCTTGCCACATGTCAACACTGGGTCTGACAGAGGGCATCCAGGAGAGAGGCCCAAGCAATACGCGCCCCGAGGAGCATCTAGCCACATGTCAACAATGGGTCTGACTGAGGGCCTCCAGGAGAGAAGACAAAGCAAGACGCGCCCCGAGGAGCTTCTTTCCACATGTCAACAATGGGTCTTACTGAGGGCCTCCAGGAGAGAAGCCCAAGCAAGACACGCCCCGAGGAGTGTCTTGCCACATGTCAACACTGTGTCTGACTGAGCGCCTCCAGGAGAGAGGCCCAAGCAAGACGCGCCCCGAGGAGCGTCTTGCCACGTGTCAACTCTGGGTCTGACTTAGCGCCTCCAGGAGAGAGGCCCAAGCAAGATGCGCCCAGAGGAGCGTCTTGCCACGTGTCACCACTGGGTCTGACTGAGCTCCTCCAGGAGAGAGGCCCAAGCAAGACGCGCCCAGAGGAGCGTCTTGCCACTTGTCATCACTGGGTCTGATTGAGCACCTCCAGGAGAGAGGCCCCAGCAAGACGCGCCCCGAGGAGCGTCTTGCCTTATGTCAGCACTCGGTCTGACTGAGCGCCTCCAGGAGAGAGGCCCAAGCAAGACGCGCCCCGAGGAGCGTAATGCCACATGTCACTACTCGGTCTAACTGAGCGCCTCCAGGAGAGAGGCCCAAGTAAGACGCGCCCCGAGGAGCGTCTTGCCACATGTCAGCACTGGGTCTGACTGAGCGCCTCCAGGAGAGAGGCCCAAGCAAGACACGCCCCGAGGAGCGTCTTGACACATGTCAACACTGGGTCGGACTGAGGGCCTCCATGAGAGAAGCCCAAGCAAGACGCGCCCCGAGGAGAGTCTTGCCACATGTCAACACTCGGTCTGACAGAGGGCATTCAGGAGAGTGGCCCAAGCAATACGCGCCCCGAGGAGCATCTTGCCACATGTCACCACTGGGTCTGAATGAGCGCCTCCAGGAAAGAGGCCCAACCAAGACGCGCCCCGAGGAGTGTCTTGCCACATGTCAACAATGTGTCTGACTGAGGGCCTCCAGGAGAGAGGCCCAAGCAAGACGCGCCCGGAGGAGCGTCTTGCCACATGTCAACACTGGGTCTGACAGAGGGCCTCCAGGAGAGAGGCCCAAGCAAGACGCGCCCCGAGGAGCGTCTTGACACATGTCACCACTTGGTCTGACTGAGCGCCTCCAGGAGAGAGGCCCAAGCAACACGCGCCCCTAGGAGCGTCAGGCCACATGTCACTACTCAGTCTGACTGAGCGCCTCCAGGAGAGAGGCCCAAGCAAGACGCGCCCCGAGGAGCGTCTTACCACGTGTCAACACTGGGTCTGATTGAGGGCCTTCTGGAGAGAGGCCCAAGCAAGACGCGCCCCGAGGAGCGTCTTGCCACATGTCACCACTTGGTCTTACTGAGCGCCTCCAGGAGAGAGGCCCAAGCAACACGCGCCCCGAGGAGCGTCAGGCCACATGTCACTACTCAGTCTGACTGAGCGCCTCCAGGAGAGAGGCCCAAGCAAGAAGCGCCCCAAGGCGCGTCTTGCCACATGTCAACAATGGGTCTTACTGAGGGCCTCCAGGAGAGAAGCCCAAGCAAGACGCGCCCCGAGGAGCTTCTTGCCACAGTACTCAGCACTCGGTCTGACTGAGCGCCTCCAGGAGAGAGGCCAAAGCAAGACGCGCCCCAAGGAGCGTCTTGACACATGTCAACACTGGGTCTGACAGAGGGCCTCCATGAGAGAGGCCCAAGCAAGACGCGCCCCGAGGAGTGTCTTGCCACTTGTCAACACTGGGTCTAACAGAGGGCCTCCAGGAGAGAGGCCCAAGCAAGACGCGCCCCGAGGAGTGTCTTGCCACATGTCACCACTTGGTCTGACTGAGCGCCTCCAGGAGAGAGGCCCAAGCAACACGCGCCCCGAGGAGCGTCAGGCCACGTGTCACTACTCAGTCTGACTAAGCGCCTCCAGGAGAGAGGCCCAAGCAAGTCGCGCCCCGAGGAGCGTCTTGCCACGTGTCAACACTGGGTCTGATTGAGGGCCTTCTGGAGAGAGGCCCAAGCAAGACGCGCCCCGAGGAGCGTCTTGCCACATGTCAACAATGGTTCTTACTGAGGGCCTCCAGGAGAGAAGCCCAAGCAAGACGCGCCCCGAGGAGCTTCTTGCCACATGTCAGCACTCGGTCTGACTGAGCGCCTCCAGGAGAGAGGCCAAAAAAGGACGCCCCCCGAGGAGCGTCTTGCCACAAGTCAACACTGGGTCTGACTGAGTGCCTCCATGAGAGAAGCCCCAGCAAGACGCGCCCCGAGGAGCGTCTTGCCACATGTCACTACTCGGTCTGTTTGAGCGCATCTAGGAGAGTAGCCCAAGCAAGACGTGCCCCGAGGAGCATCTTGCCACATGTCAACAATGGGTCTGACTGAGGGCCTCCAGGAGAGAAGCCCAAGCAAGACGCGCCCCCAGGAGCGTCTTGCCACATGTCAACACTGGGTCTGACTGAGCGCCTCCAGGAGAGAGGCCCAAGCAAGACATGCCCCGAGGAGCGTCTTGACACATGTCAACACTGGGTCTGACTGAGGGCCTCCATGAGAGAAGCCCAAGCAAGACGCGCCCCGAGGAGAGTCTTGCCACATGTCAACACTCGGTCTGACAGAGGGCATCCAGGAGAGAGGCCCAAGCAATACGCGCCCCGAGGAGCGTCTTGCCACATGTCACCACTGGGTCTGACTGAGCGCCTCCAGGAGAGAGGCCCAACCAAGACGCGCCCTGAGGAGCGTCTTGCCACATGCCAACACTGGGTCTGACAGAGGGCCTCCAGGAGAGAGGCCCAACCAAGACGCGCCCCGAGGAGTGTCTTGCCACATGTCACCACTGGGTCTGACTGAGCGCCTCCAGGAGAGAGGCCCAAGCAAGACGCGCCCCGAGGAGCGTCTTGTCACATGTCAACACTGGGTCTTACTGAGCGCCTCCAGGAGAGAGGCCCAAGCAAGACGCGCCCCGAGGAGCGTCTTGCCACATGTCAACAATGGGTATGACTGAGGGCCTCCAGGAGAGAAGCCCAAGCAAGATGCGCCCCGAGGAGCGTCTTGACACATGTCAACACTGGGTCTGACAGAGGGCCTCCAGGAGAGAGGCCAAAGCAAGACGCGCCCCGAGGAGCGTCTTGACACATGTCAACACTGGGTCTGATTGAGGGCCTTCTGGAGAGAGGCCCAAGCAAGACGCGTCCCGAGGAGCGTCTTGCCACATGTCAACAATGGTTCTTACTGAGGGCCTCCAGGAGAGAAGCCCAAGCAAGATGCGCCCCGAGGAGCTTCTTGCCACATGTCAACAATGGGTATGACTGAGCGCCTCCAGGAGAGAGGCCAAAGCAAGACTTCCCCCGAGGAGCGTCTTGACACATGTCAACACTGGGTCTGACAGAGGGCCTCCATGAGAGAGGCCCAAGCAAGACGCGCCCCGAGGAGTGTCTTGCCAAATGTCAACACTGGGTCTGACAGAGCGCCTCAGGGAGAGAGGTCCAAGCAAGACGCGCCCCGAGGAGCGTCTTGCCACATGTCACTACTCGGTCTGACTGAGCGCCTCAGGGAGAGAGGTCCAAGCAAGACGCGCCCCGAGGAGCGTCTTGCCACATGTCAACAATGGGTCTGACTGAGGGCCTCCAGGAGAGAGGCCCAAGCAAGACACGCCCCGAGGAGCGTCTTGACACATGTCAACACTGGGTCTGACTGAGGGCCTCCATGAGAGAAGCCCAACCAAGACGCGCCCTGAGGAACGTCTTGCCACATGCCAACACTGGGTCTGACAGAGGGCCTCCAGGAGAGAGGCCCAAGCAAGACGCACCCCGAGGAGTGTCTTGCCACATGTCACCACTGGGTCTGACTGAGCGCCTCCAGGAAAGAGGCCCAAGCAAGACGCGCCCCGAGGAGCGTCTTGTCACATGTCAACACTGGGTCTTTCTGAGTGCCTCCAGGAGAGAAGCCCAAGCAAGACGCGCCCCGAGGAGCCTCTTTCCACATGTCAGCACTCGGTCTGACTGAGCGCCTGCAGGAGAGAGGCCCAAGCAAGACGCGCCCAAAGGAGCGTCTTGCAACATGTCAACAATGGGTCTGACTGAGGGCCTCCAGGAGAGAAGCCCAAGCAACACGCGGCCCGAGGAGCGTCTTGCCACATGTCAGCACTCGGTCTGACTGAGCGCCTCCAGGAGAGAGGCCAAAGCAAGACGCGCCCCGAGGAGTGTCTTGCCACATGTCAACAATGGGTATGACTGAGGGCGTCCAGGAGAGAAGCCCAAGCAAGACGCGCCCCGAGGAGCGTCTTGACACATGTCAACACTGGGTCTGAAAAAGGGCCTCCAGGAGAGAGGCCCAAGCAGGACGCGCCCCGAGGAGTGTCTTGCCACATGTCACCACTGGGTCTGACTGAGCGCCTCCAGGAGAGAGGCCCAAGCAAGACGCGCCCCGAGGAGCGTCTTGTCACATGTCAACACTGGGTCTTTCTGAGCGCCTCCAGGAGAGAAGCCCAAGCAAGACGCGCCCCGAGGAGCATCTTTCCACATGTCAGCACTCGGTCTGACTGAGCGCCTGCAGGAGAGAGGCCCAAGCAAGACGCGCCCAAAGGAGCGTCTTGCAACATGTCAACAATGGGTCTGACTGAGGGCCTCCAGGAGAGAAGCCCAAGCAACACGCGGCCCGAGGAGCGTCTTGCCACATGTCAGCACTGGGTCTGACAGAGGGCCTCCAGGAGAGAGGCCAAAGCAAGACGCGCCCCGAGGAGCGTCTTGACACATGTCAACACTGGGTCTGACAGAGGAACTCCATGAGAGAGGCCCAAGCAAGACGCGCCCCGAGGAGTGTCTTGCCACATGTCAACACTGGGTCTGACTGAGCGCCTCCAGGAGAGAGGCCCAAGCAAGACGCGCCCCGAGGAATGTCTTGCCACGTGTCAACACTGGGTCTGACTGAGTGCCTCCAGGAGAGAGGCCCAAGCAAGATGCGCCCCGAGGAGCGTCTTGCCACGTGTCACCACTGGCTCTGACTGAGCGCCTCCAGGAGAGAGGCCCAAGCAAGACGCGCCCCGAGGAGCGTCTTGCCACGTGTCACCACTGGGTCTGATTGAGCGCCTCCAGGAGAGAGGCCCCAGCAAGACACGCCCCGAGGAGCGTCTTGCCTTATGTCAGCACTCGGTCTGACTGAGCGCCTCCAGGAGAGAGGTCCAAGCAAGACGCGCCCCGAGGAGCGTCTTGCCACATGTCACTACTCGGTCTGACTGAGCGCCTCCAGGAGAGAGGCCCAAGCAAGACGTGCCCCGAGGAGCGTCTTGCCACATGTCAACACTGGGTCTGACTGAGCGCCTCCAGGAGAGAGGCCCAAGCAAGACGCGCCCCGAGGAGCGTCAGGCCACATGTCACTACTCAGTCTGACTGAGCGCCTCCAGGAGAGAGGCCCAAGCAAGATGCGCCCCGAGGAGCGTCTTGCCACATGTCAACACTGGGTCTGATTGAGGGCCTTCTGGAGAAAGGCACAAGCAAGACGCGCCCCGAGGAGCGTCTTGCCACATGTCAACAATGGGTCTTACTGAGGGTCTGCAGGAGAGAGGCCAAAGCAAGATGCGCCCGGAGGAGCGTCTTGCCACATGTCAACACTGGGTCTGACAGAGGGCATCCAGGAGAGAGGCCGAAGCAAGACGCGCCCCATGGAGCGTCTTGCCACATGTCACATCTGGTTCTGACTGAGCGCCTCCAGGAGAGAGGCCCAAGCAAGATGCGCCCCGAGGAGCGTCTTGCCACATGTCAACAATGGGTCTGACTGAGGGCCTCCAGGAAAGAAGCCCAAGCAATACGCGCCCCGAGGAGCGTCTTGCGACATGTCACTACTCGGTCTGATTGAGCGCCTCCAGGAGAGAGGCCCCAGCAAGACACGCCCCGAGGAGCGTCTTGCCTTATGTCAGCACTCGGTCTGACTGAGCGCCTCCAGGAGAGAGGCCCAAGCAAGACGCGCCCCGAGGAGCGTCTTGCCACATGTCAACACTGGGTCTGACTGAGCGCCTCCAGGAGAGAGGCCCAAGCAAGACACGCCCCGAGGAGCTTCTTGACACATGTCAACACTGGGTCTGACTGAGGGCCTCCATGAGAGAAGCCCAAGCAAGACGCGCCCCGAGGAGTGTCTTGCCACATGTCAACACTGGGTCTGACAGAGGGCATCCAGGAGAGAGGCCCAAGCAATACGCGCCCCGAGGAGCATCTAGCCACATGTCAACAATGGGTCTGACTGAGGGCCTCCAGGAGAGAAGACAAAGCAAGACGCGCCCCGAGGAGCTTCTTTCCACATGTCAACAATGGGTCTTACTGAGGGCCTCCAGGAGAGAAGCCCAAGCAAGACACGCCCCGAGGAGTGTCTTGCCACATGTCAACACTGTGTCTGACTGAGCGCCTCCAGGAGAGAGGCCCAAGCAAGACGCGCCCCGAGGAGCGTCTTGCCACGTGTCAACTCTGGGTCTGACTTAGCGCCTCCAGGAGAGAGGCCCAAGCAAGATGCGCCCAGAGGAGCGTCTTGCCACGTGTCACCACTGGGTCTGACTGAGCTCCTCCAGGAGAGAGGCCCAAGCAAGACGCGCCCAGAGGAGCGTCTTGCCACTTGTCATCACTGGGTCTGATTGAGCACCTCCAGGAGAGAGGCCCCAGCAAGACGCGCCCCGAGGAGCGTCTTGCCTTATGTCAGCACTCGGTCTGACTGAGCGCCTCCAGGAGAGAGGCCCAAGCAAGACGCGCCCCGAGGAGCGTCTTGCCACATGTCACTACTCGGTCTAACTGAGCGCCTCCAGGAGAGAGGCCCAAGTAAGACGCGCCCCGAGGAGCGTCTTGCCACATGTCAGCACTGGGTCTGACTGAGCGCCTCCAGGAGAGAGGCCCAAGCAAGACACGCCCCGAGGAGCGTCTTGACACATGTCAACACTGGGTCGGACTGAGGGCCTCCATGAGAGAAGCCCAAGCAAGACGCGCCCCGAGGAGAGTCTTGCCACATGTCAACACTCGGTCTGACAGAGGGCATTCAGGAGAGTGGCCCAAGCAATACGCGCCCCGAGGAGCATCTTGCCACATGTCACCACTGGGTCTGAATGAGCGCCTCCAGGAAAGAGGCCCAACCAAGACGCGCCCCGAGGAGTGTCTTGCCACATGTCAACAATGTGTCTGACTGAGGGCCTCCAGGAGAGAGGCCCAAGCAAGACGCGCCCGGAGGAGCGTCTTGCCACATGTCAACACTGGGTCTGACAGAGGGCCTCCAGGAGAGAGGCCCAAGCAAGACGCGCCCCGAGGAGCGTCTTGACACATGTCACCACTTGGTCTGACTGAGCGCCTCCAGGAGAGAGGCCCAAGCAACACGCGCCCCTAGGAGCGTCAGGCCACATGTCACTACTCAGTCTGACTGAGCGCCTCCAGGAGAGAGGCCCAAGCAAGACGCGCCCCGAGGAGCGTCTTACCACGTGTCAACACTGGGTCTGATTGAGGGCCTTCTGGAGAGAGGCCCAAGCAAGACGCGCCCCGAGGAGCGTCTTGCCACATGTCACCACTTGGTCTTACTGAGCGCCTCCAGGAGAGAGGCCCAAGCAACACGCGCCCCGAGGAGCGTCAGGCCACATGTCACTACTCAGTCTGACTGAGCGCCTCCAGGAGAGAGGCCCAAGCAAGAAGCGCCCCAAGGCGCGTCTTGCCACATGTCAACAATGGGTCTTACTGAGGGCCTCCAGGAGAGAAGCCCAAGCAAGACGCGCCCCGAGGAGCTTCTTGCCACAGTACTCAGCACTCGGTCTGACTGAGCGCCTCCAGGAGAGAGGCCAAAGCAAGACGCGCCCCGAGGAGCGTCTTGACACATGTCAACACTGGGTCTGACAGAGGGCCTCCATGAGAGAGGCCCAAGCAAGACGCGCCCCGAGGAGTGTCTTGCCACTTGTCAACACTGGGTCTAACAGAGGGCCTCCAGGAGAGAGGCCCAAGCAAGACGCGCCCCGAGGAGTGTCTTGCCACATGTCACCACTTGGTCTGACTGAGCGCCTCCAGGAGAGAGGCCCAAGCAACACGCGCCCCGAGGAGCGTCAGGCCACGTGTCACTACTCAGTCTGACTAAGCGCCTCCAGGAGAGAGGCCCAAGCAAGTCGCGCCCCGAGGAGCGTCTTGCCACGTGTCAACACTGGGTCTGATTGAGGGCCTTCTGGAGAGAGGCCCAAGCAAGACGCGCCCCGAGGAGCGTCTTGCCACATGTCAACAATGGTTCTTACTGAGGGCCTCCAGGAGAGAAGCCCAAGCAAGACGCGCCCCGAGGAGCTTCTTGCCACATGTCAGCACTCGGTCTGACTGAGCGCCTCCAGGAGAGAGGCCAAAAAAGGACGCCCCCCGAGGAGCGTCTTGCCACAAGTCAACACTGGGTCTGACTGAGTGCCTCCATGAGAGAAGCCCCAGCAAGACGCGCCCCGAGGAGCGTCTTGCCACATGTCACTACTCGGTCTGTTTGAGCGCATCTAGGAGAGTAGCCCAAGCAAGACGTGCCCCGAGGAGCATCTTGCCACATGTCAACAATGGGTCTGACTGAGGGCCTCCAGGAGAGAAGCCCAAGCAAGACGCGCCCCCAGGAGCGTCTTGCCACATGTCAACACTGGGTCTGACTGAGCGCCTCCAGGAGAGAGGCCCAAGCAAGACATGCCCCGAGGAGCGTCTTGACACATGTCAACACTGGGTCTGACTGAGGGCCTCCATGAGAGAAGCCCAAGCAAGACGCGCCCCGAGGAGAGTCTTGCCACATGTCAACACTCGGTCTGACAGAGGGCATCCAGGAGAGAGGCCCAAGCAATACGCGCCCCGAGGAGCGTCTTGCCACATGTCACCACTGGGTCTGACTGAGCGCCTCCAGGAGAGAGGCCCAACCAAGACGCGCCCTGAGGAGCGTCTTGCCACATGCCAACACTGGGTCTGACAGAGGGCCTCCAGGAGAGAGGCCCAACCAAGACGCGCCCCGAGGAGTGTCTTGCCACATGTCACCACTGGGTCTGACTGAGCGCCTCCAGGAGAGAGGCCCAAGCAAGACGCGCCCCGAGGAGCGTCTTGTCACATGTCAACACTGGGTCTTACTGAGCGCCTCCAGGAGAGAGGCCCAAGCAAGACGCGCCCCGAGGAGCGTCTTGCCACATGTCAACAATGGGTATGACTGAGGGCCTCCAGGAGAGAAGCCCAAGCAAGATGCGCCCCGAGGAGCGTCTTGACACATGTCAACACTGGGTCTGACAGAGGGCCTCCAGGAGAGAGGCCAAAGCAAGACGCGCCCCGAGGAGCGTCTTGACACATGTCAACACTGGGTCTGATTGAGGGCCTTCTGGAGAGAGGCCCAAGCAAGACGCGTCCCGAGGAGCGTCTTGCCACATGTCAACAATGGTTCTTACTGAGGGCCTCCAGGAGAGAAGCCCAAGCAAGATGCGCCCCGAGGAGCTTCTTGCCACATGTCAACAATGGGTATGACTGAGCGCCTCCAGGAGAGAGGCCAAAGCAAGACTTCCCCCGAGGAGCGTCTTGACACATGTCAACACTGGGTCTGACAGAGGGCCTCCATGAGAGAGGCCCAAGCAAGACGCGCCCCGAGGAGTGTCTTGCCAAATGTCAACACTGGGTCTGACAGAGCGCCTCAGGGAGAGAGGTCCAAGCAAGACGCGCCCCGAGGAGCGTCTTGCCACATGTCACTACTCGGTCTGACTGAGCGCCTCAGGGAGAGAGGTCCAAGCAAGACGCGCCCCGAGGAGCGTCTTGCCACATGTCAACAATGGGTCTGACTGAGGGCCTCCAGGAGAGAGGCCCAAGCAAGACACGCCCCGAGGAGCGTCTTGACACATGTCAACACTGGGTCTGACTGAGGGCCTCCATGAGAGAAGCCCAACCAAGACGCGCCCTGAGGAACGTCTTGCCACATGCCAACACTGGGTCTGACAGAGGGCCTCCAGGAGAGAGGCCCAAGCAAGACGCACCCCGAGGAGTGTCTTGCCACATGTCACCACTGGGTCTGACTGAGCGCCTCCAGGAAAGAGGCCCAAGCAAGACGCGCCCCGAGGAGCGTCTTGTCACATGTCAACACTGGGTCTTTCTGAGTGCCTCCAGGAGAGAAGCCCAAGCAAGACGCGCCCCGAGGAGCGTCTTTCCACATGTCAGCACTCGGTCTGACTGAGCGCCTGCAGGAGAGAGGCCCAAGCAAGACGCGCCCAAAGGAGCGTCTTGCAACATGTCAACAATGGGTCTGACTGAGGGCCTCCAGGAGAGAAGCCCAAGCAACACGCGGCCCGAGGAGCGTCTTGCCACATGTCAGCACTCGGTCTGACTGAGCGCCTCCAGGAGAGAGGCCAAAGCAAGACGCGCCCCGAGGAGTGTCTTGCCACATGTCAACAATGGGTATGACTGAGGGCGTCCAGGAGAGAAGCCCAAGCAAGACGCGCCCCGAGGAGCGTCTTGACACATGTCAACACTGGGTCTGAAAAAGGGCCTCCAGGAGAGAGGCCCAAGCAGGACGCGCCCCGAGGAGTGTCTTGCCACATGTCACCACTGGGTCTGACTGAGCGCCTCCAGGAGAGAGGCCCAAGCAAGACGCGCCCCGAGGAGCGTCTTGTCACATGTCAACACTGGGTCTTTCTGAGCGCCTCCAGGAGAGAAGCCCAAGCAAGACGCGCCCCGAGGAGCATCTTTCCACATGTCAGCACTCGGTCTGACTGAGCGCCTGCAGGAGAGAGGCCCAAGCAAGACGCGCCCAAAGGAGCGTCTTGCAACATGTCAACAATGGGTCTGACTGAGGGCCTCCAGGAGAGAAGCCCAAGCAACACGCGGCCCGAGGAGCGTCTTGCCACATGTCAGCACTGGGTCTGACAGAGGGCCTCCAGGAGAGAGGCCAAAGCAAGACGCGCCCCGAGGAGCGTCTTGACACATGTCAACACTGGGTCTGACAGAGGAACTCCATGAGAGAGGCCCAAGCAAGACGCGCCCCGAGGAGTGTCTTGCCACATGTCAACACTGGGTCTGACTGAGCGCCTCCAGGAGAGAGGCCCAAGCAAGACGCGCCCCGAGGAATGTCTTGCCACGTGTCAACACTGGGTCTGACTGAGTGCCTCCAGGAGAGAGGCCCAAGCAAGATGCGCCCCGAGGAGCGTCTTGCCACGTGTCACCACTGGCTCTGACTGAGCGCCTCCAGGAGAGAGGCCCAAGCAAGACGCGCCCCGAGGAGCGTCTTGCCACGTGTCACCACTGGGTCTGATTGAGCGCCTCCAGGAGAGAGGCCCCAGCAAGACACGCCCCGAGGAGCGTCTTGCCTTATGTCAGCACTCGGTCTGACTGAGCGCCTCCAGGAGAGAGGTCCAAGCAAGACGCGCCCCGAGGAGCGTCTTGCCACATGTCACTACTCGGTCTGACTGAGCGCCTCCAGGAGAGAGGCCCAAGCAAGACGTGCCCCGAGGAGCGTCTTGCCACATGTCAACACTGGGTCTGACTGAGCGCCTCCAGGAGAGAGGCCCAAGCAAGACGCGCCCCGAGGAGCGTCTTGCCACATGTCAACAATGGGTCTTACTGAGGGTCTGCAGGAGAGAGGCCAAAGCAAGATGCGCCCGGAGGAGCGTCTTGCCACATGTCAACACTGGGTCTGACAGAGGGCATCCAGGAGAGAGGCCGAAGCAAGACGCGCCCCATGGAGCGTCTTGCCACATGTCACATCTGGTTCTGACTGAGCGCCTCCAGGAGAGAGGCCCAAGCAAGATGCGCCCCGAGGAGCGTCTTGCCACATGTCAACAATGGGTCTGACTGAGGGCCTCCAGGAAAGAAGCCCAAGCAATACGCGCCCCGAGGAGCGTCTTGCGACATGTCACTACTCGGTCTGATTGAGCGCCTCCAGGAGAGAGGCCCCAGCAAGACACGCCCCGAGGAGCGTCTTGCCTTATGTCAGCACTCGGTCTGACTGAGCGCCTCCAGGAGAGAGGCCCAAGCAAGACGCGCCCCGAGGAGCGTCTTGCGACCTGTCACTACTCGGTCTAACTGAGCGCCTCCAGGAGAGAGGTCCAAGCAAGACGCGCCCCGAGGAGCGTCTTGCCACATGTCACTACTCGGTCTGACTGAGCGCCTCCAGGAGAGAGGCCCAAGCAAGACGTGCCCCGAGGAGCGTCTTGCCACATGTCAACACTGGGTCTGACTGAGCGCCTCCAGGAGAGAAGCCCAAGCAAGACGCGCCCCGCGGAGCGTCAGGCCACATGTCACTACTCAGTCTGACTGAGCGCCTCAAGGAGAGAGGCCCAAGCAAGATGCGCCCCGAGGAGCGTCTTGCCACATGTCAACACTGGGTCTGATTGAGGGCCTTCTGGAGAAAGGCACAAGCAAGACGCGCCCCGAGGAGCATCTTGCCACATGTCAACAATGGGTCTTACTGAGGGTCTGCAGGAGAGAGGCCAAAGCAAGATGCGCCCGGAGGAGCGTCTTGCCACATGTCAACACTGGGTCTGACAGAGGGCCTCCAGGAGAGCTCTCCCTGAGGCGCTCTGTCAGACCCAGTGTTGACATTTGGCAAGACACTCCTCGGGGCGCGTCTTGCTTGGGCCTCTCTCATGGAGGCTCTCTGTCAGACCCAGTGTTGACATGTGTCAAGACGCTCCTCGGGGGAAGTCTTGCTTTGGCCTCTCTCCTGGAGGCGCTCAGTCATACACATTGTTGACATGTGGCAAGAAGCTCCTCGGGGCGCGTCTTGCTTGGGCTTCTCTCCTGGAGGCCCTCAGTAAGAACCATTGTTGACATGTGGCAAGACGCTCCTCGGGACGCGTCTTGCTTGGGCCTCTCTCCAGAAGGCCCTCAATCAGACCCAGTGTTGACATGTGTCAAGACGCTCCTCGGGGCGCGTCTTGCTTTGGCCTCTCTCCTGGAGGCCCTCTGTCAGACCCAGTGTTGACATGTGTCAAGACGCTCTTCGGGGCACATCTTGCTTGGGCTTCTCTCCTGGAGGCCCTCAGTCATACCCATTGTTGACATGTGGCAAGACGCTCCTCGGGGCGCGTCTTGCTTTGGCCTCTCTCCTGGAGGCGCTCAGTCAGACCGAGTGCTGACATGTGGCAAGACGCTCCTCGGGCCGCGTGTTGCTTGGGCTTCTCTCCTGGAGGCCCTCAGTCAGACCCATTGTTGACATGTTGCAAGACGCTCCTTTGGGCGCGTCTTGCTTGGGCCTCTCTCCTGGAGGCGCTCAGTAAGACCCAGTGTTGACATGTGACAAGACGCTCCTCGGGGCGCGTCTTGCTTGGGCCTCTCTCCTGGAGGCGCTCAGTCAGACCCAGTGGTGACATGTGGCAAGACACTCCTCGGGGCGCGTCTTGGTTGGGCCTCTCTCCTGGAGGCCCTCTGTCAGACCCAGTGTTGGCATGTGGCAAGACGCTCCTCAGGGCGCGTCTTGGTTGGGCCTCTCTCCTGGAGGCGCTCAGTCAGACCCAGTGGTGACATGTGGCAAGACGCTCCTCGGGGCGCGTATTGCTTGGGCCTCTCTCCTGGATGCCCTCTGTCAGACCGAGTGTTGACATGTGGCAAGACTCTCCTCGGGGCACGTCTTGCTTGGGCTTCTCTCATGGAGGCCCTCAGTCAGACCCAGAGTTGACATGTGTCAAGACGCTCCTCGGGGCATGTCTTGCTTGGGCCTCTCTCCTGGAGGCGCTCAGTCAGACCCAGTGTTGACATGTGGCAAGACGCTCCTGGGGGCGCGTCTTGCTTGGGCTTCTCTCCTGGAGGCCCTCAGTCAGACCCATTGTTGACATGTGGCAAGATGCTCCTCGGGGCACGTCTTGCTTGGGCTACTCTCCTAGATGCGCTCAAACAGACCGAGTAGTGACATGTGGCAAGACGCTCCTCGGGGGCTAGGGCTTCTCTCATGGAGGCACTCAGTCAGACCCAGTGTTGACTTGTGGTAAGACGCTCCTCGGGGGGCGTCCTTTTTTGGCCTCTCTCCCGGAGGCGCTCAGTCAGACAGAGTGCTGACATGTGGCAAGAAGCTCCTCGGGGCGCGTCTTGCTTGGGCTTCTCTCCTGGAGGCCCTCAGTAAGAACCATTGTTGACATGTGGCAAGACGCTCCTCGGGGCGCGTCTTGCTTGGGCCTCTCTCCAGAAGGCCCTCAATCAGACCCAGTGTTGACACGTGGCAAGACGCTCCTCGGGGCGCGACTTGCTTGGGCCTCTCTCCTGGAGGCTCTTAGTCAGACTGAGTAGTGACACGTGGCCTGACGCTCCTCGGGGCGCGTGTTGCTTGGGCCTCTCTCCTGGAGGCGCTCAGTCAGACCAAGTGGTTACATGTGGCAAGACACTCCTCGGGGCGCGTCTTGCTTGGGCCTCTCTCCTGGAGGCCCTCTGTTAGACCCAGTGTTGACATGTGGCAAGACACTCCTCGGGGCGCGTCTTGCTTGGGCCTCTCTCATGGAGGCCCTCTGTCAGACCCAGTGTTGACATGTGTCAAGACGCTCCTCGGGGCGCGTCTTGCTTTGGCCTCTCTCCTGGAGGCGCTCAGTCAGACCGAGTGCTGACATGTGGCAAGAAGCTCCTCGGGGCGCGTCTTGCTTGGGCTTCTCTCCTGGAGGCCCTCAGTCAGACCCATTGTTGACATGTGGCAAGACGCTCCTCGGGGCGCGTCTTGCTTGGGCCTCTCTCCAGAAGGCCCTCAATCAGACCCAGTGTTGACACGTGGCAAGACGCTCCTCGGGGCTCGTCTTGCTTGGGCCTCTCTCCTGGAGGCGCTCAGTCAGACCCAGTGGTGACATGTGGCAAGACGCTCCTCGGGGCGCGTATTGCTTGGGCTTCTTTCCTGGAGGCCCTCAGTCAGACCCATTGTTGACATGTGGCAAGACGCTCCTCGGGGCGCGTCTTGCTTGGGCCTCTCTCCTGGAGGCGCTCAGTCAGAACCAGAGGTGACGTGGCAAGACGCTCCTCGGGGCGCGTCTTGCTTCGGCCTCTCTCCTGGAGGCCCTCTGTCAGACCCAGTGTTGACATGTGGCAAGACGCTCCTCCGGGCGCATCTTGCTTTGGCCTCTCTCCTGCAGACCCTCAGTAAGACCCATTGTTGACATGTGGCAAGACGCTCCTCGGGGCGCGTCTTGCTTGTGCCTTTCTCCAGAAGGCCCTCAATCAGACCCAGTGTTGACATGTGGCAAGACGCTCCTCGGGGCGCATCTTGCTTGGGCCTCTCTCCTGGAGGCGCTCAGTCAGACTGAGTAGTGACATGTGGCCTGACGCTCCTCGGGGCGCGTCTTGCTTGGGCCTCTCTCCTGGAGGCGCTCAGTCAGACCCAGTGTTGACATGTGGCAAGACGCTCCTCGGGGCACGTCTTGCTTGGGCCTCTCTCCTGGAGGCGCTCAGTCAGACCGAGTAGTGACATGTGGCAAGACGCTCCTCGGGGCGTGTCTTGCTTGGACCTCTCTCCTGGAGGCGCTCAGTTAGACCGAGTAGTGACATGACGCAAGACGCTCCTCGGGGCGCGTCTTGCTTGGGCCTCTCTCCTGGAGGCGCTCAGTCAGACCGAGTGCTGACATAAGGCAAGACGCTCCTCGGGGCGTGTCTTGCTGGGGCCTCTCTCCTGGAGGCGCTCAATCAGACCGAGTAGTGACATGTCGCAAGACGCTCCTCGGGGCGCGTATTGCTTGGGCTTCTTTCCTGGAGGCGCTCAGTCAGAACCAGATGTGACATGTGGCAAGACGCTCCATGGGGCGCGTCTTGCTTCGGCCTCTCTCCTGGATGCCCTCTGTCAGACCCAGTGTTGACATGTGGCAAGACGCTCCTCCGGGCAAATCTTGCTTTGGCCTCTCTCCTGCAGACCCTCAGTAAGACCCATTGTTGACATGTGGCAAGACGCTCCTCGGGGCGCGTCTTGCTTGTGCCTTTCTCCAGAAGGCCCTCAATCAGACCCAGTGTTGACATGTGGCAAGACGCTCCTCGGGGCGCATCTTGCTTGGGCCTCTCTCCTGGAGGCGCTCAGTCAGACTGAGTAGTGACATTTGGCCTGACGCTCCTCGGGGCGCGTCTTGCTTGGGCCTCTCTCCTGGAGGCGCTCAATCAGACCCAGTGGTGACACGTGGCAAGACGCTCCTCGGGGCGCGTCTTGCTTGGGCCTCTCTCCTGGAGGCGCTCAGTCAGAGCCAGTGGTGACACGTGGCAAGACGCTCCTCGGGGCGCATCTTGCTTGGGCCTCTCTCCTGGAGGCACTCAGTCAGACCCAGTGTTGACACGTGGCAAGACATTCCTCGGGGCGCGTCTTGCTTGGGCCTCTCTCCTGGAGGCGCTCAGTCAGACCCAGTGTTGACATGTGGCAAGACACTCCTCGGGGCGCGTCTTGCTTGGGCCTCTCTCATGGAGTTCCTCTGTCAGACCCAGTGTTGACATGTGGCAAGACACTCCTCGGGGCGCGTCTTGCTTGGGCCTCTCTCCTGGAGGCCCTCTGTCAGACCCAGTGTTGGCATGTGGCAAGACGTTCCTCAGGGCGCGTCTTGGTTGGGCTTCTCTCATGGAGGCCCTCAGTCAGACCCAGTGTTGACATGTGTCAAGACGCTCCTCGGGGCGCGTCTTGCTTTGGCCTCTCTCCTGGAGGCCCTCTGTCAGACCCAGTGTTGACATGTGTCAAGACGCTCCTCGGGGCGCGTCTTGCTTGGGCTTCTCTCCTGGACGCCCTCAGTGATACCCATTGTTGACATGTGGCAAGACACTCCTCGGGGCGCGTCTTGCTTTGGCCTCTCTCCTGGAGGCGCTCAGTCAGACCGAGTGCTGACATGTGGCAAGACGCTCCTCGAGCCGCGTGTTGCTTGGGCTTCTCTCCTGGAGGCCCTCAGTCAGACCCATTGTTGACATGTTGCAAGACGCTCCTTTGGGCGCTTCTTGCTTGGGCCTCTCTCCTGCAGGCGCTCAGTCAGACCGAGTGCTGACATGTGGAAAGACGCTCCTCGGGGCGCGTCTTGCTTGGGCTTCTCTCCTGGAGGCGCTCAGAAAGACCCAGTGTTGACATGTGACAAGACGCTCCTCGGGGCGCGTCTTGCTTGGGCCTCTCTCCTGGAGGCGCTCAGTCAGACCCAGTGGTGACATGTGGCAAGACACTCCTCGGGGTGCGTCTTGCTTGGGCCTCTCTCCTGGAGGCCCTCTGTCAGACCCAGTGTTGGCATGTGGCAAGACGTTCCTCAGGGCGCGTCTTGGTTGGGCTTCTCTCATGGAGGCCCTCAGTCAGACCCAGTGTTGACATGTGGCAAGACGCTCCTCGGGGCGCGTCTTGCTTGGACCTCTCTCCCTGAGGCGCTCAGTCAGACCGAGTAGTGACATGTGGCAAGACGTTCCTCGGGGCGCGTCTTGCTTGGACCTCTCTCCCTGAGGCGCTCTGTCAGACCCAGTGTTGACATTTGGCAAGACACTCCTCGGGGCGCGTCTTGCTTGGGCCTCTCTCATGGAGGCCCTCTGTCAGACCCAGTGTTGACATGTGTCAAGACGCTCCTCGGGGGAAGTCTTGCTTTGGCCTCTCTCCTGGAGGCGCTCAGTCATACCCATTGTTGACATGTGGCAAGAAGCTCCTCGGGGCGCGTCTTGCTTGGGCTTCTCTCCTGGAGGCCCTCAGTAAGAACCATTGTTGACATGTGGCAAGACGCTCCTCGGGACGCGTCTTGCTTGGGCCTCTCTCCAGAAGGCCCTCAATCAGACCCAGTGTTGACATGTGTCAAGACGCTCCTCGGGGCGCGTCTTGCTTTGGCCTCTCTCCTGGAGGCCCTCTGTCAGACCCAGTGTTGACATGTGTCAAGACGCTCCTCGGGGCGCATCTTGCTTGGGCTTCTCTCCTGGAGGCCCTCAGTCATACCCATTGTTGACATGTGGGAAGACGCTCCTCGGGGCGCGTCTTGCTTTGGCCTCTCTCCTGGAGGCGCTCAGTCAGACCGAGTGCTGACATGTGGCAAGACGCTCCTCGGGCCGCGTGTTGCTTGGGCTTCTCTCCTGGAGGCCCTCAGTCAGACCCATTGTTGACATGTTGCAAGACGCTCCTTTGGGCGCGTCTTGCTTGGGCCTCTCTCCTGGAGGCGCTCAGTAAGACCCAGTGTTGACATGTGACAAGACGCTCCTCGGGGCGCGTCTTGCTTGGGCCTCTCTCCTGGAGGCGCTCAGTCAGACCCAGTGGTGACATGTGGCAAGACACTCCTCGGGGCGCGTCTTGGTTGGGCCTCTCTCCTGGAGGCCCTCTGTCAGACCCAGTGTTGGCATGTGGCAAGACGCTCCTCAGGGCGCGTCTTGGTTGGGCCTCTCTCCTGGAGGCGCTCAGTCAGACCCAGTGGTGACA
Source organism: Nothobranchius furzeri (assembly GCF_043380555.1). Classification (NCBI taxonomy): domain Eukaryota; kingdom Metazoa; phylum Chordata; class Actinopteri; order Cyprinodontiformes; family Nothobranchiidae; genus Nothobranchius; species Nothobranchius furzeri. The sequence goes on along the minus strand of NC_091755.1, from coordinate 14,391,758 downwards.
TGTGGCAAGACGCTCCTCGGGGCGCGTATTGCTTGGGCCTCTCTCCTGGATGCCCTCTGTCAGACCGAGTGTTGACATGTGGCAAGACTCTCCTCGGGGCACGTCTTGCTTGGGCTTCTCTCATGGAGGCCCTCAGTCAGACCCAGAGTTGACATGTGTCAAGACGCTCCTCGGGGCATGTCTTGCTTGGGCCTCTCTCCTGGAGGCGCTCAGTCAGACCCAGTGTTGACATGTGGCAAGACGCTCCTGGGGGCGCGTCTTGCTTGGGCTTCTCTCCTGGAGGCCCTCAGTCAGACCCATTGTTGACATGTGGCAAGATGCTCCTCGGGGCACGTCTTGCTTGGGCTACTCTCCTAGATGCGCTCAAACAGACCGAGTAGTGACATGTGGCAAGACGCTCCTCGGGGCGCGTCTTGCTGGGGCTTCTCTCATGGAGGCACTCAGTCAGACCCAGTGTTGACTTGTGGCAAGACGCTCCTCGGGGCGCGACTTGCTTGGGCCTCTCTCCTGGAGGCGCTTAGTCAGACTGAGTAGTGACACGTGGCCTGACGCTCCTCGGGGCGCGTGTTGCTTGGGCCTCTCTCCTGGAGGCGCTCAGTCAGACCAAGTGGTTACATGTGGCAAGACACTCCTCGGGGCGCGTCTTGCTTGGGCCTCTCTCCTGGAGGCCCTCTGTTAGACCCAGTGTTGACATGTGGCAAGACACTCCTCGGGGCGCGTCTTGCTTGGGCCTCTCTCATGGAGGCCCTCTGTCAGACCCAGTGTTGACATGTGTCAAGACGCTCCTCGGGGCGTGTCTTGCTTTGGCCTCTCTACTGGAGGCGCTCAGTCAGACCGAGTGCTGACATGTGGCAAGAAGCTCCTCGGGGCGCGTCTTGCTTGGGCTTCTCTCCTGGAGGCCCTCAGTCAGACCCATTGTTGACATGTGGCAAGACGCTCCTCGGGGCGCGTCTTGCTTGGGCCTCTCTCCAGAAGACCCCTCAATCAGACCCAGTGTTGACACGTGGCAAGACGCTCCTCGGGGCTCGTCTTGCTTGGGCCTCTCTCCTGGAGGCGCTCAGTCAGACCCAGTGGTGACATGTGGCAAGACGCTCCTCGGGGCGCGTATTGCTTGGGCTTCTTTCCTGGAGGCCCTCAGTCAGACCCATTGTTGACATGTGGCAAGACGCTCCTCGGGGCGCGTCTTGCTTGGGCCTCTCTCCTGGAGGCGCTCAGTCAGAACCAGAGGTGACGTGGCAAGACGCTCCTCTGGGCGAGTCTTGCTTCGGCCTCTCTCCTGGAGGCCCTCTGTCAGACCCAGTGTTGACATGTGGCAAGACGCTCCTCCGGGCGCATCTTGCTTTGGCCTCTCTCCTGCAGACCCTCAGTAAGACCCATTGTTGACATTTGGCAAGATGCTCCTCGGGGCGCGTCTTGCTTGTGCCTTTCTCCAGAAGGCCCTCAATCAGACCCAGTGTTGACATGTGGCAAGACGCTCCTCGGGGCGCATCTTGCTTGGGCCTCTCTCCTTGAGGCGCTCAGTCAGACTTAGTGACATGTGGCCTGACGCTCCGCGGGGCGCGTCTTGCTTGGGCTTCTCTCCTGGAGGCGCTCAGTCAGACCCAGTGTTGACATGTGGCAAGACGCTCCTCGGGGCACGTCTTGCTTGGGCCTCTCTCCTGGAGGCGCTCAGTCAGACCGAGTAGTGACATGTGGCAAGACGCTCCTCGGGGCGCGTCTTGCTTGGACCTCTCTCCTGGAGGCGCTCAGTTAGACCGAGTAGTGACAAGTCGCAAGACGCTCCTCGGGGCGCGTCTTGCTTGGGCCTCTCTCCTGGAGGCGCTCAGTCAGACCGAGTGCTGACATAAGGCAAGACGCTCCTCGGGGCGTGTCTTGCTGGGGCCTCTCTCCTGGAGGCGCTCAATCAGACCGAGTAGTGACATGTCGCAAGACGCTCCTCGGGGCGCGTATTGCTTGGGCTTCTTTCCTGGAGGCCCTCAGTCAGACCCATTGTTGACATGTGTCAAGACGCTCCTCGGGGCGCATCTTGCTTGGGCCTCTCTCCTGGAGGCGCTCAGTCAGAACCAGATGTGACATGTGGCAAGACGCTCCATGGGGCGCGTCTTGCTTCGGCCTCTCTCCTGGATGCCCTCTGTCAGACCCAGTGTTGACATGTGGCAAGACGCTCCTCCGGGCGCATCTTGCTTTGGCCTCTCTCCTGCAGACCCTCAGTAAGACCCATTGTTGACATGTGGCAAGACGCTCCTCGGGGCGCGTCTTGCTTGTGCCTTTCTCCAGAAGGCCCTCAATCAGACCCAGTGTTGACATGTGGCAAGACGCTCCTCGGGGCGCATCTTGCTTGGGCCTCTCTCCTGGAGGCGCTCAGTCAGACTGAGTAGTGACATGTGGCCTGACGCTCCTCGGGGCGCGTCTTGCTTGGGCCTCTCTCCAGGAGGCGCTCAGTCAGACCCAGTGTTGACATGTGGCAAGACGCTCCTCGGGGCACGTCTTGCTTGGGCCTCTCTCCTGGAGGCGCTCAGTCAGACCGAGTAGTGACATGTGGCAAGACGCTCCTCGGGGCGCGTCTTGCTTGGACCTCTCTCCTGGAGGCGCTCAGTCAGACCGAGTGCTGACATAAGGCAAGACGCTCCTCGGGGCGTGTCTTGCTGGGGCCTCTCTCCTGGAGGCGCTCAATCAGACCCAGTGGTGACACGTGGCAAGACGCTCCTCGGGGCGCGTCTTGCTTGGGCCTCTCTCCTGGAGGCGCTCAGTCAGAGCCAGTGGTGACACGTGGCAAGACGCTCCTCGGGGCGCATCTTGCTTGGGCCTCTCTCCTGGAGGCACTCAGTCAGACCCAGTGTTGACACGTGGCAAGACATTCCTCGGGGCGCGTCTTGCTTGGGCCTCTCTCCTGGAGGCGCTCAGTCAGACCCAGTGTTGACATGTGGCAAGACACTCCTCGGGGCGCGTCTTGCTTGGGCCTCTCTCATGGAGTTCCTCTGTCAGACCCAGTGTTGACATGTGTCAAGACGCTCCTCGGGGCGCGTCTTGCTTTGGCCTCTCTCCTGGAGGCCCTCTGTCAGACCCAGTGCTGACATGTGGCAAGACGCTCCTCGGGCCGCGTGTTGCTTGGGCTTCTCTCCTGGAGGCCCTCAGTCAGACCCATTGTTGACATGTTGCAAGACGCTCCTTTGGGCGCGTCTTGCTTGGGCCTCTCTCCTGCAGGCGCTCAGTCAGACCGAGTGCTGACATGTGGAAAGATGCTCCTCGGGGCGCGTCTTGCTTGGGCTTCTCTCCTGGAGGCGCTCAGAAAGACCCAGTGTTGACATGTGACAAGACGCTCCTCGGGGCGCGTCTTGCTTGGGCCTCTCTCCTGGAGGCGCTCAGTCAGACCCAGTGGTGACATGTGGCAAGACACTCCTCGGGGCGCGTCCTGCTTGGGCCTCTCTCCTGGAGGCCCTTTTTCAGACCCAGTGTTGACATGTGTCAAGACGCTCCTCGCGGCGCGTCTTGCTTGGGCTTCTCTCCTGGACGCCCTCAGTCATACCCATTGTTGACATGTGGCAAGACACTCCTCGGGGCGCGTCTTGCTTTGGCCTCTCTCCTGGAGGCGCTCAGTCAGACCGAGTGCTGACATGTGGCAAGACGCTCCTCGGGCCGCGTGTTGCTTGGGCTTCTCTCCTGGAGGCCCTCAGTCAGACCCATTGTTGACATGTTGCAAGACGCTCCTTTGGGCGCGTCTTGCTTGGGCCTCTCTCCTGCAGGCGCTCAGTCAGACCGAGTGCTGACATGTGGAAAGACGCTCCTCGGGGCGCGTCTTGCTTGGGCTTCTCTCCTGGAGGCACTCAGAAAGACCCAGTGTTGACATGTGACAAGACGCTCCTCGGGGCGCGTCTTGCTTGGGCCTCTTTCCTGGAGGCGCTCAGTCAGACCCAGTGGTGACATGTGGCAAGACACTCCTCGGGGTGCGTCTTGCTTGGGCCTCTCTCCTGGAGGCCCTCTGTCAGACCCAGTGTTGGCATGTGGCAAGACGTTCCTCAGGGCGCGTCTTGGTTGGGCTTCTCTCATGGAGGCCCTCAGTCAGACCCAGTGTTGACATGTGTCAAGACGCTCGTCGGGGCGTGTCTTGCTTGGGCCTCTCTCCTGGAGGCCCTCAGTCAGACCCATTGTTGACATGTGGCAAGACGCTCCTCGGGGCGCGTCTTGCTTGGACCTCTCTCCCTGAGGCGCTCAGTCAGACCGAGTAGTGACATGTGGCAAGACGCTCCTCGGGGCGCGTCTTGCTTGGACCTCTCTCCCTGAGGCGCTCTGTCAGACCCAGTGTTGACATTTGGCAAGACACTCCTCGGGGCGCGTCTTGCTTGGGCCTCTCTCATGGAGGCCCTCTGTCAGACCCAGTGTTGACATGTGTCAAGACGCTCCTCGGGGGAAGTCTTGCTTTGGCCTCTCTCCTGGAGGCGCTCAGTCATACCCATTGTTGACATGTGGCAAGAAGCTCCTCGGGGCGCATCTTGCTTGGGCTTCTCTCCTGGAGGCCCTCAGTAAGAACCATTGTTGACATGTGGCAAGACGCTCCTCGGGACGCGTCTTGCTTGGGCCTCTCTCCAGAAGGCCCTCAATCAGACCCAGTGTTGACATGTGTCAAGACGCTCCTCGGGGCGCGTCTTGCTTTGGCCTCTCTCCTGGAGGCCCTCTGTCAGACCCAGTGTTGACATGTGTCAAGACGCTCCTCGGGGCGCATCTTGCTTGGGCTTCTCTCCTGGAGGCCCTCAGTCATACCCATTGTTGACATGTGGCAAGACGCTCCTCGGGGCGCGTCTTGCTTGGGCCTCTCTCCTGGAGGCGCTCAGTAAGACCCAGTGTTGACATGTGACAAGACGCTCCTTGGGGCGCGTCTTGCTTGGGCCTCTCTCCTGGAGGCGCTCAGTCAGACCCAGTGGTGACATGTGGCAAGACACTCCTCGGGGCGCGTCTTGGTTGGGCCTCTCTCCTGGAGGCCCTCTGTCAGACCCAGTGTTGGCATGTGGCAAGACGCTCCTCAGGGCGCGTCTTGGTTGGGCCTCTCTCCTGGAGGCGCTCAGTCAGACCCAGTGGTGACATGTGGCAAGACGCTCCTCGGGGCGCGTATTGCTTGGGCCTCTCTCCTGGATGCCCTCTGTCAGACCGAGTGTTGACATGTGGCAAGACTCTCCTCGGGGCGCGTCTTGCTTGGGCTTCTCTCATGGAGGCCCTCAGTCAGACCCAGTGTTGACATGTGTCAAGACGCTCCTCGGGGCATGTCTTGCTTGGGCCTCTCTCCTGGAGGCGCTCAGTCAGACCCAGTGTTGACATGTGGCAAGACGCTCCTGGGGGCGCGTCTTGCTTGGGCTTCTCTCCTGGAGGCCCTCAGTCAGACCCATTGTTGACATGTGGCAAGATGCTCCTCGGGGCACGTCTTGCTTGGGCTACTCTCCTAGATGCGCTCAAACAGACCGAGTAGTGACATGTGGCAAGACCCTCATCGGGGCGCGTCTTGCTGGGGCTTCTCTCATGGAGGCACTCAGTCAGACCCAGTGTTGACTTGTGGCAAGACGCTCCTCGGGGGGCGTCCTTTTTTGGCCTCTCTCCTGGAGGCGCTCAGTCAGACCGAGTGCTGACATGTGGCAAGAAGCTCCTCGGGGCGCGTCTTGCTTGGGCTTCTCTCCTTGAGGCCCTCAGTAAGAACCATTGTTGACATGTGGCAAGACGCTCCTCGGGGCGCGTCTTGCTTGGGCCTCTCTCCAGAAGGCCCTCAATCAGACCCAGTGTTGACACGTGGCAAGACGCTCCTCGGGGCGCGACTTGCTTGGGCCTCTCTCCTGGAGGCGCTTAGTCAGACTGAGTAGTGACACGTGGCCTGACGCTCCTCGGGGCGCGTGTTGCTTGGGCCTCTCTCCTGGAGGCGCTCAGTCAGACCAAGTGGTGACATGTGGCAAGACACTCCTCGGGGCGCGTCTTGCTTGGGCCTCTCTCCTGGAGGCCCTCTGTTAGACCCAGTGTTGACAAGTGGCAAGACACTCCTCGGGGCGCGTCTTGCTTGGGCCTCTCTCATGGAGGCCCTCTGTCAGACCCAGTGTTGACATGTGTCAAGACGCTCCTCGGGGCGCGTCTTGCTTTGGCCTCTCTCCTGGAGGCGCTCAGTCAGACCGAGTGCTGAGTACTGTGGCAAGAAGCTCCTCGGGGCGCGTCTTGCTTGGGCTTCTCTCCTGGAGGCCCTCAGTAAGACCCATTGTTGACATGTGGCAAGACGCGCCTTGGGGCGCTTCTTGCTTGGGCCTCTCTCCTGGAGGCGCTCAGTCAGACTGAGTAGTGACATGTGGCCTGACGCTCCTCGGGGCGCGTGTTGCTTGGGCCTCTCTCCTGGAGGCGCTCAGTAAGACCAAGTGGTGACATGTGGCAAGACGCTCCTCGGGGCGCGTCTTGCTTGGGCCTCTCTCCAGAAGGCCCTCAATCAGACCCAGTGTTGACACGTGGTAAGACGCTCCTCGGGGCGCGTCTTGCTTGGGCCTCTCTCCTGGAGGCGCTCAGTCAGACTGAGTAGTGACATGTGGCCTGACGCTCCTAGGGGCGCGTGTTGCTTGGGCCTCTCTCCTGGAGGCGCTCAGTCAGACCAAGTGGTGACATGTGTCAAGACGCTCCTCGGGGCGCGTCTTGCTTGGGCCTCTCTCCTGGAGGCCCTCTGTCAGACCCAGTGTTGACATGTGGCAAGACGCTCCTCCGGGCGCGTCTTGCTTGGGCCTCTCTCCTGGAGGCCCTCAGTCAGACACATTGTTGACATGTGGCAAGACACTCCTCGGGGCGCGTCTTGGTTGGGCCTCTTTCCTGGAGGCGCTCATTCAGACCCAGTGGTGACATGTGGCAAGATGCTCCTCGGGGCGCGTATTGCTTGGGCCACTCTCCTGAATGCCCTCTGTCAGACCGAGTGTTGACATGTGGCAAGACTCTCCTCGGGGCGCGTCTTGCTTGGGCTTCTCTCATGGAGGCCCTCAGTCCGACCCAGTGTTGACATGTGTCAAGACGCTCCTCGGGGCGTGTCTTGCTTGGGCCTCTCTCCTGGAGGCGCTCAGTCAGACCCAGTGCTGACATGTGGCAAGACGCTCCTCGGGGCGCGTCTTACTTGGGCCTCTCTCCTGGAGGCGCTCAGTTAGACCGAGTAGTGACATGTGGCAAGACGCTCCTCGGGGCGCGTCTTGCTTGGGCCTCTCTCCTGGAGGCGCTCAGTCAGACCGAGTGCTGACATAAGGCAAGACGCTCCTCGGGGCGCGTCTTGCTGGGGCCTCTCTCCTGGAGGTGCTCAATCAGACCCAGTGATGACAAGTGGCAAGACGCTCCTCTGGGCGCGTCTTGCTTGGGCCTCTCTCCTGGAGGAGCTCAGTCAGACCCAGTGGTGACACGTGGCAAGACGCTCCTCTGGGCGCATCTTGCTTGGGCCTCTCTCCTGGAGGCGCTAAGTCAGACCCAGAGTTGACACGTGGCAAGACGCTCCTCGGGGCGCGTCTTGCTTGGGCCTCTCTCCTGGAGGCGCTCAGTCAGACACAGTGTTGACATGTGGCAAGACACTCCTCGGGGCGTGTCTTGCTTGGGCTTCTCTCCTGGAGGCCCTCAGTAAGACCCATTGTTGACATGTGGAAAGAAGCTCCTCGGGGCGCGTCTTGCTTTGTCTTCTCTCCTGGAGGCCCTCAGTCAGACCCATTGTTGACATGTGGCTAGATGCTCCTCGGGGCGCGTATTGCTTGGGCCTCTCTCCTGGATGCCCTCTGTCAGACCCAGTGTTGACATGTGGCAAGACACTCCTCGGGGCGCGTCTTGCTTGGGCTTCTCTCATGGAGGCCCTCAGTCAGACCCAGTGTTGACATGTGTCAAGAAGCTCCTCGGGGCGTGTCTTGCTTGGGCCTCTCTCCTGGAGGCGCTCAGTCAGACCCAGTGTTGACATGTGGCAAGACGCTCCTCGGGGCACATCTTGCTTGGGCCTCTCTCCTGGAGGCGCTCAGTCAGACCGAGTAGTGCCATGTGGCAAGACGCTCCTCGAGGCCCATCTTGCTGGGGCTTCTCTCATGGAGGCACTCAGTCAGACCCAGTGTTGACATGTGGCAAGACGCTCCTCGGGGCGCGTGTTGCTTGGACCTCTCTCCTGGAGGCGCTCAGTCAGACCGAGTAGTGACATGTGGCAAGACGCTCCTCGGGGCGCGTCTTGCTTGGGCCTCTCTCCTGGAGGCGCTCAATTAGACCCAGTGTTGACATGTGGCAAGACGCTCCTCGGGGCGCGTCTTGCTTGGGCTTCTCCCCTGGAGGCCCTCAGTCAGACCCATTGTTGACATGTGGCAAGACTCTCCTCCGGGCGCTTCTTGCTTGGGCCTCTCTCCTGGAGGCGCTCAGTCAGACCGAGTGCTGATATGAGGCAAGATGCTCCTCGGGGCGCGTCTTGCTGGGGCCTCTCTCCTGGAGGCGCTCAGTCAGACCCAGTGTTTACATGTGTCAAGACGCTCCTCGGGCGTTTCTTGCTTGCGCCTCTCTCCTGGAGGCGCTCAGTCAGACCCAGAGGTGACATGTGGCAAGACGCTCCTCGGGGCGCATCTTGCTTGGGCTTCTCTCCTGGAGGCCCTCAGTCAGACCCAGTGTTGACATGTGGCAAGACGCTCGTCGGGGCGCGTCTTATTTGGGCCTCTCTCCTGGAGGCCCTCAGTCAGACCCAGTGTTGTCATGTGGCAAGACGCTCCTCGGGGCGCGTCTTGCTTGGGCTTCTCTCCTGGAGGCCCTCAGTCAGACCCATTGTTGACATGTGGCAAGACGCTCCTCGGGGCACGTCTTGCTTTGGCCTCTCTCCTGGAGGCGCTCAGTCAGACCAAGTAGTGACATGTGGAAAGACGCTCCTCGGGGCGCTTCTTGCTTGGGCCTCTCTCCTGGAGGCGCTCAGTCAGACCGAGTGCTGACATAAGGCAAGACGCTCCTCGGGGCGCGTCTTGCTGGGGCCTCTCTCCTGGAGGTGCTCAATCAGACCCAGTGGTGACATGTGGCAAGACGCTCCTCGGGGCGCGTCTTGCTTGGGCCTCTCTCCTGGAGGCGCTCAATTAGACCCAGTGTTGACATGTGGCAAGACGCTCCTCGGGGCGCTTCTTGCTTGGGCCTCTCTCCTGGAGGCGCTCAGTCAGACCGAGTGCTGACATGAGGCACGACGCTCCTCGGGGCGCGTCTTGCTGGGGCCTCTCTCCTGGAGGCGCTTAGTCAGACCCAGTGTTGACATGTGTCAAGACGCTCCTCGGGGGTTCCTTGCTTGCGCCTCTCTCCTGGAGGCGCTCAGTCAGACCCAGAGGTGACATGTGGCAAGACGCTCCTCGGGCCTCTCTCCTGGAGGCGCTCAGTCAGACCCAGTGTTGACATGTGGCAAGACGCTCCTCTGGGCGCATCTTGCTTGGGCTTCTCTCCTGGAGGCCCTCAGTCAGACCCAGTGTTGACATGTGGCAAGACGCTCCTCGGGGCGCGTCTTATTAGGGCCTCTCTCCTGGAGGCCCTCAGTCAGACCCAGTGTTGACATGTGGCAAGACGCTCCTCGGGGCGCGTCTTGCTTGGGCTTCTCTCCTGGAGGCCCTCAGTCAGACCCATTGTTGACATGTGGCAAGACGCTCCTCGGGGCACGTCTTGCTTGGGCCTCTCTCCTGGAGGCGCTCAGTCAGACCAAGTAGTGACATGTGGCAAGACGCTCCTCGGGGCGCGTCTTGCTTGGGCCTCTCTCCTGGAGGCGCTCAGTCAGACCGAGTGCTGACATAAGGCAAGACGCTCCTCGGGGCGCGTCTTGCTTGGGCCTCTCTCCTGGAGGAGCTCAGTCAGACGCAGTGGTGACACGTGGCAAGACGCTCCTCAGGGCGCATCTTTTCTTGGGCCTCTCTCCTGGAGGCGGTAAGTCAGACCCAGTGTTGATATGTGACAAGACGCTCCTCGGGGCGCGTCTTGCTTGGGCCTCTCTCCTGGAGGCCCTCTGTCAGACCCAGTGTTGACATGTGGCAAGACGCTCCTCGGGGCGCGTCTTGCTTGGGCCTCTCTCCTGGAGGCGCTCAGTCAGACCAAGTGTTGACATGTGGCAAGACGCTCCTCGGGGCGCGTCTTGCTTGGGCCTCTCTCCTGGAGGCCCTCTGTCAGACCCTTCGTTGACATGTGGCAAGACGCTCCTCGGGGCGCGTCTTGCTTGGCCCTCTCTCCTGGAGGCGCTCAGTCAGACCGAGTGCTGACATGTGGCAAGACGCTCCTCGGGGCGCATCTTGCTTGGGCTTCTCTCCTGGAGGCCCTCAGTCAGACCCATTGTTGACATGCGGCAAGACGCTCCTCGGGGCGCTTCTTGCTTGGGCCTCTCTCCTGGAGGCGCTCAGTCAGACCGAGTGCTGACATGTGGCAAGACGCTCCTCGGAGCACGTCTTGCTGGGGCTTCTCTTCTGGAGGCGCTCAGTCAGACCCAGTGTTGACATGTGACAAGACGCTCCTCGGGGCGCGTCTTGCTTGGGCCTCTCTCCTGGAGGCGCTCAGTCAGACCCAGAGGTGACATGTGGCAAGACGCTCCTCGGGGCGCGTCTTGCTTGGGCCTCTCTCCTGGAGGCCCTCTGTCAGACTCAGTGTTGACATGTGGTAAGGACACGATCACGCCGACCCTATTGTTGGAGAACCTGCTGAGTTCGTCGAACAAGTAGACGCCGGATTGGGCGCGGGCACGCGCTTGTTTTAGAGGCGTTTTCGCGCAGCCTCTACCCTGCACGACTGCTCGTGGCCGCACTAGCTATATTTATCTTTATTTGTTTCACACACACACACACACACACACACACACACACACACACACACACACACACACACACACACACACACACACACACACACACACACACACACACACACAGGCCCTTGCGTGCAAACCCCGGTCAGGCCTGCAGTGTACACATCAGTGACATGATGTTCTTTCACAGAACTGAGGTTGTTCATTACTAAATGACTTTTACAGGAATATTGTTATTATACTATTCAACAGGTTGATCATAATAATGTGTATTAAACCCACAACCTAGCACTGAGGACAGAGGGACTTTATTTAAATTAGTACTTAATGGAAACGATACATAATGATACATAAGAGCCATGTCATACATTCAGCCTAGGAATAGTAGAATTGTGCACTATTAAAAATATACACATCAATTGCTCGAATCCCATTGTTGCAAAGTAAAACTCTAATAAAACTCTAGTCTGACATCAACAGAGAAGACTTAGTGTATGTACTACAAATACAGCATTAGGATTTCGAGTGGACCGTGCACCTTGTGAACCATCAGAGGCTTATGACGCAATATATCTTCCAGTTGCTATTAGACAAGTTATCACAATTACGTTGATTAATAAATCCAGTGATGTAGCGACTGCAGCCAGCGCAGTCGCGCAACTCGTGTCGGTGTTATCTCTCGATACTTTCATTCGTATCCGAGCGTATGCAGAATCTACGGATCTGGTGAAGTTGCTTGTCACTAGCTTGCGCACATTTGATATGGCACTTTGCGCGTGACTCACACAACCTGCAGTGGCGACCGTCGCGTTCGTGCAAAGTTTTTCCGATATATCGCTCGCAACATCGTTTGTCATTTGCTGTACACTGCGCACACTGGCCGCGAGGTCGCGGAGAGGGTCTTCGTTACGAGTTGTGTAATATCCGCTGACTTGCCGATTCAATTCTGGTGGCGCTGACCCAAACGAGAACGCTTTTAAGGCGCATGTCGTGGTAACTCTGGTAGCACCGTGGTTGACGAGGACGATCATCTTTAGCAATAGTTCATCTCGAAGCGCAACGATGGTGAGGGCGACGGGTTGGCCGGTTCCGCCTTCAGGCCACTCGGTTGCCGCTAGATTGCCCAATGCCACACACGCAGACGAACCCTGTACACACTCAATGACCCGTGTGCGATCGTTGATTTCTGCTAGTACGTTTGCTAGTTCTACGTGCTTCCACGGATCGGGCGTGGGCACGCGCTTGTTTTAGAGGCGTTTTCGCGCAGCCTCTACCCTGCACGACCGCTCGTGGCCGCACTAGCTATATTTATCTTTATTTGTTTCACACACACACACACACACACACACACACACACACACACACACACACACACACACACACACACACACACACACACACACACACACACACACACACACACACACACATACACACACACACACACACACACACACACACACACACACACACACAGGCCCTTGCGTGCAAACCCCGGTCAGGCCTGCAGTGTACACATCAGAGACATGATGTTCTTTCACAGAACTGAGGTTGTTCATTACTAAATGACTTTTACAGGAATATTGTTATTATACTATTCAACAGGTTGATCATAATAATGTGTATTAAACCCACAACCTAGCACTGAGGACAGAGGGACCTTATTTAAATTAGTACTTAATGGAAACGATACATAATGATACATACGAGCCATGTCATACATTCAGCCTAGGAATAGTAGCATTGTGCACTATTAAAAATATACACATCAATTGCTCGAATCCCATTGTTGCAAAGTCAAACTCTAATAAAACTCTAGTCTGACATCAACAGAGAAGACTTAGTGTATGTACTACAAATACAGCATTAGGATTTCGAGTGGACCGTGCACCTTGTGAACCATCAGAGGCTTATGACGCAATATATCTTCCAGTTGCTATTAGACAAGTTATCACAATTACGTTGATTAATAAATCCAGTGTTGTAGCGACTGCAGCCAGCGCCGTCGCGCAACTCGTGTCGGTGTTATCTCTCGATACTTTCATTCGTATCCGAGCGTATGCAGAATCTACGGATCTGGTGAAGTTGCTTGTCACTAGCTTGCGCACATTTGATATGGCACTTTGCGCGTGACTCACACAACCTGCAGTGGCGACCGTCGCGTCAGTGCAAAGTTTTTCCGATATATCGCTCGCAACATCGTTTGTCATTTGCTGTACACTGCGCACACTGGCCGCGAGGTCGCGGAGAGGGTCTTCGTTACGAGTTGTGTAATATCCGCTGACTTGCCGATTCAATTCTGGTGGCGCTGACCCAAACGAGAACGCTTTTAAGGCGCATGTCGTGGTAACTCTGGTAGCACCGTGGTTGACGAGGACGATCATCTTTAGCAATAGTTCATCTCGAAGCGCAACGATGGTGAGGGCGACGGGTTGGCCGGTTCCGCCTTCAGGCCACTCGGTTGCCGCTAGATTGCCCAAGGCCACACACGCAGACCAACCCTGTACACACTCAATGACCCGTGTGCGATCGTTGATTTCTGCTAGTACGTTTGCTAGTTCTACGTGCTTCCACGGATCGGGCGTGGGCACGCGCTTGTTTTAGAGGCGTTTTCGCGCAGCCTCTACCCTGCACGACCGCTCGTGGCCGCACTAGCTATATTTATCTTTATTTGTTTCACACACACACACACACACACACACACACACACACACACACACACACACACACACACACACACACACACACACACACACACACACATACACAGGCCCTTGCGTGCAAACCCCGGTCAGGCCTGCAGTGTACATATCAGAGACATGATGTTCTTTCACAGAACTGAGGTTGTTCATTACTAAATGACTTTTACAGGAATATTGTTATTATACTATTCAACAGGTTGATCATAATAATGTGTATTTAACCCACAACCTAGCACTGAGGACAGAGGGACTTTATTTAAATTAGTACTTAATGGAAACGATACATAATGATAAATAAGAGCCATGTCATACATCCAGCCTAGGAATAGTAGCATTGTGCACTATTAAAAATATACACATCAATTGCTCGAATCCCATTGTTGCAAAGTAAAACTCTAATAAAACTCTAGTCTGACATCAACAGAGAAGACTTAGTGTATGTACTACAAATACAGCATTAGGATTTCGAGTGGACCGTGCACCTTGTGAACCATCAGAGGCTTATGACGCAACATATCTTCCAGTTGCTATTAGACAAGTTATAATTCTCGACCATTTTTCGGAACTGGTTTCTTGGATCCGTGAGTAAATGCCAAATGAGATGATAGTCCTTAAGTAAGTTCCTGGCGATCCCATGTCACGCTCTTGCCCATCAGCCGGTGAACGCTGAGACGGAACTCGATGAGAGCGATGTATTTTTTAAGTGCTCCGAATGTACTTCTAACAAGCGTGCGATTCACTTCGTGAGTAAACCGCAGCTGCAGCTGATTCAAACAGTCGAGCCAACTTTCTACATCACAATATTCGTTTTGTAGTTAGTCGAGTTACCTTTTGTGTGGCGCATGCACGGGTCATTAGCGTCCAGCTCCCAGCTTAGAGAGTCCTGTATTGACACAGACGTCAATACATCTCGATGTCATGCAACACACAAAGTCTGTTGCATACAGGTGGGTTAACACATGTACGATACCTTTTGTGTGGCGCATGCACGGGTCGTTAGCGTCCAGCTCCCGGCTTATAGAGAGTCCTGTATTGACACAGACGTCAATACATCTCGATGTCATGCAACACACAAAGTCTGTCGCATACAGGTGGGTTAACACACATGTATGATGTGTGCAATGGCGCGCCCGTTTACAATGGGACACGACGATGATCATTGTTAACCAAACTCTTGTTTCTCACGACAGGTGGTAGCATTGTCTCCTGCTCCTGGTCTTCGTGCACAGAGGGTGTTGTAATGTGCTCGTCATAGTCGCGATCGTTGTCACTCGAATCCGTTGTTCTCACGACAGGTGGTAGCGTTGTCTCCTGCATGTTGTCTTCGCGTGCGGCAAGCGTTGTGCTGTGCTCGTTATAATGGTTGTCTTCGTACAAAGGGGGTGTTGAATACTCCTTCGCGAGTAGTCTAGGAGGTGGTGTGATGGGACGTATCTCAGAGGCGTTATGTGAGCGTACCACCATGGCCTGAGCAACTGCGACTACTGAGAGTACACCAAGTACAGACAGCGAGATCATTTTTTTTCTTGGGTGTTGTACGTGTGGGTACAGCCGCTTTAATGGCAGTGAGAGCAAGTGGTCAAATGTATTTATAGGTCACTAGCAGAAACTAAGGCACGTGGTCAGAGTGTAATCGTAACCACCGTAGCTCTTGTCATAATTTAATATATATAGAAATCAGAAACGGGCATGTCAGGATAGACATCGCGAGTGATAATGCGGCCAGTATCTGTGTGCGCTTGAGAGCACCTTGTTGTTCTACTGTGGTGCCCACGCCGCCGGGTCTGTAAATGTCATCGACCTTCTTTATATACGCATACGCTAAAGACCGTATATTCTCTATGGATTTGAACAAGTCCTTTGTTTCGAGTAACGCTTGAGCTGTCTCGAGCGTGATGTTGTAAGTGTACGCCAGTGTTTCGCGTGCACCGAGGTCCGAAAGGGCATGCGCTACAACTATTAACCTTGGTTTGGGAGTGTGGCGAAACGCTCGCTCCGCTGTAATGGGCAGATGCAATGTTATCACCTGGTATGTTTCGTTAGTCGGGTCGTAACACACCGGTCCGTGACACGGACCGTCATATTGTATGGGGCACAGTAAGGACAACACGCCGTCGACCGTGACTTCGCAATCGACATGGGATCGCCAGGAACTTACTTAAGGACTATCATCTCATTTGGCATTTACTCACGGACCCAAGAAACCAGTTCCGATAAATGGTCGAGAATTATAACTTGTCTAATAGCAACTGGAAGATATGTTGCGTCATAAGCCTCTGATGGTTCACAAGGTGCACGGTCCACTCGAAATCCTAATGCTGTATTTGTAGTACATACACTAAGTCTTCTCTGTTGATGTCAGACTAGAGTTTTATTAGTTTTACTTTGCAACAATGGGATTCGAGCAATTGATGTGTATATTTTTAATAGTGCACAATGCTACTATTCCTAGGCTGAATGTATGACATGGCTCTTATGTATCATTATGTATCGTTTCCATTAAGTACTAATTTAAATAAAGTCCCTCTGTCCTCAGTGCTAGGTTGTGGGTTTAATACACATTATTATGATCAACCTGTTGAATAGTATAATAACAATATTCCTGTAAAAGTCATTTAGTAATGAACAACCTCAGTTCTGTGAAAGAACATCATGTCTCTGATGTGTACACTGCAGGCCTGACCGGGGTTTGCACGCAAGGGCCTGTGTGTGTGTGTGTGTGTGTGTGTGTGTGTGTGTGTGTGTGTGTGTGTGTGTGTGTGTGTGTGTGTGTGTGTGTGTGTGTGTGTGTGAAACAAATAAAGATAAATATAGCTAGTGCGGCCACGAGCGGTCGTGCAGGGTAGAGGCTGCGCGAAAACGCCTCTAAAACAAGCGCGTGCCCGCGCCCAATCCGGCGTCTACTTGTTCGACGAACTCAGCAGGTTCTCCAACAATAGGGTCGGCGTGATCGTGTCCTTACCACATGTCAACACTGGGTCTGACAGAGGGCCTCCAGGAGAGAGGCCCAAGCAAGACGCGCCCCGAGGAGCGTCTTGCCACATGTCACCTCTGGGTCCAACTGAGCGCCTCCAGGAGAGAGGCCCAAGCAAGACGCGCCCCGAGGAGCGTCTTGTCACATGTCAACACTGGGTCTGACTGAGTGCCTCCAGGAGAGAAGCCCCAGCAAGACGTGCTCCGAGGAGCGTCTTGCCACATGTCAGCACTCGGTCTGACTGAGCGCCTCCAGGAGAGAGGCCCAAGCAAGAAGCGCCCCGAGGAGCGTCTTGCCACATGTCAACAATGGGTCTGACTGAGGGCCTCCAGGAGAGAAGCCCAAGCAAGATGCGCCCCGAGGAGCGTCTTGCCACATGTCAGCACTCGGTCTGACTGAGCGCCTCCAGGAGAGAGGCCCAAGCAAGAAGCGCCCCGAGGAGCGTCTTGCCACATGTCAACAATGGGTCTGACTGAGGGCCTCCAGGAGAGAAGCCCAAGCAAGACGCGCCCCGAGGAGCGTCTTGCCACATGTCAACGAAGGGTCTGACAGAGGGCCTCCAGGAGAGAAGCCCAAGCAAGACGCGCTCCGAGGAGCGTCTTGCCACATGTCAGCACTAGGACTGACTGAGCGCCTCCAGGAGAGAGGCCCAAGCAAGACGCGCCCCGAGGAGCGTCTTGCCACATGTCAACACTGGGTCTGACTGAGCGCCTCCAGGAGAGAGGCCCAAGCAAGACGCGCCCCGAGGAGCGTCTTGCCACATGTCAACACTGGTTCTGACAGAGGGCCTCCAGGAGAGAGGCCCAAGCAAGACGCGCCCCGAGGAGCATCTTGCCACATGTCACCTCTGGGTCTGACTGAGCGCCTCCAGGAGAGAGGCCCAAGCAAGAAGCGCCCCGAGGAAAGTCTTGTCACATGTCAACACTGGGTCTGACTGAGCGCCTCCAGGAGAGAAGCCCCAGCAAGACGTGCCCCGAGGAGCGTCTTGCCACATGTCACCTCTGGGTCTGACTGAGCGCCTCCAGGAGAGAGGCCCAAGCAAGACGCGCCCCGAGGAAAGTCTTGTCACATGTCAACACTGGGTCTGACTGAGCGCCTCCAGGAGAGAAGCCCCAGCAAGACGTGCCCCGAGGAGCGTCTTGCCACATGTCAGCACTCGGTCTGACTGAGCGCCTCCAGGAGAGAGGCCCAAGCAAGATGCGCCCCGAGGAGCATCTTGCCACATGTCAACAATCGTTCTGACTGAGGGCCTCCAGGAGAGAATCCCAAGCAAGAGGCGGCCCGAGAGAGCGTCTTGCCACATGTCAGCACTCGGTCTGACTGAGCGCCTCCAGGAGAGAGGGCCAAGCAAGACGCGCCCCGAGGAGCGTCTTGCCACATGTCAACGAAGGGTCTGACTGAGGGCCTCCAGGAGAGAAGCCCAAGCAAGACGCGCCCCGAGGAGCGTCTTGCCACATGTCAGCACTAGGTCTGACTGAGCGCCTCCAGGAGAGAGGCCCAAGCAAGACGCGCCCCGAGGAGTGTCTTGCCACATGTCAACACTGGGTCTGACTGAGCGCCTCCAGGAGAGAGGCCCAAGCAAGATGCGCCCCGAGGAGCGTCTTGCCACATGTCAGCACTAGGACTGACTGAGCGCCTCCAGGAGAGAGGCCCAAGCAAGACGCGCCCCGAGGAGCGTCTTGCCACATGTCAACACTGGGTCTGACTGAGCGCCTCCAGGAGAGAGGCCCAAGCAAGACGCGCCCCGAGGAGCGTCTTGCCACATGTCAGCACTAGGACTGACTGAGCGCCTCCAGGAGAGAGGCCCAAGCAAGACGCGCCCCGAGGAGCGTCTTGCCACATGTCAACACTGGGTCTGACTGAGCGCCTCCAGGAGAGAGGCCCAAGCAAGACGCGCCCCGAGGAGCGTCTTGCCACATGTCAACACTGGGTCTGACAGAGGGCCTCCAGGAGAGAGGCCCAAGCAAGACGCGCCCCGAGGAGCGTCTTGCCACATGTCACCTCTGGGTCTGACTGAGCGCCTCCAGGAGAGAGGCCCAAGCAAGACGCGCCCCGAGGAGCGTCTTGTCACATGTCAACACTGGGTCTGACTGAGCGCCTCCAGGAGAGAAGCCCCAGCAAGACGTGCCCCGAGGAGCGTCTTGCCACATGTCAGCACTCGGTCTGACTGAGCGCCTCCAGGAGAGAGGCCCAAGCAAGATGCGCCCCGAGGAGCGTCTTGCCACATGTCAACAATGGTTCTGACTGAGGGCCTCCAGGAGAGAATCCCAAGCAAGAGGCGCCCCGAGGAGCGTCTTGCCACATGTCAGCACTCGGTCTGACTGAGCGCCTCCAGGAGAGAGGGCCAAGCAAGACGCGCCCCGAGGAGCGTCTTGCCACATGTCAACGAAGGGTCTGACTGAGGGCCTCCAGGAGAGAAGCCCAAGCAAGACGCGCCCCGAGGAGCGTCTTGCCACATGTCAGCACTAGGTCTGACTGAGCGCCTCCAGGAGAGAGGCCCAAGCAAGACGCGCCCCGAGGAGCGTCTTGCCACATGTCAACACTGGGTCTGACTGCGCTTCTCCAGGAGAGAGGCTCAAGCAAGACGCGCCCCAAGGAGCGTCTTGCCACATGTCACCTCTGGGTCTGACTGAGCACCTCCAGGAGAGAGGCCTAAGCAAGACGCGCCCCGAGGAGCGTCTTGTCACATGTCAACACTGGGTCTGACTGAGCGCCTCCAGGAGAGAGGCCCAAGCAAGAAACGCCCGAGGAGCGTCTTGACACATGTCAACACTGGGTCTGACTGATCGCCTCCCCAGGAGAGAGGCCCAAGCAAGACGCGCCCCAAGGAATGTCTTGCCACATGTCAACACTGGGTCTGACTGAGCGCCTCCAGGAGAGAGGCCCAAGCAAGACGCGCCTGGAGGAGCGTTTTGCCCCATGTCAACACTGGGTCTGACAGAGGGCCTCAAGGGGAGAGGCCCAAGCAAGATGCGCCCCGAGGAGCATCTTGCCACATGTGAACAATGGGTCTGACTGAGGGCCTCCAGGAGAGAAGCCCAAGCAAGACGCGCCCCGAGGAGCGTCTTGCCACATGTCAGCACTGGGTCTGACTGAGCGCCTCCAGGAGAGAAGCCCCAGCAAGACGTGCCCCGAGGAGCGTCTTGCCACATGTCAGCACTCGGTCTGACTGAGCGCCTCCAGGAGAGAGGCCCAAGCAAGATGCGCCCCGAGGAGCGTCTTGCCACATGTCAACAATGGGTCTGACTGAGGGCCTCCAGGAGAGAATCCCAAGCAAGAGGCGCCCCGAGGAGCGTCTTGCCACATGTCAGCACTCGGTCTGACTGAGCGCCTCCAGGAGAGAGGGCCAAGCAAGACGCGCCCCGAGGAGCGTCTTGCCACATGTCAACACTGGGTCTGACAGAGGGCATTCAGGAGAGAGGCCCAAGCAATACGCGCCCCGAGGAGCGTCTTGCCACATGTCACCACTGGGTCTGACTGAGCGCCTCCAGGAGAAAGGCCCAAGCAAGAAGCGCCCCGAGGAGCGTCTTGCCACGTGTCAACACTGGGTCTGATTGAGGGCCTTCTGGAGAGAGGCCCAAGCAAGACGCGCCTCGAGGAGCGTCTTGCCACATGTCAACAATGGGTCTGACTGAGGGCCTCCAGGAGAGAAGCCCAAGCAAGACGCGCCCCGAGGATCGTCTTGCCACATGTCAGCACTCGGTCTGACTGAGCGCCTCCATGAGAGAGGCCCAAGCAAGACGCGCCCCGAGGAGCGTCTTGCCACATGTCAACGAAGGGTCTGACTGAGGGCCTCCAGGAGAGAAGCCCAAGCAAGACGCGCCCCGAGGAGCGTCTTGCCACATGTCAGCACTAGGTCTGACTGAGCGCCTCCAGGAGAGAGGCCCAAGCAAGACGCGCCCCGAGGAGCGTCTTGCCACATGTCAGCACTAGGACTGACTGAGCGCCTCCAGGAGAGAGGCCCAAGCAAGACGCGCCCCGAGGAGCGTCTTGCCACATGTCAACACTGGGTCTGACTGAGCGCCTCCAGGAGAGAGGCCCAAGCAAGACGCGCCCCGAGGAGCGTCTTGCCACATGTCAGCACTAGGACTGACTGAGCGCCTCCAGGAGAGAGGCCCAAGCAAGACGCGCCCCGAGGAGCGTCTTGCCTCATGTCAACACTGGGTCTGACTGAGCGCCTCCAGGAGAGAGGCCCAAGCAAGACGCGCCCCGAGGAGCGTCTTGCCACATGTCAACACTGGGTCTGACAGAGGGCCTCCAGGAGAGAGGCCCAAGCAAGACGCGCCCCGAGGAGCGTCTTGCCACATGTCACCTCTGGGTCTGACTGAGCGCCTCCAGGAGAGAGGCCCAAGCAAGACGCGCCCCGAGGAGCGTCTTGTCACATGTCAACACTGGGTCTGACTGAGCGCCTCCAGGAGAGAAGCCCCAGCAAGACGTGCCCCGAGGAGCGTCTTGCCACATGTCAGCACTCGGTCTGACTGAGCGCCTCCAGGAGAGAGGCCCAAGCAAGATGCGCCCCGAGGAGCGTCTTGCCACATGTCAACAATGGTTCTGACTGAGGGCCTCCAGGAGAGAATCCCAAGCAAGAG
This sequence comes from Nothobranchius furzeri, assembly GCF_043380555.1. NCBI lineage: Eukaryota > Metazoa > Chordata > Actinopteri > Cyprinodontiformes > Nothobranchiidae > Nothobranchius > Nothobranchius furzeri. The sequence goes on along the minus strand of NC_091755.1, from coordinate 14,370,737 downwards.
GCGCCCCGAGGAGCGTCTTGCCACATGTCAGCACTCGGTCTGACTGAGCGCCTCCAGGAGCGAGGGCCAAGCAAGACGCGCCCCGAGGAGCGTCTTGCCACATGTCAACGAAGGGTCTGACTGAGGGCCTCCAGGAGAGAAGCCCAAGCAAGACGCGCCCCGAGGAGCGTCTTGCCACATGTCAGCACTAGGTCTGACTGAGCGCCTCCAGGAGAGAGGCCCAAGCAAGACGCGCCCCGAGGAGCGTCTTGCCACATGTCAACACTGGGTCTGACTGCGCTTCTCCAGGAGAGAGGCTCAAGCAAGACGCGCCCCAAGGAGCGTCTTGCCACATGTCACCTCTGGGTCTGACTGAGCACCTCCAGGAGAGAGGCCTAAGCAAGACGCGCCCCGAGGAGCGTCTTGTCACATGTCAACACTGGGTCTGACTGAGCGCCTCCAGGAGAGAGGCCCAAGCAAGAAACGCCCGAGGAGCGTCTTGACACATGTCAACACTGGGTCTGACTGATCGCCTCCCCAGGAGAGAGGCCCAAGCAAGACGCGCCCCAAGGAATGTCTTGCCACATGTCAACACTGGGTCTGACTGAGCGCCTCCAGGAGAGAGGCCCAAGCAAGACGCGCCTGGAGGAGCGTTTTGCCACATGTCAACACTGGGTCTGACAGAGGGCCTCAAGGGGAGAGGCCCAAGCAAGATGCGCCCCGAGGAGCATCTTGCCACATGTGAACAATGGGTCTGACTGAGGGCCTCCAGGAGAGAAGCCCAAGCAAGACGCGCCCCGAGGAGCGTCTTGCCACATGTCAGCACTGGGTCTGACTGAGCGCCTCCAGGAGAGAAGCCCCAGCAAGACGTGCCCCGAGGAGCGTCTTGCCACATGTCAGCACTCGGTCTGACTGAGCGCCTCCAGGAGAGAGGCCCAAGCAAGATGCGCCCCGAGGAGCGTCTTGCCACATGTCAACAATGGGTCTGACTGAGGGCCTCCAGGAGAGAATCCCAAGCAAGAGGCGCCCCGAGGAGCGTCTTGCCACATGTCAGCACTCGGTCTGACTGAGCGCCTCCAGGAGAGAGGGCCAAGCAAGACGCGCCCCGAGGAGCGTCTTGCCACATGTCAACACTGGGTCTGACAGAGGGCATTCAGGAGAGAGGCCCAAGCAATACGCGCCCCGAGGAGCGTCTTGCCACATGTCACCACTGGGTCTGACTGAGCGCCTCCAGGAGAAAGGCCCAAGCAAGAAGCGCCCCGAGGAGCGTCTTGCCACGTGTCAACACTGGGTCTGATTGAGGGCCTTCTGGAGAGAGGCCCAAGCAAGACGCGCCCCGAGGAGCGTCTTGCCACATGTCAACAATGGGTCTGACTGAGGGCCTCCAGGAGAGAAGCCCAAGCAAGACGCGCCCCGAGGATCGTCTTGCCACATGTCAGCACTCGGTCTGACTGAGCGCCTCCATGAGAGAGGCCCAAGCAAGACGTGCCCCGAGGAGCGTCTTGCCACATGTCAACCCTGGGTCTGACTGAGCGCCTCCAGGAGAGAGGCCCAAGCAAGACGCGCCCCGAGGAGCGTCTTGCCACATGTGAACACTGGGTCTTACTGAGCGCCTCCAGGAGAGAGGCCAAGCAAGACGAGCCCGGAGGAGCGTCTTGCCACATGTCAGCACTCGGTCTGACTGAGCGCCTCCAGGAGAGAGGCCCAAGCAAGACGCGCCCCGAGGAGCATCTTGACACATGTCTCCTCTGGGTCTGACTGAGCGCCTCCAGGAGAGAGGCCCAAGCAAGACGTGCCCCGAGGAGCGTCTTGCCACATGTCAACACTGGGTCTGACTGAGTGCCTCCATGAGAAAAGCCCCAGCAAGACGCGCCCCGAGGAGCATCTTGCCACATGTCAACACTGGGTCTGACTGAGAACCTCCAGGAGAGAGGCCCAAGCAAGACGCGCCCCGAGGAGCATTTTGCCACATGTCAACACTGGGTCTGACTGAGCGCCTCCAGGAGAGAGGCCCAAGCAAGACGCGCCCCGAGGAGCGTCTTGTCACATGTCACTACTCGGTCTGACTGAGCGCCTCCAGGAGAGAGGCCCAAGCAAGACGTGCCCCGAGGAGCGTCTTGCCACATGTCAACAATGGGTCTGACTGAGGGCCTCCAGGAGAGAAGCCCAAGCAAGAAGCGCCCCGAGGAGCGTCTTGCCACATGTCAACACTGGGTCTGACTGAGGGCCTCCATGAGAGAAGCCCAAGCAAGACGCGCCCCGAGGAGAGTCTTGCCACATGTCAACACTGGGTCTGACAGAGGGCATCCAGGAGAGAGGCCCAAGCAAGACGCGCCCCGAGGAGCGTCTTGCCACATGTCACCACTGGGTCTGACTGAGCGCCTCCAGGAGAAAGGCCCAAGCAAGAAGCGCCCCGAGGAGCGTCTTGCCACGTGTCAACACTGGGTCTGATTGAGGGCCTTCTGGAGAGAGGCCCAAGCAAGACGCGCCCCGAGGAGCGTCTTGCCACATGTCAACAATGGGTCTGACAGAGGGCCTCCAGGAGAGAGGCCCAAGCAAGACGCGCCCCGAGGAGCGTCTTGCCACATGTCACCTCTGGGTCTGACTGAGCGCCTCCAGGAGAGAGGCCCAAGCAAGACGCGCCCCGAGGAAAGTCTTGTCACATGTCAACACTGGGTCTGACTGAGCGCCTCCAGGAGAGAAGCCCCAGCAAGACGTGCCCCGAGGAGCGTCTTGCCACATGTCACCTCTGGGTCTGACTGAGCGCCTCCAGGAGAGAGGCCCAAGCAAGACGCGCCCCGAGGAAAGTCTTGTCACATGTCAACACTGGGTCTGACTGAGCGCCTCCAGGAGAGAAGCCCCAGCAAGACGTGCCCCGAGGAGCGTCTTGCCACATGTCAGCACTCGGTCTGACTGAGCGCCTCCAGGAGAGAGGCCCAAGCAAGATGCGCCCCGAGGAGCATCTTGCCACATGTCAACAATCGTTCAGACTGAGGGCCTCCAGGAGAGAATCCCAAGCAAGAGGCGGCCCGAGAGAGCGTCTTGCCACATGTCAGCACTCGGTCTGACTGAGCGCCTCCAGGAGAGAGGGCCAAGCAAGACGCGCCCCGAGGAGCGTCTTGCCACATGTCAACGAAGGGTCTCACTGAGGGCCTCCAGGAGAGAAGCCCAAGCAAGACGCGCCCCGAGGAGCGTCTTGCCACATGTCAGCACTAGGACTGACTGAGCGCCTCCAGGAGAGAGGCCCAAGCAAGACGCGCCCCGAGGAGCGTCTTGCCACATGTCAACACTGGGTCTGACTGAGCGCCTCCAGGAGAGAGGCCCAAGCAAGACGCGCCCCGAGGAGCGTCTTGCCACATGTCAGCACTAGGACAGACTGAGCGCCTCCAGGAGAGAGGCCCAAGCAAGACGCGCCCCGAGGAGCGTCTTGCCACATGTCAACACTGGGTCTGACTGAGCGCCTCCAGGAGAGAGGCCCAAGCAAGACGCGCCCCGAGGAGCGTCTTGCCACATGTCAACACTGGGTCTGACAGAGGGCCTCCAGGAGAGAGGCCCAAGCAAGACGCGCCCCGAGGAGCGTCTTGCCACATGTCACCTCTGGGTCTGACTGAGCGCCTCCAGGAGAGAGGCCCAAGCAAGACGCGCCCCGAGGAGCGTCTTGTCACATGTCAACACTGGGTCTGACTGAGCGCCTCCAGGAGAGAAGCCCCAGCAAGACGTGCCCCGAGGAGCGTCTTGCCACATGTCAGCACTCGGTCTGACTGAGCGCCTCCAGGAGAGAGGCCCAAGCAAGATGCGCCCCGAGGAGCGTCTTGCCACATGTCAACAATGGTTCTGACTGAGGGCCTCCAGGAGAGAATCCCAAGCAAGAGGCGCCCCGAGGAGCGTCTTGCCACATGTCAGCACTCGGTCTGACTGAGCGCCTCCAGGAGAGAGGGCCAAGCAAGACGCGCCCCGAGGAGCGTCTTGCCACATGTCAACGAAGGGTCTGACTGAGGGCCTCCAGGAGAGAAGCCCAAGCAAGACGCGCCCCGAGGAGCGTCTTGCCACATGTCAGCACTAGGTCTGACTGAGCGCCTCCAGGAGAGAGGCCCAAGCAAGACGCGCCCCGAGGAGCGTCTTGCCACATGTCAACACTGGGTCTGACTGCGCTTCTCCAGGAGAGAGGCTCAAGCAAGACGCGCCCCAAGGAGCGTCTTGCCACATGTCACCTCTGGGTCTGACTGAGCACCTCCAGGAGAGAGGCCCAAGCAAGACGCGCCCCGAGGAGCGTCTTGTCACATGTCAACACTGGGTCTGACTGAGCGCCTCCAGGAGAGAGGCCCAAGCAAGAAACGCCCGAGGAGCGTCTTGACACATGTCAACACTGGGTCTGACTGATCGCCTCCCCAGGAGAGAGGCCCAAGCAAGACGCGCCCCAAGGAATGTCTTGCCACATGTCAACACTGGGTCTGACTGAGCGCCTCCAGGAGAGAGGCCCAAGCAAGACGCGCCTGGAGGAGCGTTTTGCCACATGTCAACACTGGGTCTGACAGAGGGCCTCAAGGGGAGAGGCCCAAGCAAGATGCGCCCCGAGGAGCATCTTGCCACATGTGAACAATGGGTCTGACTGAGGGCCTCCAGGAGAGAAGCCCAAGCAAGACGCGCCCCGAGGAGCGTCTTGCCACATGTCAGCACTGGGTCTGACTGAGCGCCTCCAGGAGAGAAGCCCCAGCAAGACGTGCCCCGAGGAGCGTCTTGCCACATGTCAGCACTCGGTCTGACTGAGCGCCTCCAGGAGAGAGGCCCAAGCAAGATGCGCCCCGAGGAGCGTCTTGCCACATGTCAACAATGGGTCTGACTGAGGGCCTCCAGGAGAGAATCCCAAGCAAGAGGCGCCCCGAGGAGCGTCTTGCCACATGTCAGCACTCGGTCTGACTGAGCGCCTCCAGGAGAGAGGGCCAAGCAAGACGCGCCCCGAGGAGCGTCTTGCCACATGTCAACACTGGGTCTGACAGAGGGCATTCAGGAGAGAGGCCCAAGCAATACGCGCCCCGAGGAGCGTCTTGCCACATGTCACCACTGGGTCTGACTGAGCGCCTCCAGGAGAAAGGCCCAAGCAAGAAGCGCCCCGAGGAGCGTCTTGCCACGTGTCAACACTGGGTCTGATTGAGGGCCTTCTGGAGAGAGGCCCAAGCAAGACGCGCCCCGAGGAGCGTCTTGCCACATGTCAACAATGGGTCTGACTGAGGGCCTCCAGGAGAGAAGCCCAAGCAAGACGCGCCCCGAGGATCGTCTTGCCACATGTCAGCACTCGGTCTGACTGAGCGCCTCCATGAGAGAGGCCCAAGCAAGACGTGCCCCGAGGAGCGTCTTGCCACATGTCAACCCTGGGTCTGACTGAGCGCCTCCAGGAGAGAGGCCCAAGCAAGACGCGCCCCGAGGAGCGTCTTGCCACATGTCAACCCTGGGTCTGACTGAGCGCCTCCAGGAGAGAGGCCCAAGCAAGACGCGCCCCGAGGAGCGTCTTGCCACATGTCAACACTGGGTCTGACTGAGAACCTCCAGGAGAGAGGCCCAAGCAAGACGCGCCCCGAGGAGCATTTTGCCACATGTCAACACTGGGTCTGACTGAGCGCCTCCAGGAGAGAGGCCCAAGCAAGACGTGCCCCGAGGAGCGTCTTGCCACATGTCAACAATGGGTCTGACTGAGGGTCTCCAGGAGAGAAGCCCAAGCAAGAAGCGCCCCGAGGAGCGTCTTGCCACATGTCAACACTGGGTCTGACTGAGGGCCTCCATGAGAGAAGCCCAAGCAAGACGCGCCCCGAGGAGAGTCTTGCCACATGTCAACACTGGGTCTGACAGAGGGCATCCAGGAGAGAGGCCCAAGCAAGACGCGCCCCGAGGAGCGTCTTGCCACATGTCACCACTGGGTCTGACTGAGCGCCTCCAGGAGAAAGGCCCAAGCAAGAAGCGCCCCGAGGAGCGTCTTGCCACGTGTCAACACTGGGTCTGATTGAGGGCCTTCTGGAGAGAGGCCCAAGCAAGACGCGCCCCGAGGAGCGTCTTGCCACATGTCAACAATGGGTCTGACTGAGGGCCTCCAGGAGAGAAGCCCAAGCAAGACGCGCCCCGAGGAGCTTCTTGCCACGTCAGCACTCGGTCTGACTGAGCGCCTCCAGGAGAGAGGCCAAAGCAAGACGCGCCCCGAGGAGCGTCTTGCCACGTTTCAACACTGGGTCTGACATAGCGCCTCCAGGAGAGAGGCCCAAGCAAGATGCGCCCCGAGGAGCGTCTTGCCACGTGTCACCACTGGGTCTGACTGAGCTCCTCCTGGAGAGAGGCCCAAGCAAGACGCACCCCGAGGAGCGTCTTGGCACGTGCCACCACTGGGTCTGATAGAGCACCTCCAGGAGAGAGGCCCAAGCAAGACACGCCCCGAGGAGCGTCTTGCCACATGTCACTACTCGGTATGACTGAGCGCCTCCAGGAGAGAGGCCCAAGCAAGACGTGCCCCGAGGAGCATCTTTCCACATGTCAACACTGGGTCTGACTGAGAACCTCCAGGAGAGAGGCCCAAGCAAGACGCGCCCCGAGGAGCATCTTGCCACATGTCAACACTGGGTCTGACTGAGCTTCTCCAGGAGAGAGGCCCAAGCAAGACGCGCCCCGAGGAGCGTCTTGTCACATGTCACTACTCGGTCTGACTGAGCGCCTCCAGGAGAGAGGCCCAAGCAAGACGTGCCCCGAGGAGCGTCTTGCCACATGTCAACAATGGGTCTGACTGAGGGCCCCCAGGAGAGAAGCCCAAGCAAGAAGCGCCCCGAGGAGCGTCTTGCCACATGTCAACACTGGGTCTGACTGAGGGCCTCCATGAGAGAAGCCCAAGCAAGACGCGGCCCGAGGAGAGTCTTGCCACATGTCAACACTGGGTCTGACAGAGGGCATCCAGGAGAGAGGCCCAAGCAAGACGCGCCCCGAGGAGCGTCTTGCCACATGTCACCACTGGGTCTGACTGAGTGCCTCCAGGAGAGAGGCCCAAGCAAGAAGCGCCCCGAGGAGCATCTTGCCACGTGTCAACACTGGGTCTGATTGAGGGCCTTCTGGAGAGAGGCCCAAGCAAGACGCGCCCCGAGGAGCATCTTGCCACATGTCAACAATGGGTCTGACTGAGGGCCTCCAGGAGAGAAGCCCAGGCAAGACGCGCCCCGAGGAGCTTCTTGCCACGTCAGCACTCGGTCTGACTGAGCGCCTCCAGGAGAGAGGCCAAAGCAAGACGCGCCCCGAGGAGCGTCTTGCCACGTTTCAACACTGGGTCTGACATAGCGCCTCCAGGAGAGAGGCCCAAGCAAGATGCGCCCCGAGGAGCGTCTGGCCACGTGTCACCACTGGGTCTGACTGAGCTCCTCCTGGAGAGAGGCCCAAGCAAGACGCGCCCCGAGGAGCGTCTTGGCACGTGCCACCACTGGGTCTGATAGAGCACCTCCAGGAGAGAGGCCCAAGCAAGACATGCCCCGAGGAGCGTCTTGCCACATGTCACTACTCGGTATGACTGAGCGCCTCCAGGAGAGAGGCCCAAGCAAGACGTGCCCCGAGGAGCGTCTTGCCACATGTCAACAATGGGTCTGACTGAGGGCCTCCAGGAGAGAAGCCCAAGCAAGACGCGCCCCGAGGAGCGTCTTGCCACATGTCAACACTGGGTCTGACTGAGGGCCTCCAGGAGAGAGGCCCAAATGAGACGCGCCCCGAGGAGCGTCTTGCCACATGTCAACAATGGGTCTGACTGAGGGCCTCCAGGAGAGAAGCCCAAGCAAGACACGCCCCGAGGAGCGTCTTGCCACATGTCAGCACTGGGTCTGATTGAGGGCCTTCTGGTGAAAGGCCCAAGCAAGACGCGCCCCGAGGAGCGTCTTGCCACATGTCAACAATGGGTCTGACTGAGGGCCTCAAGGAGAGAAGCCCAAGCAAGACGCGCCCCGAGGAGCGTCTTGCCACATGTCAGCACTCGGTCTGACTGAGCGCCTCCAGGAGAGAGGCCCAAGCAAGACGCACCCCGAGGAGCGTCTTGCCACATGTGAACACTGGGTCTGACTGAGCGCCTCCAGGAGAGAGGCCCAAGCAAGACGCGCCCGGAGGAGCGTCTTGCCACATGTCAGCACTTGGTCTGACTGAGCGCCTCCAGGAGAGAGGCCCAAGCAAGACGCGCCCCGAGGAGCATCTTGACACATGTCTCCTCTGGGTCTGACTGAGCGCCTCCAGGAGAGAGGCCCAAGCAAGACGTGCCCCGAGGAGCGTCTTGCCACATGTCAACACTGGGTCTGACTGAGTGCCTCCATGAGAGAAGCCCCAGCAAGACACGCCCCGAGGAGCATCTTGCCACATGTCAACACTGGGTCTGACTGAGAACCTCCAGGAGAGAGGCCCAAGCAAGACGCGCCCCGAGGAGCGTCTTGCCACATGTCAACACTGGGTCTGACTGAGCGCCTCCAGGAGAGAGGCCCAAGCAAGACGCGCCCCGAGGAGCGTCTTGTCACATGTCACTACTCGGTCTGACTGAGCGCCTCCAGGAGAGAGGCCCAAGCAAGACGTGCCCCGAGGAGCGTCTTGCCACATGTCAACAATGGGTCTGACTGAGGGCCTCCAGGAGAGAAGCCCAAGCAAGAAGCGCCCCGAGGAGCGTCTTGCCACATGTCAACACTGGGTCAGACTGAGCGCCTCCAGGAGAGAGGCCCAAGCAAGACACGCCCCGAGGAGCGTCTTGACACATGTCAACACTGGGTCTGACTGAGGGCCTCCCTGAGAGAAGCCCAAGCAAGACGCGCCACGAGGAGAGTCTTGCCACATGTCAACACTGGGTCTGACAGAGGGCATCCAGGAGAGAGGCCCAAGCAATACGCGCCCCGAGGAGCGTCTTGCCACATGTCACCACTGGGTCTGACTGAGCGCCTCCAGGAGAGAGGCCCAAGCAAGAAGCGCCCCGAGGAGCGTCTTGCCACGTGTCAGCACTGGGTCTGACTGAGCGCCTCCAGGAGAGAGGCCCCAGCAAGACGCGCCCCGAGGAGCGTCTTGCCTTATGTCAGCACTCGGTCTGACTGAGCGCCTCCAGGAGAGAGGCCCAAGCAAGACGCGCCCCGAGGAGCGTCATTCCACATGTCAACAATGGGTCTGACTGAGGGCCTCCAGGAGAGAGGCCCAAGCAAGATGCGCCCGGAGGAGCGTCTTGCCACATGTCAACACTGGGTCTGAAAGAGGGCCTCCAGGAGAGAGGCCCAAGCAAGACACGCCCCGAGGAGCGTCTTGCCACATGTCACCTCTGGTTCTGACTGAGCGCCTCCAGGAGAGAGGCCCAAGCAAGACGCGCCCCGAGGAGCGTCTTGTCACATGTCAACACTGGGTCTTTCTGAGCGCCTCCAGGAGAGAAGCCCAAGCAAGACGCGCCCCGCGGAGCGTCTTGCCACATGTCAGCACTCGGTCTGACTGAGCGCCTCCAGGAGAGAGGCCCAAGCAAGACGCGCCCCGAGGAGCTACTTGCCACATGTCAATACTCGGTCTAACTGAGCGCCTCCAGGAGAGAAGCCCAAGCAAGACGCGCCCCGAGGAGCTTCTTGCCACATGTCAGCACTCGGTCTGACTGAGCGCCTCCAGGAGAGAGGCCCAAGCAAGACTCGCCCCGAGGAGCGTCTTGACACATGTCAACACTGGGTCTGACAGAGGGCCTCCATGAGAGAGGCCCAAGCAAGACGCGCCCCGAGGAGTGTCTTGCCACGTGTCACCACTGGGTCTGACTGAGCTCCTCCAGGAGAGAGGCCCAAGCAAGACGGGCCCCGAGGAGTGTCTTGCCACGTGTCACCACTGGGTCTGATTGTCACATGTGGCAAGACGCTCCTCGGGGTGCGTCTTGCTTGGGCCTCTCTCCTGGAGGCGCTCCGTCAGACCCAGTGTTGACATGTGGCAAGACGCTCCTCGGGGCACGTCTTGCTTGGGCCTCTCTCCTGGAGGCGCTCAGTCAGACCGAGTGCTGACATGTTGCAAGACGCTCCTCGGGGCGGGTCTTGCTTGGACTTCTCTCCTGGAGGCCCTCAGTCAGACCCATTGTTGACATGTGGCAAGACGCTCCTCGGGGCGCGTCTCATTTGGGCCTCTCTCCTGGAGGCTCTCAGTCAGACCCAGTGTTGACATGTGGCAAGACGCTCCTCGGGGCGCGTCTTGCTTGGGCTTCTCTCCTGTAGGCCCTCAGTCAGACCCATTGTTGACATGTGGCAAGACGCTCCTCGGGGCACGTCTTGCTTGGCCTTCTCTCCTGGAGGCGCTCAAACAGACCGAGTAGTGACATGTGGCAAGACTCTCCTCGGGGCGCATCTTGCTGGGGCTTCTCTCATGGAGGCACTCAGTCAGACCCAGTGTTGACATGTGGCAAGACGCTCCTCGGGGCGCGTCTTGCTTGGACCTCTCTCCCTGAGGCGCTCAGTCAGACCGAGTAGTGACATGTGGCAAGACGCTCCTCGGGGCACGTCTTGCTTGGACCTCTCTCCCTGAGGCGCTCTGTCAGACCCAGTGTTGACATTTGGCAAGACACTCCTCGGGGTGCGTCTTGCTTTGGCCTCTCTCATGGAGGCCCTCTGTCAGACCCAGTGTTGACATGTGTCAAGACGCTCCTCGGGGGAAGTCTTGCTTTGGCCTCTCTCCTGGAGGCGCTCAGTCATACCCATTGTTGACATGTGGCAAGAAGCTCCTCGGGGCGCGTCTTGCTTGGGCTTCTCTCCTGGAGGCCCTCAGTAAGAACCATTGTTGACATGTGGCAAGACGCTCCTCGGGACGCGTCTTGCTTGGGCCTCTCTCCAGAAGGCCCTCAATCAGACCCAGTGTTGACACGTGGCAAGACGCTCCTTGGGGCGTGTCTTGCTTGGGCCTCTCTCCTGGAGGCGCTCAGTCAGACCCAGTGGTGACACTAGCAAGACGCTCCTCGGGGCGCATCTTGCTTGGGCCTCTCTCCTGGAGGCGCTCAGTCAGACCCAGTGTTGACACGTGGCAAGACGCTCCTCGGGGCGAGTCTTGCTTGGGCCTCTCTCCTGGAGGCGCTCAGTCAGACCCAGTGTTGACATGTGGCAAGACACTCCTCCAGGCGCGTCTTGCTTGGGCCTCTCTCATGGACGCCCTCTGTCAGACCCAGTGTTGACATGTGTCAAGACGCTCCTCAGGGCGCGTCTTGCTTTGGCCTCTCTCCTGGAGGCCCTCAGTCATACCCATTGTTGACATGTGGCAAGACGCTCCTCGGTGCGCGTCTTGCTTTGGCCTCTCTTCTGGAGGCGCTCAGTCAGACCGAGTTCTGACATGTGGCAAGACGCTCCTCGGGCCGCGTGTTGCTTGGGCTTCTCTCCTGGAGGCCCTCAGTCAGACCCATTGTTGACATGTTGCAAGACGCTCCTTTGGGCGCGTCTTGCTTGGGCCTCTCTCCTGGAGGCGCTCAGTAAGACCCAGTGTTGACATGTGACAAGATGCTCCTCGGGGCGCGTCTTGCTTGGGCCTCTCTCCTGGAGGCGCTCAGTCAGACCCAGTGGTGACATGTGGCAAGACACTCCTCGGGGCGCGTCTTGGTTGGGCCTCTCTCCTGGAGGCCCTCTGTCAGACCCAGTGTTGGCATGTGGCAAGACGCTCCTCAGGGCGCGTCTTGGTTGGGCCTCTCTCCTGGAGGTGCTCAGTCAGACCCAGTGGTTACATGTGGCAAGACGCTCCAAGGGGCGCGTATTGCTTGGGCCTCTCTCCTGGATGCCCTCTGTAAGAACGAGTGTTGACATGTGGCAAGACTCTCCTCGGGGCGCGTCTTGCTTGGGCTTCTCTCATGGAGGCCCTCAGTCAGACCCAGTGTTGACATGTGTCAAGACGCTCCTCGGGGCGCGTCTTGCTGGGGCTTCTCTCATGGAGGCACTCAGTCAGACCCAGTGTTGACATGTGGCAAGACGCTCCTCGGGGCACGTCTTGCTTGGGCCTCTCTCCTGGAGGCGCTCAGTCAGACCCAGTGTTGACATGTGGCAAGACGCTCCTCGGGGTGCGTCTTGCTTGGGCCTCTCTCCTGGAGGTTCTCAGTCAGATCCAGTGTTGACATGTGGCAAGATGCTCCTCGGGGCGCGTCTTGCTGGGGCTTCTCTCATGGAGGCACTCAGTCAGACCCAGTGTTGACATGTGGCAAGACGCTCCTCGGGGCACGTCTTGCTTGGGCCTCTCTCCTGGAGGCGCTCAGTCAGACCCAGAGGAGACATGTGTCAAGATGCTCCTCGGGGCGCGTCTTGCTTGGGCCTCTCTCCTGGAGGCGCTCAGTCAGACCGAGTGCTGACATGTGGCAAGACGCTCCTCCGGGCACGTCTTGCTTGGGCCTCTCTCCTGGAGGCGCTCAGTCAGACCCAGTGTTCACATGTGGCAAGACGCTCCTCGGGGCGCTTCTTGCTTGGGCCTCTCTCCTGGAGGCGCTCAGTCAGACCGAGTGCTGACATGAGGCAAGACGCTACTCGGGGCGCGTCTTGCTGGGGCCTCTCTCCTGGAGGCGCTCAGTCAGACCCAGTCTTTACATGTGTCAAGACGCTCCTCGGGCGTTTCTTGCTTGCGCCTCTCTCCTGGAGGCGCTCAGTCAGACCCAGAGGTGACATGTGGCAAGACGCTCCTCGGGGCGCATCTTTCTTGGGCTTCTCTCCTGGAGGCCCTCAGTCAGACCCAGTGTTGACATGTGGCAAGACGCTCCTCGGGGCGCGTCTTATTTGGGCCTCTCTCCTGGAGGCCCTCAGTCAGACCCAGTGTTGACATGGGGCAAGACGCTCCTCGGGGCGCGTCTTGCTTGGGCTTCTCTCCTGGAGGCCCTCAGTCAGACACATTGTTGACATGTGGCAAGACGCTCCTCGGGGCACGTCTTGCTTGGGCCTCTCTCCTGGAGGCGCTCAGTCAGACCAAGTAGTGACATGTGGCAAGACGCTCCTCGGGGCGCTTCTTGCTTGGGCCTCTCTCCTGGAGGCGCTCAGTCAGACCGAGTGCTGACATGTGGCAAGACGCTCCTCCGGGCACGTCTTGCTTGGGCCTCTCTCCTGGAGGCGCTCAGTCAGACCCAGTGTTCACATGTGGCAAGACGCTCCTCGGGGCGCTTCTTGCTTGGGCCTCTCTCCTGGAGGCGCTCAGTCAGACCGAGTGCTGACATGAGGCAAGACGCTACTCGGGGCGCGTCTTGCTGGGGCCTCTCTCCTGGAGGCGCTCAGTCAGACCCAGTCTTTACATGTGTCAAGACGCTCCTCGGGCGTTTCTTGCTTGCGCCTCTCTCCTGGAGGCGCTCAGTCAGACCCAGAGGTGACATGTGGCAAGACGCTCCTCGGGGCGCATCTTTCTTGGGCTTCTCTCCTGGAGGCCCTCAGTCAGACCCAGTGTTGACATGTGGCAAGACGCTCCTCGGGGCGCGTCTTATTTGGGCCTCTCTCCTGGAGGCCCTCAGTCAGACCCAGTGTTGACATGGGGCAAGACGCTCCTCGGGGCGCGTCTTGCTTGGGCTTCTCTCCTGGAGGCCCTCAGTCAGACACATTGTTGACATGTGGCAAGACGCTCCTCGGGGCACGTCTTGCTTGGGCCTCTCTCCTGGAGGCGCTCAGTCAGACCAAGTAGTGACATGTGGCAAGACGCTCCTCGGGGCGCTTCTTGCTTGGGCCTCTCTCCTGGAGGCGCTCAGTCAGACCGAGTGCTGACATAAGGCAAGACGCTCCTCGGGGCGCGTCTTGCTGGGGCCTCTCTCCTGGAGGTGCTCAATCAGACCCAGTGGTGACACGTGGCAAGACGCTCCTCTGGGCGCGTCTTGCTTGGGCCTCTCTCCTGGAGGCTCTCAATTAGACCCAGTGTTGACATGTGGCAAGACGCTCCTCGGGGCGCGTCTTGCTTGGGCTTCTCCCCTGGAGGCCCTCAGTCAGACCCATTGTTGACATGTGGCAAGACGCTCCTCGGGGCGCTTCTTGCTTGGGCCTCTCTCCTGGAGGCGCTCAGTCAGACCCAGTGTTGACATGTGTCAAGACGCTCCTCGGGCGTTTCTTGCTTGCGCCTCTCTCCTGGAGGCGCTCAGTCAGACCCAGAGGTGACATGTGGCAAGACTCTCCTCGGGCCTCTCTCCTGGAGGCCCTCAGTCAGACCCATTGTTGACATGTGGCAAGACGCTCCTCGGGGCGCGTCTTGCTGGGGCCTCTCTCCTGGAGGCGCTCAGTCAGACCCAGTGCTGACACGTGGCAAGACGCTCCTCGGGGCGCTTCTTGCTTGGGCCTCTCTCCTGGAGGCGCTCAGTCAGACCCAGTGGTGACATGTGGCAAGACGCTCCTCGGGGCGCGTATTGCTTGGGCCTCTCTCCTGGATGCCCTCTGTCAGACCCAGTGTTGACATGTGGCAAGACTCTCCTCGTGGCGCGTCTTGCTTGGGCTTCTCTCAGGGAGGCCCTCAGTCAGACCCAGTGTTGACATGTGTCAAGACGCTCCTCGGGGCGTGTCTTGCTTGGGCCTCTCTCCTGGAGGCGCTCAGTCTGACCCAGTGTTGACATGTGGCAAGACGCTCCTCGGGGCGCTTCTTGCTTGGGCTTCTCTCCTGGAGGCCCTCAGTCAGACCCATTGTTGACATGTGGCAAGACGCTCCTCGGGGCACGTCTTGCTTGGGCCTCTCTCCTGGAGGCGCTCAGTCAGACCGAGTAGTGACATGTGACAAGACGCTCCTCGGGGCGCGTCTTGCTTGGGCCTCTCTCCTGGAGGCGCTCAGTCAGACCCAGTGTTGACATGTGGCAAGACGCTCCTCGGGGCGCGTCTTGCTTGGGCCTCTCTCCTGGAGGTTCTCAGTCAGACCCAGTGTTGACATGTGGCAAGATGCTCCTCGGGGCGTGTCTTGCTGGGGCTTCTCTCATGGAGGCACTCAGTCAGACCCAGTGTTGACATGTGGCAAGACGCTCCTCGGGGCACGTCTTGCTTGGGCCTCTCTCCTGGAGGCGCTCAGTCAGACCCAGAGGAGACATGTGTCAAGATTTTCCTCGGGGCGCGTCTTGCTTGGGCCTCTCTCCTGGAGGCGCTCAGTCAGACCAAGTGCTGACATGTGGCAAGACGCTCCTCCGGGCGCGTCTTGCTTGGGCCTCTCTCCTGGAGGCGCTCAGTCAGACCGAGTGCTGACATGTGGCAAGACGCTCCTCGGGGCGCGTCTTGCTTGGGCTTCTCTCCTTGAGGCCCTCAGTCAGACCCATTGTTGACATGTGGCAAGACGCTCCTCGGGGCGCGTCTTGCTTGGGCCTTTCACCAGAAGGCCCTCAATCAGACCCAGTGCTGACATGTGGCAAGACGCTCCTCGGGGCGTGTCTTGCTTGGGCTTCTCTCCTGGAGGCCCTCAGTCAGACCCATTGTTGACATGTGGCAAGACGCTCCTCGGGGCGCGTCTCATTTGGGCCTCTCTCCTGGAGGCCCTCAGTCAGACCCAGTGTTGACATGTGGCAAGACGCTCCTCGGGGCGCGTCTTGCTTGGGCTTCTCTCCTGGAGGCCCTCAGTCAGACCCATTGTTGACATGTGGCAAGACGCTCCTCGGGGCACGTCTTGCTTGGGCCTCTCTCCTGGAGGCGCTCAGTCATACCGAGTAGTGACATGTGGCAAGACGCTCCTCGGGGCATGTCTTGCTTGGGCCTCTCTCCTGGAGGTGCTCTATCAGACCCAGTGGTGGCACGTGCCAAGACGCTCCTCGGGGCGCGTCTTGCTTGGGCCTCTCTCCAGGAGGAGCTCAGTCAGACCCAGTGGTGACACGTGGCCAGACGCTCCTCGGGGCGCATCTTGCTTGGGCCTCTCTCCTGGAGGCGCTATGTCAGACCCAGTGTTGAAACGTGGCAAGACGCTCCTCGGGGCGCGTCTTGCTTTGGCCTCTCTCCTGGAGGCGCTCAGTCAGACCGAGTGCTGACGTGGCAAGAAGCTCCTCGGGGCGCGTCTTGCCTGGGCTTCTCTCCTGGAGGCCCTCAGTCAGACCCATTGTTGACATGTGGCAAGATGCTCCTCGGGGCGCGTCTTGCTTGGGCCTCTCTCCAGAAGGCCCTCAATCAGACCCAGTGTTGACACGTGGCAAGATGCTCCTCGGGGCGCTTCTTGCTTGGGCCTCTCTCCTGGAGGCGCTCAGTCAGACCCAGTGGTGACATGTGGCAAGACGCTCCTCGGGGCGCGTCTTGCTTGGGCCTCTCTCCTGGATGCCCTCTGTCAGACCCAGTGTTGACATGTGGCAAGACTCTCCTCGGGCCGCGTCTTGCTTGGGCTTCTCTCATGGAGGCCCTCAGTCAGACCCAGTGTTGACATGTGGCAAGACGCTCCTCGGGGCGCTTCTTGCTTGGGCTTCTCTCCTGGGGGCCCTCAGTCAGACCCATTGTTGACATGTGGCAAGACACTCCTCGGGGCACGTCTTGCTTGGGCCTCTCTCCTGGAGGCGCTCAGTCAGACCGAGTAGTGACATGTGACAAGACGCTCCTCGGGGCGCGTCTTGCTTGGGCCTCTCTCCTGGAGAAGCTCAGTCAGACCCAGTGTTGACATGTGGCAAGATGCTCCTCGGGGCGCGTCTTGCTTGGGCCTCTCTCCTGGAGGTTCTCAGTCAGACCCAGTGTTGACATGTGGAAAGATGCTCCTCGGGGCGCGTCTTGCTGGGGCTTCTCTCATGGAGGCACTCAGTCAGACCCAGTGTTGACATGTGGCAAGACGCTCCTCGGGGCACGTCTTGCTTGGGCCTCTCTCCTGGAGGCGCTCAGTCATACCGAGTAGTGACATGTGGCAAGACGCTCCTCGGGGCGTGTCTTGCTTGGGCCTCTCTCCTGGAGGTGCTCTATCAGACCCAGTGGTGGCACGTGCCAAGACGCTCCTCGGGGTGCGTCTTGCTTGGGCCTCTCTCCAGGAGGAGCTCAGTCAGACCCAGTGGTGACACGTGGCAAGACGCTCCTCGGGGCGCATCTTGCTTGGGCCTCTCTCCTGGAGGCGCTATGTCAGACCCAGTGTTGAAACGTGGCAAGACGCTCCTCGGGGCGCGTCTTGCTTTGGCCTCTCTCCTGGAGGCGCTCAGTCAGACCGAGTGCTGACGTGGCAAGAAGCTCCTCGGGGCGCGTCTTGCTTGGGCTTCTCTCCTGGAGGCCCTCAGTCAGACCCATTGTTGACATGTGGCAAGACGCTCCTCGGGGCGCGTCTTGCTTGGGCCTCTCTCCAGAAGGCCCTCAATCAGACCCAGTGTTGACAAGTGGCAAGACGCTCCTCGGGGCGCTTCTTGCTTGGGCCTTTCTCCTGGAGGCGCTCAGTCAGACCCAGTGGTGACATGTGGCAAGACGCTCCTCGGGGCGCGTCTTGCTTGGGCCTCTCTCCTGGATGCCCTCTGTCAGACCCAGTGTTGACATGTGGCAAGACTCTCCTCGGGGCGCGTCTTGCTTGGGCTTCTCTCATGGAGGCCCTCAGTCAGACCCAGTGTTGACATGTGGCAAGACGCTCCTCGGGGCGCTTCTTGCTTGGGCTTCTCTCCTGGAGACCCTCAGTCAGACCCATTGTTGACATGTGGCAAGACGCTCCTCGGGGCACGTCTTGCTTGGGCCTCTCTCCTGGAGGCGCTCAGTCAGACCCAGTGTTGACATGTGGCAAAATGCTCCTCGGGGCGCGTCTTGCTTGGGCCTCTCTCCTGGAGGTTCTCAGTCAGACCCAGTGTTGACATGTGGCAAGACGCTCCTCGGGGCGCGTCTTGCTTGGGCCTCTCTCCTGGAGGCGCTCAGTCAGACCCAGGGTTGACATGTGGCAAGACGCTCCTCGGGGCGCGTCTTGCTTGGGCCTCTCTCCTGGAGGCGCTCAGTCAGACCCAGGGTTGACATGTGGCAAGACGCTCCTCGGGGCACGTCTTGCTTGGGCCTCTCTCATGGAGGCGCTCAGTCAGACCGAGTGCTGACATGTGGCAAGACGATCCTCGGGGCGCGTCTTGCTTGGGCTTCTCTCCTGGAGGCCCTCAGTCAGACCCATTGTTGACATGTGGCAAGACGCTCCTCGGGGCGCGTCTTGCTTGGGCCTCTCTCCAGAAGGCCCTCAATCAGACCCAGTGTTGACACGTGGCAAGACGCTCCTCGGGGCGCTTCTTGCTTGGGCCTTTCTCCTGGAGGCGCTCAGTCAGACCCAGTGGTGACATGTGGCAAGACGCTCCTCGGGGCGCGTATTGCTTGGGCCTCTCTCCTGAATGCCCTCTGTCAGACCCAGTGTTGACATGTGGCAAGACGCTCCTCGGGGCGCGTCTTGCTTGGCCCTCTCTCCTGGAGGCGCTCAGTCAGACCGAGTGCTGACATGTGGCAAGACGCTCCTCGGGGCGCCTCTTGCTTGGGATTCTCTCCTGGAGGCCCTCAGTCAGACCCATTGTTGACATGTGGCAAGACGCTCCTCGGGGCGCATCTTGCTTGGGCCTCTCTCCTGGAGGTGCTCAGTCAGACCGAGTGCTGACATGTGGCAAGACGCTCCTCGGGGCACGTCTTGCTGGGGCTTCTCTCCTGGAGGCGCTCAGTCAAACCCAGTGCTGACATGTGGCAAGACGCTCCTCGGGGCGCGTCTTGCTTGGGCTTCTCTCCTGGAGGCCCTCAGTCAGACCCATTGTTCACATGTGGCAAGATGCTCCTCGGGGCGCATCTTGCTTGGGCCTCTCCCCTTGAGGCCCTCTGTCAGACCCAGTGTTGACATGTGGCAAAACGCTCCTCCAGGCGCGTCTTGCTTGGGCCTCTCTCCTGGAGGCGCTCAGTCAGACCCAGTGTTGACATGTGGCAAGACATTCCTTGGGGCGCGTCTTGCTTGGGCCTCTCTCCTGGGGAGGCGATCAGTCAGACCCAGTGTTGACATGTGTCAAGACGCTCCTCGGGCGTTTCTTGCTTGGGCCTCTCTCCTGGAGGCGCTCAGTCAGACCCAGTGTTGACATGTGACAAGACGCTCCTCGGGGCGCGTCTTGCTTGGGCCTCTCTCCTGGAGGTGCTCAGTCAGACCCAGAGGTGACATGTGGCAAGACGCTCCTTGGGGCGCGTCTTGCTTGAGCCTCTCTCCTGGAGAAGCGCAGTCAGACCCAGTGTTGACATGTGGCAAGACGCTCCTCGGGGCGCGTCTTGCTTGGGCCTCTCTCCTGGAGGCGCTCAGTCAGACCTAGTGCTGACATGTGGCAAGACGCTCCTCGGGGCGCGTCTTGCTTGGGCTTCTCTCCTGGAGGCCCTCAGTCAGACCCTTCGTTGACATGTGGCAAGACGCTCCTCGGGGCGCGTCTTGCTTGGCCCTCTCTCCTGGAGGCGCTCAGTCAGACCGAGTGCTGACATGTGGCAAGACGCTCCTCGGGGCGCCTCTTGCTTGGGATTCTCTCCTGGAGGCCCTCAGTCAGAACCATTGTTGACATGTGGCAAGACGCTCCTCGGGGCGCATCTTGCTTGGGCCTCTCTCCTGGAGGCGCTCAGTCAGACCGAGTGCTGACATGTGGCAAGACGCTCCTCGGGGCACGTCTTGCTGGGGCTTCTCTCCTGGAGGCGCTCAGTCAGACCCAGTGTTGACATGTGACAAGACGCTCCTCGGGGCGCGTCTTGCTTGGGCCTCTCTCCTGGAGGCGCTCAGTCAGACCCAGAGGTGACATGTGGCAAGACGCTCCTCGGGGCGCGTCTTGCTTGGGCCTCTCTCCTGGAGGCCCTCTGTCAGACCCAGTGTTGACATGTGGCAAGACGCTCCTCGGGGCGCGTCTTGCTTGGGCCTCTCTCCTGGAGGCGCTCAGTCAGACCCAGTGTTGACATGTGGCAAGACGCTCCTCGGGGCGCGTCTTGCTTGGGCCTCTCTCCTGGAGGCGCTCAGTCTGTCCTAGTGCTGACATGTGGCAAGACGCTCCTCGGGGCGCGTCTTGCTTGGGCCTCTCTCCTGGAGGCGCTCAGTCAGACCCAGTGTTGACATGTGGCAAGACGCTCCTCGGGGCGCGTCTTGCTTGGGCCTCTCTCCTGGAGGCGCTCAGTCAGTCCTAGTGCTGACATGTGGCAAGACGCTCCTCGGGGCGCGTCTTGCTTGGGCTTCTCTCCTGGAGGCCCTCAGTGAGACCCTTCGTTGACATGTGGCAAGACGCTCCTCGGGGCGCGTCTTGCTGGGGCTTCTCTCCTGGAGGCGCTCAGTCAGACCGAGTGCTGACATGTGGCAAGACGCTCTCTCGGGCCGCCTCTTGCTTGGGATTCTCTCCTGGAGGCCCTCAGTCTGAACGATTGTTGACATGTGGCAAGATGCTCCTCGGGGCGCATCTTGCTTGGGCCTCTCTCCTGGAGGCGCTCAGTCAGACCGAGTGCTGACATGTGGCAAGACGCTCCTCGGGGCACGTCTTGCTGGGGCTTCTCTCCTGGAGGCGCTCAGTCAGACCCAGTGTTGACATGTGACAAGACTTTCCTCGGGGCGCGTCTTGCTTGGGCCTCTCTCCTGGAGGCGCTCAGTCAGACCCAGAGGTGACATGTGGCAAGACGCTCCTCGGGGCACGTCTTGCTGGGGCTTCTCTCCTGGAGGCGCTCAGTCAGACCCAGTGTTGACATGTGACAAGACTTTCCTCGGGGCGCGTCTTGCTTGGGCCTCTCTCCTGGAGGCGCTCAGTCAGACCCAGAGGTGACATGTGGCAAGACGCTCCTCGGGGCGCGTCTTGCTTGGGCCTCTCTCCTGGAGGCCCTCTGTCAGACCCATTGTTGACATGTGGCAAGACGCTCCTCGGGGCGCGTCTTGCTTGGGCCTCTCTCCAGAAGGCCCTCAATCAGACCCAGTGTTGACACGTGGCAAGACGCTCCTCGGGGCGCTTCTTGCTTGGGCCTTTCTCCTGGAGGCGCTCAGTCAGACCCAGTGGTGACATGTGGCAAGACGCTCCTCGGGGCGCGTCTTGCTTGGGCCTCTCTCCTGGATGCCCTCTGTCAGACCCAGTGTTGACATGTGGCAAGACTCTCCTCGGGGCGCGTCTTGCTTGGGCTTCTCTCATGGAGGCCCTCAGTCAGACCCAGTGTTGACATGTGGCAAGACGCTCCTCGGGGCGCTTCTTGCTTGGGCTTCTCTCCTGGAGGCCCTCAGTCAGACCCATTGTTGACATGTGGCAAGACGCTCCTTGGGGCACGTCTTGCTTGGGCCTCTCTCCTGGAGGCGCTCAGTCAGACCGAGTAGTGACATGTGACAAGACGCTCCTCGGGGCGCGTCTTGCTTGGGCCTCTCTCCTGGAGGCGCTCAGTCAGACCCAGTGTTGACATGTGGCAAAATGCTCCTCGGGGCGCGTCTTGCTTGGGCCTCTCTCCTGGAGGTTCTCAGTCAGACCCAGTGTTGACATGTGGCAAGATGCTCCTCGGGGCGCGTCTTGCTGGGGCTTTTCTCATGGAGGCACTCAGTCAGACCCAGTGTTGACATGTGGCAAGACGCTCCTCGGGGCACGTCTTGCTTGGGCCTCTCTCCTGGAGGCGCTCAGTCAGACCCAGAGGAGACATGTGTCAAGATGCTCCTCGGGGCGCGTCTTGCTTGGGCCTCTCTCCTGGAGGCGCTCAGTCAGACCGAGTGCTGACATGTGGCAAGACGCTCCTCCGGGCGCGTCTTGCTTGGGCCTCTCTCCTGGAGGCGCTCAGTAAGACCCAGTGTTCACATGTGGCAAGACGCTCCTCGGGGCGCGTCTTGCTTGGGCCTCTCTCCTGGAGGCGCTCAGTCAGACCCAGGGTTGACATGTGGCAAGACGCTCCTCGGGGCACGTCTTGCTTGGGCCTCTCTCATGGAGGCGCTCAGTCAGACCGAGTGCTGACATGTGGCAAGACGATCCTCGGGGCGCGTCTTGCTTGGGCTTCTCTCCTGGAGGCCCTCAGTCAGACCCATTGTTGACATGTGGCAAGACGCTCCTCGGGGCGCGTCTTGCTTGGGCCTCTCTCCAGAAGGCCCTCAATCAGACCCAGTGTTGACACGTGGCAAGACGCTCCTCGGGGCGCTTCTTGCTTGGGCCTTTCTCCTGGAGGCGCTCAGTCAGACCCAGTGGTGACATGTGGCAAGACGCTCCTCGGGGCACGTATTGCTTGGGCCTCTCTCCTGAATGCCCTCTGTCAGACCCAGTGTTGACATGTGGCAAGACGCTCCTCGGGGCGCGTCTTGCTTGTTCCTCTCTCCTGGAGGCGCTCAGTCAGACCGAGTGCTGACATGTGGCAAGACGCTCCTCGGGGCGCCTCTTGCTTGGGATTCTCTCCTGGAGGCCCTCAGTCAGACCCATTGTTGACATGTGGCAAGACGCTCCTCGGGGCGCATCTTGCTTGGGCCTCTCTCCTGGAGGCGCTCAGTCAGACCGAGTGCTGACATGTGGCAAGACGCTCCTCGGGGCACGTCTTGCTGGGGCTTCTCTCCTGGAGGCGCTCAGTCAGACCCAGTGCTGACATGTGGCAAGACGCTCCTCGGGGCGCGTCTTGCTTGGGCTTCTCTCCTGGAGGCCCTCAGTCAGACCCATTGTTCACATGTGGCAAGATGCTCCTCGGGGCGCATCTTGCTTGGGCCTCTCCCCTTGAGGCCCTCTGTCAGACCCAGTGTTGACATGTGGCAAAACGCTCCTCCAGGCGCGTCTTGCTTGGGCCTCTCTCCTGGAGGCGCTCAGTCAGACCCAGTGTTGACATGTGGCAAGACATTCCTTGGGGCGCGTCTTGCTTGGGCCTCTCTCCTGGGGAGGCGATCAGTCAGACCCAGTGTTGACATGTGTCAAGACGCTCCTCGGGCGTTTCTTGCTTGGGCCTCTCTCCTGGAGGCGCTCAGTCAGACCCAGTGTTGACATGTGACAAGACGCTCCTCGGGGCGCGTCTTGCTTAGGCCTCTCTCCTGGAGGTGCTCAGTCAGACCCAGAGGTGACATGTGGCAAGACGCTCCTTGGGGCGCGTCTTGCTTGAGCCTCTCTCCTGGAGAAGCGCAGTCAGACCCAGTG
Organism: Nothobranchius furzeri; assembly: GCF_043380555.1. Classification (NCBI taxonomy): domain Eukaryota; kingdom Metazoa; phylum Chordata; class Actinopteri; order Cyprinodontiformes; family Nothobranchiidae; genus Nothobranchius; species Nothobranchius furzeri. The sequence continues at coordinate 14,347,846 of NC_091755.1, read as the reverse complement.
TTGACATGTGGCAAGACGCTCCTCGGGGCGCGTCTTGCTTGGGCCTCTCTCCTGGAGGCGCTCAGTCAGACCTAGTGCTGACATGTGGCAAGACGCTCCTCGGGGCGCGTCTTGCTTGGGCTTCTCTCCTGGAGGCCCTCAGTCAGACCCTTCGTTGACATGTGGCAAGACGCTCCTCGGGGCGCGTCTTGCTTGGCCCTCTCTCCTGGAGGCGCTCAGTCAGACCGAGTGCTGACATGTGGCAAGACGCTCCTCGGGGCGCCTCTTGCTTGGGATTCTCTCCTGGAGGCCCTCAGTCAGAACCATTGTTGACATGTGGCAAGACGCTCCTCGGGGCGCATCTTGCTTGGGCCTCTCTCCTGGAGGCGCTCAGTCAGACCGAGTGCTGACATGTGGCAAGACGCTCCTCGGGGCACGTCTTGCTGGGGCTTCTCTCCTGGAGGCGCTCAGTCAGACCCAGTGTTGACATGTGACAAGACGCTCCTCGGGGCGCGTCTTGCTTGGGCCTCTCTCCTGGAGGCGCTCAGTCAGACCCAGAGGTGACATGTGGCAAGACGCTCCTCGGGGCGCGTCTTGCTTGGGCCTCTCTCCTGGAGGCCCTCTGTCAGACCCAGTGTTGACATGTGGCAAGACGCTCCTCGGGGCACGTCTTGCTTGGGCCTCTCTCCTGGAGGCGCTCAGTCAGACTAAGTGTTGACATGAGGCAAGACGCTCCTCGGGGCGCGTCTTGCTTGGGCCTCTCTCCTGGAGGCGCTCAGTCAGTCCTAGTGCTGACATGTGGCAAGACGCTCCTCGGGGCGCGTCTTGCTTGGGCCTCTCTCCTGGAGGCGCTCAGTCAGACCCAGTGTTGACATGTGGCAAGACGCTCCTCGGGGCGCGTCTTGCTTGGGCCTCTTTCCTGGAGGCGCTCAGTCAGTCCTAGTGCTGACATGTGGCAAGACGCTCCTCGGGGCGCGTCTTGCTTGGGCCTCTCTCCTGGAGGCGCTCAGTCAGACCCAGTGTTGACATGTGGCAAGACACTCCTCGGGGCGCGTCTTGCTTGGCCCTCTCTCCTGGAGGCGCTCAGTCAGACCGAGTGCTGACATGTGGCAAGACGCTCTCTCGGGCCGCCTCTTGCTTGGGATTCTCTCCTGGAGGCCCTCAGTCAGAACGATTGTTGACATGTGGCAAGATGCTCCTCGGGGCGCATCTTGCTTGGGCCTCTCTCCTGGAGGCGCTCAGTCAGACCGAGTGCTGACATGTGGCAAGACGCTCCTCGGGGCGCGTCTTGCTTGGGCCTCTCTCCTGGAGGCGCTCAGTCAGACCTAGTGCTGACATGTGGCAAGACGCTCCTCGGGGCGCGTCTTGCTTGGGCTTCTCTCCTGGAGGCCCTCAGTCAGACCCTTCGTTGACATGTGGCAAGACGCTCCTCGGGGCGCGTCTTGCTTGGGCCTCTCTCATGGAGGCGCTCAGTCAGACCGAGTGCTGACATGTGGCAAGACGATCCTCGGGGCGCGTCTTGCTTGGGCTTCTCTCCTGGAGGCCCTCAGTCAGACCCATTGTTGACATGTGGCAAGACGCTCCTCGAGGCGCGTCTTGCTTGGGCCTCTCTCCAGAAGGCCCTCAATCAGACCCAGTGTTGACACGTGGCAAGACGCTCCTCGGGGCGCTTCTTGCTTGGGCCTTTCTCCTGGAGGCGCTCAGTCAGACCCAGTGGTGACATGTGGCAAGACGCTCCTCGGGGCGCGTATTGCTTGGGCCTCTCTCCTGAATGCCCTCTGTCAGACCCAGTGTTGACATGTGGCAAGACGCTCCTCGGGGCGCGTCTTGCTTGGCCCTCTCTCCTGGAGGCGCTCAGTCAGACCGAGTGCTGACATGTGGCAAGACGCTCCTCGGGGCGCCTCTTGCTTGGGATTCTCTCCTGGAGGCCCTCAGTCAGACCCATTGTTGACATGTGGCAAGACGCTCCTCGGGGCGCATCTTGCTTGGGGCTCTCTCCTGGAGGCGCTCAGTCAGACCGAGTGCTGACATGTGGCAAGACGCTCCTCGGGGCACGTCTTGCTGGGGCTTCTCTCCTGGAGGCGCTCAGTCAGACCCAGTGCTGACATGTGGCAAGACGCTCCTCGGGGCGCGTCTTGCTTGGGCTTCTCTCCTGGAGGCCCTCAGTCAGACCCATTGTTCACATGTGGCAAGATGCTCCTCGGGGCGCATCTTGCTTGGGCCTCTCCCCTTGAGGCCCTCTGTCAGACCCAGTGTTGACATGGGGCAAAACGCTCCTCCAGGCGCGTCTTGCTTGGGCCTCTCTCCTGGAGGCGCTCAGTCAGACCCAGTGTTGACATGTGGCAAGACATTCCTTGGGGCGCGTCTTGCTTGGGCCTCTCTCCTGGGGAGGCGATCAGTCAGACCCAGTGTTGACATGTGTCAAGACGCTCCTCGGGCGTTTCTTGCTTGGGCCTCTCTCCTGGAGGCGCTCAGTCAGACCCAGTGTTGACATTTGACAAGACGCTCCTCGGGGCGCGTCTTGCTTAGGCCTCTCTCCTGGAGGTGCTCAGTCAGACCCAGAGGTGACATGTGGCAAGACGCTCCTTGGGGCGCGTCTTGCTTGAGCCTCTCTCCTGGAGAAGCGCAGTCAGACCCAGTGTTGACATGTGGCAAGACGCTCCTCGGGGCGCGTCTTGCTTGGGCCTCTCTCCTGGAGGCGCTCAGTCAGACCTAGTGCTGACATGTGGCAAGACGCTCCTCGGGGCGCGTCTTGCTTGGGCTTCTCTCCTGGAGGCCCTCAGTCAGACCCTTCGTTGACATGTGGCAAGACGCTCCTCGGGGCGCGTCTTGCTTGGCCCTCTCTCCTGGAGGCGCTCAGTCAGACCGAGTGCTGACATGTGGCAAGACGCTCCTCGGGGCGCCTCTTGCTTGGGATTCTCTCCTGGAGGCCCTCAGTCAGAACCATTGTTGACATGTGGCAAGACGCTCCTCGGGGCGCATCTTGCTTGGGCCTCTCTCCTGGAGGCGCTCAGTCAGACCGAGTGCTGACATGTGGCAAGACGCTCCTCGGGGCACGTCTTGCTGGGGCTTCTCTCCTGGAGGCGCTCAGTCAGACCCAGTGTTGACATGTGACAAGACGCTCCTCGGGGCGCGTCTTGCTTGGGCCTCTCTCCTGGAGGCGCTCAGTCAGACCCAGAGGTGACATGTGGCAAGACGCTCCTCGGGGCGCGTCTTGCTTGGGCCTCTCTCCTGGAGGCCCTCTGTCAGACCCAGTGTTGACATGTGGCAAGACGCTCCTCGGGGCGCGTCTTGCTTGGGCCTCTCTCCTGGAGGCGCTCAGTCAGACCCAGTGTTGACATGTGGCAAGACGCTCCTCGGGGCGCGTCTTGCTTGGGCCTCTCTCCTGGAGGCGCTCAGTCAGTCCTAGTGCTGACATGTGGCAAGACGCTCCTCGGGGCGCGTCTTGCTTGGGCCTCTCTCCTGGAGGCGCTCAGTCAGACCCAGTGTTGACATGTGGCAAGACGCTCCTCGGGGCGCGTCTTCCTTGGGCCTCTCTCCTGGAGGCGCTCAGTCAGTCCTAGTGCTGACATGTGGCAAGACGCTCCTCGGGGCGCGTCTTGCTTGGGCCTCTCTCCTGGAGGCGCTCAGTCAGACCCAGTGTTGACATGTGGCAAGACACTCCTCGGGGCGCGTCTTGCTTGGGCCTCTCTCCTGGAGGCGCTCAGTCAGACCTAGTGCTGACATGTGGCAAGACGCTCCTCGGGGCGCGTCTTGCTTGGGCTTCTCTCCTGGAGGCCCTCAGTCAGACCCTTCGTTGACATGTGGCAAGACGCTCCTCGGGGCGCGTCTTGCTTGGCCCTCTCTCCTGGAGGCGCTCAGTCAGACCGAGTGCTGACATGTGGCAAGACGCTCTCTCGGGCCGCCTCTTGCTTGGGATTCTCTCCTGGAGGCCCTCAGTCAGAACGATTGTTGACATGTGGCAAGATGCTCCTCGGGGCGCATCTTGCTTGGGCCTCTCTCCTGGAGGCGCTCAGTCAGACCGAGTGCTGACATGTGGCAAGACGCTCCTCGGGGCACGTCTTGCTGGGGCTTCTCTCCTGGAGGCGCTCAGTCAGACCCAGTGTTGACATGTGACAAGACTTTCCTCGGGGCGCGTCTTGCTTGGGCCTCTCTCCTGGAGGCGCTCAGTCAGACCCAGAGGTGACATGTGGCAAGACGCTCCTCGGGGCACGTCTTGCTGGGGCTTCTCTCCTGGAGGCGCTCAGTCAGACCCAGTGTTGACATGTGACAAGACTTTCCTCGGGGCGCTTCTTGCTTGGGCCTCTCTCCTGGAGGCGCTCAGTCAGACCCAGAGGTGACATGTGGCAAGACGCTCCTCGGGGCGCGTCTTGCTTGGGCCTCTCTCCTGGAGGCCCTCTGTCAGAACCAGTGTTGACATGTGGCAAGACGCTCCTCGGGGCGCGTCTTGCTTGGGCCTCTCTCCTGGAGGCGCTCAGTCAGACCCAGTGTTGACATGTGGCAAGACGCTCCTCGGGGCGCGTCTTGCTTGGGCCTCTCTCCTGGAGGCGCTCAGTCAGTCCTAGTGCTGACATGTGGCAAGACGCTCCTCGGAGCGCGTCTTGCTTGGGCTTCTCTCCTGGAGGCCCTCTGTCAGACCCTTCGTTGACATGTGGCAAGACGCTCCTCGGGGCGCGTCTTGCTTGGGCTTCTCTCCTGGAGGCCCTCAGTCAGACCCATTGTTGACATGTGGCAAGACGCTCCTCGGGGCGCTTCTTGCTTGGGCCTCTCTCCTGGAGGCGCTCAGTCAGACCGAGTGCTGACATGTGGCAAGACGCTCCTCGGGGCGCATCTTGCTTGGGCTTCTCTCCTGGAGGCCCTCAGTCAGACCCATTGTTGACATGTGGCAAGACGCTCCTCGGGGCGCTTCTTGCTTGGGCCTCTCTCCTGGAGGCGCTCAGTCAGACCGAGTGCTGACATGTGGCAAGACGCTCCTCGGAGCACGTCTTGCTGGGGCTTCTCTCCTGGAGGCACTCAGTCAGACCCAGTGTTGACATGTGACAAGACGCTCCTCGGGGCGCGTCTTGCTTGGGCCTCTCTCCTGGAGGCGCTCAGTTGGACCCAGAGGTGACATGTGGCAAGACGCTCCTCGGGGCGCGTCTTGCTTGGGCCTCTCTCCTGGAGGCCCTCTGTCAGACCCAGTGTTGACATGTGGTAAGGACACGATCACGCCGACCCTATTGTTGGAGAACCTGCTGAGTTCGTCGAACAAGTAGACGCCGGATTGGGCGCGGGCACGCGCTTGTTTTAGAGGCGTTTTCGCGCAGCCTCTACCCTGCACGACCGCTCGTGGCCGCACTAGCTATATTTATCTTTATTTGTTTCACACACACACACACACACACACACACACACACACACACACACACACACACACACACACACACACACACACACACACACACACACACACACACACACACAGGCCCTTGCGTGCAAACCCCGGTCAGGCCTGCAGTGTACACATCAGAGACATGATGTTCTTTCACAGAACTGAGGTTGTTCATTACTAAATGACTTTTACAGGAATATTGTTATTATACTATTCAACAGGTTGATCATAATAATGTGTATTAAACCCACAACCTAGCACTGAGGACAGAGGGACTTTATTTAAATTAGTACTTAATGGAAACGATACATAATGATACATAAGAGCCATGTCATACATTCAGCCTAGGAATAGTAGCATTGTGCACTATTAAAAATATACACATCAATTGCTCGAATCCCATTGTTGCAAAGTAAAACTAATAAAACTCTAGTCTGACATCAACAGAGAAGACTTAGTGTATGTACTACAAATACAGCATTAGGATTTCGAGTGGACCGTGCACCTTGTGAACCATCAGAGGCTTATGACGCAACATATCTTCCAGTTGCTATTAGACAAGTTATAATTCTCGACCATTTATCGGAACTGGTTTCTTGGGTCCGTGAGTAAATGCCAAATGAGATGATAGTCCTTAAGTAAGTTCCTGGCGATCCCATGTCGATTGCGAAGTCACGTTCGACGGCGTGTTGTCCTTACTGTGCCCCATACAATATGACGGTCCGTGTCACGGACCGGTGTGTTACGACCCGACTAACGAAACATACCAGGTGATAACATTGCATCTGCCCATTACAGCGGAGCGAGCGTTTCGCCACACTCCCAAACCAAGGTTAATAGTTGTAGCGCATGCCCTTTCGGACCTCGGTGCACGCGAAACACTGGCGTACACTTACAACATCACGCTCGAGACAGCTCAAGCGTTACTCGAAACAAAGGACTTGTTCAAATCCATAGAGAATATACGGTCTTTAGCGTATGCGTATATAAAG